>NC_085051.1:23188004-23931461 GCF_963662255.1 Cinclus cinclus | reverse complement strand
GAGCATTTCTCCTGACCACCTTCTTTACCCATCTTTGTAGAAATTATTTCCCTGGGTGGAGCTCTCTGCATTCTTTGCTTCTCCACACAGTGTTTCACATATGAAACTCTAAAATACATGTGAGCCAGCTATGCTCACGAAGTTTTTCCATGTTACTACTCACTCCTGTTAAATTTTTAGTTTCCTCAGTTTGTATATGGCTCACAAATGTTATACTCAATTCTTTTTATCTTCTAGGCCATTAGTTGAAAAATCCCTATAAAATGTAGAACTGAGGAGATATTCTTGGGGATCCCAACTGATTCCTCATCCTTATTTTGAGATGTGACTGTTAATGTAGTTAGTTATTGTTTTGAGTAATTCAAAATTTTTAATCACAGCATTGTTTGTATGAAGTGTAGTATCTCAGAAAACCTAACTGGTTTTTGATTCTGTTTTACACTTAGACTTGTGTTCCCCTTTGAAAAGATTGCTTAATTCACCAAGAAACTTTTTTCATGTTTCATAGCTATCAGTAATTTACTGAAGAAATGCAACATTTCATATTGAATATTTTATTTGGAAGGGCTATCAAAGTGGCCACAGTACAGATGCCCAGGTTATCTCAACTGGTGGCAGTACTTTAAGTGTTATTTTGACCCCATCCTTACTCTCATCACTATACTGTGTGCTCTTGTTGCGTAGACACTTCACTCAGAGTAAGCCCCAGTCTTAGAATTTCTAAGTGCTGAAGTGACTTCAGCTTTTTTCTAGTCCTGTAAAATTTCCCAGGTGTTTCAGGCTTTGAAAATCACTTCTCAGTAGTGCTGAGAGCTTGTCAGCCAACCCTCTTCAAAATTCTCACAGAAATTAAGAACATCTGCTTTTAATTTTAATTTTAATATGTTAAGTACCACTCCACTCCTGACATCCTCTCAAATTATCATTGAAATGGAAAATGTTTTAGATTCTGCAGAAGAAGAAGGATGGTATGTATCAGATTAAATGCAGCACATGCTTTTTCTGAACACTACTTTATTTTTTGCCCATGTAGTAAAATGTCAAGAGGACTATCATTACTACAGTTTTCTCCTGATGTGCATATCATTATCTTTGTCTTTTTCCCCTGATTTTTTTCCAGCTTCATTTTGTTTCTCTTCCCAGTTTTCTGCAAATTCCTGGCTTCTCAGTATTATTTTCTCCTGTCAGATGTTTTGGTTTATTTTCCTACGTTGTGTTATTTATTTTTATACCGCTTAGGAATCTATGAAAGATATTTATGCTAAGATTGTCAGTCTTCCACTTGAAATATATTAGAAAGATAGTTAAAATATTGTCACTCTTTGGCAGAGAGCCACTATCTCTCCCACTATCTGAATTTTGTCTTGGGTAGGCTGTGCACCTTTTGGAAAGGAATATATCACAGAATATGCTGAGTTGGAAGGGACTCATAAGGATTGTTGAGTCCAAATCCTGGCCCTGCACAGGATCAGCCACAGAAGTCACACCGTGTGTCCAAGTACCTCTAGAACTCTTGTCAGGCTGATACTGTGACCAGTTCCCTGGGAACCTGTTCCAATGCCCAACCACCCTCTCGGTGAAGAACCTTTTCCTAACATCCAATCTAAACCTCCCCTGACACAAATTCAAGCCATTGGCAAGGATCCTGTCTCTGGTCAGCACAGAGAAGAGATCAGTGCCTGCCCCTCCTCTTCCCCTCACAAAGAAATGTGTAAGGGTAAATTATAATAAAAATAAATTATAATCATTTTAATACAATTATATTATAATACAAATAAATTATAATACAAAAATGTGTCAATAAAGATGTTTGGCAGCACTGTGACAATGAAATTTTTATGAAGTATGAAGCAATGATAAATACTATAGAGAAACTAGGAGAAAAATCTATAATAGCATAATGCTTCAAAATAGTGTTTACATAATGGAGAAAACATTGATATAGTTTATACAGACTTGAGGTAGTTTTCTGCACATTCCTGGTTTTACCATTTTTTGACATTTACAATGTTGTATTACTGTCATGTTTTTAAATGGCTTTTCCTTAAGCTTTTTTTGAGATAAACAAGGCCTTACATTACTAAAATAATTGATGAATACCTGCAGCCTTCTTACTCCATGTACTGCCATGCATTCCACGTACTGAACAAACTCCATAGCAGGTGGTTCTTCTTTGTTCATTTTATAACTTGTGCATAAAGTTAAGTAGCAGCTTGCTGTTCTTTGCATGACTTCCAAAACATCTGAAGGAGTAAACATGGAAAAATTTCAGTTTCAGATACAGGAATTTGTAACATAAGATGAAAAATTCAGTGCTTAGGCAATGCCCCGAATTTTCTAAAAGGGTTATTTTCCAGAACTGGATTTATTTCTGCTCATCCTTATTTTATTCTATTGAGTGGATAGATTTTTTAAACTGTGAAGATCCAAAAGCAGGTTTTTCAGTTTACTCAAGTTGGAGTGGTTTGCTGTAATGATATTTGCCATTTATAAAGCTGAATAATGAGTCTTCTAAATGATAGAAGCTGACAGCAAAGGCAAAATAAGTCTTATGTTGGCATGTCAGTTCAACTGTGGGTGGATTTTCAGAATTTTGAACTCTTTAGCTATTAATAATCCACTCTCTGCAGAGAAATCTAATCTGGTAATTTAAAAATTAATTATCACACTTTCAACCACCTGATAGTCATGAGTAACTCTTGAAAAAAACCCACCCAAACCAACAAACTCCAAAACTTCAAAAGGGTATATACTCCCATTACTAGGAAAGAAAATTGACTTGTCTGGAATACCTTAAGGCAAACATGGCACTTTTGAAGGAGATGCACCTTTCCAAGTCAAATACATAAATGCATAAGAGGGGGTGGAACTAGCTGCACTAATGACTTTTTTGCCCAGAGCAAGGGATGTTCCAGTGTTGTTTAATAAAATGCAGTCTCTGATGCTACAAAATAGAGGCTCATACACCACTGCTGAGTGCTGAAGTGACTGGTTAAAAATTCATTTGTCCTTAATTAAGATGACCTTAAATTTCTTCACACGGTGGCTACTGGAGGATATAATTGGAGGCACCTGACACTTATTCACTAACTTTAGTTCAAGATTTTACTCTTGTAAGAGATTCTTCAGTAGATAAATTCACAAATGATTTATCCCCTTAATGCTCTAGCTTTAATAACCATAAGCTATTTCCTTAATGATTTAGAATTGTGTGATGCAGGAGATAGTTAAGCTTACTCTCCAGGAGATTAATTTCCTGCTTTTGCACTGGCATTGACTTCTCTTTTTTAACAGGAATATTATGGATTTCAATCACGTTTTCTAATTTTAGGTACTATAATTTATGAAACTTGTCTGTCACTCTCTCTTGTGTGCTTTGGAGGAAGGGACAATTTGTGGATTGCATTATGAGGAAGTTGATGCATTGCTTTCAGAGTTTGCCTGGGAGTCCTGTGGCCAGCTGTGCTGCAAGGTGGCTTGCAAGGAAACTGCTTCTGCCCAAGAAAGACAACTGAGCATGGTGGCCAGATAAGGACTGTTAGGTTGGCAGTGGTGAGAGAAAGAGTAGTTCTTGCCTTCCACTCCACTCCTGATTTTCTTCCCTTTTCTTGTGAGGGTGGGTGCAGTTGGTTGTGTAGTGAAGACATCACAGAACTGATCCTAACAAAAAATAACCTGTAAAAAAGAAATATCTTTTCAGTTTCATTAGTTCTTGTCCTGTTTGTAATGAGGCAATATAGGCAGCTGTGCTGGAATAATGGAAAGGATGGGAATGAAATGTAAGGGAGAATAAGACTGCCCTTTGCAGGAGAAGACCCCATATAAAATCCATGTTTGTATTACAGCTTTGTCTGATGGTGTTATAAAGGGCCTGGTAGGCCAGACCTGCCGTTAACACCACTTCTCTTCTTCAGAAAACAATTTATATATAACTTCAGATCTCTTGTTTACAGTTGTAGCATAAACGATCAACAGCTTGTTGAATTTGTCTTGTCTGACTTTAACTGCATGTGGAAGAGTGGGATCCAAAGCACAAAGATGATTTGTTTATTGGCTCACACAACATTTTACTGAAAACATCCTGGTTGCAGGTATTTCAAGTGTTTTCCTGAAGTTTCCATTTGAAAAGTATTATGGATGCTTAACTGACAGATACTAAATCCTCTATGGTATAGCTCCTGGCATTTCTTCAGTTTATTGTTCTTCTGTTCATCCCAAAATTGTCAGAATGTTTTTTCTGTTTTTTCCAAAAGCCCGCTGGTGCTACAGCCAATGAAGTAGCTTTATTCTTTTTCTAACTCTCTGATGTACGTTATAATTTGCTATACATACAGAAAAGAGTTTGAACAAAACTATGCATGTTTTAATCAGACCATAGATGTAATGAAGTTGCTTTGACAAGCAACTTTAATATATCTCTGCCCTTCTCAAACTGTGAAAAAGGCTCTAGGGGAACCAAGAATGTTTGCCAAAACTGCTTAGCCAAATGCCTAAGCGTATCCTCCAACCGCACTCATAGTTCTTGAACACAGCAGACTCGGCCTGAGTCAGACTGACAGTGTTTCTAGAATAATTCTCTTTCAGATGTTAAAATTAGTGGATGGATATTGAAAGCACCTCTGCTGACTGCAAGTACATTAGAATAACAGAGCAAAACACACCACTGCAGACAGTCAGGAGACTAACATTAATCAAGGTGTTCACCTGTATTTTGTATTGAAGCTTCCCAAAACAAACAAAACCACTGAAAACATTATTCAGGCTACTACCAGTGGTTCCTTAGTCTTGACAGTACCTACTCAATTCAGAGCTGGTTAGCCTGAGGTTTCTTTCTCTTTACTAAGTAGTGCTATCTCTAGCACTCATCTTCTGAGCATATCCACTTATATTAAAGTGCCTTTGTGTGGCAATACTTGAAAGCCCTCCTTCAGAATTTGTTGTGCCCTGTGTTTTAACTGAGCAGTTTATATTAAACCATTTCTGCTTCCCTTGCCTATTCTCTTCTCCCCCTCTTCTCTACCCTTCTTTTTCCTGAGTAACTGTAGGGTGAGAAAAGAAGCAGTTTTGCATTGCAATACACTTAATGTAGCCAAGAGGTTTGTTCATTGCTGCTTTGTACTTTCCGGCAAATGAGAAAATTTAGATTAATAGGTTGTTTATTCTTTTGCATGTTCCTCAAATCAAAGGCATTGGATTGCATTATTAAAGCAGTTTTGTGTGGCAGGCTTGGAACTGTCCTCACTGAGCTGTACATGAAGAAAAACGATTGCTTTTCATCCCTCACTCATTATGCAGATTGGCACAGGAACACTGTTAAATGTGGTATCATGTACTATCACTTAAAGACCGTCCTTCTGTACAGCTAATGTTGGGCTCCAATTTCACAGGGTGATCTGTCTTGGAAAAGACAAGGAAAACCCTAGAAATAGAAACATGTATGTCCTTAAATTTTAAAAATTTAAATACTAACCAGTTTAATAAGCAGTGGTTTTGTTCAGAGCACTAGTGACTGTCTGCTTTGCTGTGCTTTTAGATCTCTTCATTGAAAATTTGGTTCATTTGTTTCTCATCCATTCAGTTAGCAATAAAGCTTAATTTGGGCTTTCAGCAATAAACTACCCAGCCAAATTAATTAAAAAAATGTTCAGCATTTTGAGACCAGACTCATAACAGAAGGATCTAGCTAGTGTTGGGTAGCTGACTTAAATGCATGACTCTGTCCTACGGATGATCTGTACTGGACAGGCAGTAGTGTATCTCTGGGTCTATGAATACATCAGGTACTCTAATTCCTTTTTCATTCTGTGACAGCAGAGTCTCTCCTGACCCAACACCCTCTGCTTTCAAGGTAAAAAGTCTAGGGGACATAATTTAAGAGTAGAGGAGATGATTGTGCCTGTCTTAGACCACTATGTTCTTCACCTGTATTCCTAGGCAGGGGAGAAAATGTGACTGGATCCCAAACATCCTATCTGCAGCTGTGTGTTTAATCTGTGACAAATATGACAGTCACTGAGGTGAACATCATCACGTTTTTGAGAAAATCATAAATACTTTTTATCTTTCTGCTTAAACATTCTGGATCCTATTTTGCCTGCTTAAATTTACTCCTTAATTCATTTTTTTCCTTATAGCTTTTGGACATTTTTGAGTCAGATATGGCTGTTTGGTGATATATCATTGTCGTTAATCTTGTGTTGGTGACCCGTAGTATTCACACTTAGAAATACTAAAATACTGAAAAGAATATATTATATTATCTAGTTAAAACTCTTTTGTCCCTATTCCTATTTTGCATATGAAGGCACATTACTGCAGCAATAAATTTGCTCCTGCATCTCCACATATTCCTGCTGTACAAGACACTTCTAGTGGTTGTATGGATTTCTCTTTTGTTTCCTAATAGGTATAATAGAAAGTATCTTCAGTGCTTCCTTTTAACATTTAGAATATTTAACATTTTTACTCAGACACTGAAATTAGAATCTAATCTGTCTAGCTCTGAAAGCTTTCAAATCCACACTGTATTCATGGAAAAACTTTAGAGTGATACAGTTAAAAAGAAAAGGAAATCAGAAGAAAAGCTAATTAAATTTCCAAATAATTCACTGATTTGTTATTTCAAACCTTAACTGCAAAGCAGGTAATGATAATCTTCCTTTTGCTGTGGCAGTGGCCGCAGAACTGTGTGTCCTTCATTCAGCAAAAGTCTTTTCTGGTCGCAGCTGTGTATACAAAGTGTATGCAAGTGAAAATGAGATGTACACATAAAAGCTCTCAGTCTGTTTCCCTTTGTAGCACTCATCTGTTTGTTCTTTACCAGAAAACATCCTCCTAAAAGGAAAGAAGAAAAGTAAATAGTGAGAAGATCTGTTTTTTCCCCTGATAAACATGTCATGCAAAGTGACTTTCCAAACGTATCTCATTTAGTGGAGATAATTTAGAAACCTTGAACTTCATTATTGTTTGCTGCCCCCAACTATGAATCCTAAAGGCCCCTATTCTTCCTGTTTCCAATTCCAAGATCAGTTAAGTCTTGTTTTGGCACATGGACCCACGTTCTCCAGTCCAAAGACTCACTTTCTGTATTTTTCTAGTAACTGAGGAGCTGTCTCTTCCATTTGTCTGCTGAACGTCTCTGAGGATTCTTAGAGATGGGGAATTTTTTGCTTTCCTTTTGGATCTCATATGTGTTATAATTTCATTTAATCTTGAATCTCTTAAGAGCTAGCACTACTAGTTTTGGAGCCCTTAGTAGTGCATGTAGGTGGGGACTTGGCACAGCAAAGCCTGAAACAGATCCAGACAGAAGATAACTCATGTGAAAGACAACTGAAAGGATGGATGCTACCTTTAAGCATGGTATGAAAGTGAGAGGAGTATGAATTAATACATTCATATGGCATCCCCTTTTTCCCATCCACTTCACATAAAGTACTACTAAAATATAGCTACATCTGATGCAGTGAATTGAGATAGAGTTCTTTTGCCAGAAACACCAGGAAGCAATTTTTTTTTCCCATCAGGGCAATATTAAGAAATATTTCTAATTGCAGGGAGAAAATAGGACTTCAGCTTTCAAGCTTTGCTTTGAAAGATGCAGCACATTTTCTTTGAGTCAAGAACACATGCTGAAATACATTACATTTAAGTACTTCTTACAGCTATATTGCTGTACGAATTGCACCATCTGATTTTCAGACTTGCTCCATAAGTTTTAACATTAAATGGGAAAAAAGGGCAAATGTTGCAGGAAATAAAAGGAACATGTGTGTTCTAATTCTTCAATGGCTGGAGATGCTTAAAGAGCAGCTTTCATCACACTCCTCCTCTGAGGGTTTACCATACTTGCATTTCCATGATGGTTTTTTTTTGCTGAACAGTCAGGATATTGTTGCATGGGAGATGAAAAAATGTGAGTGAAACCACAAAGAGTACTGTTAGAGCAATGTAGCTGAGGCCTCAGCTGCTAGTAGAGGTTAATACAGTATTACTCACTGTGGATGACCCATCTTACTCTCTGTAGCTATTAATGAATTAGTCAGCAGTAACTGTGGGTTTTAGTATTCCTGCCATCTTCTGTTCCAACTAAGGACAGTCCATATCTTTTAGAGATGGTGTTTTGTTTCTCTTTTTTTTTTTTTGTTGTCTTCTCAGTAGCCTGCATAACAGCAGCAATCCATCCAGGATTCTACAGAAAACTGATCATGCTTCCTTTAGGAGAAGTCACTTGCATATCATAACTAGTAAAAATCACTTGCTCATTATGCTAAGTTATCATCCCACAACTAGTCAGTTAAGTGATATTCCTTTTTATTATAGCTCCTGCTATAAAGATCCTTACAAAGATCTTGAAGAGCCTGACTTCATTATGAGGCTGAAAAAGATTACAGAACTGAATTCTGTTTTCACTTTCAACAAGCTGGGGTTACAGTATGGATTCCCAGTGGATGGTCTTTTATTCCCCTCTAGAAAGCACTGTGCAACAAGAAAGTGTCCTTTTTCTGCAACAACTTGCTCTTTTGTCTAGTTTCTTACAATTCTCTGATTATCATAATATATGCATAGCATCAGTGTTAGGGCAAAATGCTAGAATATTTAGGACATTTGCCTGAACTTCCTTCCAACAAAATATTCTTAACTTGTGGTTCATGGTAGATGGTCCGTGGAAGTTTATTTAGCTGCTAAATAGGTGTCATTTAAGTTAAACTTTGACAGAGACACATGATGTCCATAAAAAACTTTCAGGATTAATGGAAAAGTTTAGAACTTTCTTAAAGAAACAATAAATAAAAGGCTTTGTTTAATTTTTTAGAAGCTAATATCTATGTTAAATTCTTATTAAATATGTATTTCTCTGTGTGAAATACAGAGAAAACTAACATTCTTTCTCTTTCTTTTCAATCTTTAAAAAAAATATTTTTTGACACATAGCTCAGTAGAGTATTGTAAGAGTTAAAATCAAGGGACATTACAGAACCTTAGCCAAAAGCATACCCTTAAAAGGGGCAGTTGGATGCCTTGTTGTTTCAGGTTTCTCTTAGTGCATTCATTCTGTTCTGTATTCAGACCAGTTCTGTAGTGGTGGTCATTTACAATCATTAATCTAGCTCATTGATATTGTAATGGGCTCAAAGCATTCTCTGTGAAGCTTACATGCTCCACTGCATTTCCTTCTAAATAACTAATGATGACTTCTTCAGTCTTGTCATTAACCAGATTACCTTTCTCCAGCCAGTTGTCTTATGGATTTGCTTTTGTTTGTTTGCTTTGTTTGAGCTTCATTCTCCTTTTAAGCTTTCTCACTCATAAAAGAGAGTCAATATTGGTGTGTTTAAGAACATTTTATGTGACTGAATGACACTGCCCAAGCATAGGTCCAGATACCATACTTATTTTTATGAACAGGGACTTTAACTGTTGACTCAGAGGCTCCTAAAAACAATGCCCTTTCTTTTCAGGCTAGTTTTTTAGTCATTATAATTTGTGAAATAAAATTGGAGAAAACTGGCCCACTGTCTGGGTACTTGAGATTATACTGCATAGCCTGTGTGTAAACCTCTAGTAAATATACTGTTCAGTGAAGTCAAAGAATGGCCAGACCTGCTGATGGCTTTCAGTTCTTGGGAGATGCATGTTGATGCCAGGTAGTCAAATAGATCCAGGTGAACACAAGTGCACAGAGAAAGATGCTCTAGATCCTTCAGTGCTTTGTGGATCACAACCAGCTTCTTGAGTTTCAACCACAGTTAGTTGACTGTTTTGTGTAATTGTCACTCTTGGTGGCACGTGGAATTCTCCATTCTTCACGTGTCTGAACTTGTTTCCTTCACAGCTGGGCTCGTGATGGATGTGTTTCAGAGAAGCAGTATCAGAGTGCCTGCTGTGATGACAGCTGTTGGTGAAGGTGCAGTCCACTGTTCAAAACTTTGCAGTGGATTAGTTAAGAGTTGATGTGGAGCAGGGTCAGGAAGAGGCACACAAAGCTATCCCTGATCATGTCATAAATTTTGCTGAAATGATTTGTCTGTCTTCCATTGGGTGCTTGTAGCAGCTGCACTGTTCTTGAATGCTTCTTCCAAAGTAGTCACTAAAAGAGGAAAGTCCAAAACATTCCTGTTTTATTTATTGTTCTGAGAAAATTGTTAACTGTTGCATCTCATGCTTTTACATGCCACCTTGTACCATGTGAACATGTATTTGAAAATACCTGATTCTACCAGAACTGATTGAATCAGGTATTTTCAGAGAAGAATTTGAACTTTTCACTGCTGTTTCCTGGAAAAGTTGTCTAGAAAGAAACTGGAAATCAAGGAAATCTTTGATCTTACATTACTACAGCAATCTGCAGCATTTCCACAGTTCACTGTGTGTCTTCCTTTTTGTTTTAGGTGAATGTCACAGCTTTCTTCTGGTCCCTGACCCTGTGTGCATGACACAGATGAGCTGTCTGCCAGCTAACTGTATTTCTTGGGGCTTCCAAAGCAGAAAGGAAATACCAAACACTAATTGAAGACTGGCCATATTGTCACTAGTCCTAGTACATATCTGAGGGAGGAGGGGTTGTAAGGTCCTGCATTGAATGAAATACAGCTGCATACCACCTGCCCATTTACTCTGCCCATCTCGTGATGTGTAGCCATGAATTCTTCAGTTGTTTTGAAGATCTTAAGCTTAATGACAACTTGTTTTCTTGAGCAGAGGCTGATCCACATCTTGTCTAAAGATTACTGCTGCTGTTTGAGAGCTTGGGGAAATGTTGATGGTCCTCTTCAGTGAAGTGTTGCCGGCATTCCTGTACTTCACTATTAAGAGTGCTGTGGGTCCTGTTTCAAGTGGTTGAGCAGTCTGCCCCCCAGATGGCCAGAACTTCAACAGGAATGTTTTCTCCTTATTGTTTACAAGACCATTTAGCTCTGGCATTGGATTGATTATTTTCTACATGAGTGACTGAAAACTTCTCAAAGTGAGGAAAAATCAACTTTTGAACAAGATGAAAGCAGGCTAAATCACCTATAGTTGGGGAGATCTGCTAGTTATGTTTTTAATAACATTATAGTGAAAGGAAAAAATAATTTCATAGTGGACATATGCAAAAAATGTCAAATGTTACAGCATTTCTGTTATAAATTACTTTCACTGTGAAGCAGTACCTTATTTCTAGTTTTCGAGTTTATCTGTCTTAAAAGCCATTTATCTGTCATGGATTGTTTTGGTCTGGGTTTGCTATGCCTCTGAAACATGATGAGTAGTCACACATTCTCATACTGTAGTCCACAAAATTAGGCCTGTGTCCTTTAGAGAAAGCTAAATGTCCTTAGAGATGATGCTCAATGAGTTGAGCATATCTTTAGGATTATATATGCTTTGGAATATGCATGGATTTATCTTTGTAAATGTTAAAGAATGTTGCATGGAGAAAATTGGGTGTCCATTTAAGTCACCATCTGGTTCCTGTAGTCAGCTATGTACTGGAAAATTTAAACCAGACTCTTTTGTTTGTCATTTTCTATCTTCTTTTTCTGCTTCTGGAAATACTGCCAGAAGTTGTGGCTGCTTCTCCTTTCTTATTGTTTGCTATTCTTGCACTTTAGGAACTCTGAATTCTTTAAGCCCAAACGACATTCAAAGTCCCATTTTAGACTTAAAACAAGAAAATAAAGAGTTAACATGGTCTTTAGTGTTGCATTAGGTATAGTGTTTAGGTTCCTGGAGGGAAAAGATGAAACTTTAGTCATGTTTCAGATTTTCAGTGGATTAAGGAATATCACACTGCATCAGTTAAACTCTTCCAATATTGGAATGTTTTCTTTCAACCATGAGAGCTGAAATCTTTCTCTATGTTCCTAATGAAAGTTTGAATTTTTCAGTTTGTGGAAATGCCATGTTAGCCACATAAGCATGCCAAATGATAGCCTTGGACTGTACCTTTGGCACAGCTCATGGTGCCCTGAGTATCATTCACTCAAAGCTGAAGTAATGCTGCCACATGAAACACTTCATACTGAAGGGTAATTATGGGGCATTTTTAAGAGACTAGAGGATGATTAACATTTGTATAAACAGAAAGAATATGGATTCTGGGGATAGAATTGGAGCAGTTCTGTATAAATTAATTTTCTGTTTTGTTAATCTGGCAAGTGGTTTATGGATAAAAAGGTTCAAGATAAAAGTGCAGGGAAACAATCAAATTATCTAGAAGATTTAACTATTTTAAAAACTTTTAGCTTGCTCGAAGTAGGGTGCTACAAGCTTTGTCCATAATGGACCCACTTCTCAGTTCATATGAACAGTCCTGGCTACCTCCAGAACAAATTACTTCATTCTTCATATCAGCTGCAGCTGAATCTTTTCCTTCTTACCCAAGTACTTCAAAACTAGCTTTCTGCTCAATCACAATGCTAATCCTCTCTTCTTGCTTTCTCTTGCAGCACTCCCTCAACAAACCTTTTTAGGTCAGTCTGCTTAGCTGTTTGCTATATTTGTCCTGAGTTGGACATAGGTTGTTCCAGGCAAATCTCACTAAATCTCTTTCACTCCTTGGTTTTTTTCTACATCATAAACTGGCTCTTTTTACCTATTGTCAGCAGGAGTCATCTAAGTCTGCTGCTTGCAGCCATGCTCCTTTTGTAAAGTGCAAAACATCTTGTTTGTGAAAACTGCTTACCTGCAGCAGCACCCTTCCCTTATGTCTGGCAGGATTTTGCTTGTATTCTCACAGATTAGGAGAGGCAATCCAGGGTGCAGCCAGTTGCTGAAGGTACCTATCTGAGGCAAACTATAGTAATTCTGTGCATTCTTCAGTTACCTGGTCTGCTTTTGCTGTCATTCATGTCATGTCAGACACAAAGGCTTCTGGGGTCCTTTCCTGAGGATGTCCTGGGATCCTGTCTGGGAAGATCAGTAGCAGTGGAAAGAGTAGGTTTGTGAGTAACCTGAATTCATCTGCCTGCTTGGATAGTAAGGATGCCAAAAGTTCTGTTTTAACTGTGTCTGATACTAGAGTGTTCACAAACCACCACAGCAGGCAGGGTGCAAGTACAGCAGGTAAAGCTGAACCTGCTTTTGATTAGGAAGATCACTAATCCTATGACATTGCCTTGCATACATCCTGGACTGTAAGGATTAAAACGTCTTAAGCAGGGGACTATTTAAGCCTAACAGTTTTTCTCTGTTGAGGAGGGGTGAGTCTGCTGTCCTTATCCAACTCCTTCCCTCTTCCCTGCACCTGGCTGTGCTCTTCCACAGCTTGCTTTGCATGAGCTTTCATCACATATTTCTGAGAGCCAGTGCAATTCACTAGCCCAGGGAAAAAGTTTAATTTTCTCAGCAAGAGGCCTGCCGAGTGCCAGAGCTGGTATAAGGGATGGTTCAGAACCATGTGGCCACTAGCAAGTGATGGGAAAGGAGAAAGAGGAGCGAGCCTGTTCCTTTCAGCGGGAGTAAAAGTTTAGGTTTGCTTAGGTGCACGTTGAACTTCATCATCAGGAAGATAGAGTTAATGCATCCAGTTGTTAAAATAAGAACATGCATGCTAATAATTTGTAAAATGTATAAAATACAAACATAATATATTCTAGTATATAATGAGATTGAGCCAGACCCTGGTACAAAGCAACAGTATTTACAGCTAATTATGCCCAAGACTCCATGTAAAGAACAGATTCTTATGTTGATCCATGATACAGATTTTACCATTATCCTCTTTAAACTATTCACTAGAAAATCTTCCTTTAAAAAATTGTTTTTTATCTAACTTGGCATCAATATTTGGCTTTTAGAGCATTTTCTTGTTGCTTAGAAGTAACAAATGGGTCCCTCTCCCTCTCCATTTTGTTCTGATTTTCCTATACTTTTTAGACTATGATTTAATGATTGTAGAAACTGTCTGTACACTTCAAAAGCAAAATAAATCCTGTTGTACATGTCTTACTTGAACATGCTCAGTCCTATCCTTGGATTAATTTCCATAGAATTCCTGGCTTTCTGATTGTTATTAGCACTAGATATATGGAGGAAATTAGGCCATAGCTATCCTGTGAACAAGGCATGTGCAGGTTTTACCCTACTAGCCAGATGATACTTGTGAAGTTGCAGTATTATCAATGCTCGTGTTTATGTTCATTTTTTTGTAAAATTGTAGTTCCTGTAGACAGCATGAGAATACGTAGACTTTTATTTTGGAGGGCCTTTGGTTTTTTTGTTGTTTTCTACAAGGTTGCAATCCTTCATGGATATAGAGAGAGTCCTAAATATGTGGTACTTACAACAGAAACACTAAAAAACAAAAGACCAGCAAAGACTCTTCCAACACTTAAAAAAAAAAAAAAATTAGGCTGTTCTCTGTTATATTTGCAGGAGACTGATTTACAGCTCTATGCCTTTATGACTCTTGAATGACTTCATGACTGTGGTAGAAAAACAACCTGTGGAAATTGTATGTCCTACCATAATTCAAAGGGGACAGCTACATTGCTCAGGGCTCCAGTCTGCTTGGATACTGGTTGTACAGAAAAAATTATAGGAATAGGGAACCTTAATATATTCAAGGCAATCCTTGTGTTTCTGGGAAGCTAATAATGTGACTTTTTGGGGCAGATTTCATACACCAGCTGCAGTAAATATTCTCCTACTGCTTTGGGCGTTTTTATAGCTGTCACAATGTTGTCACAATGCTGTAGATAGCTAATTCTTGTGCTGAAAGCAGCCTAGATACAGCAGCAATGACTGCAATTCAGGCTAAGTCCTAAATATTTATTGGCGTCCTGGGGTAGATTTTACAGCCTTCACTGAGCGCTTAGCTTCTATGTCTAGGCTGCTGTTACTATGAAAGATAACTGGTTTTAAGATAATTCAGGTGTGTCTACACTTCAGCACAACACTGACAGCAGCATTAACACATCATTTAGCATTCCTGGACTTTGCATCACTCCAGGTTGTGTGCCATCTGTTAGCCACATACAAACCAAAACCAACTTTAATATGTGCCTTAAAAGCCAGGGAAGTACAAAGCAGCTGCCTCCATGTTTCTCAAAGTAGGCCATTTTTATCCAGAAAATGGTACCTTTTAAGACTGCACCACATGGACAAAATTCTTTCTCCACTATAGCTCTGAAACATGAGAAACAGTCTGCCTCAGGCACTGGAAGACAATAAACTACTTAGAGGACAATCCAGTCTGTAGGAAAGGTTTAGGATTTTGCTAGTGGTATGGTCTCAGTAGCAGTACAAGCTAGGCAAGAATTTAAGTTTAGTAGAACAAAAATTATGCTGAATGGTCAAAATACTTCCTGTTAAGCTCCTTCTCAGTGAGCTGTTGTTTTAAAATTACTTTGGAATTAGTTATTAGTTCTTTTTTAGTAGAAGAGTGAAGTGTTAGTTCAGCTGTAAATCAACATGATTAACATAGAGACTGCAATCTCCATCCTTAAGCATATGGTTATGAGCAAATTTGTTCCACTGCAAGGGCATGCATGGTAGAGTGTGTACATCTCACTGCCCTGTGCTGTGGGGTCAGATTTGAACACTGCATGATTTGCTTCATTTGTTACAGGAACTTGAGATGCAGTAATTTGTGGCAGCAACCAAAGTAGCAGTTGTGGATTCCAGTTTTCACTCATTCTGACTGGTACCTTCCTTCTTTTCCTTCTTTCTTCATCATGCAGCATTGAACTCTATTTACTCAGCTGTGGCCTGGAGACAGGAAGGAGCAACGTGGTCGTGCACCAAAACTGCCCTTGTTTATTCCAAGCAGCCCTTGGCAGACAGTGTGGTACATGGGCAAATGTAATTTTCTGCATGGTCTTCACTGACCTTGCTGTAGGGGATAAGAAAACAGTGATCACAGCAAACTGAAGACACCTCCCAAGGTCTGTGGCAATCCCACTTCCTGTAGAAACGGTATCCAACTATAGTCTGAAAAATTGGTATGATTTGTTGGTCAGGCGCCTGGGGTGTCTATAGGCTGAGTTGTATTACAGCCTAAAAAAGTCTGCCTGTGTACTCCAGGGAGTAATTTGGTGCCATTTCCCCAGGCATTAGAAACAAAGGGTTTCTTTAGAGCAGAAACTTCTCTGCACCACTTCAACTTTTTGGGCAGTTTCTAGTCTAAATTGACCATTTGCCCAAAGGTTGAAACTGTGATGAATTCCACTTTTATTGACAACAAACTTCATTCTCTAATGTGCTGGTTTGGAGAAGATCTCTGCCACTCTTTCCTAAATTCTTTTTGAGCAGACTTCTGCTTTTTTTCTATATTGTTTTGTTGTTTTATGGTAGAGGAGTAAGGATGATGCTATGATTTGGTAAGACAGAGAAGAAAAAGACAGCATAAATTATTATAAGTTTTTGAACTATGTTATTTCTTCCAAGTGAGAGATCTCTATTTATGCCTCAAAACTAATGCTGTCTTAGGGCCCAGTTACCCAGTTACCTTCTTAAGCTGCTCTTGTGTATTAATCAGACAGGGACTGACAAAACAGTGCAACTTTCTTTGGAAACCTCATCCTTCAAAAAAAACAAACAACCTCAAACTCCTTCACCTTCAGGGAGAAAAGAGGACACTAAAAACCAACATTAATGAAAAGGGCCTTAGCTGATTAAAGCAGGCAGATTATCCTCCTAGAGCCTGTCTGTTCTGAATGCATGAAGGATGCTTTGTATACTGGTGGACACCACACTGTGAAAATCTAAAAGGGATCAAAGTAGAGGAACAGATATAACTGGGCTAAGTAGGGAAAGAGGTAGAGAGTAAGGTAAATAGATTTAACTTTAGATAAATGTAGTTATCTGTTAAGTAGATTGAATAAGATACAGTATGAAGAAAGGGTTATTATAATGGTCTGTTGACAAATGAAAGAAAAAATAATAACAAGCAAGAGGTATAAGGATGCATAAATAGGAATTTTAATTTAAGCAAATAAAAAATGGAAATTGAGTATTGCATAAAGCTTCCAATTGGTGCAATTCCTTCAGACCAATATCTAGACTTTTTAGCAAAGATCAGAAATTTATTGCCCAGCATTATTCAAAGCTAGATTTAGAAATCCTTTAAGAAAAAGAGGTCCATACTATCCTATTCACTTATGAGAAAGTGTTTGTTTCAACAAGAGCTTTTATATACCTACATTCTCTGTTTTCATGTAACCTGCTTCCTGTGCTGGGCCTGTGGATAATCACAGAATCACAGAATGGGTCACTGAACACAGTGGGTCATTTGGTCCAACCTTCCTGCTTAAGCAAGGTCATCCTAGAGCACATGACACAGGATTGCATCCAGATGGTTCTTGAGTATCTCCCGTGAGAGAGACTCCACAACCTTGTTGGACAACCTAGTCTGTGGTCACTCCCACAGTAAAGAAGTTCTTCCTCATATCCCTGTGGAAATTCCTGTGCATCTTTTTCCACCTGTCACTTCTTGTCTTGTTGCTTGGCACCATCAAAAAGAGCCTGGCTCCATCCTGTTGGCACTCTCCCTTCAGATACTGATAGACATTGATGAGGTCCCCTCTCAGTTGTCTCTTCTCAAGGTGAACAGGCCCAAGTTACTCAGCCTGTGCTTGCAAGAGAGATTCTTCAGACCCTTAAAAACCTTTGAAACCCTCCATTGGACCCACTTCAGAATCTCCATGTCTCTCTTGTCCCAAGGATCCCAGAACTGGACACAGTGCTCCTGATGTGGTCCTACAAGGGCTGAGGGGCAGGATCACCTCCCTGGACCTGTTGGCAATGCTCTTCCTAGTGCATCCCAGGACACCACTGGCCTTCTTGGCCACAAGAGCACTGCTGGCTCAGGGACAGCTTAATGTCCATCAGGACCACCAGGTCATTCTCCACAGAGTTGCTCTCCAGCAGGTCAGCCCCTAGCCTGTGCTGGTGCATGGGGTTGTTCTTTCCCAGGTGCAGGACACTACACTTGCCTTTGTTAAATTTCAGTTGGTTCCTCTCTTCCCATCTCTTCAACCTGTTGAGGTCTTTCTGAATGGTAGCTCAGGTAGCCAAGAAGGCCAATGGCATCCTGGCCTGTATCAGCAACAGTGTGGCCAGCAGGACCAGGGCAGTGCTTGTCTCCCTGTACTTATCAGTGGTGAGGCCACACCTTGAACCCTGTGCCCAGTTTTGGGCCCCTCACTGCAAGAAAGACATTGAGGTGCTGGAGCACATCCAGAGAAGGACAACAGTGTTGGTGAAGGCTCTGGAGCACAAGTCTTGGGAGAAATAGCTGAGGGAGCTGGGGTTATTTAGCCTGGAGAAAAGGAGGCTCAGGGCAAACCTTACTGATCTCTACATTTACCTGAAAATAGGTTGTAGAGAGATGGAGGTCAGTCTCTCCTCCGAAGTAACAATATTAGAGAAAGTGGCCTTCAGTTGCACCAGGGGAAGTTTAGATTGGGTATTAGGAAAAATTTCTTCACTGAAAGTGTGGTCAAGCATTGCAATACCCCCCCACTCTCCACCCCCGCATCCCAGGGAAGTGATGGAATCACCTTCCTTGGAAGTGTTAAAAAAAATGCAGATGTGATGCTTAGGGATGTGGTTCAATGGTTGACTTGGCAGTGTTGGTTATGGTTGAACCTTAATGATTCTGTGATTCTAAGTTGTGTCTGTCATCTGAAACAAGGTTAGTTATTTGGATGAGAGCCTAATGAAGACTAATGTGTTTGTGGCAAAAGAACTTATGCTCTGTACCTCAGTCCTGCTGCCAGTGCCCTTGAGATCCCCTCCCTGACTACTGCTTGGCTCTACTTCCATCTCTGGCTCTTTTTTCCATACTTTGCATTCTTCTGTATATAGAAGTACTGCAAAATTGCTGCTGTTCAGCTAGTCTTCTTCTGAACTCCAGTCCACAGCCTTTTGGACTGTGAACATACAATCATGTAGGGCTTTTTGACATCAGGATCTTTCCATTCCCTTGGGATCCTAAAAGCTTCCCTAAGAGTCACCTCTTTTAGACTCCTTGTGCTGACCCACAGAGTTCCTTCTTGACCAGTCTTTCACAAAGCTGCTCTCTAAAACATGAATCATCTGATTGGTTTTCTTGTGTTTTTTGGATCTTGTTCTGTGCTTCCTATAATACAGTGACCAGATTTGTACACATTATTCCAAAAGAGACCATCCAGCTGCCTTACTGAATGCCAAAGTAATAACGTCTGTGGTTTATACTCTGTAGCCTTCCATACACAACCCAAAAACCTTGTTTGCCTTTGTTACTGCTGCCAGATGTTCTGTGGATGATTTTCAAGTGTATTGTGGGGAATGTCACCATGCCAGTGAATTTCAGCAAATTTAAGCAACTTTGAAATTATTCATTTTTCCACATGGTTATATTCAAGTCAAACCAAACTGTGTTCTCACTTGAAACTGCCCTGTTTTGGTTACCCTTTTTTCACACTGAATCACTACCTGTTAACCAGTTTCTCTGCAGGAGCCTGTTTCAATAGGATTTCCCTTCATCAGGCCTCTTTCAGATGGTGCTGGAAACTCCATCTGAAGAGCCCAGCTCTGAAAGTTATATTGTCTTTAATACTCAGACTGCTTAGATTTGGAGTAAAGGGAATGTGAGGCTTTTTTCCTAGAGAGGAAGCAAGGGGAGGGAACATGCTATAAAAGAGTTACAATAGTCTCACCTCTCTTTTCCTGCAGATTTGCTGACAGCACAGGAATACCACTGCCTGCTGCAGTTGCTCTGCCCTGACTTCCCAATGGAACTCACTCAGAAAGCAGCAAGGTGGGTCCTCATTCTCTCTTTAAAGGCAAGTCCTACATGCTTGGACTTAGGAACTAGATCTGTGGGTAAAGGTATGAACAGGGACCTTCAGCTTTAAAGTTTTGGGGAAAAGAGACACCATCTTTTGAGGTTAAGAATAGGGCGTTTCTCTAGCAATGTGAAAAAGTGTATATTTGAGATACACTAAGATTGAAATATCAATGCAGAATGCTGCTGTTGGCTCTATGTTCAGATGAGTTGCAGATAAAAGAATGTTAGCCAATGTGTTTTTAACTGACATGATTTTTAAACTCTGTTTCAAATAATGTTTACCATTCTAAAATGTGTCCCTCCTTGCCCCAGCTTCTATGGTTGATCACATTTAAACACACCAACCTCTGAAGGATTGCCAGTGTTTTAAAGTATGTTTGGTAAGAACATGGCAGCTAATCTGTTTAAAAATTTATTTTAATCTAGACAAGGCAAAAAGCAGATAGTTGGCTCAGGGCATTGATAATATGATATGGAATATTTTACTGATTGTGCTTGCTGATTCCAGTACAGCCCAGGCAGCTGATTATTAACTATCTGATATTGAAAATGTAATAAGGTACACACATCTGTTCAGTTGCTTGTCCCCCAATGCCAACTAAGAAAGCACACTAGCCCTGTAGCAGAGATGAATCCGCTGCTTCCTTTCACGGAGGTACACAAGCACCAGTCCTGTGTGCTGGTGTATATTTCATAGGGCTCCAGCTGAACTGAGCAGGAATTCGTGATGGTGCATGCAAGGAAGGAGACTTCAGCATAGCTACACATGTTGTGATGTTTGTGTCAAGGAATTTAGTCCACAAGGCTGCTGTAAACTAGAGGCCCCATTCAGGGGCCTGCTGCACTGTTGTGCATGTGTCATAGAGACAGACAAGCTGGCTTTGGGAGCAGGTGGTGGCGAGATATGAGATCTCTGTCAGCGGCACCCAGGCTCAGGTGGGGGTGACCTCACTCCTACTTTTGGCTGGCTAGAGATTTACTGGCACACTGCTAGCTCTGTAACAAGCTAATCTATTTGAACAATTTAAATAAAACTTGTCATATTTCTAAACCATTTTTCTCTTTGCTTATAACTGTTGTTCACTCTCTTGTCCTTTTTCTGATCTACTTCCCATTGTCCTCCTTGGTCTCTGCTTGTTAGAAGGGTGAGCTCTGCAGACTTTCTTACAGCACCAGTTGACCTAGTCTTTGCAAAACACAAGTGTCACTTGCAAACTTTGAGAGACATTGTTCCTTCTTCAGTCTGCACACCCCCAATGGTTTTGTTGTTAATTTTCTTGGGAAAGGAATTAAATAAAGTAGCAGTGGGAGTAGCCACAACATTCAGTGATTCAGCCAGGACCTGCATTGATCATTGGTGCTGCTGGGAAGAGAGCAGTCATAGCTGTAGGCTTAGTACTGCATGACTGAGATGGCCTCATAGCACAGTGCAGTCCACTCATGCAGGAGCTGTTGCTACGCTCTGATAACAAACAATAAGATCAGGATATGTCAGAACATAATAATGGAGGCTACAACAAAGTAGGTTTTATTCACATGACATCAGAAAGCTCTGTTTTCCTGTTCCTGGTGCTACACAAATGCAGAAGTCATACCCAAAGAATTAACTAGGATATCTGTGTCTGTAAGATTTCTTGGATTTTTTTTTTTCAAGTGGTTATAGCCATTAGCAGATTAAAGACTTTAATCTACGGAGATACCTTTGATGTTCAGAGACACCTTTTGGCTTTCTGAATTTTGAAATTGCAGGACAGAAAATGAAGGAATTTTTTTCTGGTTTGATGCCATGATTTTAAGATCTGTACCTGAGCAATTATTTTTCTGTTGTAAGAGAAACACAAGGAACTCACTGCCCACAGTGACAGCCAAGTAGTTCACAGCTCCTATGCTGTTTTATTTGGTGTGTGAGCTCACATTGCTAATGGAACTGGGGATTGCAATTCAGTACCCCTGTTTTAAAAGATTGCCTAAGAGTGCAGACTATTTTGTATGTTTTGTTTATTTTTGCCTCCATGCCTCAGTAAATAAACCAGGCCTCTGAAAACCCATTGGAGCGAGCCTGGCTTCAAGACAGATTGTGTCAGTTAGCCTTTAATGGTAGCAGAAAATGGTAAATATCCTTTCAACTTGCCTGGTCTAGAGACTGTCCTGGGAACATCCTGTCTAGTCTGGATTTCTGAGATTTTAACCACAGTTAGGAGACCATGAAGTTTCCCCACTGGCACAGCAGTAAGGCTTTCCTGCCAGCCAAACCCACTTGTACCCTGAAAGACCACTATACCCTCTATCAGAATGCCTCAAGTGTAGGCACTTTTCTTCAGTCCTTTCCAAAGTTCCTCCTTGATTTTCATTATTCACTGACTGCCAACTACTAACTTTTAAAATACATCTGTGGCCTCAGGGTTTATAGTCTAATTTGGACAAGGAAAAAAAATCCCTTGAAATATGAGATACCTGATGAACTCTTTAAAGTCGCAGTTCAGACTTTCAGATTTTGTCCTCAATTTTGATCCTGCTGTCTATGTTACAGTCCATAGCTAGGTTTTTCTCCTTGCCAGATATTTCAAGGAAGAGGTGCAGATATCTTGCGTATGATGTTCTTTCAGCTTCCTTGAGTGCTTAGTCAGCTGGCTATGTGGGGGAATTGCCAGCTGCAGTCAATCTCCTCATAAATGATTGTATTGGATTTAAAGACTTCTCAACATTTCCGGCATGCAAACCCCTGGGCCAAGCAGAGTCAGAAACCCAGCACCAAACTGCACCTGCTTCTATTTAGATGCTCCTCCATCACATATGTGCTGTACAGGCTTCCTCAGAGGATCCTTGCTGTCTTTAACAGCAAAAACTGTGCAGCAAATTCTTACACTTCTGCATACTTCCTCATACTCTTCTCTAAGTAAGAGACTGGAACATGGTGCTTCAGAGCAGTGCCATTGACCAGAGTTTTAGATTTAACAAGTAAAATTAGTTTCTAGTTATGGAAGTGTTGTAGTGTTGTCTCTCTGCATAACAAGTATGTAAAACCACTCTCCACTGTTGTTCTCCTGCATCTTTGAGAAGAAAGCTTCTGTGCTTTGAGGGTATCTGGGAGACAGACCGTCATTTCAAAGGAGGGAATGCAGCTCATCGGTGACATGGCCAATCGCATTTCTAGCGCTTAAACAGTGGTTGGAAATGCCAGTGGCTGAGCAGTATTGCCTGAGAGATGGAGATGCTCTGCCTGCCAGCTTCAAAGCCATTTCCTTGATGTGGCCACTGACAATCTCAGTAGCATGCTTATTAGTGAGAATTAAGAACTGAAGCTACTGTTTTTTTAGACAGGAAGATAGGAGGCTTCTGGAATGTAATAAATAAATCAGAAGCACTTTGACATCTTCAAAGGGTTTTGTTTTAAATACTGGCTTTTCTCCTGGGGACCCTCTTAGCCCCAGTCTTTCTTCTTTGAGATAATTAATTCAAGCTGCTCTACATGTTTGATTTTGCCACAGTGAACAGAACTGGTCTGAGTGGCAGGGAAGTCTTGCAAGATCCTATGTTCTTCTAGGTCAGCCTCCCACACAGATCCCTGGAGCCTTTTACATGAGACAGAACAGTGTTTCCCCAGCAATGTGTTTAGACAATTGATGCTGCAGGAGTTGGTGTACAGATTGCATCTGGCCCTGTGTTCAGAAGGGTCCTACTGGATGACCCACACTTTGGCTGTAATGAACTGACAATCATCATATGGCGCAGTATGCAGATGATGACTGTACAGGTTCAGAAGACCTACACGCAGTTGGAAAGAAATACCAATTGCCTTTCATTAGCATTGCCTGAATATTCTGGGCTTTTTCCCATCAAAGTGGAGTATTTTCTTCTGTTTTACAGTCTAAGCTGTCATTGATTAGATGAGTTTGATTTTCCCCACTTCAGAGACTGACCTTTTTATCCTTAGGTAGTGGTGGTAATGACCAGAGCATTGTTTTTGTTTTCATTTTCATTTTTGCCCTGAAATCCACAGGTTTTTTTCCTGAAAGGAAGAGTTGCTATCACTTATATTTCATCTTTATGGCCTGTGGCTGGTATTTTCCATTTTCAAGAAATATGCTTCAAAATAGGGATGCATGTAGCTCCCCTACATGTACCTACAACTCAGCAGGGATAAAGAAGACTGTCCCTGTCCCAAAAAGTCGTCAGTTGCCTTGAAAGTTGACTTGATAGTCAAATAATAGACCTAATATTAAAAGAATCTATATAGAATCTTTGATCAGGAAAGGATAGGATGTTCATAGAGTGCAGTTAGGAAGACTGTTGGTGCAATGTTATTTCTTCTGTAGTCAAGTAGAGTTTGTTGAGGATAGATGTTTGAATTGCAACTGCTGTGACTTTTATGAATCTGAAAAATGTCACAGTTTGATGAATTTTGATATACAGAGGAATAGCATGAGTCTCATTCTGCTTTCACCAGTTTACTACTTGTGTAACTGTCCTGTCTGTAGTCACATTTAGTCAGATGCTGGACTTTGATGATCCTTGTGGATCCCTTCCAACTCCAGATATTCTACAATTCTATATAACCATGTGAACCAGCCTTGCAGTTTTTTTGTACCAGGGCTTGTTCCATCGTGTCCACCAGGCTTTGAATGTTGCACTGCTCTGTTCACACTGTAGCTGAAGTGTGTGAATGACAATCAGGATCTTCTCACTTCAGGTTCTTAAGCTGCTTTCATTTGATACTGGGGCATCCACATCCATGCAGCAATGGGTGTTTCCATTTCTGTCTCTTAATTTCTTACACTGGGCCACTAGCAATCCTCAGTTGCACATAGTTCCTTGGCTTCACTTTCTCAAGGTCTGGGGTTCCTGGTTACAGACTTCAGTTTTTTTGTAGATGCTAAACTGTTTCTCTCATCTTATCATAGGATTGTGCTGATGGATGATGCAATGGATTGCCTGATGTCTTTTTCTGATTTCCTCTTTGCTTTCCAGATCCAGTTCTACTACTCAGGTAAATGCCAGGAAGCTGTTGGCTTCTCCCACTTGTAGCATTGCAACTTTACAGCTTCCCAATCTTTTCACTTTTTTGAAATTTGAAAGGGTATGGTTTTTTCACAGAAAATATACAGCTAATGGACTCTACTGATGGAAAGCATCACAGATGTCAAGAGATTAGGAGACATAATGAGGAGATTCCAAATTGTTGTGAATAACGACATACCCACAACTGCTATGTCTGATGCCTTTATTTATCTTGGCCTTGAGACATAAATTTCCAGCTTTATCTAGACTATGTTAACAGCTAACAATTAACTTTTACTAGGAACATTTTTTTCCCTTTCTTTATAGAAATTATTCAATCCTGCTGGAGGCAGCATAGGAAAAGCCTACCAGCTGGTGCCTTTAAAGGAAAAGCTATATAATTCTTCCCCTTAATATTTGCTCAACCATGAGCTGGTTTCAACTCAAAGAGTTTCTGAACTGGGTATAATTCCCATGGGTTTAGGAACCCTCAGTGGACTCCACTCCTAAGAGCTTTTCCAGCCTCTCCTTGAAATCACATTGAATTGTAACCTCCACACCTTTTGGCGAAGAATTGCCCAGGTTTGACACCTGTCCTGTGAAGAACCACCTCTTTTGTTTGATTTGAGACCCCCTAGTTGGAAAGCAAAAGGAACAGATAATCCATATGAGCAGTCTTCATATTGTTGGTCATTTATTGTATTCTATCCCACTTCCTCAGTCTGAGTTTTAACTAGATGGGATACTTCTAAAATTCTTGGCAGGAAAAGTACAAATCAAATAATATTGGATTTTGTGTGTGTATTTTCTCATGCTTAACCACACATATACATCTGTAAAATCCCCAGGTATTTTTAAACTTCAAGAAACAAAATGGAGAAACTTGGAGCATTCAGGTGTTTGTCATGTATGGCAAGACTGCTTTAAAATACATCATGCTATCCCCCTAGACTCATAAATTCTGATTGAGGAACGAGAATCTCATTCAGGACAAAAAGAGAGAAGCATTAGATATGCTCCCTAGCACTGGCTAGCGTGCCACTTTCTCATCTCCTGGCACGCAGCACTTTCTAAGATAAAGCTCATGGATTTCTGTCCACTCACACTGAAATGGCTCCCTCTGATGGATGTAGCTCACAATTGGCCAGTACCAGGTGAAACAGGTCGGGTTTGGATACTCAGAAACACTGGCTAGAAACTGTTGTGAGCATAGTCTGTGGTCAGAATAAATTTGGGTGGCATTCTGATCTGATACAACCTGTGAGTTCCCATCTTTCTAGCAGTTAGGAGTCCACTGCTGTCCCTAATAAAAAAATCTCTTTTTCTCAGTACATCTCTGTACGTACTTCTCTTATAACTCCACTGTCCATATCACAACTTTATCCGTGACAACTCATTGTAAAAAAACAGTTCAAAATGGTGATTTTGAGTTGGGTAGAACCAGGCTTGTAATGCCTTTAGTCAGGGACAGAAAATGTGTTTGGAAAGTTTTCTCTGATATAACAAATACTTCCGTGGAGCTGCAGAACCTCAGCACAGCCTCAGGGCCTGCTGACATCCTAACTTTCCTCTCCACTCTACTCACGCACAGCATTGCACTTCCATTCACTCAGAACTTAAATGCCACTGGAGTCCTGGCAAGCTCATTTTTGTGTACACACACTCAAAGATCCCATCCCTGTCCTGTTCACTCACGCACAGTGCACACACGCAGCCTGTCATACACTCTCCCACCAACCCACACACATGCAAACCACTCCAAATGGAATCTAGATTTGTAAACTGCTGACCACATCCATAAACAAACTTGTTTAAAATTAGACTCCTGCAGTAAACAGTGGGTAGTATGAGGAGCCTGGGGAGAGGCTTTCTGCCAGCTCTAGCCCTGACCTGCCCTGGCCCTTCTTCTAGATCCTCTGGTATATTTACTTTGGAGCAGCAAGGAGGCAAGCTGGGATACAGCCTGGAGCCCTAACTAACATGCTCTCTTTCCTCCTGTTGCAGTTCAATATAGTTTGCTCCCAACTTGGATGAGTTTTCAATCAGTGGCAAGAGGTGGAGAAGGAAAACATTTTAGATTTCACAAACTAGTTTTTTGTTTGACATTAACTTTCATGCTTCACTCTTTTATCAGTGTGCTAGCTAGCCATTGCTCCCTTGAGATGAATCTTCTCAACAGAGTGAGTGACCTCTCATAATCATCCTAATAAGAAGACAGCAACTTCTATGGAAATGGCTGTATGGGCATGCCTAATATCTGTTCTGAACATGCAGGATGTTGTAGAGTTGTGCTTATTTGCAGTTAGTGCTTTGTGTAACACAGAACAACAGTTTAAGCCACAGTCTGGTAGGTCAGGAGGATGCTTTGCTGGTTACAGCCCTGAGTTTTAAATTGCTTTCTGTTCTTTTAGAGTTCCTGGAAAGTGTGGCTGCCATTTATCAAGACCTGCTGGCTGGTAAGAATCCAAATACTGTGATTGTACCAACATCATCCTCTGGGCAGCATCGGCAGCACCAGCCCCCAAATGACTGCAACCCACTCGAAGGAGTAGAGGCATCTCTCTTCTATCAGTGCCTGGAGTCCTTGTGTGACAGATCAAAATACAGGTACAAATGGAGTCTAAAATACAAATTTGAAGTCTCTGTCTCTGGAGACCCTTTATAAGGTTGGAGGTGTGAAGAAATAATTAGGATTTTGAACAGGATGATATTCCCACATGGCTCTCACTGAAGAAGTGCCAAGGGAAACATCATAGCTGAACAGCTTTAACCAAATGAGAGAAACAATTTCATGGACCGAAGAAACATGGGGTTTGAACTTGAAATAATAGACAGATTTGGGTCTCTGCTCTCCATCTCATTTCTGCATTGACACTTTACATCAAGGAGAGATCCATCATGAGTTAGCTAGAGGGGATAAACAAGTGCAGTTGCATTCTTGGGAGCTGAAAGAGCCCACTGGGTGGATGGAGTATGAAGCCTTAGTACTTAGGTGAGTTCACACTGCCAGTCTGTACCTGAGCCTGTGTTGGAGCTGGTCTCCAGCTACAGATCCCAGGCACAAGACTAGTTTTAGTTCAGCAGAGGATGGAGCAACACTAGACCTTACTGTATAACTGACAGACACTTACATCATAGTTTCTTGCAGGTAGTGAGAATATGCCCTTCTAGAAGTTTAAGGTCTAGAAACGCAAAATAACTCAGGACAATAACTCAGAACAAGGTTCACCTGATTTCTACTTTAGGTTTCCAAATCCAGATTTATGATTCACAGAATTACTGCTGAACTGCTGTCCAGTGCTGTAGATATCTAAGCATGGAGTTGATGGATTTTTTGTTGTTTTTAACAACAAAAGCTCTACATGCCCTGCATGTCCTGAAAACTTCTGATGGGAAGAGTACTGTGGGCCCAACTGGTAGGTCAGGCTTTGCACAGCACTATGAGGGAAGCCATTCCCAGCCTTTCATGCAGTAGCTCAATACTTAGTCAGGCTTTGGTAACCACTTTTGCCTGAGGGATCATCAGTCCACCCCCGCATCTCCCAGGGGTACCACTACAGGACTGACTGTTCAACACTTCCTCTTTATGAGGCAGTTTGATTTCACATGAAATCCTTCAAGGAGTATTGGTCAAGAGCAAGAATCACCATGAAGATACTGCTTAGAACTCAGGACCAGGGGTTAAGGTGAGTGTAGAAGAAGGTGATATGCTAATTTAGTCCTCACCTAAATAGTGTTCTCTGACCTATTTAGGCTATCTTTGGAGAGGTTTTCTTGCCCCTTGGATGACTATCACTGATAATAGTGTGATAACAGCATCACTGAAAGTGTTCAGAAATGTGTAGATGTGGCAGTTAGGGACATGGTTTAGTGATGAACACAGCAGTGCTCCATTAACCACTGGACTCAATGGTCTTAGTCTTTTCCAAACTTAACACTTCTGTGAAAGTTCATTGACTTCTGAAAGAAAGTATGTCCCAGAGGATTTTTGAATAAACATTCTAAGAGTTGGGATGTGTATGCCTCTGAGTGAATCTAGGCTTTTCTCACTGTCCTTGGAATGAAGACAGGTAAAACTGCTCCTAGGGTTGTCCACCAGCTCAAAGGTCTTGCTTAGCTAATGGGGAACAGATCCAGTGTTCAGTAAGCAAGCTGGTGGCTGTTTTAAACTGAGTCAGGGCAACCTGACAGTGTTAGAACAGGTAAAAGGGTTTATTTCTCGATTTTGAACTGTGTATTAGGGAAAAAACCCTATAATTTAGGAGACAAGATAATTTCTGTCTCTCTTTCCCTAGCTGCCCACCTTCTGCTCTTGTGAAGGAAATGCTGAGTAGCGTGCAGAGAATGACCTTCTATGGATTCCTTATGGCTCTTGCAAAGGATCAGGGAATCAATCGAGCCCTAGGTAAGACTCATCTAAATCATACAGCTCTAGATTTTCAATCATTCTGTATTTCTGTGGAATTTCCTTTGTAATGATAACCCACATTTTACACTGTCAGGAAGGGAGTGAGGGGAAGTTTTTAATCTTTTTTTTTTGATGGATGAACTTCAAAAACATAACACTGTGCCTTACTGTCTACCTGAAGCTGTGGAGCTCCTCAAGGATTACTGAATTGAGATGCCATCCTATGTTTTAGCCCTTTGTGCTACCACAGATTTTAAATGGCTGCTCTCATCTTTAAGAAAAGAAGGCATACCTAATGGAAAATCTCTGGTGTCTTCTTGGCTCTAAGGTTAAAAAGCCAGTCTTTCCTAGCTCTTCCCCATGTTCCCTCAAGGCAGTGTGATCTTGCAAGTAGCTATCTATGGCCTGCTGCAAATCAAATAATAAAATGCAAACTCCTACAAAAATCTGTACCACACTGCTGTGGGAACCACTGGGATTACCAACCAGTATCTCACTGCTCATTGTTTCTATGTTGTACTGATTTGGAGCAAGGGAGCAGTATTACATTGGCAAAGGACAGTATGTAATCCATCCATAATTCACTCACAGTTTCTTATTTCCCCCATATGCCTTGCTTGTGCTCTTCCTCCTCCTACAAAGAGGAACAGAAATGGCTTTTCTGTTTGACAAGACTGTATCCAGGAGACAAATTTAAATGGCAGCACCAGGGAGGGAGGGCTGTGTGGGGGAGTGTTCCCAAACACTCATCTCTGCCCATCTCCACTCAGCAAATCACCTGGCCATTAAGGGTAGATGTGTCTCTCTGTCTTTGGGTAAGTATCCTCTTCCTCTAGTCTGGGCCTGAGTATCTGCCAGTCCCTGATTGCAAAGACAAAACTCAGTGAAAAGGTGTACCTTGCCTGAGGGCTGCTTCTTTTGCACAGGTGTGTGTCATAGTACAGTAAGTGTGTCTTCCCTGGCTGAGCCCCTTCTTACAGCAAACCATTAAAGCTGCTAATGCTCCTCTGGGGCAGGGCAGATTATATATCAAAGGTGCATGAATACAGCCGTGCAATCCCCTCTGAAAACGGGCTTAGAAAGCAGTGTATTCACTGGGAGGAAGGTGATGCCTGGATGGCAGCAAGCAAAATCTTTTTTTCCTTTGCCCTATGAAATCCACTTCTAGTCAAGCATAAAGAAAACAGATGAAAAGAAAAAAACTCCTGCCCACAGCCTCCATTGTGCCATCTACAAAATGAGTGGGTTTTCGTTTCCATTAATGTAGGCCCATCCTCTGGCCCTCTGCCAGCCTCCTGCTGAGGCCTCTCTCAGAGGAGGGGCAGCAACCACAAGTCTGACAGGTGCTAGCATTTTTGGCAAGGAAAGGAGGATTCTTTTCCTGGTGTCTTTTAATCTCTCCTGAAGGGTGATTTCAATAGTCTTTGGTCTGTAGGGGATCACAAGCTCCCCAAAGCCCTTCAGCAAGAGCAGTTTCAGGCAGAGGAGGTTTTGGTTTCACAAAGCCAGCAGCTCCTCTTGAGGAACAGGGATAGAGATTAAAAGCTTGATCAGGCTGGGACAGTGCTACTGAGTTTGCCAGGCAAACTGGAATCTACAGTGTATCTCCAATGTCAATGTTGATTTGTGAATTCTCCGAATGCCATTTATCAACTCTCTCAAGTAAATCTTGTGCCCTAGAGACTTCACTGTGCACTCTGCAACTACTGAAACAAGTTAAGCTTTAGTTGTTTATTCTTTTAATTGAACCCACAAGAAGAAGCAGACTGGGACACTTCATTGGATCTTGTGACACTGTTTTGCAGTGCCAGACTTTCCTACTCATTTACAGGAGGAGTAGACCAGAACCCAAATAAATGGGGGAAGTGGTTCTGGTCTAGACTTACTCTAGTTTTCAGGCACTCATCGCTACATTTTTGATGACTGCTGTCAGCCTGCTTCTGAGGTGGCTCTCCAGCCTCTCCTTCAAGAGCAAGGTAACAAAAAGCAAACAGATTTGTGTCCCCACAAGGAAGACAAAGTCCCTTCCCAAAGGTATTGAGTGTAGCACCCAAGTCTCCCGAAAAACCTTAGAAAGAGCATTCCTCACTGTACTGTTGGTATAGATTATCAAATGGGTTTTTTGTTTTGATGTGCTCTGGTAGGCAATCTCTGTGCTGTTCTCTGTCATTTCTGTGCTGGCTGATCACTCTTTCCCATGACCCCTACACAAAGTGGAGTTTGTTAAAGAATTAGGAAGGAGGGCTTTCATAAGAGTGCCATCTTCCTTTCTGGCTCTACTAAGGTCCCAGTGTTTTCAGAGAAGAGTAAGGATTATCAATCAGCTGTTCTAGTCCTGAACTATACCATGTCCTTCATCTGGAGTATGGTTTCTAATGTGAAAAGGAGCATGTTGATCTTACACTGAGAGGGTTCCCAAGTACTGGCCCAGCCTTTCATGCTTACACCCAGACAGCAAACAATGCTGGAGCACAGTTCATCCACACTTAACTCCTGTAGACAATGTGCACGAGAGTCAGGCCTGGCTTTCCTGAATTGCTAGGAAAGCAAAAACCTAAAATCTGTGTTTTGATCCCCAAGATGAGTGTACCACAAGAAAGGCAGGTAGCACAAAAACATAACCCTGGGTGGTATAGTGCATATTTCAGGCTGTGGCACTGACAAGACCACATCAATTACATCTGGTACTGGCAACTATACTGGGCAATGAACAAAGGCCCGAAGTTGACATCTCTCTGACAGTCAGTACTCTGTAATTTTGTACAGTGAATGAAAACTGCCAGTTCTCAGGGCTGTAGGAAGTGAGACTACTGAAGCTGCCTTCCATTTAGTCTGAGCTCAGCTATATCACGTATCAAAGACACAGAAAATGGATCATCATTCTTTATCTATTTATGATCCTCAACATTGTGTCCATTTCTCTAAGAGGTACAAGGAAAAGTGTTCTCTGTCTTGCAGGCCAGATTTTGGATGGTGCTATGGCTTGAACACTTTTCTTGAAGAATAGCCTAACTCTGCTGCTACTTTCATTGTTGTTTTTTTTTCTCCTAGGGGCTCTGCCAGATAAAGGAGACTTGTTTCTGGACCCTGCCATGGATCAGGAACTTGAGAAATTGTAAGTGGAATTGCCTAAACTAGGAGGTAAAGCAACAGATTAAAGGTAGCACGCTGAAGAAGAGTGTAATTAAGTACTGTCCTATTCCTCTGCTCTACTACAAAAAAATAGAGGAGCTAAAAGAGCAGCCTGAACAAGAAGGGCTTCTTTTTTTGTGGTGCCTCAGTGCAGTTAACAAAATGCTTACAAAAGTCTTCAGAAACGGGAAGAGTGTGACTCAAAAAGGGATCTAGAGGAAACAGCAGTCTCTAATGAACAGGGAAATTTTGCTTGGATGGTGAAAACTAGGGAGTGCTGGAAGGAATGAGATCAGCCCAGAAGACATGTTTAAATAGAAGATTCACATAGTCAGTCTGGGAGGTATCAGTGCAACATGTTTCCCCCTCTATGCCATGAACATCTTTTCATCCCTGTGCTAGTTTTAAGTCTTTCTCCCAGGTTCACTCCAAGAGTGCTGCAGTAGAAGTTTTCGCAACATGCTGCCTAGCATTTGTCTTTTCTCTTTCAGGGTAGCTCAGGTTTCAGGGCTTTCCGTCTCTGGTTCTGCCAGCTCCAACGCAGACACAGTAAATATGCCCATTCGTAATTCACCCAGGATTAACTCACCTTGGAAACCTCTACACCATCGTCGAAAAATGGATGCTGAGAGTGAAGGCTCCAATGAAGAGACAGACTCCTCTGAAAACTGAAGGCCGTGAGGGTGGGCACCATTCCCATCTTGGGTTTCTCCAGAACCCACTGGAGGAACAACATGTTCTCCCAGAGCATCTGCTCTAAAAGTGGGTTCTGTCTCCATCAGCAGTGTGTGTGTGGCTGTGCTAATCCCCAGTGCTGGGTTCATCCATCTTTTCCCAGGAAACAACTTGCCTTTTTTTTAGCTCCAAATTTGTGCCGGAATAGTGCCTCTGCAGAAGCCATTTACAGCTACAGAGTTATGCTTCCCTCTGCTGGTAGGCAAGACAAACCGGCAGCTGCACACTGTGCCACCGCTTGGAACCAGGCGGGTATGCTCCGACCGGGGTGCTCCTTCCCAGTTCTGTAGTTCAGCTGAAGCAGTGGGAGGACCAGTACAGGCCACTTGCCATTGTTGTGTTGTGTAGCTCTGTACAGATTTGTCCCAGATAACAGAATGGTTAAAGTGCCAGCAGCAGCTCGACACTTGTGTTCCATTATTATTCCCAGTAAAGCTGCATCTGCCTATAATCAAAGGTAAGGAAATTCCTGACATTTCTACAGAAAGGCAGCTTAGATATTACCATGCAACCTGTCTCTGCTTTGTGCTTTCTCCTCCATGTATCCAAGACTTGCAAAAGCAAAGACAGATTGCATGGTGCTATGTGGCTCTGCTGCTGTACCTGTCTCTCCAACAGCATATTACAGGCATTTGGAAAAGTGAATTTCAGAGGATTTGGAAGAGAGAGAGAGGGTTAAGTTCCTTGGCCACAGGGGGTATGGCTTGCAAGCATATAGAGCACCTACAGGGGCTAGGTGGGCAGGAGCACTAAGGGAAAAGGAAGCAGTCTCAAATGAGATCAAGTTGGGATTTTTGTAAATAGTAGTAGTGTTAGGACAGCAATGTAGCCCTTAAAACTACAAAAATAAGTAGCATCACATTGCATTAATAGCAACCAACTTAGCAGTTTAAACCTCCATAGACCCAAATGCTTTGTCTAGCCCAGCTCCTGTGCCCCAGCTTGCATATACTAGTTATTTCTTGGGGAACTTCAGTTTTTCATGCAGCTTTGGGAGCCTCTTTGCTCCTCCTGGTTCATGAAGTGCTGCAGCATGGGCCACCAGGAGCTGGTAACCCAAAGCCTGTAGCAGGAAGCTAGCAGGTTTATTTATTGTAAGTTAATATATTTATGATCTGTGCATTCTATCCCAGCTCGGTGAGTGGCTGTGACAGCCTGGCAATAAAGCACGCTGTGTCAGGCCTCTGCTGTGTCTGGGTCTTCGGGTCTTCTGGGCTGCCTGGCCCTCCTCCTGCGGAGTGATATCTGGTGGGCAGGACCAGTGCAGGGCTTTGGCCACCTTCCAGGGCCCCAGGAACCCCTCACCTCGGCCAGGGAAGGTGCTGCCCCCCCCCCCTCCTCCCCTGAGTACCTGGACCACCACCACTCCCTGCAGCCCCAGCCTGCTGTGGGTACCGTGACATTGACACAACTGTGTCAGAGCACAGAGACAAGGAAGACCCAGTCCTTCCCCCCCCTCATGCCCCACCAAGGTGAAACACCAGCACAGAGCAGCCAAGCAACCCTTCCCCTCCTGCCCACAGCTGCCGCAGCCCCTCAACCAGACAGGAGAGGTGAAGCCTGTGCAAGCCTCTTCCCAGTCCCACACAGAAGGCTCCAGAACAAACAGTCCCAGCCACTCTTTTGCTAACAGTTTGTAACTAGCCCTTTCCCACCCTCCTTCTTGCTACCTACTCCTCAACACCATAGTCTAAGGAAGAAAAAAAAGCACTCATTAAAACCAGAAATGAAGCTGAATGGGACTAAAATGACAGTCCTCACTGCTGCATCTCATGGTTATGTCAGAGGCTCAGAACTTTGATCTGATCCAAAGCTGGGCAACAAAATAAACCAGGGATCCAGTAAATTTCTTTACTTCTTTACCTGGGCCTTTTTTTCTGATGATGTAGTTAGAAGCTAAAAAAATAATTTTTGATTTGATTTTCTTTTCTCCCACATTCATATATGCTGGTTTAAAAGACAATAAAAAGGACTAGATCATGGTAAAATGCAAACCCTGCAAATACAGAGGACTCCACAGCACCATGGATTGGGAGCAGTGATCAGAACAAAAAATAAAAAAAAACCAAAAACAGTCATGTTGCATGATGTTCAGAAAAATAGCATTCCCCTTTTCTCTTTCACTTGGTGAGTTAAGGTATGGGGCAAAGAAGGACAGGAGCAGTGATGAGGGCAGCCCAGGAGTTCCTGTCGTATCTTTCACAGCAATGAGGTTCACCCTGTAAGAAGGCCTGTCTCCACTGGCTAGTAGATAGCAGTGGGTATGAGGGCACATTGAATTTTAATACAGTGGAATCCAGAGATATTCAGAAAGCATCCTGGGCACAGCCATGTCCTGATCCCTTCCGCTTACCTTCTCCCCTCCCCACCCAACCCAGACAAATAAGACAATCCTGTGGAGTTTATTCCAGGCAAAGGTGGCATCAGTGCCTCTTGCTGGCTTCCCTTTGCAGTCCCTGGGTCATCAATATGAACCATAACGATCCTAAGGAGGAAACAGAGACACCTTGCTACAACACCTTTGTGCAAAATCCAGAGACATAAGAAACTGGGGGGGTTGGTATTTTAATGCAGTGTGCAATTATCTAGACAGGACACTGTGCAAATGCAGAAGATAAAATGACCTTGACTTTTAAAATTATGCCTGGAATTTGTGGGAAAAGGTGTATCTGACAGAACAAAGTGTCCTGTGCAGCAGGAGGATAAGGCTGGCCAAGCAGAGTTCACTGGCCACCTGCAATTGCTCACCTATTGTACTGCAGTCAGTAGATAGAAAAGACAGGTGTCTACCTCGGACTTTCCACATAATTTGAGAAGACAGTGGTAATTCCAATGGAAGTCAGGTTATGGTGAAAGCCCCTGAACATGACAACAGCCTTTCTGAAGGTGCCATAATGTAAACTCACCTGAAGGGAGTTCATCACGCCATTGGCCAAGACAGCCATCTTGCCTGCAACTGATTTCACTCCTTGTTTGAATTGTGCAATGTCAGCTGCAGGCAGGACATTTCCAATAGACACGCCACCTACAAAAAACAGGAGTTAGCCCAGAGTCCCTCAGCTGCAGAAAGCACCCTGATCCCTTTCCAATCTAGGTTTTCCAAAGCTGCCCCCTTCCTCAACCCACTGAGTGCTAACAAACCTGAATGCACATTGTCAGCCTCTCCAAACAGGTCTGCAGAGCTGATGGCACTGCTGCCTGAGAGCTGCTGCAGTCGGGATCTGGCTTCATACTGCAGCAGAAAACAAAACAAAAAGGTTATATAGATCCTATTTTCTTCACTTCCTAAGCAAACAGGAGGAGGTAAAGCCAGAGCTGTACCAGTGAAAGCACTGCAGAATGCATCTACCTCAGCATCTGCCTCCCGTCCAAAAAACATATCTGAAGAGATAGCTTTAGCCCCTGCAAACTTCTGCCGAGCTTCATTGGATTCCACCATGGATGGCCTGTTCTCCATCTCCCGCCTACTGGTAGGTCTAAGGAAACAAGAAGAGGTATCTCAGATTAAGCTCACCAACACAGTAAAGAATCAGACTTGTGCCTCAGAGCTCATCTAATCAAAGCAAGTCATCCTTGAGCATTAGTTACATTGGCTCTCCTCTTCCCATCTCCAGACAGTCAGTACTCAATGACCACAGAGGCTGTATAAACTTAGGGACACGACAGGCAAAGAAGTGTCCAAGGCCCTTTTACTCGAGGCCCTTTTTCTTGTCTGTGCCTATGCAAGTAATTTTCTGCAGCACAAGGCTCCTGCTGTAACACAGCTGCATCTATGCCACAGCTCCCTCACTTATCCTTTGTTCCCTACACAAGGGGCACAAGGTACACTAGAAGTGGCAATCACTTTACCTCTCTGAAACTGGCCGAATGCTGGAAATGGTCACCTCTGGTTCCTCCTCTTTGTCCATACCCCATGAAGAGTCTGTTTCCCATCGTGAGCCAAATGCATCTTCAAATGTGAAGGGATTGTATTTGTACCTAGATATCAAAAATAGGTAATTCACACCAGATAGGAAATTCAGGAATACGGACTACATTGAAGGTAAGTCTTACTTGGGGGGTCCAGATGTGAAGCTTCCACCATCTTCAAACAAGTCCAATTGGGAGCGGGAAGATTTTGCTACCAGCGGCGTCTCCTGCTCAATTACTTGCATCTCAGACATCACCGAGTGTGAAATAGAACTGACACAACAAAGAGGAAGAGTCAGGGCGGATGGGCCTGACAGCATCCAGTCTTTCTACCAGTCTACCTCGAAACTGAATCTGGCCTTCACAGGTATGGCAGGTGACACAAGATTTGAGGGCAAGTTGTGGGATGTCACCCTTCACCATTTATCTATGCTCCTTCAGAACTCTTGAGCTACCTTCTTAAAGGAAGATTTCAGTAGGGGGACATCTGTCAAGCAGCAGGGCTCTAGTGCTAGACACTGACAGGCCACACAGATCTGTGGAAAAGCTCAAATGAGAACGAGAACCTTTGAACAGAGTCCCTATTCCTTCAGGGGCCTGAAGCATTTTCAGTCAGAGACCAGCATATGAGCACTTTATCTCCTTATCTATTACAGGAGCAAACTACTGCCTTCAAGAAACTTCTCCAGAGCAGAGTACTTCCAAGACACCTGTCTGTCTCATGCCATCCATAGCCAAGTACCTTCTGGACACCAATCCCATGCCCAGCCTCTCTGCTTGTTCACGTTTCTTCCCTTCAAGGTTCTGGAGTTTCTTCTCTTCCTTCTTCCGATCCAGCTGCAGTTCCTGATAAGCCAGTCGCATTGAGGTGACTCTAAGGGAAAGAGCATGGTGGGTGCCAGCTCCTTACCCTCCCTCACTGCCCATGTTGTAGAGGAACAAGTGGTTAAATAACCCTGACCACCCTTCAAATCAGCCACTTCCACAACAGGTCTGCCAAAAACAGTAGCACAGAAGCTACTGCTCCACTGGGTTTCAACTCTTCTTTGGCTAACCATGACTTCTTTACTGTAAGCATCACAGTGTCTATCTTCTCCCCACCCCTGCACCCAGAATGAACCACCCAGTTCAGCCTTTGGCTTTTTCAGTCCTGTCAAAAGGTGAACAGAAACACACAATACAGGAGTATATGCCCCCTACACTCTTCCAGGAATGCCAATTTGAATAAAATACAGCAGTATAACTTGTGCCTTGCTGCAAGGGCCATACTGGCATATAGCTACTGCTCTTCCTCTCATGCAGGATGTTCTGTAGTCACATTTGGTGATCCTAGGGTGAATAGCATTAACCTCACACTACTTCTGCCTTAGGTATGCAAGGTACTCATCCCAAACAGGGCACTTACATGGACTCCTCAGCTTGTTTCCTGGACTCCACTGCCTGCTGCTCCCTCAGCTGTTCTGCCACCTGGGCTTGCCGCTCAATCTCACTGAAGCTCTGGCTGCTGACTTTCTGGGCTCCAAGACCTTTTTTTGCACCCAGCTTGAAAAACAAAACCAAAATCCTGTGAATTCTTCATCCTAGATTGTTCATTGTAGAAGAAAACCTGAATCCTGCTTCTTGCTGCACCAATGAGGCCTTCAGTCTCCCTGTGTAGTCACAGCCTGCAGACCCAAAAGAAAACCTTGCAACACAGTACTTAAGAACACCCAAGAGTTAACCCACCAGTGGCCAACACTTAGAGACCAACCACATATGCTTCACACCACAACCAGTAATGATCCAGAACGTAATGTTTTGGAAATAATATACAGGCTGCTTAAGGTCTCCTTTCCCCAAAATAGATCTCTACAGCTTTGTTAAGCAGAAAACAAGAAGGGAAAGGACAGCAGAAATGCATGACATGCTTTACCTCCCCTCCATAAAAGTGATCAGACATACCCCTTTCTTGGCAGCTCCCGGCTTCTTCTTTCCAATAAGGGAGGATTTAAGTTCTGCAAAAGGAGGGAAGCAGCAAATAAGCAGAAGGGAATTAATTTAAGGCAAAAATTAGACAGCAACCACATGAACATCCACCACAGTCCAGCTGCAGTAGCATCCAGGGCACACCATGCAGCTTCACATCAGAAGCCTAGGTGATTTCACCCAGGCGAGAAAGATGCATGTAGAAGCTCCACAATTGCAGGCTGGTGGCCTAAAGAAGCATGTCCATTTCTGAAGCAACTTATAATTGAATTAAGAACTGTGAATTAGCTCCTCTGAATGTTATGCAGTAGATGTCAAGGTAGTTAGAGAAAGACTAATAAAATGCAGCTTCAGAGGCATGTGAAGGTCAGAGCCTCACCAATGCCTTAGGAACAAAGCACCAAGAACCCTAAAGTTGTGTTTACATGAACACACAAAAGAAAATGAACCTAGAGTGCAGTAAGCTGTAAAAGCAACAGGTTCCCCAACACCTTGCATTTGCCACTCTTGAGGACATGCCACACTTGTAAAACCAGACAAGGGCCAGCTAAGCAGTGGATGTCTGGGGAAAACTGTAAGAACAAAGCAGAGAGGGACTGCCCAAAACATTCTCCAGCCTCCTATAGGTAAGTCCTTTTATTGCCCTTGCTGGGTTTTTCTTTTGTCTGTATGTGTCGCCTGACTTTCTACAGCCACTTGACTTTTGTTAGCCCATAAATCATTCTTGACATGTTTTCTTTTCTAGTCTTACGATAAGTCTTTTAAAATAAGGGGATTCAAAACATTCACTTTATCTGAAACTGTTTTCCGCTCATTGTTCCTAACACTTGATTCAAGGTTGTTTGTGTTTGGGGTTTTTTAATCTTTCAGGAAACATTTAACAGAAATGTTAATAAGGTCTCTTTACAGATATAACATGTCTGTTTTAGATCTCAATACAACAATGTAAGCTTTGTCTTGTTCTCTCCCTCTAAGCACAGAATGCTAAAGTTAGAATTGAAGGCAGAATCTCAGGAGGGGCAAGCAGAGTTGTCTCAAGCAGCCAGTGCAGGCCAGCTGTTAGCCAGTTACCTCCAGCAGGAGCAGCCCCTTGTGTTGACAGATACATGGACACGTCTGAGGAAGAGACGTAAAACATGGGGAATGAACAGACACTTGAGGACAGGCCCTCCACCCAGAATGAACCCACTGTGGGCTAGGAGCATGCTCTCAATAAGGAAAGAAGCTCCAGCTAGATGTTCTGAGTGCAGACAGGACAGTAATGGCAGGGGAGGATCAGATACAAATCCCTATTAGTCTGAAAGCTAAAAATTCATTTGCCTCCAAAGGTTCTGTGGGGAAACAAACAAAAAAAATAGCCATGTGGCCTTGATCACCCAAATTCTAGATACGCAAGTGTCAAGTTTTGTCCAAAGTTCAAAACCAGGAAAACATGCATTTGGGAAAGCAACAGCTTTGAACTCAATTATCCAAACGAGGAGGAAACCTCCAGAAAACTGTGACTTGGTTTTGGGTTTAAGGAACATCCTAAAAGTACTGGCTCAACATGGAGATAAGCTTGTTTAGGCATTCTGGAAACTGGCTCATTGCTTCCAGCTTTACTGAGTTTACTGCTGAGCAATGGTTATAAGAGCAAGACTGATCTGAGAGTGAAAAGTGTTACCTAGAGGAGCTTTAGGAGATGTGCTCAACAAGTCAATTGATGGACCTTGGCTGGGACCTGTGGGCACAAAACCAGAGGAGAACATTCAGCAGATTGATTCTCAGCCCTTTTCTTTCCAGTATGTTCACAGATCCACTACATTTCTTCTAGCTCCTCTGCCCCCACAAATCCAGTTACAGCTTAAAATATGCAATTTCCCAAGGAAAACAACTTTATGTCTTCACAAAGCAAATTATTCCTTCTGCAGTACTCTTCACACAGTAAAAGAAAGCAAACACTCTGCAGAGAAATATGCAAAGCTGTTTCAAATTACAGCTATGCCCCCAGGTTCTTGGTTTTCTTGTCCTTCACCCCTTCAGAAACAGAAAATTTTCTGTCCTATGTCAATTTCAGACCCATGAAATTCAAGGGGTAGATAAGAGTATTTAGACAAATAATTATGTCTGAAAGCAAGGAAATGGGTCAGCTAAGCCAAAACAGTTTTGCATGCATTTCAGGAAAAGTGAAGAACTGAGCCCAAATGGAGCATTGCTTTTAGAAGTCTCCACTAATTTAACTAAACTTTGTAAGAGTGCACAGAATTTCCACTCCTTCAGGCCTGAACCAAAGGATAACTTCATCCCTTCCAACAGTGGTACAGAACTGTATTCTCCTGGAAATGAAGGCAGGTTCTTGGAAAATTTATTCAGTAAAGAACTCACTCGAAACTTCGCTGCCTTCTGATGACTTTGCTGCTTTTTCTGCCTCTGGAGAAGACTGTGCAGGATTCTGGCAGGCATCTGCTACATCCCAGGTACTGGAAGACTGCAAGGAGATACTCATTCCAGTTATTTGCAGAAGATGAATGAACCAAACAATCCTGAATTTACTACATGTTTAGTGACCTGCATTCAATTTTAGGCCAATGGAAACTTATTCCAAACTTCAGACTACACCTTCCTTGAACATATGGACAAGTCCACATTCCCTTAGCAGGGACAAAAAAAAAAAAAAAAAAAAAAAAAAAGCTAAGCTGAATGTAAGGCCAGCAGGAATGACGGAATCATTTGACAAGCTGGCTAATATGAGGACTTCTCAAGTTAAAGGAAATTAGTTTAAATCTGGGAGAAAGTCTGAATCAGTTTTCCTGGAAACAATTAATCTCCAATTCCGCTGCCTCTATTTGCCAAACAGCCAATTCTTACATTACCTGAGAAAGTCTGCCTGGCACAGTGCAGTTGCCCAAATCCACTTAACCAGAGTCTATGCACTGAAAAGTTACTTCTAAACCAGAAGTCGAAAGTAATAGCTAGTCCTTGCTTTAACTGTACAAAGAAACTAAGCATTAACACAGCACACAAAGCATCTTCCAGGGCTTAGCTGGTGGCTTTGAGCACTTCTGGAAGCTAAAGATGGTCTCAAAAACAAAGAACATGGATATTACAGGGACTGTTCAGATCTGTGACTGTGTCCCAGGCAGATGACTGAATCTGTCTTCCTCCATGTTACTACTGAATAATTATACAATTTAGAGTCCTTCCAAGCTAGCAGTCCCACTTGGGACTGCTCCTGGCTGAACAGCTGGCTACTGGAGAGCTATTAAGGCTGCCTGGTTTAGGCAGTTCTTCTCACCTGTGTGTGCTCCATGAAGAAATCAGCATCACTCTTGTCAGGGGAGTGCCCAGGGGCTCCACTCAGTCCATCTATAAGCAACTAAAGAAAGGAGAGGCAGAAAATAAGGTATCCTACAAAACTCAGCATCCAGCACTACCCATCTAGCACTCCAGAGCTCTCAGACTTACATCAGTGCCATACTTGGCCATGGCAGCACTTGCCAGCTGCCGGATCTTCTCCCTGTACATCTGGGCAGCTCGACTGTTATATTTAGCATTGGCATCTGTGGTGGTACAGCCGTGCTGGCGGAAGAAAGCAGTCTGAAAAGAGAGGAATATTCAGTCTCCTGACTGCTAGATCATACTCAAGCAAGCACTAGACAAACTCAAAGGAAAAACAAAACTTCCCAGAGACAGAGGATGACAAACTGAGAACACAGCATGAACCAACCACTCATTGATCAGCTTTCTACAGGAAGTCTTAATCCAGCAGCCTATGAAAATCATCTGTCTTCTCTAGAGAGGGATGATTCTGAGTCAGAATGCTGAGCATGAGCTTACAAACTCATCCGTGTTATTAACTCCTCTATCATTTAAGAAGGCTATGCTTCTCATTTAAATGAGGTGCAACAAAATGAGAGATCTGCACATCAGAGAATAACACATGCAAAGGTCACAGTCAGACTTCCAAGCACACTTGACAAATGCCTCCCTTCATTACACATTTCAGATGAGACTGGTACCAAGAAAGCCACATAAAGGAAAGGGACAAGAAACAGAGGATGTGGATTAGCAAGGAAAACGAGAGAAAGCAAGCAAAATGCCTACAGAGGCTCCTCACCGCGTTGGCATTACTGCCCACTTGCATACACCTCAGCTGGAACCAGTTCCAGTTAGAATCCAACTCTGTGGACCTGTGTGAGAACCAATTATTTCTATTAAAAAAGACCAGCCAAACCAAATGCAAAACCAAACTCGGGCCTAAATTGGTCAGATATCCCACTACTATTCCAAAGTGTAGGAGGCAAAGGTGGAAAGAACATCTTGGGAATTTCTTTGCTCCTGTAAAAAATTAAATTCAACTTTTAAAGTGAGGAAGAAGACCAGCTTTTATCCAAATTTTGAGGATCTCTCCTTCGTACGGCTTGTTTGGAGGGCAGAACTTGAGCTAGGAGAGCCCGGCCAAGAACTTTCGTTCACGTGACCTCACCACACTATGAGAGACTCATATTCAGCCTGTCCCACAGGTTAGGCCAAAACACATGACAAAGCAACTGAGAATACACCCAAGTAAAGCTAAGGGACTAGTATGAGTGTCTCATACCAGTTCGCTCATACCAGTGTCTCCTAACAAGAAAAGGTCACAGTTCTGTTAACTTAAAATGATAATTTTTACAAGTACTGAAAACAAGAACTAGGCTGAAAAGCCAATGCCATCTTCCCCATTCGGTTGACATTAAAAGATTAAGCAATATTCCTCCTCTTTTTGCCTTGCTCAGCATTACAAAGAAGTATATACACCACACTGCTACCTTACTGGCAAGAGTCACACACCATACTCTCCGCTCTGCTCCTACAATGCCAAGTTCAGACAGCATTTCTGCAAGGTTAGTGAAAGCTACGTGTCGTGACATTCCACTTGTAGAGCTTTGGAAGCTCCGTTTTGGAAGTGCTGAGTGACCCAGAACCTCCAGCGAGCAAGCCACATAAACACCGAAGCGATCACTCCGTGGTAATGCTTCTGTCCCAGTCCCTGCGTGCTCCCACCCCAAGGCGGGATGGCTGCTCCAGGCCTGCCGGCGGTACCGCAGGCCGCGCTCCCCGCTCCCCACGCACCTGATGAAGCTGAGGTGCACGCCCAGGGATCTGTGGACGCCGGAACAGTCGATGCACAGGAAGACCCCATAGGTGATACTGGCCCAGCTCGGGTTCTTGGCGCCGCAGTCGAAGCACGACTAAAGCGAAGGCAGAGGGACAGCCAGGTTGAAACGGAGGCTCTGCCGCTCCGCCACCCCCTGCCACAGCTCGGAGGCCTCGACGGTTCTGCCCAAGCGCTCCCCAAGGGCCCCTGCCCGGCCGCCCCGGCAGCCGCCGCAGCGCGGCCCGGAGCCCACCGGGACCCGGTCGGAGCGCAGGCCGCGGCCGCAGAGCAGCAGCCCGGCACGGACAGTCCGGTGGACCCCGGCCGCTCCCCACTACCTTGTTGGCCGGCGCTGCCCGAAGCCGCTTGAAGAGGGTTTGGATCTCCGTCTTGCTCGGCTCCGCCGCCATGATCTCTCCTTCCCAGACACCCCCGCGGGGACGGCAGCCGGCCGGGCCCAATCGGTGCCGCAGCCGCGGTAGAGCCGCGTTGGGCCGGGCCGCCCCCCCCCCCCCCCCCCGCCGTGTCCCTGGGTCTGAACGGCGAGGAGAGAGCAAGGTCCTTTTTTCCCTCGGTACCGGGATGTGGGGCAGCGTTAGCTCCGGGTCACGGCACTGGGGTCACGGCATCGCCTTACGCACAGGGGGCGTTGACGCCCCGATACCCCCGTGTGCTCGGAGCACTCGCGGCAGTCTCACAGCTCCCTGCTCGGCGCTCTTGGGGAGCCCTGCTTGCTGTGCCCTTCCTTTGGGGGCCGCTGCGCGCCCGGACCGAGAGAAGGGAGCTTTAGAATAGCAGTGGGGCGGTGGCTGCTGTGGGTCATTTGCTACTGGGACAGACAGAGCTCAGAGCAGCGTTTACAGCCATCACCTGCTCCAGCAGCCGACCTCAGGGCACCGGGCCTGATACACTGGCGCAAACGAACGGTGGTTTGGAAATGATTTGCAGAACCACAGAATGTCCTCAGTTGAAAGGCACCCACATAGATCATCGAGTCCAGCTCCTGGCCCTGCACAGGATATTCGTAAGAGTCACACCATGTGGCCGAGAGCATTGTCCTAACACTTCTGGAGCTCTGTCAAGTTCTGTGCCCTGGGGAACCTGTTCCAGTGCCCAAATATCCTCTGAGTGATGAACTCTTTTCTAATATCAAACCTAAATTTCCACTGACACAACTGTAGGCCATTCCCTTGGGTCCTGACACTGGTCGTTAAAGAGAAGAGATCAGTATCTGCCCCTATGCTTCCCCTCATGAGGATATTGAAGACCATGATGAGGGATGAGGTCTCCTCAGTTTCCTTCAGGCTAAAAGACCAAGTGACTTAATCCATGCCTGGTATGGCTTCCCCTTCAGACTCTTCCATCTTCAGAGCCCTGATCTAATCAGGGGGAGACCTCTCAAGAAGCTACTCCTTGGCTATGCAGTAATCAAGGCATCATGAGGCAGTAATCAAGGTAGGGAAGTTGTTACTTCACAGCAAAGGTGATGTCAGGGCCCTTAACTGCTGTATTACCTGCCTAGAAGCAATAGGGTATTGGCTAGAAAGTCATTCAGTTATAATGCAAGAAAAAAATATGGTTGTGCTGTGAACTGAAAGTCAACAGCATATAGTCCATTTCATGCTTTGAAAAAAAAAATGCAGAGCAATGAGAGGTTCAGGAGGATGAGAACAACAACAAAAGTTAATCAGTAGCATGGTATTACAGAGATGGAATGCACTGGGATTTCTTTGCCTCTGAAAAGAGGTTGCTCTGTAGCACCAGCTTGTCACTAAAAGACACTCTTAAATTTACTAATATGTGGACAAGACAACTTCAGTTGAAATTTAAAGGCTTTCTTCACTCATTTCCACATTATCCACAGATGTTAAGGTAGACAATAAAATTCCTTACAATGAGAATCTAGGACCCATGGAAGGGTCATGTATCATCTTAGGAAGATACATGAAGTATTGGGACATAGAGATGCAATCAGGAGCAATAGAGTTGTTGAGGGAAAAAAAGGGGGAAAAAACGCCCTGCAGAAAAACTCTTGCATGTTTAGCAGGGTCTTGTGTTCCACGTATCAGCAAAGCTCTTAACTGTATGATCCACAGTGAGATCTGATATAGTAGGCACATGCAGTAAGATGAGAGGCTTGTGGCTGACACATCTGATTGAAGCTGCTCTGAGTTTCTGAGCTGGGTAATGAAGACTGATCTAGCCTGACAGAGCTCATTCTTGGCAGCAGTCTTGTCTTAAGTAGTCCCTGGTTTCTGTTGCTTTTATTCTACTATGTTAATGGTGCCTATATGCCATTTCTGGGATTACACTCGTATGTGCTGGGGAAGCAATGCAGGTAAAAGTAACTGGTAGCATTTTCCTCACAGGTATTTTTAGAGAAGTTGAGTTCCCTGATGCCATTCATGGTGCAGCTGTCCTGGCAAGTCATACCAGAAGAGCTGATGTCAGGGTGCAGAAAGGGCTGGCTGCACACTAGGCCAAGGAGAGCTGTGAGGGGCTGTTCCTGAGGCCAGCAGCCAGGGCCCTCATCAGGCATGGCCCATTCCCACAGCACCTGACCACAGAGAGCCTGGCAGGCCTGTCATAGTGTCTAGATTTGACCAAGAATTGAGATAGCTGGACAAATTCATGGCGATGAGGTTGCTTGCAGTCAAACTGGGTCAGGATCAGGCCCAGTGATTGCCACGTGTGTCTGTGGTGATAAGACAAGTCTGAGGTCAGGCTGATAAACCAGCCTATAGGTTAAGACCAACAAAGCACAGCCAGAGACTACTACTCCTCTAACATAGTTCAGACAGGGCCTGTAGTCTCTGGGCAGTGCTTAAATGCAGACACACCCTCCCCAAACCCCATGAGCAGGGGCTTTGGGTTCGAGCTGCAGGTGAGGCTGCTCTGGACAATGAAGACCTGTTAGTGCATTCAGGGCCCTGACAGATGAAGCTGCAGAAGGGCAGGAGAGGGAATCTCTGGTTGTGTAAGCTGCATCTTGTGTAGAGGAAAGAGTTCAGATGATGAGGGTGAATTGGGACTGTTTGTGTTCATGTTGGCCGGAGCTGCCTCAACCTGAGTTGTTTGCTCCTGCCCAGTCATCATCTGTTGTGTGGTGCTGCTCCCTTCCTCTCCTTGTTTCTTTCTTGTGTTTGAGAATGAGATGGGCATCAGTCAGCAGGTGGTGAGCAATTGCATTGTGCATCACTTGTTTTTCTTGGGTTTAATTCCTTTTTCCTTATTATTATTGTGTTTTACTTTATTTCAGTTATTAAACTGTTCTAATCTCCACCCTCCAATTTTACCTTTTTCTAGTTCTCTTCCCCATACCAGTGGGTAGAGTGAGCTATGTGATGCTTGGATGCAGTGTTAAATCACGACAGAGAGAAATGGCAGATTGTCAGGAGGAGCTGAGGCAGCCTCAGAGGCCAGTAGGTCATTGTCACACTTTGTCTCTGCCAGGTGACATGGGGAGATACAGTGCAAGCTCCTCTTCTCCAGGGAGGAAGCACAGTTTCTGTTCACTGCATTGTGTCCTTGTAATGCTTGCTACAGCAGGGTTACTTCAGCTTCTCTACCTCAGCAGGGTCTCTTGCAGGCCTTTAAACCTATGCTGCTTGCTCCAGATCCTGGCAAGGCTGCTGATCCTGTCCATCAGTTTTGTATAAAAGCAGCAGGGAGAGCATGCTGCTGTCTGAGAAATAATCAGTTTCTTTTTGTTGCCTTTGTCAGTACCGGAAAGACCTCGTGCTGCTGACTGTTCCCTGTGAATGAGTGCTGTCACTGCACTGTTCTTGCTATTTCCTGCATCTGTTTCTTTTGCATCTCATGTGCTTTAGTGCTGAATTTCTGAGCTCCAAGCTGGCAGCATGCTCTTTGGCTCTCAGCTTCCCTATCCATCTACATCCCATCTGAAATCTACCTCTTTCCTCCTGACTGCTGTGACACCAGACCCTGAGCCTGATATAGCCTTCTAATCAGAGGTCACCTTACTGTTATCCACCTCTGCCAAAAAAATATAGTTCCCAGCATTATCCAAGAGAGCAAAGGAAAGCAAGGATGATGACCAGGCATGATCTTGGAGTCTGTCATACCACCATGGAAAAAATTTTCAATACAGAAGTCTGGTTATCTGAGGGTATGAGGTTACTGTGAAAGAGCTGGAAAGAGCTGTGAGGGAAGTGCTGTGATGGGGATAAAACATGTTCTGCGCTTTCAGGCCTGAGCCAAAGGTAAGAGAAGGTGCTTCTCTGTGAGTCTGTCCAAAAGCAGAATGGTGGAGGGAAAAAGGGACCTTTTTGCTGGGATTGCCCAGCAAAGAACATGGGTGATAGGACTGTGCAGGAGAGAGATGAGGTGGCTGAGTCCTTCTCTCCTATTCAGACCCATTGGCCTCTCACACTTTTGCTGAATGAGAAGTTTTGGGAAAGGGGCTGGCAAATTCAGTAAACTACCCAAAAAGTAATAGGAAGATATAGTTTCCCATGGATCACAGTGTTGAGTGGTGGAGTACCAGAAATCTACAATGATGCCTTGGGCAAAGAAGCAATTCCTAACACAACTATTTTTTAACTTTCCCCCCTGCCTTTTCTTACTAAACATTTCACAGACACTAACTAATCCACATGATTTCCCTTGGGGATTTTCTCCCTCTGGGAGAAAGCCCTGCTCAGTATTTCAGGGCAGCCTGGCTATTTTCAGTAGTGGAAGGAGCAAACACAGCCGTGAATGGAGGAGAGAAAGACTGAGTACAAAGCATTCTCCTTCTCACTACAAGGGACAGTGTCTCAGCAGGTATGCTCCTTCCCAGCTGAAAGGGACAGTGTGTAAGAAGATGCTCCTAATTATCTGTGGTTTCAGGGATCATATGAAAAACTTTTCCTTAGGTTAGGTTATGTTTCTGTCAAGTCAGCAAACTGCCCTGCCATGTATTCACTTGGATTGATGCAAGGGAAGCAGCTGGCTGAGGGTTGTGGCTGACCAGGCTGCCAGTGTGCTGGACTGAGTGTAATTAGTAGCTGCCTCCCTAGAAAAAAGTATAGCACCAAGGCAGGCAGTCGTGTCACTCACTGGCTCCATGCAATGCTTCCAGCAAGATCTAAGATAATGAGCTAATACAGTACGTGTAGAGTGAATTAAGCTTACAACAATTTTACTGCAGTCTTGCAAATGTTGCAGTTTGGAGAAGAGCCAGCAAAGGTTGAAGGAACACAAAATTTAAGGAACACAACAGATGGGTAACTTGAAAAATATTGAAGAGTGTAGTCATGGTTGGCTCGCTCTGATTTGGGGTTGTGTTGCAGCCAAAAGGCTGGTCCTGCTGCACGTGCTGTCCCTTGCACCCACTGTGGGAAGTAGCAGCTGTGGGCTGAGTCGTGTCCTGAGCCCTGCTCAAACAGCAATTGCCATTGCATTGTTGAGCTGATCTCCTGCTTGTGTGAGTGCTGAATAAGTAAGCCAAGGGCTAGGAAGTCTTGAAAGGGAGAAGAGAGGCTTGTCCCTTTCAGCTGTGACAGACAGTGTTGCTGGGCTGCCAGGCAAAACTGCTGCAGTTTGATGGAAAAGGTGACAGGAGTGCAGGGCCAGGGCAGGAGTGTGCTGCTACTAAGTAGTTGTTAAGTGAGTGTTTGTGTGTATATACATGACATGTGTATTTTAGGCACTTTTTTTTTTGTTACTCCATTTCCAATATTACAATTAAATGTTGATTTGCAGATATCTGGTAATGTCAGCTCTGGCCTGGCAGGTGCTTTGGACTTAGGAAGCTTTAGATATACCCCAAGTAGGGGTATGCTGGCTGATGTGACCTGGGGTTTTCTGGGTCTGAGGACTAGTTTTAGATCTTGCTGTAGTGGTCTGTGTGGAGATGTTACAGGTGTCCCTGCTGGAAGCAGGCTGTTTGGCAGGGGACAATCACTCAAGTGATGGCAGACATACACATCACACCACATGGAAGCAAGGTGAAAAACTGGGAAATGAGCAGAACCTGAGCTCCCTTCTTTTAAGGGCAGTTGACAGCAAAGGCACTAACTTGCCTGAGGTCAGAACCAGTAGGGCTGTCCATCCATCAGACATGACTCTTCCAAATTTTCCAGTAGGTGTGTAATCTGTATTCCCTGCAGATCACCCCACTCAGGAGTTTTCTAACTAAACTGAATCCCTCTAGTACAGGAACTAGTTGCCTGCAGCCACTACAAGTATTGGGATCATGCCTTAAGCAGAAGACAGTGACCCATGAAAGAAAGGCAGGCAGAGCTGATCAGAAGACAAGATAACATGCAAGGCAAAATGAGAAAGCTCTTTTGAAAATAAAGGATTTTCAGAGTGGAATCATCACTGTCAAACAGGTCTCTATGAAGGATTTGAGTGCAGGGGGAGTAGGTAACAGTGCTTCAGCTCCCTAGGTGGCTGCAATGTGTAGAAGGGATGTAGAGCCACTGGTGAAACAAACATCCACAGAATTATGGATGCAGCATTCCTTAGGAACTATGTGGCACCTGTGGAGAAGCTCTGAAGAGAATTTGAGAGAAAGGGCTACAGTGGTCACAGCAGGGGGCAGTGACTGTGTTAGTGTCAGCCTCCTGCTGGAAGCAGGAACAATAGACTCAGGAAGGAGGTAGAGAAGTCAAAGGGGGAGAGTGGGACCTGGAAGAGGCTTCCAGCTGCTTGAACAGAAAGGAAATGCAGGGAGGAAGGGACCACAGGATGTGTAACTAGAAGGACCCAGTGAAAGTGCTGAAACTGAAGAGGAGAGCTTATGGACCCCCACACTAAGGGGGAAGGAGTGCTGAGCACCACTTCACTGCCTTGAGGTGTCTCAAGCTGCAGCTGTAATTGCCTTAAGATGAGAGACTAACAAACCAGAAACCTCTGCAAGCAGGGTTACTGAGTGATGAAAAACAGGAGGACATAACCAGAAAATGGATATGCTGAAAGCAGCTGAGGTGATTTGGCCTGAAATTTAGTTTGGAAAAGTTCACTGGAACCATGTTGCTTAGTCAAGATGTTCTGAAGATAACTAGCCTGTTTCTTCTAGTTACAGAAGCTACTCCACTGCCCCCTTCCCCTCCCTTTCAGCAAGGATTTGTTCATCATCTCATATTAATCCTCTTTGATCTGCTAAGAACCTAGATAGCTTAGTAAAGTCTCACTCCCTTGCAGCCCAGAGTTTTTCAGCTCCTTGGAGCCTGGACCTGGGCAGAGGTTTAACTCATGGTTACAAGTTTCTCCTTTTTTGGTTTTGGGTTGGTTTAGTGCAAGGTCCCTCTGAAGACACTTTGCCTTGTATCATGCTGCCTTACTTTTAGTTTTTATTTTACACAACCTTTGCTGCTAGCCTGCAGTGGGCATTTTCCAACCACATTTCCATGGGTCAAGATGGAGTCTGTGGCACTGGCTTTCTCACATTCAGCCCCATGATCTGTCAGCAGCTGGTCTCAGTGCAGTTACCCTAGAAATGATCACCTAGAGGTGTAAATGGTGTTCAAACCCATTTTAGCTGCCATGCCAGCTTTCTTCCCAAGCAGAAGGGATTTTTGCAGCCCGCTGTCCCTAACCATAATGCTAGCAGCCCCACAAATGCAACCACAGCACTTCCAGTTCCTGCTCTGCAGTTGGGGGAACCTGTGGGAGACAACAGAGCTGAGCTCCACAGCCTCACAGCTGTGGCCTTGGGCTGGATCTGCAAACAGGAGCACAGGCAGTACAGGAGAGATTTTAACAGCACTGACAGGTCTCTGTGCAGGATTGCCACATACTTGCACCTGCCTGGGTGCTTAGTGCCAAACAAAATAGCCACAAGGACACAGGGGAGGGGAAGTGGGATGGAAAGTAAACTGAAGCAGCAATGGCCCCAAGCTCCAGGCAGGGCTGTGGGAGTGCCACCCAGAGCTGGAGGCTAACCACAGCACAGCTGGCCCGTGGGCTTTGTGATGCAGATTCTGCCTACAGGGCAAAACCATTACTGGGTTGGGCAAGCTCAGCTAGGACTTTGGGGAAATAGGTGTGATCCATCATAGAGAATCTTTAACTTCCTCTTCCTAGAAAATTCATCATCAACAGGAAATCCAAGCTTTGCAGGATAGTTCCAAAATTCTTTTCTAGGAAGATGCCAGAACCAAATGAATTATCTGCTCACCAGAGGTGTATGGGCTTTCCACAAAGAATGGCTTTATTAAAAAATAAAATATGACTAGATAATTATTCACTGTGTTGCACATCAGGCACAGAGATGCATTTGTATTTTTTTTTTACAAAAAAAATGGGGGAAGAACAGGCTTCACTAGCCTTCTGGAATTCAGGCACAGCAATTAGTTTATGTGTACGTCTCACACAAAACTTTTGGCATGGAAGTTTCAACTAGGACCTTTGTGGTTAATAAAAACCTCATTTGTTTCTGTGGAAAACCAAGTATCCAGGCAGAGCTATTACTTTAATGTAAGATCATTAGATGTGGGTTGGTTTGGGTTTTTTTTTTTTTTTTTAATCCTCCTTCCCTCCAGCCATATCTTTACTACACAGGCTCATTTTTAGTAATCCAGATGATTTTGGGTAGCCAGGACTAACTGCCATGCCTATTTGTGAGTCCAGCCAAGCAATTTTTCATTCTCAGTGTGTTGTCTGCTGTCCATTACTTCAGCTCTTGGCAGGAATTTCCGGTGTGCAAACATTCCTTAGGGAACTTGTTCACATAAGATGCAATGTGTCCCTATTTCTGGAAACCTTCAGGCAGCCCACTATAATCAGGTGGTTATGTTTCCCTAGGACAAACAAGTCTGTTCAGACTTTGTCCTGTGGAATTTCAGGTTGTTTGTACTGTAATCAGAGGTCCTGTCCGCTGGACATTTCTGTCCTTTAGCACATTATGGCCACACCTAGCTCCATCCCTAATTACAGCCTGACTAGAACTCAGAAGAGGAGTTCAAGTCAATTTCCCATGTCATCCTCTGTAGCTCCCTTCTACCCTTCTCCCAGTTTTTGACCTTACATAAAAGTCTAACAGTGTTTGAAATATGCAGGTTAATCAGGGAAACTTCAGTACTGGTTACAAGACACCTCAGGTCATTTTAGCCCTGTTTTTGTCTCAGTTCTCTCAGAAGCCTAGCAGGCATGGCTCTCTTCCTATTCACGGGTGCTAGGACAAAGGAGCAACAAACCATTCCATTGTGGGTTAGCAAGTGAAACAATTGCAATTACTGCACAACAGTAATGATACATTTACCTGGGACACAGAACTGAAAGCGGACTGGATATTTAAGTAAATTCAAGTGCTTATACACCAGCACCTCCAATTACATGGCATAAGTTGAGGCATCTTCAGATAGTGAACCTAGAATACTAATTAAATTCATAGCTAAATCCAGGCATTTTTTAATGTCTGTTGCTTAGATATTTAATTGCCTTTTGTAAATACTTTCTCTTTTATTGAGAAATGACATAATAGACTGAGCAAAATGCTTTAGCCTTGTTCTTTGGTTTGCACCTCTCTTCCCCATTCATGAAGTACAGTGCTAGGGATATATCAAGCAAAACCTTTTAACTGCAAGTTCCTGTGGCCTCACAAAAGTACTATAAATGGCATTAGTCTCCCATCTCTTTGTCCATGGGCAGACTACACTTTAAGACATCCAGTATGCTGTAAAAGGTAAATTTCTGTTGTCAGCCAGGCAATGAGATGTTTATGATACTTTAATCTTCATAAATTAAGAGTGTTTGAATATGTCCATCCCCTCTTCTGTTTCAGCCTACATTTTGGCTTACTAGCTGCTGTTAACACAGTACTGGCCATTTAACCCTGACATTCACCCGTGACTTCAGACTTTGTCTTTTCTTAGCACCCTTTTTCCAAACAGCTCTGAAGCAGTTCACCCCAAGAGGCTGGTGGAGGCAGACCAAGTATTGTGACTCTGACTTAGCCAGGTCACTCACACTTGCGAGGCCAAAATAAGAATGTCACCACAGAAGGTTACTACAAACTCAGAAAGCATTTCAGCAGCAGTTTCAAGCAGATGTACTAAGTAAGCCATTTTTAGGCAACTGCTTGTTTGCCTTTGTTTCTCCAACAATGGGAGCTTTTCCAGTTTTTTGTTTCCTCAAGCTCTTGGGTTTATCAGTCCCTATACTGGAATAAGCAGAGCACTAGGATCAGGATGCCAGGTCTTTCCCAGCAGCCTTACAGGATTTCAAAGACAGGACAGGTGAGATAAAGATGTTTGATACATCCTCCCTGCTGAATGGCACTTAACAACTGGGCATAAGTGCACTTGCAGCCATTCAGGACAAAAAGGGGACTTAACCTTCTATGGGTAATTTGTGCCAGCCAGCAGGCAGCTTCCACACTGCAACCCTCATCACGATGCAGGGGTCTTTGGCAAAGCAGGGAGTGCACTTTTAGCCCTGTGTAAGTCAGGAAGATAATGGAAAGGCAAAAAGAGGGTCTCTGCTGTTCACAAAGTGCTCTGGAAGAGAGGTGCAGCCAAAATAATCTAGATGCATTAGGAACCCCAACATACACAATTGAATTTAGGAATCCTAAGCAGAACAGCACGGGAACCTGGCTGTAATTTTGTTAAAACCAGCCTTCAGCACGTGTCAAAGTCCATTTTAGCTCAAGGAGCATTCAGTCAACTCCAACTTGCTGCACAATAGATCTGTTCACAACTCACTGTTCACAATTCACTTGTCTGAACAGCAAGACAGACGCCTCTTTCTCCTGTGCCTCAGCTATACTATCATTCATTGCTGGGGTTATCCCATTAAGTATGAGGGCAGTGAAAAGGGATGTTCAGGTTGAACCTGTATCACTTATACCAGCTGCCTTACCAGGGAAGCCAATAAGCTTGCAGATGAGGGATACTGAAAACTTATAAAAGACATGTGAGAATAAAGAGCTTTCTGCCAGTCAGCTTGATGGAGCTAAAAAAGGGGAAGCAATAGTAGAAGTTCCCTATTACCCTGCATATCCAAAATTCCTTGAACAGGAAGCCTGGAGGCAGGGCAGACCTCAACACCCTATGGATGCACGTGCATTGAAGTCAAGGAAGTATGCTTTCTCTCTTTTATAGAGCTCCATGAAAACACTTACCTCCTTTCACTGAGTGCAAGTCAAAAGGATTGGTTTCCTTCTGCACTCCTACACAATTGTAGTGCTCAGAAAAGTCTTTATTAATCCTTGTTTATTTTTTAGAAAACCCCTACAGATCTAGATGTTTAAAATGAAGCATTAGTTACATGGAGTATGTGCCTGTAAAGTCCAGAAGCTGCTGGATATACTGCAAAGGTGGGCTGGGGCCAGGAGTGACCCAGTGACCTCTGCAGGAGATGCTGGCATGGCTGTGAGGCACTGGTGGGGCTGCAGCAATCATGATCCAACCTTCTCAACATAATTAGCAGGATAGAGTCCAACCTGACCAGTGAGAAGTCGGCCCTTGCACCAGCCCTGCTCATCTTCCTCACTAATCTTCATTAGTTCTTCCCCTAAAAGTAAGAACAGTCATTAGGAGGCAAACTTGAGAAAGGTAGCATAGCATTTTTACCCACCTAAGATGACTTGATAAAAACCAAGACTATTGGTCTCCATCATCACACTCTTATTCCCTTATCGGCACCCTTATCATAATGCAGTTTAATCAAAGCCAGAATCACTGACCTCTTCAGTATTTATATTCAGTACTATCACCTCAGCCAAGGAACTTAAACAGACCTTCACTTCTGCTATTAAGCATCCAAAATCTTTTGTGCCTTACAGTTCCGCCTGCTTTTCTCTCCCTAAGGAACATGCTTACAAGCCAGAGTGATCAGAGATTTGAGACAATTTTTTCTTAGGCAAGTGGGAAGGAAATACAAGAAGCTGCTAAGCTCTGGATGTTGGGACCCAAAATGCCTTTTCCATGATGGAGTGTCTGGTTTGGCCAGAAATGCATGAAATCAACTGATTTCTCAGACTATGACCAGGAAACACTTGTAACATTCCAACATCTACTTTGGGAAGGGGCAGAAATATTCCCCTTCTCCACCAGTAGAAGGTCATACTTCTGCTAGAGAGGGAGGTCTGACTGCATCACTGGGCACATCCCACACTGGCAGCCTCAGAAAGACACTTCTGTTAAGCTAAAGCCTTACACAGAGCCTGTGTTGCACAGAACAGATTAAAAAAGGAGATGACTACAGATAACAAGTCATACCCCATTTCATCTGCTGAGTTGAAAGAAAGAACAAAGTCAAGTTCTTAGAACACCCATATTGCAGGATATTTTAAAGCAACAAGTTAAGTGTTAGGAAGTTTACTAGTATGGTAACACTGCAGCACAGATACTGGCCTCAGGCACAAGGCCCTGCTACTGAAGGACTTCAGTGACTTTAAATGGCTGTGTTTTGGAAAGATATAGCACAGCGATACCATGTAAAACTTAAAACAAGCAAGATCAGACACTCCCAAGATCACAATGTCCACTTGAAGATGAGAGGAGGGCACACGCAAACTTAAATTTAACTACAGGAAGAAAAGGAGACAGGTCTGTTTGCTCCAGTGCTCAATCCTCTGCTGCAAGCCAGTATCTCCATTCTCAAGATAACCATTTTGAGGAACACTTTGCACAGCTGTTTTTTGCTGGGTGACCTCTGCCTTCAGTAGTACATGTCGGTAGGTGGGCTTCTCCCAAAATATCTATCTTCACATTATTTGAAAAGACAATCCAGAGCATCCATGTAATTTTTATGTCAACGGTGCAAGGGATAAGCATTTAATAAAGGTTCAGGACACAATTCTGAATAAATGCTCTAAGATGAGGCAGGGATCTGCTCTCCTTGCACTCTGACCAAGGCATAGACAGTCTCTTTCCATGTGGTCTCACTACCTTCCAGTCTGGGAAAAACTGGATTTCCCACTGTGTCATCCACCTCAAAGGAGTTGGCAGTGGTCAGATCAAGGGAAGAATAAATCTCAGTTTTTAAGTGGACATCCAATTCTTACAGAGTGTTTCAATCATTCAGGCAGCCCAAGTGAGGACAGTGAAAGGTTAGTAAGAGATTACTGCTTCTGTACCTGCTTTAAAGCTCAGCTCATCAGCCTCCTGTCCTGTGTAATCATAGAGTGCTCGTACCCGTACACCTGGTACCTTTAGGTCTTCCTCATGCCCATTGGCATCCAGGCACTTCTTGGGAGTGTCCTCATCTGACCACTCGGAAATGTCTTCTTTCCCTCCGCTGTGTGTGTGGAAAGCAAGAGGGGAAAAGATGGTTGTTAGTAGACTGATCTTTCACCCACCTCCTCCTGAATCATGCACCACCCTTACCCCCCCGAGACTGCTCTGCTATAGGACAGGGTGCAAGAAGCCCAAAAGTCAAGCAAGGGCAAACAGGGAAGAGAGATTCCAGGAGATACTACATTCTGTTGAAAGCACACCAGCATTAGAACATGGAGGGCCAGGAGGATAACTCGCTCTCAAAGTGTTTTCACACACACTCTTCATTACCTTTTCCTAGTCTAGCAGACCCTCTCACACAAGGAAAGCCAGTCCTAACTGGAGAGAGTCCACCTGTATCCAGCGTTATTCCAGCCAAGAATAAGACAGAGGAAAAGCTGTGTTTTGCATCCCAAAGAGATGTCTGGAATTATGTTTTTCAAGTCAGGGACAAGAGCAGAGGGGAAGAGTAGCAGAGGACAGACACCTGGAACCCAAAAAGCCCTGCAGAGCCTATGTGCCATACTAACTTCACATGGGTTGGTGCCTTCAGGGTGTCATAGAAGAGGCTGTTCTGCTCCTCTTGATAGGAAAACCTGTAGATTGGCAAATAGGGCCCCTGAATCCAATTAACTGTGAAACACGGTAGTGGCCTTGAAAAATCTCTGTATCCCCATTCTTCTCTGCTCAGTTCACTTTGGCCAGAGCCTATCTTTTAAAGCAGGACACCTATTGGAACAGTAGGATGAGTCTGTTCTGCCTCTCCCTATTCTCCAGGCTTGCTTCCTGGCAAGGGAAGCAGCTATACCCAAACTTGTCAGGTACTACTCAGCACCATACCAGGGAAAAACAGTAAGAATTTGTTGCCTTAATTTAGGAAGCCACACAACTCTCAACTCTTCTCACCTTGTCTGGGAGGAAGAACTGGGGAAACACATGCCAGAATCAGACAGCATTAGTCAGACTGGGCTAAATCTTGTCACTAGAAGGATCTTTACCAGGAAGGCACTTTGTGAGGCAGAATATGCTAGACAAAAAAAAGCCCTAAAAACCCAACAAAACAAACCCAAAACCAAACGGCTACCCTAGACTGCATTTTCTACACAGCCTTTTCCAGAGTGCCACAGGTAAGGCCATGGGCAAGAGACAGGAAATTAAGGAAGAGATTACTCCCATCAATCCAACTCATTCATGAGCCTACACAGGACTGTACTTTCCTAACCTGATATATCCCAGAACTTTACCTTGTCTGCAGAGGGGTCTGTGAAACAACACCATCTCGTGTAGGCAAAATGCTGGTCAATGTGACATCATCAGCCATCTTGCCACTCTTCTCCTTCTTGGTGATTTGCCTCTGTGTTTCAAGGGACCATTCCTGTCCAGGGAAAACCAGTAATACCATCAAGCCACTCAGACAGAAAAGCTCTGTATCTTTTCTGCCCAATACAGAATAACAGAAGACCAGGCTGTACTTCTGTAGCAGCTGAACTAGTCAGCTCAATAGCCTTGCTGGTATAGCAGGCTCATTTCTGTTGAATCCCAAGGTGCAACAAGAGAGGCTTGAGAGAAAATCATGACAGAAAGCTGTCCCACAGCCCTGAGCACCACCTCCTGTTCTTTGTCATTGCAGCTGGATGGCTGGAGCATAGCTTGGCAGCCTACGTATGCCCCTGTGGGCAGCAGACAGCTTGCAACACAACAATTTCAGAAGAGCCCAACATTCCAAGCCTGCTGAGTGAAGACATGGTCTTTCCAACACAGGACTAGCAATCACCAATTTTAGATGAGCAGCTAATTGTTTGGAAATAGCATTAACGCGCTCCAGAATGCTCCACACCTCAAACTGAGGCCAATTCATCGCCATGCCAGGTCCGTGAGTGTTGCGCCACCACTTCAGGTCCTCCTGGTTGTCTGCAGCCATGATGATTTGGTGGAGATCCCGATACAGTGCATGAAAGCTACAACCAGAACAGACAGAACCACCAGTAATCAAATCCCTCAGCAGCTTCCCAAAAACCAAGTAGGAAGGAAGAAATTAGCCTTGTGTACAATTACATATCATCCTCAATCCCACAGGATTAAGGATGCTAGAGCAGCACCCATTCAATCCTAGGAAAACACAGCCTTCCTCACTGGAGTCAGCTGGCAAACAGGACAGTCTTGTTTGGTGTGGCAGTGCCTAACAAGTGCCAGCTCTCAGCACAGCTCATTAAGTGAGCACTGAAATAACTCAGCACATTCTTGCACACAGACAGGGAGGTGGCTCAGATTTGTTGCCTCTACCATAAAAGGGGCACAGAAGATTTTTGGCTGTGCCTGCTAGCCCTGTGTAACCTCTGCTTAGGGCAACTTGTGGGCTTACAGGCATTACTTCACTAAAGGTCTCTCTACTAAGGGCAAAATGGGTGGAATAACCATCAATACTAGAAGGCAACAGAGCTACATTCCTTAGCCTGGGATTACATATAACAACATGGAGGCATTTCATAGAAGTAGACAGGACAGTAGAGAAATAGGAAGGGCTCGAAGGCAGAAAATCCTCTCTGGGGAACCTGGCACTGCCTACAGTCACAGACCCCAATACTGGTCACTCTAAAGAGACCAAATGCCAGTTCTAAGATACACTTGAAAGGGGAAAGAATGAGATGTAGCTGATGCAAGCAAGCAGCTTCCAGAGACACTAGAATTGGCACTCCTCACTAGAGTCTAAGCACTCCAGGCTGGGAGAACTCCTCTCTGCATCAGGGCCAGTACCTTTCACTGGTGGAGAGGTTGAGATGCTGGTGCAGATTCAGAAGCATCTCCTTAAAGAAGCACAATCGCTTGCGCTCTGCCTCCTGACAGCCTTCAAACACTTGCTCCATGTCCTCCATGTAGCGGGGATTGTAACGATTCAGTTCTTCCAGCATCTTCTCATACTGATCCTTGCACTGTAGCAGGAGCACAGCAAAGGTAAGATGTGCTGCCCTGACAGCAGATAAGTATCAACCCTCCCTACTCAGGCCTGGGACTGGCAAGTTTTTTTTCCCCACTGCACTGCTGAACAAATACACCAAAGAAATAAGAAGAAATCCCACACCTGATGTCCCAGTCCATTCCTCTCCTAATATTCTTGCAAGTTTCCTTCTCTTCCATACTATTCTCTTCCATACAGGACCTTCCACACTTTTCCTCTTGTGGACAGACAAATCAGGTACTTTTGGTAGCCAAGTCTTCAGCTCTACGGCTTTCACCCCCCGCACCAAATCCCCTATGTTTTTTTTTTTCCTTTTTCATTTTAAATTTATTTATAAATTAGAATCTTGCCTAACTCCAAAGACCGAGACCTTAGTTACTGAAGTCTGAGTCTAGCTCACTAAAACCTCAGATGATGGGATTTCATATCTTCTTACAGGATTCAGCTGAGTCATTTCACTGAGGGACATTACCAATGCTTTTTCCTTGAAAGAAGTATTCTTGTGACCCCTGTCCATACAACACACACACCCTCTCAGCCTCCTGAGTGCACTTCTCTACACGCTCTTGCAACTTGCGCATCTGCTCCTGTGACACAGACGAGTCTGCCTTGGCATGGTTCTCCCTTGTGTGGGCTGTTTTCTCCTCCTTCCGGGCTGCGTGATAGTTTTTCTTAGAAGTCTCCACCTGTAGGAAAAGGGATCCAGAAAAAGCCATGATCCTGCTCACAGTAATCCTCCAATACTCAAAGGCATGTTAACATTTGTTAGAGTCTGCAGTAACCTAGCATAAACGCCAGTTCAGCATTTAGTAAACAATGGTCCAGTGGGAAGAGGTGCCTTCAAATGATCTCTTTTTCAGTGCTCACCTGCTGTGCAGGAATACAGAACCTGTTACCAAAGTCTTCCCATACAGGAAAGAAGTTATAAAACCACAAGAACATAGACCCTCAAGACATCCATCCCTCTCTGGAATTCTCTGCTACTCTGGCTAACCTAGTTTGTTTGCCCAGTGGCTCTTGAAATCAGGCAGCCATCTCAATTACCCTTATCTCTCTTTCCCCATTCACACTTTGCTTACATCTTTCATCTTCTTCACCCAGGGTTTCTGGGCCTTTCTGAACCCATCCTCTGCATCCTTTGTTTCCTTGAAGCCTCCAATCATCTGCTTGTGATAGGCCTCCTTCTGCCAGGCCTTGATCTTATCTGAATCTTCACCAGCCAGGTGGTTCCGGACAGCCAAGTGAATTTCACTCAGTTTGTCTGCAGCTGTCAGGAAGGCATGCCAGGCCTTTTCCAGAGTCCCATACTGTGGACCTGCAAGAAGAAGCACCGGAGGAGCTCTTATACTTACTGCCCACAGAAGGGAACGCAGATTCTTTTCTTCCTACATACATCTACCAGTATGGATTCATTTCCCTAACTCTGTCCCATCAAACAAGTTAGCACTGACTGGTCTCCACAGTCACACCAGGCAGCATCTAGACTGGCTGTTAGAGCTGGGTATCTCTTTGGGCAGCCTCAGCTGTCCCAGATGGTGCCTGCCAGGAGGTTTCTGTAGAAAATCTCTTCCCAAATCTGGCCTGAGCTTCAGGGCAGACAGCAACATTAATTCATGACTGAGGCTAGGCTTCCGCTCCACAGACCAGCAGGTCCTTTGGGACATCTATCCCATTGTTTCCTGTTACTTTGTGAGACACTATGAGTTTGAGCACACTGCCACTAAATCACAGCATTAGTAGTTATTCTCAGACTGGAGGAGAAGACTGCTAAGCCATCCTTAAAACGGGGGTACATCCAGCTTGATGTAAGACATGGACTACCCAAGGACTTGCCAAACTAAGCCTGCACATTTACTTTTTTTAATAACCAAGCACGTGACAAGAGAACACCTCTCCAAGTGGATCAGAGGATTGACTAAAAAAAAACAGGCAAACACACAAGAAAGACACCCAAGAAAGTCATCCCTTTCCTGAGGAAGGGAGGCCTGAGCATCACCTCAGTAAGAGACAGCACTCAAAGAGGCAAGTGCAATGACTGCTTCCTGTTCTCAGTCTAATATGCCAACTTTACCTCTCTCCACATTGGTCCTCCACTTACGGGACCACTCTGTTAGCTGCTGGGCATAGTTCTTCTCTATCTTGGCTCGCTCCTGGAAGCAGGAGATAAGGTCATTGCAGAGCCGGTACCCATCATCCACACGTTTCACTGTCCGCTTGTAGTTTCCAGCCTGAAATGTCACACAGCATTATTGTTTATACCATACTGACTCACATTCCTGCAGTACAGACAACCTCCATCATTGCATGGGGAGGGAACATGGGCCTTTCTGAAGCCAGCATCTGGGCTCAGACCCTCCTTCGGTAGTCTCAGGCAGACACAGCACTGGAGGGAAGAAGCTCAGATGTTTTGCTTGCTTCTCTCACAGCTCAGATCAATGTGAACTGAACAAGGAGCTCTCATGCCACAGTGTCTGTGGAAGAGTCATTACTCCCTGCAGTACACGCAGCATGGCACTGAACCTTCCCACAGCTCCTCCCTTCCACTCCTCAAGGGCAACCTGTCACCCACAGGCCTGGAACTCAACCCCTTAATTCCACCAGTGGGTGGTAAGATGACACTCCTACCTCCCTCACACTCCAATTATCCTTCCTTACCTCCCAGAAACTGCCCCCAGGAGCCTCCCCGCCAGCATCATCTTCTGATGACATCACCCTCTTTTTCTTGCAGCAGAGAATGTTTGCAGATTTCAGTTAACCTGAGAAGAGAAAAGTGATTTCAAACATAGCAGTGGCTGGGCCTTTGCAGACAGCATAGTTCTGCATGACTCTGGGAGCTAGAGGAGCCCAACTTGCTGCCCTGCAGCCAAGTGCTGTCATCAGTGCCCCTCCAGCTGCAGATGGCAAGGTCAGCAGAGATGCCAAGGGCTGAAATGGCCTCCTCCCTCCCTGCAGACACGAGGCCTACTTGGCAGGCCTGTAACACAGTGGGAAAGGATGTTGTAGAAGACAATCTTGCCAAACCATGGCTGTGCAGATACCGGAGATGCTCATGAATCCAACCAAGGTCCTCAAGAGGGTAACACAAACAGAGGTAGCTAAAGCTATTTAAAATCTGCCTTGAAAGATTTAAAATAAGTCTTGTGTCAATGGAGATGACTCCAAGCTTCCCAGTATGACTCAGGATTACAGGATTACAGCAACTGACTGGGGAAAACAAGGCTGAGCAGTCAGCAGACAGGCATGTCTTCAATGGGGAGGAGTCCTGTGAGCTGCCCACCAGCTGAGCTGGGCTTGAGCAGAAGTACAGAAACATGCTGGGGCATACCCAGCCAAAAGGCAGCACACCTGGCTATTACCCAGCAGCCCTGCTTCCCTAGGAACATCCCTGCACAGCTGCTCTTTTCACTACACTTTCACTGTGTTTAGGCTCAAAATCTCAGCTGGAATGTAAAAGGTTCATCTCACTGTCTGCTGTCTCAGAACTTTTATCCATTCCCCTGTGCTAGCCTGCACTGCCAGTTTGTTCCTGATGTGGTACAACACTATGAATTCCTTAGGGAGAGGTTCAGGGTTTTTCTTATGCAAGAACGAGAGAAGGAGTAACAGAACCTAAGCCCAGTCACTTGCTGACAAACCCAGTTCTTTCCAGACATACCCAGGTTAATGCAGCATGCATGGCCTTTGCTGCCACTTCTCCTCTTGCACATTCCTAGTTATAAAAAGCTTCCCTCACACCCCAGAGAGGTATCTGCTCATTCTGCCAGCCCACAGAGCATACAGCAGAGATGAAGATCAGGTCAAGAGTCCACATCTCCCACCTCATGCAAATCCTTCTTGGTGGCATGAGCCGCACAGTGAAGCGGCCCAACCCAGACTGCTGGAAATTCCAACATTTGGCTATGTTTGCCCAGTGTCATCCCATGGAGTGTATCAGAAGCATATTAATGCTGTTCCTTTGGCCTTCTTCAGAAAGCTGGAAACACTGACTTACAGTCACTGAAGCAAATTGTTAAATGGGATATGACATTCAGGTACATGAACCCTGAAAAATTAAATCCTTCACCATGCCACCAGCTGTCCCTGCCCTCCCTCCCTGCCGACTGCAAAGCCACCTTACAGCCTCCAGGGTATGCAACTCTACTCCTGGCCCCAGTAACTACATACCTGAAAGCCAAAGCAAGACGCTGCAGGGGAACAGTGGGAAGCTGGCAAGTGTGTCTCAAGCTCTTCAGAGTCTGAAAAAAAGACTGGAGGAGACAGAGAAGGACATGGTCAGACTCCTTTGCATGGATGATGCCTGTTCTGATGCGCTGCAGTCCTAGGGTTGTCCCTTTTCTACCAGCTACTTAGGAGGGCCACCCTCTGATATAGCAGCTGCAGCCACTGTGCCTCCCGAGATGCCATGTTCCAGCACGTAGGAGAGATTCCAAATCCTTGTGTCACAAGATCTAGCCCCAGAGAGAGTTAAAATAGAAACACTGGGGTGGCTGACAGCACTGTGCAGGAAAGGTAGCATCACAACAGCTGAGCACAGGGAATAGCTTGGGCCAGAAAGGCCTAAAATAAGCAGGCACCCCATGTGGAGCCTGGTCCCCCCTCACTGGGCAGTGTCCAGTTTAGCAAACCCCAGCGCCTCCATGCCCTGCTGCATATACTTATACACAGAGCTGCCTTTGGGAGAAAGGGGGAAGGACACACACATACCTTCTCCAGTCTCTTTTAACTAAAGACGCAGAAGATTTATACATGAGTCAAAGAACTCAATAACTCTACATAAAAAAAACAAAAAAAAACAAAAAAAAAAAACAAAAAAAAACAAAAAAAAAAAAAACCAAAAAGCCACCAAAACTCACCAGAACGCACATTCTGGTCTACATTCCCTTCAGTCATGGAGCACCTACCACTGCACTGGTATGATGTGGCCCTCTAGCCAGGAGAGCTTCTTTGTCCCTTGCTTCTGTATGCTCTTCCCATCACATAATCAGAAATACTTTATTTTGCTATATGTACAGGTAACTGTCATCAGCTTTCCACAGAGCAAAGAGAAGTAAAAGGTCTGCAGAGGCTAAGAGAAGCAAGGGCAGAATAAGGCATTTTTGTTTATCTCACACTTACATCCCTGGGGATTTACCTCAGTGTAAAAAGTTTACTAAAAAAAAAAAAAACACAAAACAAACAGGCAAAACCAACAAAAAAACCTCAACAACAGACAAAAAAATCCCTTTTCAGTCACCAATATGCATTCAATTAAGGCTGGAAGGTTAGGGCAGCTGAGAGTAAAACTGCAAAACCTGGAAGCGGGATTTTTAGTGAGACAATAGTACCATTTTTGAGAAGAAATGAAAGAAGGAAGAGGAGGGAGAGGGAGCTATTGCAAATGAATGACTTTTGGTGAGGAAAGGGAGGGCAAGAGGTTGAGGAGGAAGAATTGTGATTCAGAATGGTCCAGGTCACTGGATAAAAGGTTAAAGGTCATAAACCTTATAAGGCTTCCTAGTAGTCCCCAATAAAACCGGACAAAACATTCCTGAAATTGCTATGATTTAAAAAAAAAAAACTTCATGAAGTTATGTAAAAGTGTATTTAAAACCCATCCTTTCTTTATTTCTCCTGATGAAGACATAGATCAATTATACACGACACATGAATGCTGTATCACTTTTTCCACACTACTCCTCCATCCTCACTTTATCAGGAAACAGTGAATCACAAACATGCCTTCCAGCTCTGGTTTCCAATTCAGGCTGACTACATGGTACTAGAATCTGGGGGGTAAATGTGGAAAGCTGTTGTATGGCAGGATATGCTTGTTCATTTGAGGGACATTCAGGCTAAACAAACATCCCAAAACCCAAATCCATTCTTTCTGCAGTTTCCATGTTAGAATTTGAGTCACATCTGCTTGCTTTCTCAGGAGTTACCAACTCCAATAGCCAGATTTACTGTCCCGAACAGGCTCTGAAATATAATAGTAGCTGTGCTGGATCAGACTAAGGTTTATCATGGCCTCATAGCCTTTCTAGACAGCAGCCAAAAGGAGATACTTTCCCTTGCTTTGACAACAGAGCAAGCATACATGATGCTTCCCTGCATGCTCTCTGAGCCTCTAACCACTTGCTGACAGGAACTTCCCTGAGCTGAATGTGCCACCTATGAATAAGCACTCAACAGATTTCTCTTCCATTAATTTTTTCAACCTGCTTTTGATCTTATATTATTTTTCAGCATCTATAATATCATGTGGCAAAGTATGCCACAGCTTCAAGCTTTACTGTAGCCATCAGCACTGTAGCTGGGGGCAAAATGCAATGAAGTGGTCTAATATTTCTACAGGCTTATCTCCATGACCTGAGTAGCAGTCAGTTGAGTACATATTTCCATAGTAGTTCTACAGCTTTTATAAAAATCCAGAAAAATCTGTCTTGGTAGAAGCAAAAAGGTCAAAGAACAAGAAGGATCCTTTCCTGCTGGGCTTTTTCTGGACTTTACATACTTCATGAGCCCATGTCAGTCAGCAGATCAAATTGGATCTGCATGCAGACATAGGGAAGGTACTTAGTACTGCACAGAGGGGCTGAAAAGAACAGCTGTTGCTGTCACCCTGAGTGAGCCCTAGAAGAGCAAGTAGATTGCCAGTCCACCCCTTCATGCCTCTCTGTTCCTGAAATACCACATGGTGTGAGCCACTAAGGGTTTGAGACCAGGGAAAGCCCAAGTTTGATGGGAAAAATAAATATATGTGCCAAAGCCTGGAGGTTGTTTTACAGCAAAGTAAAGATGACAGGGATACCTTGTGGACAGCCTGATTTAGCAAGAGCCACCAAATGATTCAGGGGGGCTGGCAGAGCCTGTATAGTACAAGCAACATAGCTGAGTTATACTGGGTCGAGTAGTTTTATGTGGCCCAGCACCATATACAGGAGGACTCCTGATGCCACTGCACCTCTGCTAAGAGGAGGCTATCTAGCAAATCATATTTGCAGGGCAAAGGAATGTTTATCCCTACCTTCCCACCTTTCTTTATCACCTCTCACATTTAAGAGCCACTTAACACCTCACAGCAGCTCCTGCAAGATGAGGTCTCTGAAGAAGAGGGAAAGAGTGACTACACTACCATTCATTTCACATCTTCAGAGGATTACAGATAAAGGTAGCACAGACACCACTACAATCAGCAACACCAGGCAAACTGACCCACGCAAATGACAGCTACAACTATTTCCACTTGCTGTGTTAGAAAAGATACCTCCCTTCTTCCCCCACATACCTGCTCTCACTTAGGAGCCAACATAATTATTAGGCCACACTTGCTATCAACTCCCTATTAAGTTATCAGCAAATGCTTCTTGTTCTTTAGCTGCAGAAAGGTGGAATGGCTTATGACTGTCTCACTGGTACTGAGCTCCACTCAGGAAAATACCAGAGGGCTCATTGTGATAGAGCTGTTTTGACCTTTAAACCACGTTGTTATTCCCACTTGTGATCCAGTCAGGGACATGTCTCAGACCACAGATGCCTGCCCTCAGACCAAGGTGTCAAAACCTTCCCTTTCAAAAACACGTGAAACCCATTATGCATTGTAGGGTGTGCCTTGTGGCTTCCTGCTTTCACAGCATCTGTGTAACAGGGTCCTGATCCACAAAGAAAACTCCCAAATCCAAAAGTAATAATAGCTCTCCTCCACTGAAAGCTTTCCCTCAGGCAGGTAAACTACAGAAATTCCCTTCCATCTACACCACGTTCCAATACTTCCAGCCTCCAAACCGCCCAAGGCACCACTTCTATATGCATTGCTTGACTGCCTCCTAAGAATCCTTGTGAGCAACTGTTTTCCTAAGTTCCCCAACATCAAGCCTCTGAACTCTACAAAGGCTCAAAGGGCTGCAGCCCTGCAGGAATTCATCCACAGAAAAAAAAGCTTGTACATTGCACCAGACAAGGCCTTCTGCCCAACTCCCCTTTCCTAACTACAACAGCAAATGCTGAATGCAGACACACGTAGGAACAAATTGAGTTACATTTATCTAGTAACCGAGGCTTTGGTGGAGACACATTTTTATTGTGGATCACTTCTATATAGGTGCTAAAGTCAAGCTAAGGAAAAGTTTTAATCAGTAATTGCTTGCTACTAACTAATTTCAACCTCATGACAACTACCACCAGAAGGCAGGAATTTGATACTTTCTGCAACCAATTTGTTTAATTCCCCAGTCATTTTTCTGTATGGCACACAGTGGTGAAGGTATTCTTTTCCCTCCAAAAACACAGGCACTGTGGTATAGGTTGCAGATGAACATTGCAATCTGAACAATCCAAATACACAAAAAGATGGCAGCCTCCCTTCCCTTACAGAATGACAAACATGAGATCGCTTTTCTTTTTCCTTGTCAGAATGAAACTAGAGAGCTGAAGCCAGGAGGTTCCACATCACTCCAGCAGTGTAACAAACTCAATTGCTATTGGTACAGCAGAGCTAGGAAGCTCTCCAACAGAAGAAATGAAATGGGGCATGGGACAGAGTGTCCTTTTCAAGACTCACCATCTCTGGAATTGCACATCCAGTAGCTCTGAACCAGTAACTGGGATGATGCCCAGTAATGTGCTCTCCACTGCCATTATATAGGTCTGGTATCTACAGGCATACTCACCTTTCTGAAGGGGGGACAGTTCTTGTCTATTGCTACAAAGGGGCCAAGTAACACAAAGATCCTCCAAAACTTCCTTTAGAGGTATTTATCTTATTGCAGTGTCACACCCTCAGCAGTCACCTGACTGGGAAAGGGACCAAGCCAGTGTTTCCCAGCCTCTCCCTAGGGACTGAAGCCTGCCAGGGCTGTCTAATACAGTTTCAAGCATGATTTCAATTCATCTCTCCAGCCAGGGAAAGGTCAGAGAGACACCAGGCAGAACAGTAACTACACACAGAGGTCACTTCAGCTCTGTGCAAGGCTGTAACAGAAGCCCATCTCTCAGCCTATGATTCTTTAGCTATTATGTGGCTGTCCATTAGCAAAATTTTCCACTATTATACCAAAGTACTAAAACACAGACAAAATCCTGTTCCACTTGAAGGGCTGAGCCCCTGAGTCCAGACCACAGCTTCTTTAGCATAGATGAAGCTAACGTACTGATGACAGACATTCCCCATGTGCCACCCCAAGCTGTTTTCAAAGTGTTCATGCAGAACTCAATCTTTCTACATTTATTTAGTTATTCCCTGTCAGAAGCCAAGGCTACAGGACAGGCTTCTACTAATACATTGCTGCTGGTTTAAGATTCCTGGCGGACATAGCTTTACCAGGCAGAAACTGTTTTACAAAGAAAAGGAAAAACATCTGCTTTCATTTTCCAATATGTTGTAGAGGATCTTTAATATTACAGGAACACAGATCTTTCTGGTTAACATGACAGTATGAAACAATGTTAATGAAGGAATGTAGTGGGCTATCAAGGTATGTATTATGTTTTTTTCCCAGTTGCTCTTTGTCTTAAAAAAAATTATAATCTCAAATACAGAGCTGAAGGAGGGAAGAAGCCAGTGCTGAACCACTGTGTACCATACAGGACAAGAGGCTAGGTTCATTTTTATTCAAAATGGTTGCTGGAATAATTTAAACATGTACGTTGTGTCTATGTGTTTAGCAGCTGCAGCTGATAGCCTAGTAAGAAGCCACACAAACAAGTTACCTGGAACAGCAGGTAACCCTAGCTGCTTTCTTAGGCCTGTGAACAGCATCATTCCTGTCCCACTCCTTAGTCACAGCATGCCCACTTTCCAGCTCTCACACTCCCTGTCCTACCACTCTCTCAGGACAAGGTTTTAACCCAGGCAGATATTGAAAACCTGTAATCACTACTGTTCCACTCCATGGCCTCTCCACTTGTTTGCTTCTATGCTGGCTATTTCCCAGGGTACTTCCCATCCTGATGCATCAGTCTCTGCAAGTGAACACCAAGCTTGCCAGCAAATACATGCACTTCCCTTTTCATCAGCTGGGACCCCAAACAACTGAAAGTTCTTTCTTCCTAAATTACTGACAAACAGGTGTTTAAAGCTCTAGTCAAAGCCAGTATATCCCTCCTCAGAAGTCTCAATCCACACTGAATGCAAACATTTTACAGGATTTAATCTACATCTTATCTGGTAATGTTTTGTTTTTGGTTGTTTTTTTTTCTGCACTTACTGTCTGGTAAGAGCAATAGTTCATCCTGTAACAGTTGCCTGGAACTTAATAAAAGTAAGCTATTGTAGTAGCAGCTTGGACCAGTGTACCCTCTCCAACTAGGCTTGGAGTAAGAAGTTTGGTTTGTCTGGATCTTTACATGAACAACCCTGATCCAAACAGAATAAAATGCCCTGGACTCATCTAACCCGAGTAAAGAAGGCAGAAATAATGAGAAGTGGTGATCAGAGGTGTTTCCTGTGGTTGTGGAGCAGGTAGGGGGGCAAACTCCAGTAAATTCCTGCCACTAGAATATTCTCCTGTGATTGAATCACCTTGCAATGCCAAGAGCAGGGATCAAGTTCACATGAATGCTTTAGGAAGTCCTAAGGAAGCAGACTGCAATCAATGCAATCAAACAACCTATGTGAGAGCCACAAGCCAGTTAGCTCCATTCTAACACTGAGCTTATGGTGGTTTCTTACTTCACTAGACTGCACAGCAGTCAAAAGTCTCCAGCCTTCTCTGCTCCCTTTTCCCACTTGGAAGCCACAGTGAGTTTTTAACTCATCTACAGTTCTGCAGTTTCTGGATTTCCTTTACCAATAGTTGTCTTTTCCACTGGCTGCTTTTTTGAGGAAGGGGAATGGGAGATGAGTTCGCAAGAAATTTGTCCTTTGGACCAAGTGTGCGACAATCATGACCAATTATTTCAAAGGACTACATTTCTTTATTTATGGTTGCATCAAATAGATTTCTGGTTTTACATGGCAAAAGCCAATTTACTAAAACTGCTTATTATGTGAATACTTTCCTTCCAAATATTCATATAATGGAGACAAAAACACGAAAGATCTTCCTCAAGGCATTTCTTAAGTTCATCTAGTTCCCTGCAGAGTCTCAAGTCCCAAACAGTCTGTAGAAGGGAATATAACAAACTCCTTGATTTGAGAGCTGAATAAGGTAAGATTGAGTGCTAGGGCTTCTCTTATTGTGTAGAAGAATGAGGTTAAAGCATCACACCCATTACTTCTGTTCCAGGTGTGACCAGTTCCTCCACTTTGACAGCAAGGCTCTTTTTTCACATTTTGTTACCAGAGCTAGGTTTACTCTGCAGGAAAATCTAAACCGCATAAAAACAACTGCAACTTAAGGCAGGTTTCAATACCATATGAACTGGAAGGACTGTAAAATAGCTTTTACACAGAGTCATTTTGCATAGTATGGGACCAGACATGTGAAAAGAAAGCATCATTTGCTCTGTGGACTGGAGAGAACTTAACATTCCCTTTGTAGCATCTCCTGGTTCAAGAAGAGTTTGGCAGATCAGCCAGTTTGGAGGCACTCCACTCCTAAACATATACACCTTTCTGACAGATTTCCCAGAGATACACACAGGTAACAAGGTTGAAGTAGGAAAGCTGTTAGGAGCTGGCCTGCACTCTGGAGATTCATACTTCACTGAATCATATAATGGTTTGGGATGGAAGGGACCAAAAAGATCTAGTTCCACACCCATCTCACTAGACCGGGTTGTTCAAAACCCCATCCAACCTAGCCTTGAACACTACCAGGGATAGGGCACCCACAGCTTCTCTGGGCAACCTGTTCTGGCAACCCTTTGAGTAAAGAATTTCTTCCTAACATCTAATCTAAATCTCTCCTCTAGTTTAAAAGCATTTCCCCTTGTCCAATCACCATCTGCCCATGTAAAAAGTTCCTCTCCCTCTTTTTTATAAGCTCCTTTTAAGTACTGAAAGGCTGAAATTCTTCTACTGAAAGGCCATGAATACTTCACACATTCTTCTTGAAGTTCATTGCCCTCCATGTCATGGAGCAACTTTTATCTACTTCCACAGTATCTGCACAGAATCTGCTCCTTAGTATCAGTAGTGCCTCTTAAATTTTTGGACCTCAGGCTGAAAAACTGGACTATTAACACTTTATATTCCAAATGTAATTCAAAATACTTTAGGAGAGTACAGAGCAGTCAGCCTGAAGTGCACACGTGACAGGATATATCTTAATCTCCAGCATCACTGGAATGTCATTTGCTTTCTCAGTCCACTGCCCAAAAGAATTATTTCAGTTTCTGGTCCTCAGGATTCAACCTGACATGTGAGGAAAGAACACTGGAAGGCTTTAAGAAAAACACAAGCACAACAAAGCAATGCAGGGGGCTTTATTTCCCTGCAATGCTTCCTGAAGCAGCTCAAAACCCTAGTTATTTACTTGCATTGGAGTAGAAGCCTGCTGGAGTTAACAACAAACCTTCCCATGGGTTACCACAGATCACCAGTCCTCATACGAGGCAGAGCTGACTGAAAACATCAAGAAGCAGAAGTAAATACCTATAATCATTCGAGAAGTGAAATATGCTACATTTTCTCCCCATCCTCCATGAAAGCTTCTTGCCCTTGTCAGCAAAGGCAGCAAGGCCACTTCAAGAGCTCTGGACCACAGCAGGTGCAGCTCAGCACCTTCAGGGAGAAGTGTGGCTCAGCATCAGGAGTACTGTACTGAGGGGATGGCAGGAAGTTACTACCAACAGAAAATCACCTGTAGGTGACTGAAATGACTATGTCCCTTCAGAGAGCCCAAGAGGCAAATACCATATCTTCCTGCAAACAGGAGAGACACGGCTTGGGCAAGCTCACAGTAGGGACAGGACTGAGGAGGCTGAAGACTTGCTAGCACTTACAGGTTGCCTGCAGCAATTCTAACGCCTCTAGCTAGGAAAAACTTAGTTGCAATAAACAGAGTCCTACCACAGTCACCTATTGAGAGAGCATAAAACCACCCTCAAACCTAATGCCTCTGGATCCAGGCCCATGGTACCACGGAGCTCTCTCACATGCCTTTTCAACAAACTGCAGTGCCCAGTGACAATCACTAGATTTAACACACAAATTCCAATTATCACAAGTCTGAAAGGCTCATTCCCATCATCCCATTCACAGCGAGGAGAAACCAGTGAAGGCTCAAATGTGATTAGGATGCCAGTCACATTTACTGCCTTATAGCAGTGCCCCACTTCAGCCCACATTTCAGCATGAAGAAACTTGAGACTAACGTACCAGTCCCTGAAACAAAGCTGTGTGATTACAGCAGAGGATGCATCAGGTTCTTTGCACCAACATTTTCCTTAGAGCTGCTGGAAAAATTTGTGCCCAAACAGAGTGCATTTTGATGTTAAATTACAGTGATCACCATGCTGCAAGGTAGTGGCAAAAAGCTACCACTTGAACAGCTTCTTAACTGCTCCAAGAATGCCAAGTCCTTTTGTAATTCTTCAAAGAGCAAAATCCTAAATTCTGTGTGAAAACTTCCAGATGCAGTAGTCACTGTTTTCTGACCCATCCACTAAGGTCTTAGACTAAAATATTAAGGCTGGGTCTTTAATCTGTCTGTCACATTTGCCTCTCAGAATACCTTCTACACCCATGGCACTGAGTAACTAGTGATAAAACAGCATGCCTGATCACAAAGTCTGTTTTAAAAAGATAAGAGCTCCTCAAAGGGCTTAAACAGCTCTCCTATTGTTCAGGCATTTCCCCATGAACTCTCAAGAGCAGCCTAAATTCACAGATCAGTGATCAGCTGATGGCAAAAATAGAGGCAGTTTATTAATGCTTTCTGATCAAGAGTATAGATTTTTCCACTCAGCAGATACTTTTAGCTTTTGAGGTCCCCAGTTCAATCCCTGGATGCCAGCCATGACATAGACCAAATGGCTCAAAACAACAACAGAATACCCAGACCTTGAGATGGCCAGAATAAAGAATACACAGTGTTTGCCATGCTTGCTGATATCATGAGTTCTGACAGAAGTTCACATCACCCCACTGTGGTGTTGAAAGCATTCTTACAGCTTTGCATGTCCTAAGAAGTGCCATTATTGCATTATTGGTCTTGTACATATATAGATATATACATGTATGTAAATATATATAAATTCTCTGATTTATATTTATTTTCTTTTCGTTGGATATTCATGGTCATCTAGAGAAAGCCCAAAAGATTCAGTCTAGGTCTTGCATAATCCACAAAAACCTAAAATGACTAAAAGCACCAGTCATTATCCTGTGAAGAAGTTAATTTGGGTCCATAAAATTTTCAGCCTTTTATGACTTGTTTACACACGTGATCTGCCAGTGACCTGCAGCATTTTGGTGTAGTCCAGTCACACACAAGCCTATTAATTTGTTAAAATTTGATAATGGATTTCCAGGTGGGCAGTTGTTCTCAGCCCTATACATTGATGACACACTGAAGTTACTGCTTTTTACTGTCCTGAAAAGAAGACAGCCTTCACCTGAACAAGTGCAGGCAAGCCAGAGAAGTTCAAACACACAGGTCCGATTAAAAAACAACAACAACAAAAAAAGGCAATACAATAGACCAAGCACAGAATAGGGAAGGCAGCAGGCAGCTGATCAAGCTCACACATTCATTCTGTTCCAAGCTGTAAGTTAAAAGGACAATCTAGTAAATATTTTCAGGAACTTCTAGGGAAATACCATTAATTACACAAAACACTATCAAAGCAGACTCCATCTCACACAAAGCACATTGTGGACTTCAGGGAAAGGTGAATCCTTGCATGAAAGAATGTGCTCAGTTATGCAACTCATGGGGAGAAGCTCCACTTTGACTCCACCCAGAGACCAGCTCACACCTGGAGCAAGGAGTATCTGGACCCTGTCATTTTAGCCCACACACTGCAGTTGTGCATTCTGCTCTCACTCCTTCCCGAAATTACTTGAGTCACCCACTGTAAGGCTTAGTGACTTCCTAGCGACACTTCAATTCTAGGGTGGAGTGGGAGGCTCTGTTCTGTATTACAATCAATTACCATCATATCAGAAATTCCTTTGTGCAAATTAGACCGGTAGTTGATTTGAAGGGAGAGAAGTTCAGTTTCAGGAAGTAGGGAGCATCAGTTCTATAAGGAAGGTCAAAGAGTGAACAAAAAGGCCAGTCTACTTCCCAGGGCCAGAACAAATGTATGGCAGTGGTCAGCTAACCTCATCTGCCCCTCCAAGCCGAGTATTCTTGCATGCCTGAAGAACTGAAGCAAGCAAAGAACACATAGTTGGCACAGAAAGTGGTGGAACAGGTTAATGTGTTTGGGCCACGTTAGCATCACTTATCGATAGCTTTGCCCAGATCATGGAACCCTCCTGCCGTGCCCAGTGACAAATCAGACTGTCTTCGCAAGCACTGGGTATTCAGGCCCGCTAATACCCTCCCTGTTTATCAGCTTTCTCCTGCTCCAGGCTAGAGAGGACACGGTAACCCTAGCAGCCTGCCAGGGGCCTGGTGACACAGCCGAAGACAGCATTCCTGCTGACTGCCCCTCGTTTCCCCTCCCTGTTGTGGAGAGCCAGAAGCGAGGAAGAGGACGAACAGGGACAGAACTGTCCCCTCTGTGGAAATTCTCCATCCAGCTGCCCGGAGGCCGGCTCACAGACCGGCAACACGGACGCCCGAAACAAGGGACTGGAGCCCCGCGAGCACGGGCCCCGGCGCGGCCGGCCCCTTTCCCCAGGGGGTCCCGGGAAGTCGCTTTATCCCCACTCTCCACAGCGCTGCCAGCGCCCGCGGCTCCGGTTTCAGAGTGGGAAGCGGCTCCGCGCGGATCCGGCACAAAGAGGCCCCTGTCCCCGAGGCAGAGCGGAGGCGCGGGCTCCGGAGGGAGGAAGGGGGAGCCTCGGCAGCCCCCAGTGACGGGGCGGCGGCAGCGGGTCGGCCCCGGGAGGCCGGCGGCGGGGCAGCCAGCGAAGCTTAGGAAAGGGAGCGATGCTATGGCGAGAGCTTCTCCAGCCCCACGCGAACAACCCCCACTGGGACCGCAGCCCCGCCGTGCTTCCCAGCCCCGCGCGCCGCCGCTCCCGCACCTACCGGGGGTCTCCGCTGCGCCTGCAGACGAACCGCGCCGAGCCACCTCCCAGTCCCCTCCTGCCCACAGCCAGCGCCCAGCCGGGCACCGCCTCCCCCACCCGCCCCCTTTCCATGAGGAAACTTTTCCCTCACAGTTGCCAGCGCGTCCCGAGACACGCTGCCCGCCGCGGGAAGGCGGCGCCGGGACCGGGACGGGCTCTGCCGCCAGGACCCCCAGCACCCCACGGGGCACAGGTCCGAAAAGCGCCGGGCCCGGAGGAGCGGAGCTCACAGCAGTGAGCCCACCGCTTACCTCGCAGGCGACACAGCACGGCACGGCGGGACGCTCGGCGGGCAGCGGCCACCTGGGGGAGGCGCGGCTTGAGCCCTCCCCCTATTTCGGGGGTCCTGCCCCGCCTCCAGCAGCGCCCGCGGGGCGGGCCCGGGCTCGGGGTGCTCCGATAGCCGCGGCGGGGCAGCTTCGGCGCGGCTCCCGCCTCCCCGCCCCCGGCCCTTGATCCAATTAACGGGAGAGGGCTCTGCCCAGGCAGGTGGGGTCGGGGGAGGGTACCGGCAGGGCAGCGCAGTCGTCGCTCCCCTCCACTTCCACATCGGGAGGGGCCTGAGGGAAATCTGCCTGGCCGGGATCCCCCTCGTGGCGGGGCGGGAGGGAGGCAGCCCTGGGAGGGGCTGCCCCTTCGGCCCAGCCCCGAGTTCGGCTCCTGTCTGTGAGTTCGTTCATCTCTGTGCTGTATCGGCCAGCTGACCTGCAGGGCCCGGAGCCCTCCTGGTGTCTTGAAGCGGGAGGCTGCCCAAGACCGCCTCTCATCCAAGTGAAGTGATGTGGACTCGCTTGTGAGAGTGCTATGGATCACTCTCCCTGGGCTCTAGTGCCATCACCCAAGTTTATCTTAGCGTCCGTCTTTCTCTTTCACCCGACCCAGTCCCTCTTCCATTCCTCTGAAAACCTCTATCTGAATAATTCGGACCTCATATTTAAGTCCTCGGAGCCTTTCAGATGACACCAGCTGTTTTCTAAATGCCAAGGAGTTTGCTTGCCTGGGTTTGCTTTTGTAATCCCAGGCCCCCGAGTGCAATTTTCCCCTGGGGCAGCACTTTTACTAGGAGACCTTGCTGGCCCGCCTCCTCTTGACTTCTTCCAAGTGACTTGGGACACAATTCAAAGGACCAGCTGTGGGTTTGCAGTTATGTTTATTCAATTGCTGAATAAAGGAAAGACTGAGAGCATTGCAGAAGGAAGAGAGAGCATGCCATACATCTTCCACTTCTCTGGAGCAGTACCTGGGTTTTTGCCTTTCTTTACAGGTGCGCTAGATTTTGTAACAGCCAGAAAAATAACTGTGATGATACCCTTCACATACAGTCAAATGCTGTGTTAGAAAGTGGACATTAGAAACCATTCCACTTATTTTCTTCTAAGACCAATCCTCTGTTCACTTTTACCAGCATAAGGTCCATGGAAGATGGACACCCGTGACAGGTCATTGCCTATGGCATCACCATCAGTATCCTTTAAAAAAGTGAGGAAATATGCTTATCTTGTCCTTGAAGTTAATCACAATTGAGAGCATAAGCAACAACTTTGTCTTTTACTAAAACAAAACTGAACCCAACTCTTTGGCATAGATACTCTCCAATTCAATTAAGTTCTGAGTTTTTTATTTCCATTATCAAATTAATGTACATTAAGGAAGGTCAGAAAAAGCAAACACCTGTTATCCATTGATAGTCTATATCCAGTGTGTGCCCTGTGTTATGTTTTCATGCTGACTTCTATATGGATATCACATGTGCATCTAAGATAGAGTGTCCAAGACAGATGTGGGACATGTGGGATCTGGCCATGGCCAATACTGATAGCAAGGTGAGAGCAGTAAATAGCATGGCTGTTGCAATCCTGTCCTCCAAGGCTGGAACGGCTTGGGGAAGATAGGGTGCTCGAGCAAATGAGGTCATAAAAAGATAGTGATCTTTTTGTTCATTTTCCTGGTATGGGCAGCTTAGCAATGGTCATGGGACAGAAGGAGGTCAGATAGCATAATATTTACTCCTTCATCTCTATAGGGTTTAATAGTTTGTTTTACTTTCCATGGAATGTAGGCTTGTTTTCCATATGCATGACAAAATCTAGTTGCTCTAATGGTATATATATCAGTAGTGAGACTAAAGTAGCCAAAAATATTCATGTTTTGGACAGAGATCCTGGCAACAAGGAGGCAGAATACCTAATGGTATTACTAATACCATGAAGCTGATCTTAGTTATAATATAGCTTTACCTGACCCAGTGGCAAGATTCTGTGCGAGAAAACCATGTCCCATGACTGAGGCAGAGCCTCAACATAATTGTACATCTGAGAAAAGGCATCATAAAAATAAGCCTAATATCCTGGCAATGCAGAATTCTACTCCTCTAATTTTGTTGCATGCTGCAGTTTGAAGAGTGTGAGACTATAAATACATGAAAGAATATTTTCTCAAATTAGTCTTTCTCTTGCTTGCTCAGAGTGCCATCCAAACACTGAGCTGTGGGACATCAGGCCAGTGGCATTTTGTCTGCTGTTCTTGCCCTTAGTGGATAATAATTACAAAAATATCTGGTGATTCTCTAGAGAGAAATCAAACTTGGTGTTAGTCATTGACACAAACACTCTAGCATGTGGCCTCATCTTGAGTACTGTGTGCAGTTCTGGGACTAAAAATTTAAGAATGATGTTGAAGTTCTCAACTTTGTGCAGAGTTTAGCTTGTCTAGGTTGGAGAAAAGCAGGCTGAGGGGTGACCTCATGGCTCCCTACAGCTTCCTGAGAAGGGGAAGTGGAGAGGGAGGTACTGATCTCTTCTGGGATGCAGTGATGAGATGTGTGGGAGTGGTTTGAAGCTGCACCAAGGGAGGCTTAGACTGGATATTAGGAAGCATTTCTTTACAAAGAAACTGGTCAAACACCATAACCATCTTCCTAGAGAGGTGGTCAATACCCCAAGCTGTCAGTTTTTAAGAGGCATTTAGACAATGTCCTTAATACCAGACTTTAACTAGGTCAGCCCTGAACTGGTCAGGCAGCTGGACTAGATGCTCATTGTAGGTTCCTTCCAACCTTTTCTCCTCTTTTCTATTCCTTTCCATTTCTAGAAAATGCTAACTGTGATAGTACCAAGATGCAAGTGTGTCAGTTACAGTGTTTTTTGCTAATGGGTACAGTTCTAAGACAAATGTATTGCAAAAGGCCTGATGGGACTTTAAGACTTGCTAATTGAGTTGATGTGTATGTCCAAAACCAGATTATGTTAGTGATTATCATTTTTTGTGTATGGCATTCTGATACAGCAACTAATACAACTTTGTTACTGTTCAGATAAAAAGCATAAACACTTGAGTATTGGTTGTTTTTCTGGGGAGTTTTTCTGTGCATTTTCTAATATGGGAGAAAATCCATAAGTAACTGTAGTTATAGCAAAAAATAATCACACAAAACCAAATCCTACAGAAGGCACAGCTACGTACAGCTATTTTAGAACCTGTGTCTACAGCCACGTATGTGAATGACTGGACCTTAATTACTCAACACAGTTACTAGTAGGCCTGAAGCAGGGGACCTTACTGCTCCAGAGATGAGGGATAAGGTTCTCCACACAACATGGCCGGCAGACAGCAGCCTCCTCTGCAGGTGCGGGGGGAAGTGCTGGTACCTTCCTCTGTGTTGGTAGAGCTCTTCCTTCCCCATTCTTGTCAGCTGTGTCACATAGCATCTGCTATTCTGTGAGCTGCTCTCCATGAGACTTTATTAGCTTTTGAAGCGCCTTTTGTTGTTGATGGTGTTGATGTTGTTTTCCCACACCAGGTGCAGTTTCTTGTGGAAATGGTGTTTTGAATTTTTTCTTTTTTTAATGCCGTGTTTGGGGCCCTTACCAAATAGCTTTAATAAGACAATTTGGTCCTCTAGAAACTAATGAGGGGCGTATGATTTTACGCGCTGCACCAAATACAAACGACAGGCGGATAAAGATGGGGTGTTTTAGGCCAGCGTGGCCCTCGCAGCCATGGGGAGCGGAGGTGCTGCCCATGCTGATGGCCGGAGAGGCCGGCAGGGCTCAGGGCGGTGGAGGAGCCAGGGGTTAGACAAGCACCTCGAGCCCTCTCCGGCCTTCCCCCGTCGATGCCGCTGCCCCTCTGCGGCGAACGGCGAGACCCGCCACGGCCGGCGAACTCGGAGCCGCTCTGGAGGGCCGGGCCGAAGCCGCTGCCCCCGTTCCCGCCCCGGTTATGAAACCGCGGGGGAGGGGCCAGTGCCGGCCGGCGGCCGCGGCGGCGCCGGGAGAGCCGAGGCCGCGGGAGCGCAGGTGAGAGCGGGGTGGTCTGTCCGCCCGGGCCGCGGGGCCGCCGCGCCAGGGGCTGCCGGAACGGGGGCGCTGCCTGGGCAAAAGCCCGCCGAGCTGTATTTAATACGGGCAGATACCTGTAACGGCCATTCAGGAATTCTAAATGAGCCCAACGCGAGCACAGGCTCAGGCTGGAGATGCTCTGCGGGAAGGAACTGCGGCTGCGGACGGCGCTCGGCGCGCGGCCTGCTGGGTGCAGAGAAGGCTTTGGGAGGCCCGTGCGTGTCCTCGGGCCTGGTGGCGTTGTGGCCGGCATAGCACGGGACACGAGTGGCTGAATCCCAGCGCCCTCAGAGGAGCAGTTCCGGTGTGGTTGCCAGGCGGTTCAGGAGCCCAATCCAAATATCAGGTGGTGGTTGTGAGGAAAAGTGGCCATTATGCAGAAAGTACTTTCTGAGCCCGTTTGTTGCAAGGCCAGTCAGCCCTGGCCATCGTCATAAAAACTCTGACCTTTCACTTAGCTGAATCTAAAGAGCTCAGTGTGAGCTACTGCAGAAACAGTTAGGGTATTATGTGGTTTCACAAATGTACTTTATGCAGATCTTCGGGTTTCAGGCTTAAAAGTCTGGTAGAAGCACATCTGTAAAAACATATTCTAATGCTTTAGGGTATGTTAATTTTAATATGTGAACAAAGAAGATTTTATTGAACCTGTTCCTCTCTTCAGTAGAGAAAACAAAAAGCTAGTGTCATCCCAATGAAAGAGTATACAAGTCTAATGATTACCTTCAGACTAACTGGGATATATTCCATTGCAGTTTTCCTCTCTGGCCTCTGGTTAGACGTGTATTACTTATCTTCCATGTTTTGTTTGCTTTCAATGGTCAGACAGAATGGCTCCAGCGAACCAGCCAAGGGACAAGAAGCGTGAGAGGGCATGTCAGCAGTGGCCAGAAGAGGCAAAATCAGCTGGGAAGAGGAAACGGGACTATGGAGAAAGAGGGAATGAGAAACAAGAAAAGAAGTTGTTTGTGAGAAAAACATCTAAACCCTCAGGGAAAATCGGTATCATTTTCTCAGATTCTTACGCTTTCTCCCTACCAGATTTACTGCAAATGACAGGCATTGACTAGTTGAAGAGGAAGAATGCCAAGAAGCATGTTCAGGCATGAATGTTCAGATGTTGAATAGGCAGACTTGTGTTGGGGTAGTACATCCTCCAGTTTTTTTCAAGTGAGTGCATGTGCATGCATGAATATTTAAGTTTTGAGACTCCATACCCCTTGGTAAAAGCCTGAAGCACTGAAGATCCTGTTAGAGCTCATTTGAGGGCGATTAAGTTTTGTGGAATTCCTGTATTAACAAATCTCTGTGTAGGACAGACCAATCTTGGTAATACATTCTTACTATCTTGCAGTTCTGAATGCAGTTGTTAGTTTTAAGGTTGGTGTCCTACAGCATCCAGTCTGAACTGGTATTTGCATGCCATTCTTTCCCTGTTCTAACTTTTGCTACAGTAAGTAAGAATACTTCCTACCTCTGTTCAGATTAGAATGGACAGAATTTCCTCTAATTACTTCTCCTCATGGGCATTTTTTTTCCTTTAGTGTCTAACTGAAGTTAAAAAAAATCTTAAAGTTTTTTAATGTAATGTGGAGCTGTGATTAATTTCTAATATACTGGAAAGTTTAGTGCTTTGCATTATTGAGGGAGTTGTCTAGACTTTACTTACAGCAACTTTATGGAATCATTTAGGTTCAAAAAGATCTTTAAGATCATAGAATCCAACTGTTAACCCAGCACTGCCCAATCCACTACTAAACCATGTCTTTAAGTGCCATATTTACACATCTTTTAAATATCTTTAGGAATTGGGACTCATCCACTTCCCTGGGCAGCCTGTTCCAATGATTAACAACTCTTTTCAGTGAAAAAAAATCTAATTAATTTCAAATTTTCAAAACCTCTTCTGGTGCAACTAGAGACCCTTTCCTCCTTATCACTTGTTACTGGGGAGAAAAGACCAACTCCCCTCTCCCTACACCCTCCTTTCAGGTGGTTGTAGAGAGCAACATGGTCTCCCCTCAGTCTCCTTTTCTCAGATAAAACCTTTAATTCCATCAGTGGTTTAGGAGATCACTAGGGTTACTGCCTTGTGTGGAGATACTACATGTTTTCGGTACCATTTTGGCTTAAGGATCCAGAAGTCACTGAAAGGTTTTTCAGAAGTCAGAGATACAGGGGTTCTATGACTTTGTGCATTTCCATTGTGTGGTCTCTAAGTCCAGACTTGGAGGAGTTAGCAGGGTGAATGGTGACTGGAGAGGCAAAATGCTCTGTTTGAAAGGAGTCCTGTCTATAATTGTAGATAGTTAAAACAACTTATGTAGTTAATGTAGCTACATGATTTTATTGTAACTTCGTGACCTGATTTTTGCATTTGGTAAGCATATGCCATTCCTGTAAGATACTTCAGAAAAATTAGGCTAATCATGTTTTTCCCTTAACCCTTTCTTAAAAAGATAAAGACCTTTGTATTTGAGCTTTTCCATTCTGTGTTGCAGTTTATATGTGTTTGGAATTCTTTTTTCTCCTGATCCACATAGGACAGTGTCGTTTTCTTACAACTAAATCATCTTTTTTAGAGGGTTTCTTTCAGCCGATTCTAAAAAGGCCTGAAACTTTTGTTTCTTAATAAATTATCATTCATTGTAAAATGGAATCTGAAAAAAATACCTCAGTTTCTGTCACCTCTGAAGAAGGAACTGTGGATACCAATTCTTCAGTGAAAATGAAGGAATTAGAATAGAAATACTTTTGTATTTATTTCAACAGGTGTGACAAGTATTCTCAGTATGTTAGTATGTGAACAAAGAAGTGTGCTTTTCTCCATCATTGCATTAAAGAAAGATTTAATTTAGGTTCTAATCATATAGGATGATCCATGTGTTTTCAGTCTTCTGTGGGTATTTTTTTTAGTAAGTGTCCTTAAATGAAAATAGTATTTGTGTTTCTTAAAATACTCATTTGACATTTAGATCCCCTGGGGTCTTAGAGACCATTGGTGTGGGAATGATTAGATCACAGGCATGGGACTGAACAAAATGTAGAAACAAGCTGTGCTCTCAGCAAAAATCACTCTGAACAGAAAGGTTTTCAGGCGGTGAGGCGTCAGCAAGTCTGTTATCAAAAACAAAACTCACAGTGCTGTAAGCAGACTGTATGGGCTAGAGCATGAGCAGACAGAAAGTTCTGATTCACAGCAAGCATTTCAGGAACTGTCTGGGATCTCATGTTACCATACTTGGGAAATTTTCAGGTGTTCCTGATGATCACACGTGAGTTTTCTTTTGCTGTATGCAGGGGCTTACCACCTCCCATGGCATATTTCCAATTTGCTGGGGCTTTGGATAGCAGCATTGTGTTTTGGGTATGAAACATTCAAATTGTATGCTATCCAAGAGGTGCACCACCCACCTGTGGCATTGCTTTCGTCCTTCCCTATTGTCCTTGATAAATCTTTGGGAAAAAGAAGGACGGTTTAATAAGAGGAAGCATACACAAAGCTCTGGTGGGCTATGGGATGCATTGGACTCCATAATTGCAGAAGCTGCTGCACCTTAGATGTGTAAGAATTGTTTAGAGGCTTTTATCTTGTGCCTGAAACTTTTCATGGATGTAGCAGCAAATGCAGATGTCTTCCTCTATTGTTTAGTGAATGAGTATGACAGGTGTTGCTAATCAGTAAGTTTTACTCTTTCTTCACTGGCAGGTTGCAGTGGAGGTGGATTTGTGATGAGAAACAAGAGAGTCCTTTCCTCTCAGCTGGAGCAGCGATGCAGTATTGTTCATTACGTCTACCAGAAAATGCTGGGAGGTTCCATTCAGGCACAGCTCAAGCAGGTAAGGAGTGTCTCCTTCAAGACCTGTTGGACATCTCAGCTCCCTACATAAAAATATCTTCAACACAAGCAGAGGAACTTCAAGGGACCTAAAATATTCCCCACATACGCAGTTTGTGGCTCCAAGTCTGGTGCACCCTTATGTTTCTTAATCCTGTAAAATGCCAGAGCTGAGATGGCTCTCCCTTTTGGTTGACCCAGCCCTGTCAGTTTTTATCCTCTGTTAATTCTTGAATCATATTTAAACTTGCCCATTATCCCAGTTGAGTTATTGCACAGGGATACTTTTGCATTCTGATCCGACTGTTTCATGATAATATTCTTGTATCCACTTCACTTTGCCAATCTTGTCAGGTTAAGTGTTGATTTTTCCCCTCTTCACAGACTTATCCATCAAGTTCATAATGTTTTACTGTTTTGTGGAGCCGAACGCCTTTTCTTTGAAAATTAATTCTGTAACATCCATAGGTGGGAAGCATCTGGGAGAGCTTTATTGTTAAGAATTCTGTGTGAACATGCTAACATTAATGACAACTAGATATTGTTAGCATTTCTCATTCAGAGAATCTCAGGGATGCTAGCAAAAGTCATTATTCTTTTTATCTTTTTAACAGCGATTGGAGCGGGCTTTTCTGCATTCTCTTTCCTCATACTGCCTCTTTCGAAGAGCAAGTCCCTTTGACAGGAGAGTGACATGTCTGGAATGGCACCCAACACACCCCAGTACACTTGCGGTCGGTTCCAAAGGTGGAGACATCATCCTTTGGGACTGTGAAGTACTTGCTAAAACCTGCTTCATAAGGGGGGTAAGCTTTTGTATGTGAGGAATGGGTGGGAGGGAAAACTGGCGTATGTGAAATACTGCAGATAAAAAATTAAATTTGATGAGAAGCACGTGCAGGTCTCGGGTTTCAGAGTAGGCAGTTATGGATAGGACTGAGATGCAACAGCATGTCTGTTCCTAAATCCCAGACTGTTTTAGCACTGGGGAGTACTGAGGCATGGTGATTAAGTTCCTAATGAAGCAGCACTTGGTGTGTGCTCAGTGGAAAAATAATAGAGCAACTGGAAAAACGGGGCTATGTTCAAGGAATGCCAGAAAAAAAGTAGGCAGAGAGGGTCTGTCTGGTTTAGGTCTTAATCTTTCTCTGCTTGCCTTTTATTATGGCAGATGAAGAAATATCTTTGGGGAGAGACAAGGTGCCTTTATCTCAAGTGAGAAACTAAGGTAGAATGAATGGTTTGTACATCTGGCATACCCTCTCATTGCTGTTTTCAGCCATTTCCACTCCAGCAGGGGCTCAAAGACTTTAACTTTTGTCACCTTCCTAAGTTAAGAAAGATACACGTTGATAAGTTTGATCTTCCAGAAATTCCAGAGTCACCTATTTTTGTATATAGTGTGGTGCCAGACAGCACGGGAGTACCTGGGGACTGAAGGAATTGCGGATTGACAAATCCTCCAGGAGGGCAGCTCCTGGTTTAGACAACCTATGCGGGAGACATGGTTGTCTTTTCTGCTTAGAGGACTGTGGTGTGTTTCACTCTTACTGTTAAAGACATAGCAGTGCCTGCAGACTTACAGAACACACTTTTCTCCTTCCCCATCACTCAGTGGATTTTTCTTTTGTTCATCCCCTTCCTTGTAGATGGGAGCTGGAGGGGCCATCACAGCAATGAAGTTTAACCCTTTTAACCCTAGTCAGCTGTACACTGCGTCAGTTGCCGGCACTACCACCCTGCAGGATTTTAATGGCCATACTGTCCGGGTCTTCACCAGCACCGAGGACTGGGAGTAAGAATACAGTAATGCTTTGGGCCTCTGTGTCCTGCTGGCAGAAGCACTACAGAGAGCAAGAGAAACAGAGAGAGAGATGTTTGTCTCTAATATGTGAGAGCTGGGCTTCCTCTTCCCCATATACATGTCCTTTATCCTCTGAATTTCAGGGAGGCTAATTCTTTTTGTTTTTCCTTGAAATGGGATAGTGGGTAGGAAAGAACTTTTCACTAATGGGGAGGGACTCTTTGATGCTGCTTACTTCCTGGTGTACATGAGTGAGTGGGGATCCAGTGGATTTCCTTAGTTGTCTGTTCTTAACACATCACAAAGCTCTGTGCCCTGGGGGCCTTCTGACCTCTTCACCTGCTAGCAGTGCTGCTTGTTGTCAGATGGTTTTTACAGGACAATTCATAGTTCTCTCCATGCTTCTCCACAAATGCCAATGACTTCAAGCAATGCCTGCCGTTAGGGTCATGCCAATTCATCTTCTGATGCTTATCTAAAATACCAAAAATTAAGAGTCTGGGTTCCTTCAGTAATGAGTGAAAAGAGGAGATCAGTTGCTCTTAGAATTATCTTTTCAAGACTCTTGTTTTTTCTGTGGACTCATGAGGAAGCCTGAGCACTTCAATTAGTTACTTTAAGTTCTGTGCTTGAAGGTAAGTGAGAGAATTTGAGTTAGCTTTCACTTTACTTTCCCCCACCTAATTCTGAGTACAGCTTTCATGGTTACTTTTTAATTTGTCTGTTCACCTGCAACCTTGCAATAGGGCAGAAGGTAAACCTAAGTCATGCTGGGATGCCTGGTGGGGTGAGCAAGGAGAGATAAACTGGGTCCTGAGACATGGGGATCTTTTATCCCATTGGGATGCCTGTCACAACAGTGATGGCTGTATTTTAAAGGGCATGTCATTCTCCTTCTAATGCTGTGAAGACAGGCAGGCTCTATGGCCAGGCCTTTTTATTTCTTCATTGGCATCTTGAAGCCCAGTATTTACAGTGAGACTTTACTAACCAGTTGTTCTGTGAGCAGCAGATGGAGTGCACTTGAGCACAAAAGAGTTTGGGGACTCCCAACTAGCTCTCTTTTTTTCTGATTTTGTGGAGGGTTTCCACTTTTCTTCAGTAGACAGGCTGGAGGAAAACAATGTAAAAACAGTAACAATACAACATAATATAGAACATAAGATTCCTGTGCCATGGGGTTAGCAGTAAGATTTGCACTTGGCTTTTCCTGCTTGTTGGTACCTTGAGAAAGACCAGATATAGCACTGGAAGCAGCCTGTAGGGAGCTAGTCAATATAGTCCCTGAAAGAAATTCTTTAAGAGTCTCTGTATGAAAAGCTTGGTGCTGGGCTATCATAAGATTTTATGTAGTTTATGCATGGAATGGTGCTGGTGTTGCTTGTGATCTAAGCATGGTCTGAGCCAGGTGGTTCACCTTAGATTAGTCCTACCTCCATAACAGAAGCAGCAGTCCTTGCTGCCAATGAGGTTTGCAGCCCGAAGTTCAAGGGCTCAGAATGTATGTGCCTGGATTTGAAACAGGTTAGAAAAAAAGAGTTCTTGTGTATGTGCTCTGTCAGAAAGCAGTGCTTGTACCTAGAGAAACTGACTCTGTGTACCAGGAGGTGACTGTTGAATTAAGATTTTTTACTTTCACTCTAACCTTGGTGTCTCTTGGCTTTGCGTGTATTTCAGAAAGGGGCAGGAGATTCTCTCGGAGACATCAAGTTCAGTCCTTTTGAGGCAGAGAAGCTTTATGTGGCATCAGGTGATGGCACCCTAAGTCTGCAGGATCTTGAGGGCAGAGCGGTGCAGGTGATCTCTCGTGCCCTGGACTGTGGCCATGAGCATCATAATGTTTGGTGAGAAGAGGGCACTGCAAGGTTAATTCTCTGTTTTTTGGGGTTAATGCTGTGTTATCTTTCTCTGCCAGTGTTAGGAGGCTCTTGATATGAATGGGTCCCATGGGGAGATTGGAGACAGGGTCCTGTTTGCTAGGCAGCCATGGGGCACTTGGGCTTTCACATGAGCTGAGCGTGCTGCCCACATTTTCCCATGTTACTTTCTGGTGATGCCATCTCCTATCTTGCAGATACTGACGACTTTTCACTTTATGAAGTGTGAGGTGAGAAGAACAGGGTAACTTCCTTCTCATCATTGTTGTCAGTAGTCTGTTTTGTCAGTGGCAGTCAGGTAGCATAAGGAAAGCCACGGAACATTCCTGCACAATCTCAGTATATAAGCTTATTGAGTTTATCCTTTGGCCCTTTTGCAGACTTCAGGCTCACCATGTTAATTTCTGTGGTCTTGAATTCTTAGAATAATTTATCTTGCAAGTGAAGCACTTGCAACAATTTCCCAAAGGACCCCAGCTTTATTTTCACTGCCCTTCTCCTGGGAGAGGTGGCATTAAGACATATGTCTTTATCAGACAAATTTCTATTCAGTTTTGTTTCCTGGAGCATGAAGTTGAGACAGTTTGATGTACAACTTTTCAGTACAAAGCTTGTGTCTTTACTGCTGCTTCAGTGTTTTGTGGAAAATGTAATTTTAAAGCTGTCCTTCCACATTTGTCAACATCCCAAGGATGTTCTGATCTTTCCCAAGGTATTTTCATGTGCAGGCACCAAGTGGTTCTTCAGTCTCAATTATGTTCCACTGTTGCAATGTGATACAGTCCACCTAGTAAGCACTTCAAGATGACTTTGAAGTTGTTTCACATTCAGTCACCAACAGAAAGCATTGCTGATAAGGTGTCCTTCTTCCTGATATTTAGGTGCACACCACCAGGCAAGAGTTTTCAGTTACAATCTGTTGCAGTCTCTGTTGTCAGGGATGAGATGTGAACCAGAACTCCACTGCCTTCACTTTTCTGTAGAACAGCACTGATTTGTGTATTTCCCTCTAGTTGCTGGTACTGCAGTGTGGATGTTTCAGCAAGCTGCCGTGTAGTGGTGACAGGTGATAATGTGGGCAACGTGGTCCTGCTCAGCACTTCTGGTGAAGAGGTTTGTATGGCTCCATGCAGCATCTCCTCTGCAGGAATCTTCATGGCTCATATGCTTTCCTACTCTACAGGGACCCTGAAAAGAGGGGCAAGTGACTTGCAGCTCAGGAGATTAGTTCATTCATTGTCTGGGTGAAATCCTCCACTTCTGCCACCCAGTAGACATTTTACATTGTTGGGTGTAGTGGTAATGATTTCTAAACAAGGAATTGTTACCCATCATGTGCTACCCCTTTCTTAAGAGTATTTGCTACTAGCCAGAGTAATTATAGGGTAACATGAAGATGTGGGCACCCTCTGCCAACAGCTCTTAACACTTCCAGAAACTTAGTGTCCTGATGGGAGTCATTTAGGAGGTACTGTTTTGCTGCGCATCCTTCCATGTATCTGAGGGTAGACACAAAACAGTAATGCAGATAATATTGGGATGGAAATTGCACTCCTGCTGTTGGACACGAGAGGGCAGGCAGAGGCAGACTGTGAGTCTGGAGTAGTAGCAAAAGAGGAAAGAATAGTTGGAGTGGGCCCTGTTTCAAGAGCCTGCTGTACTGTCACACTGGCACTGCCCTCTCTCCTGCATGTAAGGGTAGTATCTGTAAAAGTTTGCTACCCATTGAGCTGTAGCCAGAGGCAGCTATGTAGAGTAGTGGGCAGACTCAGGAGTGCTCCAAGTGACTTGTCCTTATTCAGCATTAGTTGCTGTCTTACTTTTTTTCCCCCCTGAAAGAATATGACCATCTTTTCTGCAGCTGGGAGATATCCCTTATTCTAAGGAGGATAGGCAGCTTCAGCCTTTAGATCAGAGATAACCTTCTGTCTTTGTATAGAAATTTTTTCATGGACACTGTTTATTTGTTGCCATTGTTGTTAATTGAAATATTTGTCCTACCCTCATGTTTCTTTGCTCACATGTTCCTGGAAGCCAGTTATATCTCCTCTCACCTTTTTTACTTAAAGCAAGGTTTTTTGGTTTTCCACACAAAGCAGTTCCTTCCTTCTTGTTATCTTGGCAGCAGATTTTCTCTATGTGTTCCAGTTTGTTTAAATTTTTCTACAAGTAAAAGGCTGGCACTGCTTAATGTCTTCCAGATGTGATGTTGCTTTGTACAGTGGCACTAATTCTTCCCTCCATGAAGGCCCAGGGTCGTGTTTTCTCATAGCTGTAATAAATTGACAAATCAGCGTTTTTCTAGAATGAAATAGTTATTTCCCAAGATCATTCTTTTCCTTTCCTGTTTCCAGTGAATACACTTTTGGTGTATTTTAGAAGTTTTGTTACTCTATAAATGTGAGACCTCTTTACTCGGCACTAGTAGATTATAATTTAATTTCATTCTTCCAGATCTTGATTATTTTTTTCTACGTGATTTTCTGTTTGCTGCAGATCTGGAAGCTGAAATTGCACAAGAAGAAAGTGACTCATGTAGATTTTAACTCCCAGTGTGAGTGGATGTTTGCCACAGCATCTGTGGATCAGACAGTCAAAATCTGGGACCTCAGAAACATCAAAAACAAAACAAACTTTCTTCATCTGCTTCCACATGAGAAACCTGTCAATGCAGGTGAGTTAAGGATTTTATTGCATAGATGTCTGCGGAGAGTCCACTTGGTTCAGCTTTTATTGTGGTGGCAGTGTTAGGTCTTGCTCAGATTCCAAGTTGCATGGTAATTAAAGCAAGAAAGCTGTTGGGAATGTGTAGCCAGAGGCAGGAAGGTAGCTAGGGCAGCTACAGCACCTTCTTAAGACTTGCCATACAAACTGTGACACTTTACCTTAGAAGTGAGTTTGAAAGCAGCAGTGACTGAGATTAGAAAACTGAATTTATTGGGTCAATCCCTTTGACAAGAGCAAAGAATGGAACTCAAATCTCTGTTTCTTGGTGCAGCTTTACCAGTTGATGGAAGCCCAAACTGCAGGTGTCCATCCCATTATTCCACTGTCTTTCCATTTGAAAGAGCAAGTTCCTTTCTTTGCAATGTTTCCTTCTGTGATTCTGAAATGAGAAAAAAATTTATTCTTAGGTAATCCAGCATGGTAGGTCTCAGCTTAATTTTTGTAAGAGTTTTGAGTTTGTTTGAGACAGGTAGTCTGTCTTGTCAAAGTCTTATCTGTTGGGACACAGCCATATTTACATCCCAATTAAAGAAATAGTGATGGATTTTCAGTCAGCAAGATGTGACACGTTTCTTCTCAGTCACAGCATTGTGATCTTTAATTTTCCTATTGTCCCACTTTCCTAGCTTACTTCAGCCCAACACATGGTGCCAAGCTTCTGAGCACAGACCAGCACAATGAAATCAGGGTTTACTCATCTTCAGACTGGACCAAGCCACAGCATCTGATTCCACATCCCCATAGGCAGTTTCAGCACCTCACACCTATTAAGGTGAGTTAAGTCTAAGAGGAGCATCATGCTTGGTACTAGCAGCTGTCTGCAAATCAGAAATGGCCTGATTTCCGGTCAAGATACTACACTGGTGTGTGGATATTTACACTGCTGCAACTCCCAGTGGAGCTCTGTTCCTCAAGCAGTAGGTGGGATACAGTAGGAGTTGCTCCCAGTGTGAGTGCTGAGCTCTGTCCCTTTCTCTGAGCTCTCCGTGACTCTGTTTTCTGATCAGGCAACGTGGCATCCTCGCTATGACCTCATTGTCGTAGGTCGCTACCCAGACCCCAAGTTCCCTGGGTACACGCTGAACGAGCTGCGAACTGTGGATGTGTTTGATGGAAACAGCGGCGAGATGGTTTGTCAGCTCTACGATCCAAATGCTTCTGGGATCATCTCGGTGAGCTTAGTGCTGCAGCTGCAAGGGCTGTGAATAACACTGCTCTGTCTCAGGGAAAGAGGTGTGGCTTAGAGACTAGAACCATAGCCAATTTACTTGTGACAGACTCATGCTGTCATGGAATATGGCTGCCAGCTAAAATTGCTGATTTGAGCAAGGCTAGTCCATTGTCTGTTGTGGGGTTTTTGTGATACTCTTAGGGAACACTGGTTTTTCCAGATGGTTTGTTGCTGTTACATAAGCTGTGGTGCTCTTATGACTGTTACATAAGCAGTGATGCTCTTACAGACTCTGTGTTTTCATTTTCAGCTCAATAAATTTAACCCTATGGGAGACACACTGGCTTCTGGCATGGGTAAGTAAAGAGATTCTGGGGCACTAAATGTGTGGGTTCTAGTCCCAGAAAAGGGCTGGTTTGTTATTCCAGATTAAAGCAAGTTGTGAGAGGTTAGCCAAATCCCACTTGCTAGTAGCTCTTTACAAGTTTCTGTGTCTGTGAAAGAGATTAAGACCTTTCTTTCAGTCTTACACCTTTGTACTTGGGAAGCAGTTTGGTAGTCATCTGCTGTGAAACATTCCTGAGAACATCAAGTCTGAATTGGGAAGCCTCCCAACAACCAGGAACCACTGCCACCTGCCATCCATGCAGCAGTAGAAGAAAACAATGGAGGGAGGAAAGCCTTTTCCTGCTAGGCTGTACCATTTCCCTTTGTTTAATTTCTCATTTTCTAGGCTGCAGACCAAGTTTAGTCAGTTTTTTTGCAGGCTGTGTGGGATTAAGTTAGCTGGCCATAGATTAAAGTCTTAGACCTGTGACAGATGAGACTAGGAATTATTATATTTCTTAGATCAGATTTCCATGGCTATGTGGACACAGCATCCTCTATACTTGTGGGAAATACCTTAGAAAAAGTCTTTTGAATTTCTGCCATTTAAGTGACGCAGCCTAAGGTATTATGATTCATTTAGAGTTTCTGATATACAGCATTTAATTTTTCTTCTCAGGCTTTAATATTCTGATCTGGAACCAGGAGGAGATGGCAGCCAAGAAGCATGAACATCTTTTCAAAGCCATGACAGACACAGAGATGGAACCATGAGACAACAGGGGATTGGAAGCTGGAATTCATCCAGACATGGAGGCCAGAGGCAGGCAAACCCTGGCACAAGCAGACTCAAAAGCTAAGTTAATGTCTGGGGAGCTGGAGGAGATGAAAACAAAAAGCAGTGATTCTAAACCCCGGGGAAGGAAGTAAAAAGAAATGGATCTAGAGAACTGATTTAGTATTTTGATCCTTTCTGAATCCCAGGATACAAACTCAGTTGTTGGCAATAGGCAGTATAAGCCATGCCAAGAATTAGACTTTGTCCTTCCCCCCTGGATCTGATGTTGCTTCCCTGATCCTCTTGGCCTCCCTTTCTAGAAAGTTGTGTCAGTATTTGGTTCCTCCAAGTGGAGTTACTACTCGTTTTCTGAGGCACTAGGAAAATTTCAAAGATGTTCCTAGATCTTGCTGAAGTTACTGCTTTCAGCCTACTGTACCTGTCTGTCATCACTTGTCAGAGGTTTCCATTTCCTGTAGTCTGCAGTGGAGCAGCTCATGACAAGGGTCCCCAGCCTTTTCTAGTCCAACCAAGTCGAGAAATCATTTGCTAACAGGATTGACATCCTGAAAAGATAGAATGTTCACAGGGGGAAGTCATGGATAGCTTTGGTGTCCTGGGAAACAACAAGCTCTCCTGTATGCAGCCTTGGAAAATGTGTTTGTTAAGACATCAGGTTTAGCCTGTTCTCTGCTTGCAGCTGTTTAACTGGACCACAAAGAACAGGATGTCAGAGGTCTCTATCATTGATTGCAGGGACAGTATGGAGCTGGGCACCTACCGATTCTGTAGTTCCTATTTTAAGAGTTCTAGGCTGTTTCTTGCCAATGATTAGGTAATTCTTTTCACCCATGCCTATGTGCTTCAGAATGTTTAGTAAGAGTGTTATAAAGCAGAAATGAGGTATTTCTTCCAAATGCCCCTGCTCAGAGCCAAATCTCAAGACAGTTAAACAGTTAAGTTTTGCTTTTTCTAGTTTGTTTACAAGGCTGCCTGGGGCCTTGCTGCTGTCCCAGAGGTTGATGGGATGGGCTCCAAGCTTGTGCAGATTCTCCACATTCATGTTTATAGTTTTGCAATATTAGTATCAATAAAATTTTGTACTAAACTAAAATTCTTCACTAGAGTGTCTGCTTTGACGGTACTGCTGAACTGCTTTTGTAGGGGAGAAGTTTGAGACCTTTCTACAGGAGGTTTATGAGATGTACAACCATGATAGCATAGTACTGGGTCTGCAGAGGACCCCTCCAAGTTGGGCAGGATGCATCAGCAGCTGTATCTATGTATAGCTGCTGCAGTCAAAACCAGTTTATGTCAAATCTCCCTGTGCTACATGTGGGATTGTGAAACAGGGAATTCCTGGGGGGGGGGTATGCTGCAGTAAATTCTGCCTGCTTTCCAACACTGAGCACACTGGTGCTAACCCTGTGAACTCCCAGAGAAGAAGAGCAGAGTTCAGTGCGAAATTGATTTTAATAATGAAATGTATTGAAACAAGTACAGAAAGTAATTCACAGTCAAAATGTCTAAATCATCATAGAAACCTTTTCTGTGTGTGCAAATTTTTTTTTTTTTTAAATAACAGGTCTGGTCCTCTTAAATGCACTTGCTATTACCTCTTTCTTGTGCCTGTTCTCACAGGCAGTAGCATTTTTTTATGACTGTCTTGCTGTGCAGAAGACCTAGTTTGTATCTTCAGAGGACAAAAAGGTGAGGAAGATGCTGAGAACAGCAAGCTGCTTCTGCTGATTTAGGGTTCCCGTGCTGGCAGATGCTGATTACGGTGTGGAGAAAAGTCCCCATGGTACTCCTTAGGGGGAACAAAAGGAAATGTTTTTAACCTAAGAACTGGCTTCTACATCCAAGAGGGGAAGGGAACTGCATCAGAAAGGGAAGTAAAACTAGGAAGTGAATGTGCAGTATCACCATGTGAAGAGCCTGTGCTTCTGGTGCCTGCTACAGTCTCTCTGCCAAAAATTATAAGACAGGTGGTGAGCACTTGGTGTGAAGGTCTCTGCAGCAGCTGTGGTGTGCAGAGAGGCAAGGGTGGAGACAGAATCACACTTAGGACAAAATGCCCAAGTGTGACAAATAAAGGAATCCAGTCACCTGCCACTCTGATCCTTAATGTTTGTTTTTTGTCCATCCAGTAGTGAAGATATGAAGAAAAACTATAGAACTTGGCATTTAGTCTAGTCTTAGGTGAACAGCTCTGCTACATCTCTTAATTACAACATAAAAACATTCTGCTAGTAAAGCATACTCCTTGAAATCTGGACTGAAATTTGGCTGAAATCGGGACTCCTGGAGTACTGGATACTCCCTTTAATAGGTTCTTGAAATTCAGATGTGGGAAGTAAAATTTAAACTTGGGATCTTTAGACAGAAACCAAGTTTATCTAGGGGGACTTTTGTTTCTAGAGCCACCATTGCACAGGAAATTGAGTGTGGGTTTACTTCAGTCACAGGAATTGCTCTCTCATGAAGCTCTTAGAGCTTCTTTGGGTTCTGCTCTGATTCTACTCTAAGCCAAATCCTAGAATTGATTAAAAATGCTAGGTTTTTCAATCCTGTCCTGATTTCAATGCAGCCCTCTCTTGACCCACAATGTGAAGAGGGGAAAAAAACCCAACTGCCAGCAGTAACTACTTGACAGCAACCTCAAGAAACACTTCATATGTCTCCCATTATCTGCAGCAGTTCCCTCTCCATGGACAGTAGATGAGTCTTGGTGCATTGTTGGTGAGCTGCACCCTCAGCTCAAGCCCAGCCTTTCCACCGTCAGCAGCCCTATGGTGTGAGGGAAAAAACACTCAAAGTGGGTTGACCCTGAAGAGAAATGCAACTGGATGTGGCAGCTGCTAGAGGCCCAAGCTTCTCTGCCAGAGTCATGGTGAGTGGTAATGTTTAGAGTCTCTTCAAAGGAGGAAAACTGGCCATGTTGGGAATCCCAGACTCGGTAAACTGTATGAGGACTGGGGCACCACACAGGCTTCAAAGTTAAGGTGTCATTTCTGTAGAGTAGCTCAGTTCTTTTTCTCAGTCCTTTCTAAAGGATGCCACCTTTAGAAAGCATCCAGAAATCAAGTCCAGCTTTGTTCTGAGAAGCAAAGGCCAAAATAGAAGAATGCTGAGTAACTGAAGGTACCCAATCATCCTTAGGGGCAACACAGCTCCTTCCTACTGCCTAGGAAGGAGTTGAAGAAACTGTCAGGCCTGCTCTTCTCCTTGATTGGAAATGTGTCGGTAGCCAGAGGGCTGAGACTGTATGCGAAAGAGTACAGTCAGGAGGAGAATAATAAGGAGAAGGAGAATGGATCCACACACAGCCAAACCCACAAAGAGTTCTGTAAGGGAGAAAATACATGGTCAGCATAGTATCATCCGGACTTTCCCCTTCTGCCATGCTCTGGTCAAGCCTGGGCTCACCTGTGTCGTGAATACTGCTTGACACCTTGCATTCTTGCTCCCAGTTCTGGGGAACAACAGGCTCTGTGAGTTCCAAGAATCTTTGCAATGGACATTTATGCTGACAGCCAGGGATTGTCAGTGGGAAGGGTTCCTTCCCACTCTCATTGCGGTAAAACATCTCCACGGAGAAGTTACTGAAAACGAAACACAGCAAGATGTTGTTTTTTTTTTTTTTTTTCCGCTAGTTGAGGTCATCCCTTCCCAAAAACTCAAGTGTGCACACCCTTTCCTTTATTCTGGTGGTAAGTTTTCCTCATGAGAGTCTGCCACTAGGAGGAAGATTGCACACCCCAAGAGTGGAGCCTAGCCTAGGTATCTAACCCTTGAGGTAAAATCACAGCAGATGTCTTTACTGCAGCCCTCACCCATCATCCTCTTGGTACAGTTCAAATAAATGACATGAGGCGTATGGTGCTTGGATCTTGTTGAAGACATCTAGAGCCATCTGCAGTGCCACAAGTGTGGTGTCATGCTGAGAAAGAGGGAAAAAAACCAAATCAGTCACCCTTAGGGATGTGGCAGGGCAGCTCAGACTGTGCCAGTAACAGAAAAGGCAGTGCTGAGGGGATGTCACCTTTGTAACTTCCATCTGGGAAATGGGAGAGGAACTGTACTTCTAGAACAGTGGTCTGTGATGGTGTCAGAGAAGGGGAGGAAGTGAAACAGCCATATATATCCTGCACTGTTTTTTGAGAATTAATCTCTAGAGAGCAGTTTGGAAGAGATGACTTGATTTTCCAGGCAGTAGGCTGCCAGAAAGGGGAGAGAACTGTATCCACGCTTCTGAAACATCACATTTGAGTAGCATCAACCCATCTAGCAAATAAATAGAGCAGCGGCTCCCCAAAGTCTGCCAGTCTTGTTCATGAGCCTGAGCTAACAGGAACAAAGACACACTGGGAATTTTCCTCAGTGATCCCAGAGGAACGATGCCAGATACTGCATCTCCCACGCAGCTGGAGGCAAAGATGCATGTCCTATTCACTGCATGGGCTGTAGGGAAGCTAGAAAGGGTTAAAACTATCACCAAGCCAAATCCCCTGTAAGCAGGAGATGGCTAAAAGCCAGCCCCAATTCTAACTTACCGCTGAATAGACAAGTAGTTTTAGGTTCTGATGGGCAGTAACATTTGCTGCTTTGGTTAGATTTTTCCTTATGTGATCCAGCAGGACCCCTGGGGAAAGAGAACAGCTGGTAAGAGGCAAAAGCCAGTCAGAGCAGTATGAAGCTCCCTCCCAAGTGCACTCACCGCCTTGCAGACGAGCTTTTTCTACCCGATTGTGGACCCCAAATAGAAATTCAAAGCCAAAGTCTTTTAGTTCCTTCAGTCGAGTCATGACATCTGGAGTCACCCATCCAGGCAAATCCATTTTGTGTACTTGCTAGAAAGAGAAACAGAACATTCATGTGCAGGTAGCACAGGTTACAAATTAAATAGAGAAGGGGAGGGTGTCTGGAGACTTGCCCATACTGCTGCTGCTTTCCTACACTATTTTAAATATGCAATATGCCCCTTTCCTATTTGTGCTTCTGACCTCACGCTGCTATGCTGCATACAAAGAATATATGTGGGTTTTGATGTTGTTTCAGAAAATAGTAATGAGAAGAATAAAGACTGCAACCTAGGAGCTACATTTCTGTGAAAGCACAGTTGGAATGCAAGGTTATATTGTAACTGATAGAATAATCTTAGGGCATTAACTTTACATGTGGCTGATTCTGCCCTGCAGATGGCATATGGTCAAAGAAAACAGACAGGTAAGTGAGTGAACACAAACTCAGGGTTTCTGGTGTACCTGCACCTGTTTCCCTGGAGGGTCTGAGGACAACTGAAAGACACTGGACAAAGTTAGCTAGTGCTCTGTGGACATAACGATGGGATGCACTATTGACAAAGCCCTGTACTCAAACCCAGGAGGCCGAGAACTGGGAACCAAGAGAAAAACTTGCTTTGCAGCCAACTCAATACATGAAAGGATTAGTTATAATAGCAGACAAATAGAAGTTGTGGTTTCCCAGCATTACTGAGAACAATTTTCTTTACCACATCTCATTAGACTTCCAGAAGTTGAGGCTGAATATGCTTAAGGGGCCATTCTGTCTGAGCAGTTCAGAGAAATTCCATCAGCAGCTTAGATATTGAATTAGTTCTTCATTAATTTACAAAGAGCATAGCTGGTAAGTTAGCTCTTTCTTGGACTGTTTTATTATCTCCATCCAGATAGTAGAATGACTCCATTGGTTCAGGTGAGAAAAACAATCCTCTTCAGGGCCCTTTTTGCATGACTTACTAAAAAGGAGGAAGACCAAAAAAGCTGACGAGACCAGTGAGTCTGAGGGTACAGTTCTGAGTAAGAAATACTCCTTCCCTAACAACATTCTGGTTTTGCTTTGGGACTGTGGGCTGTTCTCCAAGTTCTTGGGGATTATAGTGGTTGTCAGCTGGCCTTCCAGACCTAATCTGCAAGCTCATTATGGGACTCTTGAAAATGAAGATCTGAAATTCTTGATCTCTCTGAACAAATTATATTTTGCTACCAATAGAAGTTGATTCACTGTGATTGTTACAAGACAGGAAATCAGGTTTGAGATACAAAGGGCAAATTCACATAGTGCAATGCAGCTCTGTACTGGAATATTCTCATCTTGCAGCAACCCAAGCTGCTACTTTACTTAGCAAAGTGCAATTCCCTGCTGATTTCTCTTTTACACCCCCAAAATAGTGCACACCACTGTATACTACTGCCAGCGAGCAAAGCAGTCTTGCACATCCATAGAATTAGTGTGACAGTGTCAAAATGCTTTGGTTTACTATGTCCATAATTCAATAATTCACTAGTTTGACATGAAAGATGTCCATGATTTACTTTGTCAGGTTGTACAGTTATACACTGAGAAACTTGAGTGTAACAACTTCAAGTCTTCTGGATATGTGATCTTTAGTTTAGTGTTAGCACAGCTAAACCAATTTCTGATTTTGTTTAAGTCTTCATGAGATGTGCTCTCAAGAGAAATCAACTCATATATAGTTTGGTGCCCTGTCCCAAATGGTAAAGGGAAATATCTGTCTCTAATCTTTCTCTGACAAAGGACCTTAAAATAGGTCAAAAACATATATGAGTGAACCCCACTTAACTTAGGATAGAATTATTTTCTTTTAGATACGGCATTAACAAAAGCACAGAAAGAAAAGTGATTGATTTAAAGTAACAGGTAGAGGTAACACCAGGAATAGTCCTAATTAAGATCCCAACTCAAATCATAAAGTTAATGTTTCCTCAGTTTGCAGAGATCTCATTTCTACCCTGCTGGACTTAGGTTTGTCCACAGAGATCTCAATATTTCAGATTGCAGTCATTTTCTAGTGACTTTCAAGAGATCATTATTATGCAGGTGGGACTTTCTCTGATGCAATATATATCTGAGCTACAGACTGGGAGGTTATACAGTGCAAAAATAAGTAATTCTTGGCACTTCCCTCTAGTGAGTAGGAACTATTGTTCTGAAATTAGAATGTTACTTCTAATTATAGGCTGAAAAGCTGTCTCATGGGATTTTGTAAAATAATTTCCACCAAATCCAGTGAATCCTAAAGACCAGATTGTGATGTGTGCAAGATGATGGCCAGACTTACTTCACAAAACAATGTGTCATACACACTCCATATACTCTCGAGAGAGATATCCCGGATCCCAGTCTCCTTTGCCACCATCTGCAGGAATTGCTGTAGGTTGGAGAAGAGAGGAAGGTCTTCAATTTTCTAATCTCATACTGTATTATATGCACTGGTATCCCTTCCCTTTTCTCAGAGCTCTGATTATATGGACATGATAACTACAAGCCTAGAAGCACCTTCCCTCACGCAAACAATCACTTACCCAATTCTCTTTGGTCTTATTTACGTATTCTGCTGAGTGCCGTGTTTCAGTCTGTAGCTGTTCATACCGTGGACAAGGTGTCAAAGGGAACTTCAGTAGCTGGGCAGAGACAAGAGCAGCCAGGTCACCAAGAATGCTGGAGTAAAGAATTTGCAGTCAACATGCACAACTATAATGAAACCCTAACTACATCTATAAACAGCCTCAAGTAGGGCTATGTGGTCTGCCTGGGTGTTGCACCTGACATGTTGAGTGAACCCAGACCCTGAATTCTCTCATATTTTTCCAAAAATAGGAAAACCTCTGCAAGGTAGGTCCCAGGAGAAGTTCAAGAGAATCTGAATCAAGACTGTAGCAAATATTTTTGGACATTACACTACTTGAGTAGTCAGTACATCTTTCAGATGAACTTACCCTTTCGTCAGACTCAGGCACTGTGTGCACAGGGATAGGCTGCCAGGAGATGTTAGGGTTGAACATCTCTTGTCCTCCTGGGGGATAGAGGCCTGCTAGGTTGGCTTCTGCGCTCATCAGCGTCCGATCGCAGTCGGTGCTGCGGATGAAGATCTGCCAGGAGAGGGACAGTGGGACAGTGCACCATTACTAATGCTCCTGCAGGTGGTGGTGCTCAGGCACAGGACGATGCGCTCATCCAGGAAATGCTGTCGAGCACCCTGCAGCTGCTCACGGACAACAGGGGAACAGAAGTCGAAGGGACCAAGCCTGCTGATGTTGGCCTTTGATGTGTAAGGACACACAAAGACAATCTGCTGTCTAATACTGGAGCTGTCTGGTCTGATCAGTGGGATACCCAGGCGCACTGCGCAGAGGTTAGAGATAGAAAGGAGTCTGAGGAAGAGTCAGAGAAGAGGAAGACAAAGATGCAGAAAACTATGTACAGAGATAGGAAATGTGCTATATTTGCAGAGCAGGACTGAAGAAAACTGCATTCTCTTGTCAGTTCTAGGAATGACTGACTGCTCAGGAAAAGAAATGGCTTCTTCAAGCCTCAGTTTTTCCATCTGAGAAATGAAGAGTGATCTGACTAACAGGAGAATAAACAAAAACAGGGAAGGCTGGGATTTTATCTGAACATTGTGGGTTCTTGGGATTAATGAGCCAAGACTTGACCATTCCAGAGCTCAGAAGAGACAGCTCTGAGCCAGAAAAAAAGAAATTAGAAAAATACAGCAATCTTCAGAAGTTTGAAATGGTAAAACTTTAGTATTCTGCTATCTGTGTACTCAAAACAGTTAAGGCGAAACTAGAGAGAAACCAGTGATAAAACAAGAAGAACAGGAAATCATAAAAGAATGTCCCAGGAAACAACGTTTGATCCAAAACAACAACAAAAAGCCTGAAGAATGAAATATAATGTAAAGATAGGATTTTTTTTTTTAATGTTAGGAGAGAAACATAAAATAAATATACTCTGTATAATGTCTCTTATGTGAAGTGTACCTCAGAAACTTCACAGTCACAAGAAAAAAAAATCCAACCGGTCTTTTCCCTGACGTCAGTGTCTGCCCACTTTTGCCTCTTAACTGTGGCTTGAAAAACCTGACCCTTTACTCATTACAGGTTTTCTTTTATCCTTGGTAAGCTCTGAGGAAATAAAAAGTAAATATTTTAAAAGATAAGGACCTAATTCTAGAAGTATCATAAAACCCCCAAGCAATTAAGCCCTGAATGTACATGCTTTCTTCAGCACCTTTTGCCACAAGGCTCCAACTTGTCGCTGAGTCAGGTGACAGACAGTCATATGGTGTCACCCAGAGGCAACACTTCTTACAAGGGAGGTTGCTCAACTTGAGCAAGGGTTCAGGCTTGGTTAGCAGAACAGCTTTTGTTTGCACATGTCTTGGTTTATTTTTCTTTCTCAAGCAAGAGAAGGAAAACAGTTTCAACTCATAGAAGCTGTATAAGAGTGAAGTATGCTTGGAAAGGAACTACTGAGAATAGTTAAAGGATCTGTATTTGAGCCAATGCTGGAAGTTTTGTTGATGAAGTAAATGTCAAACAAAGGATGTAATCTGAACTGTGACAAGCTGGGTTCTCACTGGGAAGCTCTAGAAGTGGAGAAACAAGGAAAAGTATATAGTCATTCTTAGTTTGCTCCATCTGTTCAATCACCTTAATTGAGCTCAGATAAATTAACTGAAGTGGTGCAGAGACTGAAGTGGGACAGGGGGCTTTGGCTGCCTGCTGTCCATCTGAACCAGCCTCTCATCTGGACACCTGTTCGTGTTTCAATTGACTCAATACCAGTTGATTATTAGCAGGGGGGCTTGGGAGGATTTTTGATTTCCTAACTTTTTAAAAAAATCTTTTATCATTTCCTCTGTGCTTAGTACATGGTTCCACAAGGGCTCTGTGACTTTTTTCAAAAGACACCTGTCTGCTTCTCAAGAACTATTACAAAGTGTGAGAACATCCTAATGAGAGAGTGGGAATGAATTGCTTTGGGCAACTGAAGCTGCCAGTACATTACAGATGAAAGGATATACAAGGGTCTTACAGGTGAAAGGAAATGAGAGGGTCATTGCTGGCCACTAATTACTGCTTATATTTACAGGCTCTGGTGAGATTGTACCTCAAGTGCACTGGGGAGGGCAGAGCCAACACGGGCTGCATTCTTGTGAACTACTGTAACAGGAAAAAAAAAATCTCACAAGCTCGAGCAAGAAGCAAATACCAGCTACAACACACATCACTGTTTAGCTCCCTGGACTTCAGAGTGGGCGACTCGAAAAGTCTCACTACTCTGGTTGGATTTGGCTTCGCACCCGCTGCGCGGGCAGCGCTGAGACGGGGCCGATCCGTTCCCCGCGGCCAGGCTCAGGACAGAGCCTGCGCTCGGGCTTTTCTTCTTCTTCCTGCAGTGGGAACGGGCTAAAGAACGAACATAATAAGGAGACGAGTCCCGGCGCCGGCATTTCCCTTCCCAAAGGAGCCACCCACAGCCCTGGCCCGCGCGGCGGCCCGAGCGCGCCGCTCCCCGAGCCGAGGGGCTGGCACTGACCTCCTGCCGCCGGTACGTGTCGCTGAGGAAGTCGCGGTAGCGCCGCCGCAGGGCCTGGCCCAGCTCCCACTGCTGCCGCATCCCCACCTGCAACGGCACCGGGCGTCACCGGCGGCTCGGAACCCGGCCCGGCCCCCGCCACCCGCCCCGCCTCGCCTCGCTCCGCTCGCACCTGCGTGAGCTGCCCGAATCCCTGGGGCCAAGCGCTCTCCTGGTGCGGGTCCCGCGGGAAGGCCTTGATGGGCGAGCGGTCTCCGTGCCGGTACACCTGCGGGAAACACCGCGTCACCCCGGCCCGACCCGTCCATCTCGGCCCTGCCCGGCTCCCCCCGCGCTGCCCCCGTCCCCCTCACCAATGTCACGAAGCGGAGGCTGCGGGTCCGGGCGGACGGCGGCTGCAGGCACAGCGCCAGGAGCAGCAGGACGGCACCGCCCCGCCCGCCCGCCATGGCGCTCGCACACCGCCCGGAACCGAGCGCCGCCGGCCGCGGGCCCGCGCGGACGCGGTTTCGCTGCGCACAGGCCCGGCCGCGCTCCCGGCGCTGCGCCCGCCCCCGAGGAGGAGGATCCCGGCGGCGGGACAGCCCCGCTCATCCCCCGGAGCAGCCGCGTCGAGCCCGCCGGGCTGGCGGAGCTGACCTCCGCTGTCAGCCCTGCGAAGGCTTCGCCCCGGGCTGCAGCTGTGGAGGCGCTCGGTAGGAGCGGGGGGGGGGGGGAGTGAGGGCGCAGCGGCATCACCCCCGCCGCAGCTTCGCTCTAGGACACGAGGTTTCACAGTGCTCTGACCTTGTCCGGGTGCTCCAGGGTAAACTCGTGGGCAGAAGGAGGGAAGGCGGCCTGGCACGCACAGCCCGGCAGCCGTGGGTCGCTAATTGTCGCATCCCTCAGGCTCAGCCTGAACATGCCCATGTGGAAAGGCAAGCCGCTGCTGCTCCTGGCTCTTGGCAAAGAGGCGGGTTTTGCACAGTGTTGGTTGTTCTTTACGAAACTTGGTCGAATTAGACGAGCGTTAGACGAAACCTAGCTTCTGATGCCGCCGGTGCACTCGCTGGATAGTTGGCCGAGGATCTCGTGGGTACCATGTAGAGGGATAAGTGACAGGCAGCTAAATGAATTTAGTGCTACTTGGTGTTTACCTCCACAAAGAACTGCATAGAGGGGGGTGAATTAGGTTCTCAGCTTTCTCTCTTTTTTTTTTTTAAAGAAAAAACATGGCTCTTGAGTTTGCAAAGAAGTTGGAGTCATGAAGCACAGTGGCTCATAACCCAGCTCTTTTGTACCTGTTTATTTGCTTAAAACTTTCCGTAATTTGTAGTGTTAGGAAGTTGTGTATAAGGTCTTAATAAGAGTGCCAAATTGTGAAGCAGAGGGGTTATTTCAGGGCAGGGTTGGTGCAATACACGAGGCTCAGCTGGACAGAATAACGTGTTTAATTTGCTCATGCTTGAATGCTCAGTGAATTTAAATTGAATTCTGTTTCTTATGTTTAGGACAGTACGGAGCCGCGTAGTGTTTTTTTTTTTCCTTTTTTTACCGATACCGTACCAGGTTCTTGGCGAGTGCTGGAAGGCTAAGGTTCTCTGCGGAGGGGGAACGCGCGCTGTTCCTGCGGCACCTGGTTCGGGATTGTTCTGTTGTTGCCGCTCGTTTGGCCGCGCTGAGGGCGGGCGGGCGCGACGGGGCTGCAGGCGCGGGTGACTCCCGGGCGGTGGGAGCGCACGGGGGCCCGGAGCCTCCGCCGCGTCCCGCGGGACCCGCGGGGGCGGAGCGGAGCGGGCGGTGCCTGCACGTGACCCGGGCCCGCGTGACATCACGGCAGCTCCGCCGCGGCGCCGGGAATAACGCCGGCAAGAGCGCCGGGAGCAGCGCCGGGCCGGGCCGGGCCGCCCCTCCCACCGCGGCTCGGGCACCTGCGCCACGGGGGGCGGCGGCCGCGCATCACCGGGAGCCGCGGCCCGCGCCGGTAACTTTTAGCGCTGGCTCTGGCTGTGGGGGCGGCGGCGCCTCCTTCTCGCCGCCCGCGGGGCCGTGACTCACGGCGGGGGACGGGGACGCGCTGTCCCGCCCCGCGGCCTGCGCCGGCCCGGGCGCCGCAGCGTTCCCTGCCACCTGGATCCGGCGGCGCAGCGTCGCCCGCCCGCTTCGTGCTGCCTGCCGGGCCGGGCCGGGCCGGGCCGGGCCGGGCCGGGCGGCCCTGGAAGGTGCTGGAAGGAAGAGCACGCCGGCGGCCCGTCCCGCTGAGGTGCCCGGGGCCTGGCGAGGTGCGGGCCGGGCTGGCGGCGTCCCCCGAGTGGGGCCCGGCGGACGGGAGGGAAGGGCTCACTCTCTCGGCCTGGGTCCGGAGCCCAGCGCCGGCCGTGATGCGCGGTGTCCGCCGGCGGGGACTGCGCCGTTGCGCTGTCGGAGAGAGTCCCTTTGCTAGGGGGGTCGGAGGCGTTTGGGGAGTGGTGTCAGTTTCTCTTGGCTGTTGTCGTGCATCTGAGGAGTCCGTGTTTCTGTCTGCTCTTTCCGGAGGTACTGTCCGGAGATGTTTACTTGCTTTGTGGTAACTTGTTAGCTTTCCTCTCTGCTCAGCTTGAAGTTCTCTGTGTCATTCACCTGTTGCATCCTGTCAACCCAGGTCGCAAGCTTTCTGGGACAGAAGCCTGTCTGTACGGCATGGTGCTGTTGAAAGGTAACTTCGCTTGCATTGGTGGTTACTCTTCATTGTGCCATTTCACTGACGCTTATGGTGCTAAGGTCCACGGGTCTAGCAAGACTGGATTTCGTTATGGATTGGAAGCAAACCTTGGATCACTGATGAAAGAGAAATGCTCTGTCTTCTGGAACTTCCTTCCCTTCTTTTCTTTTTCCTAAAGGGATAGCTGGGCCCTTTCCTGCAAGGCTTTTTTGAGGGAGTCTCCAACACTGAGTCACGTTTCTGACTAACAATTTGGATCACTATGTGTCAGACAGTTTCTGGCTATGACTGCAGGTTATGTTTGTCTGTAGGGAAGAGTCCTCTCAGATCTGCTTCTTGTTTCAAGGTACCTGGAGTTGATCTGCTGTTCCTGGGTGTCAGAGAGGCAGCTATACCTGAGGACAGACAAAAGAAAACAGAAAACCTGGTTTTTATTTCCTTTAATGAGTGGCGGGCTTGATTTTTTTAATTGAGTCTGAATCAATACATAACCCCCTTGCTGATGTAGAAAAACATTCCTTATATTTTAATTATGGAAAGAAAAACTGTTTGAAGACTTCAGCCAGTTCTTGCTGAGCTCTACCCTTCTATCATTTGGGCTGAGGAAAGAGGGCATTGGATGTGGTACACATTGTACCAGGACCAGATGGAGGTTGGCCTTGCTACAGTTCTTTGCCACTGCACCTCTGGCATGTTCAGCAGAACATACTGCTGCTGCAAGGTTTGTGAGGGCAGACTGTGTGGCTTCCTGGTGTGACCCCTTTCTGAAATATTGCACTTGCAGTGATACTTCTTTCTCATACCTGCGTATGCTCATGTATCCTTTTTCATACAGGAAGGCCAGCTTTTGCAGGAGAAAAAACAAGGTGAAAATATTTAACAACTTTCTCCCAGACCTCCAAAGTAAAAAGTGGAGGAAACAAACCTGGACCGGTCTGGGGGAGGACAGAAAATGGGTCATTGTGGAGCTGCGTGGGAATTCTGTAGTTGCCAGAGGAAACTTGCAGCTTCTCTTGTTGCAAAGGGATGCAGGGAGAAGTACCACAGCAGACGATATATATATGTGTGTGTGTATATATATATATATATATATATACACATGCATACATATGTATATAAATCGCTTAATCTAATAAAATAAAAATAGGGACAGGAAACTTTATGACAGAATTAGCGTGTCCTGGCAGTGTGCCTGGGGTTACCATAGCTTGCTTTTTCCAGTTACTGCTGCTGCAGCTCCCTGTGCCTTGTCAGCATGTTTCCTTTACCAGCTGGCTGTGCAGGGAGGCAGGAGGAGGCTATGCGGGACAGGCGTGCAGCCATACAAATACAGAGCAGGAATTTGCTGCCTTGTCCCTGTCTTACACCTGCAGGAAGAGGTGTGTTAAAAGTGCATTTGATTGCTATGAATTTATTTTCATTTCTCTCTGATTAGTCCTTGGAACACTGCATGCTTGTTCGAAGGTAAACAGAAGGATTAATATTTTGCTGTTGTTGAATGTTAGATCAAGTGGTGATGGTTTCACATCTCAGAAGTATGTCTCTTGTAATTAGAGCTGGTCTGTGATTTGTATGGCTGTCAAGACTGCCAGTTTTCAAAATTTCAGGTTTTGAGTTTAAAAATCTTTAACTGTTGCTGTTTTTCAGAAGTTGTGATTCCCATCTGCCTAAGGAAGAGTATAGAATATAATGTGCTTTGTCTTGGGTTCCTTGAAGGATGATCCTGCTTTCTGCTCTGGAAGCAGCTGCTGTGAAAGTCTCATTGTTGCAGATGTGTGGGTCTTTGCATGTTGAATAGGAAAGCTTATCAGAATGTTTGTCACTCTCCCTCTTTTCTTTCCCTCCCCCACCAAGTAATGAGATTCATATACTTGATAGCCTTGGAGAAAAGTCAGTCTTCCTGAACTGTCATAGGTGTTCCTGCCCATGGTGGTGGGGGTTGAACCTTCTTGAATTTTAGGTCCGTTTGAAGCCATTTTGTGATTCTGTACAAAGATACCTTGTTTCCCTGGGGGAGAATGTTCTGCTGATCTTTTGTAGGATGTGTTAACTTGTTTTCCTTACAGCATAGTAACTCGGGAAGGCAATCACATTCTCTTGGCTGTGGAAACTGTCTCTGTGTGAATGAACTACATCTTAGGAGGGAAGCCAGGGGAGTGCTTCCTTCTGATAGGTACAGGTCTGCATTAAGGCTATAAACAGGTTGGTCATTAGATCATATTTCTGCTAGTATACAAGTACTGTGTTTGACTTAGCATTTTCATTATAGTTACTTCAGGTTTGAGAGAGGTGTGTAATACTGTTAAATTAAAAGACGCTGTCCATGTTCAGTCAGACCTTAAAAATATATCAGTTAGAAAGGGTACAATGTCTTCCTTTAGCATTCCTGTGTCAGTTTTGTTCTGTGACTTCCTGCTCGTGACCAAATACTTTTTTTTTCCATATTTGGAACATAGACAAATTCCTTTCTGGTGTTCCCACTGAAAAGGAGACACTCCTAAAGCTAGTGTAACTTGTACTTTTATATCTGGAGATCTCAAAAACAGATTTCCTTTAAAGCAAAATTACTTGCTTTCTGAAGTGTCAGAAAGAAAATGTTAAGGTGATTTGCATAATTTTGGTGTAATATTGTAAATCACTTTGAAGTATACACTGTCAAGCTCTTAACAATCTCATTTGGAGAGGACAAAGGTTAACTGAGGTTGTGCACAGAGGAGAGCAGAGCATTGCAGACCTTCCCAGTAGGTTTAAGGAGGGGAAAAATTGTTTATTTAGTGGGAAGTTGGTGAAGACATGAAGAGAAAATGTTAGAGAATGAGAAATCTAATTCTTGTTTTCAACAGATCCGAACTAGTGCCTGTAAGGATTAAGTAGGAGAACCATCTCGTGGGATGTGAGAATTGAAGCAATTTAAAAGCCATGTTGCAGAGTCAGGTTGTATTGTGTACTCATAGAAACCTCTCTGAGATGTAAATAAGATGTTAGGTGAGTATCAGACTGATTGCTAAAGCGCATGACTGACAAGAGAGTAGGTGTCTCCTGGCATATAAGGCTTTCTAGTTCGTTTTAAGATTTAAAAAATATTGGCAAATATGTTCCTAAAATTTCTTGAAACCAGTAGGGTGTGGAAGTCATATCCTCTCTCCGTCCAGGGAGCAGGGCAGTGTTGGCCCACTGGCCCTACTGCAGCTATGAGGCAGACAAGGTCCATTGGTTTAAATCAAGGCTTCCCACTTGGTGATAGAAATCATGATTAAAGTTAGTGATTTAAATAATTCATTTAATTTTGCATTTGATAATTTCTTAAAAGGCAGCTTTAGTGTTATCAGTTAGGCTCATCTATTACTGCTTCTTGCCAAGCAGGACTATACAGTGTATCTGCATACATCTATTTATGCTATTATCTCACAGTAAATGTTTACATTACAAAATGGTCAGTTGTAATTACTGGGTGAATGTCTTTCCTCCTGACTTGTACAAAACTGCATTTGAATAAAAAGGTCAAATCAAATATGCAGTTTTTAGCAATTATACTATAATCACACAAATCATGTGCTGGATACCTAAAAGAAAATACGTTTGCTGGAGAGTGCTATTAAATTACTGATTCTGTCAGGGTAGTGTTATCTGTATTTTGCAGAATGAACTGGTTGGTTTTGGCAATTGTCCCTTTCCAGGTCTTAAAATGAGCATAACTCATCATTCCTTGTGTTGTTTTCATTTGGAGATTGTAGAAGAGAGGTACTTCCCACCCATTTTACGCTGCCTCTACCAGCTTTGAGTGAACTAACTAATTTAATAAGTGAATTGAAGGAACAAATCTTTCTGCCTTTTTAAGAAAGAATTGTTTTGTACTGACTCTGCAGACTTACTGACTTTCTTGAGTTTAGGAGTTAGACTTTTCAAACATTCTCTAGTAGCCATGTCCTGCTTGAACAGGGCCTGCGTGTGTTTGTTTAAATGGTTGTTTTAGACTTCTTAATAAATTGCCATTAACTTAGAAAATAAATTAACTAGTGTAATCGTGAAAACTGTGTGTTAAACTCATTTAAAGGAAAATGTTTGGAATTTAAATAGTCTTATCTAGAACTCTTATGAAATGAGGGTGAACAGGTAAGCTTCTGTAACAGCTCTTAGTATGTCTTGATTGCTGTGGACATAACATGCAGAAATGTGCCAGCCCCCAAAGGACTCTACATGCCTTGCCAGAGATTTTTGCTGGAGGATTTCACAGTCAGAGATGCGCACGTAGTGGGTTTTTACATGTCTGCTGGCAGAAGCTCCCGTGTACCTTTGTGTGGGCACATGCCCTTGCACTGGAGCAGCCTTTGGGACTTGCCGTGGTGGTACGTGCCTTGACACGCAGGCACACGTGTGCACATGGAGTCCCGTGGGCAGCCCTCTGCAGCGTGCACTGGCGTGCGTGAGAAGTGCCATCGAGGCAGGCCAGCTCAGCCAGCTGCAAACTCCAGGAGTAGGAGAAACTGTCACCTGGCCCTCAGACAGCAACTCTGTGATTCCAGTCTTCTGATTGACTGCTTCCCACCTTAGGCCATTGTGTACAGGAAAGGAATAATATGTTGATTTCTGTGAAAGGGCTAGGAAGAAGTTCAAAAGATGGCTTTTGTGTTTACAGCTAGTGAGATGGATGTTCTCAGGCATCTGCATGTCTGGACAGGAAGCCAGTTAAGGATATGATTTAAGGTCCATATAGCATGAGGACAGGCAATGTTGCACTAATGCACCTTTAAGGAAGGTGTCAGAACCTCTTCCTTAGCAAAGGAAGAGGGAACTTCTGTTGTGAGGAGTGTTTTAAAGTGAAAAATAAAAATTTAAAATGTAAGATACGAAATACCTATACAACTGTACAGTCATACAGTGTTGCCTCTGTTATCGGTGTGTATGTGAAAAGTGGGGATTGTAACTTTCTGGCTGGTATGGGACTGAAGAAATTTTTTTTCCTTGGTCTGCAGAAAGCACCCAAGCTGCTGTTTGTTCTTGTAGAAATCAAACAGGAGAGGGGAAAGGAGAAGCCTTTACCTGAAGAAAATATGAATTTTCTCCCTATCAGTTATGCTTACAGGGCATTTTCTAAAGGTCTGCTTTTAAGCAGCAGACTGGGGTGAAGGCTGAAGAAAAAAAACAAGAGGCTGCAGACTTTGTTCTCCCATGTTTCAGTATCATCTTCCACTGCTACTCCCTGATACTTGCTCTGGGTGGTGCCTTTAGCAATGTCCCAGAATCAGTGGGCCATCCACACCCTTCTTCCTTGACACAAGGATCAAAATAAGAAATGGAGCCACTTGTTGGCTTAGTCCCATTGCCTACTCCCACACACTTGAACACGAGCTGCATTTTGCAGCCTTGATCTTGAATTTGCACTGTTTTTGAGAAGTCAGGGTTTATAGGAGTGCTCTAATAGGATAATGTTTGCTTGCTGGCTTCGTGCAGACCCTGATGCTGGAGCATCAGTCTTTGCAGGATAGCTGTGTTCTCATTTGTCCGTGGGTCATGTGTGATGGCTCCCTTCTTGTGGCCGAGTTGGGAACAGACAGCACTTCTTGCAGCAGGATGCTCGTGACAAACTCAGATGGTCTGATGGTTACGTTCTTTTGAATTTTTCTGTTAGAGCCTTTGTGCAGACTTCCAGTCTGTTCTGAGCTGTTGTAGGGGCAATAGGAAAACATTGGTCTGGTAGCACCTCTGGTCTCTTTGTACCTTGGTAGTGCACTTTCTGCATTGGATGCGGGTGAGGCCTCCTGGACGCTTGGAGACAACCTGTGAGGAGAGTCGGTGGCTCTGTTTTCCCGTCTGGTGGGTGTGCCCTGAGTGCAGCCATTTCACTGGCTGGGGTTTGAGTGGTGGATTCTGTCCGGCTCTGGACTGTTTTTGAGCTGAGTGTTTGTGGTGATGTCAGGCAGTGTGAGAAGGGAACATGACTTGGCAGGACAAAGTCTGCAGAAAGTTCAGCTCCACATTTGGCCAAGAGCCTCGAAGGGAATGGGATCGACACACACATTCTGCTACACAGCCTGTCACACGCCCTCTCACATGCTCTCTTCCTGTCACACAGATCCCTTTCTCTCTTTTTCAGACCTTTAACCCTTCCATCCTAGCTTCTGCTTGGTGATTTATGGAACTCAGAGAAGTCTTCCTTATTTTGTTGGTACTGTACATGGTAAGAGTTCAGTTGCAATGACTCCTAAAGCAGAAATAGCCCTTACAGGCTAGAATCCAGAAGAGTAGTCAAAAGCAGGGCAAGCTTACTTTGCAGCAAAGCTCTTAATAGTCCTTTATTCTGACCTGCACCCTTCTGCCAGTCTTCACTGTGTTTCTTGGCAGCTTTTCTGATCTCCTTTATTGCTCTGCTGCAGTCTTCTGGCTGCTCTGTGTTTGGATATGTACATGTGCAACCCTGCCTCTCTTCTCCTGCTCTTCTAAGAGTGGTATTAGCAAAACCTGACAAAACAGATCCCTGATGATGCTTAAGTGGGGAATAGACTACTAGTCAAGCATACTCTGAAGCAGTTTAAAACTCTGTTGCAGTATCCCTCTGATACCTTCTTTATATGGGCATTTCTGTAGTACCGTAAATTCTTCCTGACCTCTGTGCTACATCTAGGGATGATCCTTCTATGAATGGGAATCGTTGCTTTTCCCCTAATGTCCTGAAGGGAATCTTAATGAGTTTCCTGCCTATTTTGCAAGCCAGTACTGTATTTCTGGTTTGCCTGTGAGCAGTAATATTTGTTTTGATTAATGCTTTTGGGTGGAATGGTGCTTGGATACAAAGTGTTATATAGAGGCATTATTAAGAGGCTGTTTCCCAGAAACAATCTTATATCAGTTATGGTGCAGCACGCTGATGGAAGTACTCCTGGGGTAGGAGGAAAGGAGGAAGTCAGAAAAATGAACAGACAGTTTTACTGTAAGCAGCCCTCCCCTTCTGTTCTTTACTCTTTTGCCTCTCTTCTTCATGTCTTCTAATTTCATAGGTAGAGGATGCAGAAGACCAGCTTGAAAGAGAATGTAGTCTGGACAAGGGATAGGAGTTGACAGCTATTAAGTTCTCCTTTTGTTTCTCTTTGTGGCTTTGCCATGATATATCCTATGGCTTTATGTGGCTTTTCTCATCTTGTCTTCCGGATAAAATGGTGCAGTTGCTGCTTTTTTGCTTTTATCTGTTTTAGTAGCTCAGTGCTGTGAGTGGACTGTGCCATGTTCTTGCTCAGAGGAGTCAAGAGCAGTTTGAGGTTTTGTGTTGAAGAGATGCACTGAGACAACCTGGGGAGCTGAGGGGATTTCCCTTCTGCAATTCTGGCTGATAAAGGTGCTTGGCTAGAATAGGCAGAGATTGTGAAATATTGTTCTCTTACTGCATAGTTGAGGTGAAATAATTTTTTAAGGAAACAATCAGGTAAAAAAAGAAAACAGTATGTTGTGGTATTAGTTATCACTACCATTTTCTGTCAGCAGTAAAAAGGCCTGCAGTGCTCTTTTCTAGACATAATCTTATTTATCCTCTTATTCCTTATGGACTAGGTTTAGCCTTCTTCCTAGGCATCTTCACTACCAGCATACCAGCATGTTATGTTTGGTATTCATTCTTCCTTCTCTCTTTTGAAAGTTCTGATCCCTTGCTTCAGATTGGAAATAGCATTGCGGTGACTTTTCAAATCTGCTCCGAGTCAGATTCATGTTTCCTTGAAGCAGAGCTGTAACATCTGTGGGACTAAGGGTCATAAAGGTGTAATGGGGGCTCCATGGTGGAGTTTTTGTTCTTTAATGTGGTGCTCCCAAGAAAGTCCACACTTACTGAAGAGAGAGGCTTCTCTAATTCTCCCCATTCCCTTCCAACTTCTATGCAAACCCCATTTAAAAAAAACCTAGCTTTTTGGACCTAGTTGGTAATTGTCATTGCTTCTGATATCAGTGACACTATTACTTCTTGTCTCTTTTAAACTCTGTTCTCTGGGAAGACAAAATAACCTCTGGGTTATGAAACTGTTGCTTCAAAGAATGCCTAGCTAAAGAATGCATAGCTATGTATAATTGTGCAGAACAAGATATTGATGGCTGAGTAAATATAGAGAAGGCATGCAGAAAGAAACTGAGTCTGTGGTCCTGTTTTCCATGATGGCATGCAGTGGCATTTATAAAGAAACTGAGTTGGTGGGGTCAGATTGCATTTTTTGCCTTCAAGTAGGCTGTGATGAGCTGTCACTGCATGAAGGGTGTGTAAGAGCTGGCCAGCAGCAGGATTAATGAGCTGCAGACACCTTTAATTTTGTTAGGGGAAGGGGGATTTTTTTTTTAGTAGATTATTTTGTAGTAGGAAGTTTTGTTGGTTGCTTAAACACTTTTTACATGTGGTTTTTGTCTTGTTCTTTTTTTTTTTTTTTTTTTTTTTGGTTGGCGGTGTGTATATCTGGTGCTGTGGTTAGAAACTTGAAAGAATGAATGACACTATTAGCTGATACAGGGGCCCTGGAAAGAAAAAACAGACATGTAAATTGAAACCACCTTTGCATAGATAAATTTAGATGTGCAAGGGGAAAAAAGACTTACTGCTAGGATCACTAAATTTGCTTGGAGAAATTGAGTGCTACTGGCAAAAGAATGGTTTTTTCCAATTTCAAGTGAATTTCCATAGGGAAAAATTGCTATTATAGGTGATGCTGACACATTCTGTGACAAGGACCCAGGCTGGGTTCCCTCCCTTCCGCTTCCCAAGAAGTGGCTCAGAGCTGCCCTTTGCTTTTCTGCTAGCAGCTGCTTTGAGTGTTTCATCCTCCTGGGAGGAGTGCAAATGGGATTTTTCCTGTAGGAAGCCCCTGTCAAAGACTCAGTTGTGCTTCCTGCCATCTGAAGGTCGGTGCTGATAGCAGTGTTGAGCTGTCAGTGAGCTGGAGTCGTGGCCAGACACGAGGGATTATTGCAGTTCACCTACAAACAGCAAGTTCTGCTCATGCTCATCCCTGTGAGTGCTGCAGAAGTTGATGTCCCTCTAAAGTGACTCTGCCCTGTCTCCTCCTCATGTTGGGACACTGGCTTCACAGATTACCTGGCCAGACAGAACTGAGGAGGGATGACTTGTCATTTTACAGCATGGCTTGGAGGGGAGGATGGAGGGATGGAAGCTGCTACTGTCACATCTTCCTTGCTGTAAGCCTGTGCATGCCCTGGTTCTGGCAGTTCCTGAGGTGTCTATACTCTAGGTTAGTCAGAAGCTTGAAAGCTGAGGTGACAGTAGAAAACCTGGAAGGGGCTAAAGATTTTTTTTTTAATCCAGATCAGGGCTGTGTTGTTTTCCAGAGTTCAAAGGAACTTGTGTCAATGGCCTTTTAAAGGAGTTTTATGGCAGCAGGGTGGCTGCATCACTCCTGATATCACTTGTTATTCATTTCCAGTTCATTAACTAGGGAAAAGTCTGATCTTCTTACCATAATCCCTCCCTCTCTCTTTTCCCTCCCCTCTTTCTCTTCTCTCTTCTCCCTCTTTCTCTATCCACTTGTCTGCCTCTTTCTGTCTCCCGTTGTTCAGAGGGACCAGTATTTCCTTGCAAACAGGAAGAGAGGCGAGAGCAGCCCTGTGTGCAGTGTGAATGAACTCCAATAACCTCATCTCCTTTCTCCTCCACTCAGTTGCAGAACCAAGGACATCCGGCAGTTGGGAGGGAGGGAGGGAGGGAAAAATAAAGGCACAGTCCATTTCAGGATCTTACCCACCCTGAAAGTAGTCAGGGTATGCTCTCTTTTCCTCTTGCTTCTTGTGTTGACATGGCTCTCTTTGATCAGGCAGAAACCAAGAGTTGAAGGGAAGGGCAAACCCAAAACCTCAGCCTTTGCCAGGCAAGATATAATGAGAGGCAGGTGAGAGAGCAGGGAGCACCTGCTGCTGGATGAGGCGTGTGAGCAGGAGAGCTGACTTGCAAAACAGTTGCTGTTGGGGCTGAACTTTGCAGAGCCTGTCGTTTCCTGGGTGGGGCTGGAGTCACTGCATTCTGTCATCATCTGATTTAAAATTCGGGAAGCCATATTTCCAAAATGAGAGAGTCCACAGGTTCTGCAGGAAAGAAACCTTGTACTCTGCAGATCATGGACAAGGAGCAGGTTTGGTTGTTTGGACATTTTATGTGGAGCAAAGCAGAAGTACTTTGGGCTTATTCTGCCCTGTTTTATTGCATTGTTTGGTCATACAGTTGTGCCTCAAGGTTTTAATTCACTTCGCTCACCCATTTGATCCATTGTTTCCATCCTGCATTCCTTCTTGCATGATGTAGGGTGAAACTGGCTTGGAACTCCTGTTGCTACCACTGTTTATAATAGACGCTCTTCACCCACAGAAGAGCAAAGTCATATTAAGTTCAGATTCATAAATGTCCATAGAACTCTGCGTTTTGGTTGTAATTATAAGGTCTAATTCTAGAAGGAAAGTTATGGAGATTTCCAGTCCCCAGAACTCAGCTTTAGGGTGTTTTTCACCAATAGCCAGACTTTTCCCTTCTCAGTGTTCTTTTAGACATACTGTCAGAGTAATGCCTTTCAGGAAACCATCGTTAGACCTTTTTTTCTCTTCCCAGTACTCTTTCAACCAAGTGACATACATTTGTTTATTTTAGTTTTTTGAGTTGTTATCATCTTGTTGCTTGAGTTGTTAACATCACTTCTGCTGTTTTTCTCTGAACTTTGTGGTGGTTTCCATGCCTGACCTGGGTAGGAGACAGCATGCCTTGTGCTGAGACCAAATGAAACCCAGTGAGAGCTAGATGCTGCAGTGAGCCCACTTCAAAGGGAAAGACAAATACCTGGGCGAAGGCCATGCCAGGAATCGGCAAACTATGGGTAATAAAGGAGTTGGTCAGCAGCAGGAGTAAAACCCAAAATAAGGCAGGGGACTGGGGGAGGAAGGCAGGCTCTGGAACTGAGCTGGGGAGGGAGAGGTGGCAATTAAGACCCTTAACGTGAGGGCAAGAGACTGGAGGACTGGAGGACTGCGCAGCTGGGAGTGGCTTCTATGATGTTTCTGCATAGTTGTCAATAGTGGCAACAACTTAAACAGCTCACAGAGCAGTGCTACAATCTTGGACAGCTGCTCGTGGTCAGTTGAAACATAGCTGGACGGCAAATGAAAGCAGTCAGGAGGCTGTAGCTTTTCTTTATCAGCTTGGGATTGATGATGGCTCACAAACTCTTTCCAGTTTGTGGCTGCCTTTATGCTTCTGGGAGATCAAAATGGATAATGTGATTTCAGACTGTGTCCCTGCAGTTCTCCGAGAGAGGGATTTACAGCAGAGGCACTGAGCTAGTCTGTTCCCTGAGAGTTACAGTACTGCTTTTTCCATTCTTTGTAAACATACTGCTCAAAATAATTGTTTACAGTATCCTGTTGCACTGCTTTTCACATTTTGCGTTTTTGTGATTTGTCTCTCCCATTGTCAGTCTGAAGTTATTATTTTTCCATGAGTTTTGACAATTTTCACATGAAATACTGCTTAATTTTCAAAGTGACATATTAATTTTGAAAGGTACAAGGTGTCTTTTTCAACTTTTTCCTAATTTAAATGTGTCATATATATATATATATATACTTTTGCCTCACTCATAGACCTGCTCTCTGTTTCAGCATTTCTTGAGAAATGTGATGTAGAGGGAAGGAAGAGGAATGAGCTAACATGGGCTGGGAATAATCTTTGTTTTCTGAAACAGCTATGAGGTAGTACCTCATAGATCCTAGATCCAAGATAGTAGGAAAGATATGTGGAAATACTCTGGCTGCTATACCAGACTCAGTATAGGAAAAGCATTAGGTCACAAAATATGGTTATTCTGTATGAGAGAATTGGAACAGTGGTGCCTCTCAGGGGGTTTAGTTCTCTGCTGATGCCATAGAGTCCTGTGAAATCTCAGTCTTAACGGTGAGTTTGGGGTTTTTTTGTGTTTTTTTTTTTATTTTTTTTTATTTTCTTTTTGTTTTGTTTGGGTTTTTTTGTTTGTTTTGTTTTGTTTTTTTGTTTTCTTTTTCTTGTCCGTTTAGATCTACAGCCAGCATCTGATACCCAAGGTTGCATTAACACTGTGTGGGTTGTGCATATAGGTTTCAGCAGAGGTCATTATGCATTGCCATGGGCCCAGCTTTCAGAGAGAAATGCTAGCAGCCAATGTCAATCTCTACTGCATGTCAGAGCACGCTTAGAAGCCAAAATGCCAGATGATATCCCTGTTTTAGTTACCTCTGAAAGATAGCCCTTCCTGTCAGGTATATTTGTTCACCAACAGCCTGTTAAGGCCCACACAGAGAGGTGCTGTCTTGTTGACACACAGTGAGCACGGTCATGTTAGCATATGCATACAAACATGAGATCTCTTCTGCTGATGCTGACATGCTGCGGAGTGCCTGCTTGTGATTCATTACAGACCTGAAACATATGTTTGCCTTGGCAGAAACTGTAGGATATTGTAATTTACAGGGCCAGGACTGCGATGAGTAAATCTTGTTTTGAAGGATTGCAGAGACTTGAACAAACTTTCTAAAAAGGTACTCTTCCCTCTGAGCATCCTGTATGTGGAGGCAAAGAGCTTGTTGTACTGTTCCTCTGGTTATTTGTATGTTACACAGTACAGTTCCTTCAGAGATGTGCTTGCATCTGGTCTGGTTCCTGATCCTTAAACCCTTCATGGGAAGTGCCAAACTAAGAATACCAGGGAGAGGACAGCACTCTGTAGCAGAAGTGTCATAGTAACTGCATGTGCCTCATTTGGTTTCTATATATTCTGTGCTGCCCAATGGTATCTCCTTTACTTGTCCTCAATGAATGTGGGACAATGATTTGGTATATTCTGTAACTTAGTCTATTGATCATGGGTCAGATCAAAGTCTTGCAGAAGAATGTGTAAGTGCTTCAGCTGGCTTAAAGAGGACTCAGTGAGGGAATGGGATGAGATTGTTGCTGGAGGAAGTGATGAATGTTTCTGGCATTTAGGATGAAGTGCAAGAGCCAGGGTTACCATCTTTAGTCTCTGAAAAAAAACCCACTACTTTGTTGTAAGAGTGCTGACCTGGAGACCATCAGTATCTGAGTTGTTCTCTTTTCTCAGAAAAGAAGGGGAGATGGAAGAAATTGAGTCGGGAGAAGCTGATGGTGACATGTTTCAGACATGTTTAGTGTCATATTTTAGACATGGGTGGCAAGGGCTGGCAGAAATTTGTTTCCCTCAGCCTTTCATCTCTATGTGTTTCCTCACTGGAGTATGTCTACTCATCAGGTTACCCTCTGAGATGCTGCATTTGAGAGACGTGATTGCTTCATCTTTTTGTCACATGGCCAATCCTGGTTTCTAAAACTGAAGGAGTTGAGACAGACAGCGGAAGGCAGCACAGCAGACTGTGTCTAGAAGAGAGTGTTCTCTCTTACAGTTACGGCTTGCATCACCTTTCTGCATTTTCATTTGAAGTGGTCATGCAGATTGGAAGGTGTGAATCTCTAATAATGTGATTATTAGTACAAAATTCTGCAAGATTTTTAGTAGTGTAAAATTCCTCATGCATTTCTGTGAAAACTAAGCCTCAAGCCTTGTCATACAGCCTGTCACTTGTGTGCATGTGAGGGAAATGCTCAGTAGGCTTCTTTACCTAGCACCAGATTGCTGCTGTTTGTGGTTAGGTTAGTTTTCCACAGCCTGGAACTATTATTGCACCTGCAAAAGAAAAAGTGCTGTCTTAGGAGCAGAGAAGACAAATAATCTTTTCTATCTGGCCCATTCTGTTTTGGGAAGGTTGGAGGCTGGTGCATGAAGCAGGAATACATTGGGTAGTTCCATGGCACAGATAGTGACTTCTCTGTTGCCGTGTCCTGGGTGTGCACATGGATTTATATTCCCCTCCCCCTTGGTAGCGTGCAGTCTCTCAGACACTCCCCTCTGGACTCCAGATGTCTTGCTGACAGCAATTTTCACTCTTGCAGTGTCAGTTGTTGTGCAGGTCACACAGTTTTGAAATCCCATCAGACCTTACCCTCCTCTTTTGTTTTCTTGGATAAATTTCAGTTGTGGCTCACTAAGAATGGGTCACTGAGCCGAAGGTCTGAGCCTGAGCACTGTCACTCAGTCCCTCCAACGGGTGATCAAACCCTTCCTTTGAAAAATTGCTGCAGTAGTGCTGCTGGTGATTCATTCTGCACAATAATTAATCTCTGAGTGAGTCTTTTGCATGGTTTAAAGGAATGTGGAGATGCAGAGGCTTACTCTTAGCTTTCTTGTTTCATGCCCAAACATGTCCAGAGACATCTGTGTCAGCATTGGTGGGGAGCTTACATAGGACTAGGAATACAAGTTGGGTTTGGATTTATTACGGTAAAGTTCCTATCTCCATCTGATGCTCTATGCTGCTTCCATAAAGTTTTCAGATTCTGCAAGATTTCCTGATGATTTTTTTTAAAAAAAGGTTGATTGTGGTAGCCACATGGTTTCTTTGAGGACCATGAGTTTCTTCAAATTGTTGCAAATTGCATCCATTAGGTAGTACTCTGTCATAGCAGGACTTTTTTTCTTTCATAGGTTTAAGTTTCATATTTGCTGTCACTGCTTTTATCCTGGATAGTTTGTTTTTCTAGATCCCTTAGGGAAGGGAGCTCTGAATTCTTAATGCAGTCTGAGGCCGTGTTTACAAACGTCATGTGAATTAATGTGCTCTGTGGGTTTTAACACCTACATCCATGGTGTAATTGGAGATGACAGGAGCTCAGCAGGCCTGACAGTGTCATTTGCTTTTATATTTGATACCTGTTTCATAGTTCTGGGGGGGGTTCATTCGTGGAAACATTGCTTTCATCTTTGTTTTTGACATTCTGAGAAAAGTTGTGTGGTCTGGTCCAAATATCCAGGAGGAAAGAAGAAGCCTGGGACAGTGGTCCTCTGCCTCTTCATTGTCAGCACTCCAGTGTGTGAGGCATGTCACTGCTTGCCTGATGCTCTTGTATGGGCTTGTCTGATGCTCAATCTGGGCTGCTTCAGAGCTTTCTTTTACCTCCTGTCTTTCAGGGACTGATAGGCTTCCAGTCCTGAGCTCAATCACTCAGACCTGGTACAGGCCTTTCATGCAGTCGCTTTTTAAATCAGTTAATCTCTTTAGCTTGCATTGGTAAATCACTGAGTTAAGATCAACTGACCTTCAATCAGCTTAGGGGTGTTTACATTAGCAATTTGCATCAGTTTCACTGAATCTGTGTGGTCAAATGAGTAGAGTCCTTTTCTGTGCTAGTGGGCCTTTTTGGAAAAAGTGGTTGCATTTGCTTTCCAGTTTCAGATTCTGTAGTGGAGCCAGGGCTATTTAATGAAGTTGCTTTCCAGTATGGTTTCTAGGTTACAAAAAAAACCCTCAGAAGGTTGGTGGTGAATCCATTTCTGAGAATGGCATCATAGCCATTTCCCATAGGGAGGATGCTGGCTTTCAATTTCATACTGTAGGTGTGGGAAGGATTTTTCATCCTTATCTTTGATGTATCATCAAGCTTTGTCAAAGTCTTTGACTACCGATAGTAAAAGGGAAATTAGATCTTTAGTAGTGTGCTAAATAATTGTATGAAAAATCTCTTTTCCGGTTTTCTATATGCTCTGCAATACATGCACCAAAATTCAGAGCAGCTGGCAGCACTGAGCTGTTTGTTACTGGAAGCTTTAACAAAGGCCACTGGTTATAATGCCAGGAATTTCCCTCTTACACACTTGGAGAGATCAGGGATGAAGTGCACTGGTAGTGTTAGCAGTAATGAAGACTTGTCTTGCTTTGATAAGTCTGTTGGCAATGAAAGAATAGTTTTGCACCTGGATATGCTAGTATTGTACCTTTTACCACAGTTTGTTGAAATATTGTGTTTCAGTAGTATAAACATTGATAAAACAAAGCTAATTACAGAAACAAAATCTCAAAGTTTGCTTGTAATACAGCTTGTAATAGATGTTGGAAGTTAATAGTCTCAGTAGTTGAACTCTTGCCTCTTTTGCATGTTTGTTTCTTCCACAGGTACTTCCTGACTTTGAGTAGAAGAGAGAAACTAAGGACTTTGAAGATAGATGCCTGTGGCCCCTTGCTTGGCAGAAACAATGCTGCAGCGATGAGGTTATAGTGTATCCTTCCTGTGTGGCCTCCATGGGTCCCACTCAACTCGGCACACAGGATCATGGGAAGAGGGTGCCAAGTGTATTTGAGATGGAGGAGGAAGGGCTTCCGCTCTTCCCTGGCTCAGAGAACCCCCCTGAGCATGCAGGTATGCAAAAATTCTCACTAAATCCATGCAAGATAAAGGCTATCCATTCTTTCAGCTGCAAGTAGAATTGATATTTGGCAAAATTTTAGGTAAAGTTCTACTGTGCTTGAGGCACTCAAGAGATGATGTCTAAGAATAGAGTCAGTTATTCATAGCTGAAGACTCAGTTCATCTAAGTGATAAATGTGTTGAATATTTTGCTTGTTTGACCTTCTAGAGGCTAGGTCCGTGGCAGTAAGATAAATAATTTTTTTAGCCTTATCAGAAACTGCTGAACAATAAAGCTTTACTACAGGTGACAATTCAACAAGGGTAGGTGGTGCAAAGAGATGATAGGGTTTTGCAGATTCACGCAATGGGAAGACAGTAGGAGTTTCTCCATGTATTTCTTACATTAACTGAGGGTGAAGAGTATCAGACATAAAACTGAGATTCTGTAGTTAAAGCTGTTGCTTATGGCCACAGTCCTATACTTTCAAACTGTAAGAAGACAGTATAACATCTCTGACAGGTAACAGGGAAAAAAGGAAAGAATAAGTGCATAGGGTCATCATGACCCTAGTGAAAATATGACAAATTAATGTATTTGCTCAGCAGTGAGGCAATGGGCAATCTCGATACAAAACAAAGAGATAATCTGAATGTTGAATGAGGACTCAGTAGAGTAGAAACAAAGAGAGTAGTTGAAAGGTGGTATGAGACTACCCAATTAAAGCCCTTAAGAGGGGTTTGAGGACTTGAAAAGAAAGCTATTGATAGGCTGTTTCCTTATGAAAATGTAAGGAGAAAAGACACAAAATGTGGAAAATATTTATTTAATAGGGTATCTACCAAGGAAGGAGAACCCTAATGAGAGCTGAAGGTTCAGAGGTGGCATTCATGCTTTCTTTATACATCTTACATTATTTCTGTGTTATCTTTGACAACAGAAAATAACAATAATCATCTATGTAACTGAAATGCTTCATGCTCAGAGGTGGAAAATAATTTGTATAGATCAAAGAATAAGCCTATCTGTTTCAGTAAAGCAGTCATAGCAAAGGTATTAAGAGAATAAATAAGAGGTTTATGTAATGTCTTAAAGACAGCTAGGAAGTCCAAAAGATGGACAAATTTGTCTGTGGAAGTCATTGGATTACTCTGCTGTTCCTCAGAAGCATATGAACATCACTCAAGGCTTCAGCAAAGTTGTTATACCAGTTAGTTTTCCATTACGTTTGTTTATAATAAGTAATCTGAAATAACTGTAGCATTGCATAATTTTTACTTGGTAATATATTGTGTGAAGAGAAATACAGTGGAACAAGAGAGGAGATCATCAGTAATTTAACCTTTATGATGACATTTTCTTGCTGTCCAATCTGCAATGAGAAGTACAGGCCAAAATGAGCGACCCCCAGGCCTCCATAAAGTCAGTGGGATTGAAAATTAGCACCAAGATACTTATGGCTGAAAACTTGTATTGAGGAGCACAAATAATATCTGAGACTGACCTAAAACTGGTTAGCATTTCAGGAACTTGAGCAGAGTAGTAAATGTAAACACAAGTAAGGCTAGAAGTAGTGGAACAGTAAGTACAAAAATGAGACATGCAACTGTAATCCTGATGTGGATCAAGAAATGCATTAGCCTTGTTCTTCAAACTAAGCATTAACTCCCGTGTAAAGGCTTTCCAGGCATATCTAAACAAAATAGAGAGATTTATCAAGACATGCTGATTGTAATCTTCATAATAGCTGCCACAGAAGAATCTATAATATCTGACATACAGAAAAATGCCAGCACTATGAGCTGTGTAGAATATCAGGTGTTAACATAGCTAGAATTAAATGGATGGAAAGGAGAGAGGGTGAATAGGGTGGGAATGAACATATAATAGTGTCAAGCGTTTGACTGGAGTGCATAAGGTAAGATGTGTTGGAGCAGAGCAGAGGTGTTTTCAAAATGCAGAGCCACTGATAAGATTAAAATCTGTCCGAATGATGTAGGAAGAACTGGAAGCTGCTGCCCAAGACCATCTGAAATGTGAAGCAGTAGTGAAGGCCCCATGTTTGAATAGAACAACAAGCTTTAGTAAACAGTCACTATGAGAATGTTTCAGGAGTGGGGAGCACTCTTCTAGAAGAGGAAATGATGGCTTTGACATTCCAAAGGTTCACAGAGCTTGTGAAGTGTACTGCTGAGTTAGCTTATTGCTGCTAACTCCACAAGCTGCTGTCTTCTGTCTTGACAGTTTCCCCAAGTGTTCCAGTTACAAGGATTGTCTGCTCAGTCTGGTTTTTGTATGGTCACAGTTTCAGCACTGGCTTTCTGTCACTATTGAATTGAGGAAACATTTTTCCTTATTCTTGTACATATGTATGGCAGAGAATAGAAGTAAGAGAACTAGAGGTGAATTCTCAAGAAATTTACTTTCTGCACAATCTTAGATTTCAACTGAACTTTTTTTGTATGTCTTTCTCACATTGGTTACTTAACTGTAATTGGAAAGTGCAGAAGAGCACTTGGCCTGACCACATTTTGTCTCTTTCACTCCATTTTGGAGGGGAACAAGTGTGTGGCTATGTTTGTTTACGTAGTTGAGGTGAAACCTTGTGGATTGTGTCAGTGAGTTTGTTGCAGAAGACTTGCTTGCCCAGAAGGGGTGTGTGTGAAAAGGGAGACTTGATCTTTTCATCCGTATGCTTGGGAAATAGTGGGTTTGGGTGAGGACGTTGTTTGTCAGGAATGGGGCAGTCAGCTGCAGACATCACATTTCCTTCGCGTCCGTGAGTTTTCTTGTCTCTTATTTTCCTTCCTCGCTATCGTTCGTCTCGGTAGAAAATCCCCCCTTGAAGCGGAAGAAGGGCCCAGCCCCGAAGATGCTGGGAAATGAAGTGTGCAGCGTGTGTGGGGACAAGGCCTCCGGCTTCCACTACAACGTGCTGAGCTGCGAAGGCTGCAAGGGCTTCTTCCGCCGCAGCGTCATCAAGGGCGCGCAGTACGTGTGCAAGAACGGCGGCAAGTGCGAGATGGACATGTACATGCGCCGCAAGTGCCAGGAGTGCCGGCTGCGCAAGTGCCAGGAGGCCGGCATGCGCGAGCAGTGTGAGCGCGGGCGCTGGGCGCCGGGGGTTGGCCTGGGACGCTGGGACACGAGGGCTCTGGGGACGATGGCTGCGAGGCAGGGGGCCGTGCGAGCGCTCGGGTTGGGGGAATGTGGAAGCCGTGCAGGCTGGACGTTGGAATGTGCGTGGGAAGTCAGAGAGCTCAGCAAGGATTGTGTGGGGAGGTGAGGCTGTTAGTGAAACACCACTGGTGTGCTGAGAACTCAGCCCTGCTTGTTCCTTTTAAGAACCTGTGGAATATATCAGCAGAGGAAAGACTCACATGTTCATCAGGGTGCTGTAAAGTGTATCACTAACATCAGGCTTGTGACCAGGACTGTAACACTGGTCACTGCGCTTCTTGAACAGCAGGCACTTTACTTCCTACTGTGAGCTTGCAAAATAGGTCAAGGGCAGCACCACAGTATTGCAGCTGTGTTTGTGCATGAGCTGATCTCATTGCTCCTTTTAGTGATCTCTGCTGTTTTTTTCATGTAAGACATAAGCCATACGTTTCTGAATATCCACCAGTATTTCTACTTGCATATCAGGAGCAGCCCTCCTTGGCCAAGGTATCCAGGTTTCATCTCTTTGCTCGTCAGAACTGACTGAATGAATGTTCAATTAATGTTAGATATGTCTGAAGTCGTCTTTTCTGACATCCAGCACCCAGAACAGCTAGGAGCAGCGGGTGTTTCAGAAATATAACTGCAAAAATTAAGTCCTGCTGAGCTAGGAGACACGCTGTTCAGTTTTCCAGCATGAAACAGCACATCAGTATCTTTGTCTCATTAGTTTGTATCAGCATTACGTGTGCTGTCTTTACCCCATTGCCCTGTTCCCAAGAGCTACAAAACAGATGCATTTGAAAAGCAATGCAGTAAGACCACTTGTTCACTTTGCTTCTCTTTTGTTGCAGGTAGATACAAAGAGCCTCAGTATGTTTCTGCATGTAGTCATTGTTTTGTGTTGAAGACAGCTCAGGAAAATTAGGTCAAAAGGAATCTTGGTGTTATTATCAAGAGCTTGGCAATTCTTGTAGACAATGTAATCCCCACTGCAAATTTGCCTTGTTAGTTTTGACAGAAACTGAGGGCTTTTTCCTCCAGCTGTTTCACTTGGAAGGTCATTCCAGAACTTCCCCCCTGGTAATTGCTGGAAACATTCTTCTAATTCCCAGACTGAAGTTATTCATGGCCAGTTTATTGTTCTTCAGCCAGTGTGAGCCATGAGGTTAAATAATTCCTTCCTGACAAACCAAGTAAGTTAGATTGCTTTGAATTTAGCATGGTGTAGGAGCTTACACATAGGCAGTTTAAGAGTTCTTAATAGCCAAGTAACATGTTACCAGATAAAATTTTTTTTGTGCATCAGAGTCCCAAGATGAGGGACTGTAATCACTTGGATCAATCACTTCCCTCCTTAAACTGACACTGTAAGTAGCATTCTCTCGTCTTAGAGATCCCCCTTATTTTGGTAATTGTACTGAATGCCTTTGCTGTTAGAATTGTAAATTTTGTGCATGGTGCATGTATCTGTGCACACCTTCTCCCCATTGGAAGTCAGGGATAAAGGTTACTCTCAGCTTGAGAGAGAGCTTGAGAACATAACTGTGTTATGTCCTACGTCTATCCTTGCAATCCCAAGAATCCTATCTTATAGTAGGTCTTCAGTTATTTTCTTTGCTTAACATGATTCTGTTAAGTGCAGTTATATACTTGTTCAGTTATAAGGCCTGCTTTTCTGTGTAGCAGCTATAGTAGCATAGAACCATCAAGGCTGGATGAGATCTTTTAAGGTAATCAAGTCCAAATGTCTACCCAGCAGTACCACTGTAACCCTTAAACCACTAAACTATACCACCAAGCACAGATCCCAGGTGCCCTTTAAACACCTCCAGGGATGGTGACTCCATCACCTCCCAGGGCAACTTGTTCCAATGCATGGCCTAACAAGGAAAATTTTTTTAAATACCTAATCTGAATCTCCCCTGTCTCAGTTTAAAGCCATTTCTTCTTGTCCTCTCACTGTGGGCATGGCAGGAGAGACTAACCCTCACCTCATTACAACCTCCTTTATTTTTCTGTGTTATCTGTACATTTTTGAGAAAGGCCAAATACTCTTTCAGCACTTTTAAAGTCTTGTTTGAAAGGTCAAGCTTTGTTTATTTTTGTTATTTATCTTTGTTTCTGAAGATACAGAGTTGTTGGGTTTTTTCCAATCAGTTCCTTTTCTGCTTCACTTCCCTCCAGAGTGTCCATCACAGCCCACAGCCTGGTGCTGTCAACAGCCTTGCTGAGGGTGCCCTCAGTCCCACTGCCCATCACTGACAAAGGTGTTCAACAGCACTGGTCCCAGTACCAACCTCTGGTCTCTACCTGGGCATGGAGCCATGGGCCACAACTCCTTGAGTGTGACCATCCTGCCAATCTCTTGTCCTCCAAGTGATCTACCTGTCAAATCCATGCTATTCCAATTTAGAGACAAGGATGCATCGCTGCTTGGAGGAGGCAATCCTTGAATATTAACCAGCTTTCTTGGGCCCCTCTTCCCCCCAGCACTTTATCTGATAGTATTCTACTGAGCAGATCCCTGAAGAGGCCAGTCTGCTCTCCTGAAGTCCAGGCCAGTGAACTTGCTTTGCACCCTCTCTCTCTGATGCCAGTATGATCACAGCCCTGTAGGTGTGTGCATGTCTCTTAACTCCTCTTATTTATTCCTTATGCTATGTGTATTTGCATAGGGGCATTTAAATTGGGCTCCTGATGAACCTGACTTACTGGATGGAGTGGCAGAAATTCCACTGTGCTGCTCCTCAGGTGCTGACCTGCATACCCTCTCCAGGCTCTGGGCATCTCTTGCTGGTCCTGGCATCAAACTGGACTGGGAGAGGAGAGGGATGGCTTAAGGTTCCCGTCCCTAGGTGGCTTTAGTTTAAATCCCTCTTCAATGCTTGGCAAGCCTATGAGAGAAGTTGTGCTTCCATTTCTCTGACACAGGGACCCTATCAGCCCTCAGTAGAGCAGATGCCTTCAAGTTGTTCTGTTCCTTATAGCGTTACATCCAAATAACATCTCCCCTTTGACTTGACAACTGAAAGAGACTTGTAACCCTATTCCTGAAGGACCTGCAGTTGGTCCTCAGTACACTTATGCAAAGTTACTCTTCCATTATTCATCTAGGGATATGTTACTGCTCTAGAATTTGCTGCAGATGGCCTGTACAGCAAATTATCCTTCCACTCTCAAACTCTACCCAGGACTAAGTCTGACCTTTGAAGAGGGTGAGATGACACAAGCTGTTAAATTAACAATATTGAGGAAAGACATAGCAGTAGGATAATATAAAATAAGGTAGACATGCCATGGTGTATGAAGGGAGCACCAGTTGTAACATGACATTTTAGGGAATTGCTTTGTGGGCAATGTCACTGTGGTTTTTCTGAGATCTGCAGGGCATCATGAGGGGAGCTTCTGCCTTTTGTGAACACTCTATGTGACAGTATGGTTAGAAGAAAGGCAATGGAACAATTTAAAGTAGGGAATAGAGGGAGAAACAAACAAGTACCATCGTCAGCTGTGTTGTGTACACTCTGCTATGCCCGGTACAGGCAGCTGTGATCTCTGCCTCTCCATCCACAGCACATTACCCTGTGTTTAGTGGGGTTTCCATTGTCTTCCTATGATTGTTCATGAGCTATTCCTGCTTTAGATGTTCTGTCTGAGGAACAGATCCGACTGAAGAAACTGAAGAAGCAGGAAGACGATCAGGCTCGGACAGTTGTGGTGCGTCCAAACCCTCCAAATCCACCAAGCCCTTCCCACAAACTGACACCAGAACAGCTGAGCATGATAAAAAAGCTCGTGGCTGCTCAGCAGCAGTGCAACCAGCGCTCCTTCACTGACAGGCTCAAAGTGACGGTAAAAAACTCTACCAGAGTTATCAAAATAAGAAAAAGTAAAGTTTGGGGTGTTGCATTTTAGGTAAAATATTGGGGAGAACAGAGTTACTTTAGGCATTGCATCTGTGAGCTAAAGCTCTGTAAAGAACAGCAAAGGGTGATGTTCTGTAGTTGTCATTTTCTTTCCTTGTTTTTTTTTTTTTTTATCTTTCATCTTTGGCTCCATCTTTCACAAATATCTGCTGTCTCTTCCCATTTCTACAGCCATGGCCCCAGATTCCTGATCCAAATAACCGCGAAGCAAGGCAGCAGCGTTTTGCACACTTCACAGAACTTGCAATTATCTCAGTGCAAGAGATTGTGGACTTTGCCAAGCAATTACCTGGCTTCCTGGAGCTTACCAGGGAAGATCAGATCGCTTTACTGAAGACATCTACCATAGAGGTGAGAGTTTGACTCCACCCTAATACATAGTACCAAAGATGAAAGAATTTGGAGTTACCCACCTAGAGAACTAGTTCTTTTCCTTTTTTGAGGAGGGCAGACTGAAGGACCTCATCTGTGGGACCATTACTGCAGTGTGAGGTTATATTGGCAAGATGCCTGGTTATATACTGCAGTGCCTGGTTATACAGGAAGGGAATGAGGCAAGTGCCTTGGTAATGGTAAGCAGGAATTTCCCGTTTCCCAGAAGCAGACACCACAAAGGATGGCAGTAGACTTTACCTTGGCAATTTTAAGCACTCTCAGAGAAACTGGAGTGGTTTTGTTTGTTTGTTTGTTTGTTTTCAAAGATGATTCAATAGTCAGCAAGTTATTGATGTTGTAACATTTCTTCCTGCTTTCAAATCAAGTATATCTTGTTTCTGGCTTCAGGTGATGCTGTTGGAGACCTCTCGGCGCTACAATCCAGAGATTGAGAGCATCACCTTTCTAAAGGATTTGAGCTATAATCGGGATGACTTCGCCAAAGCAGGTGGTGCATTAGACAGGTGTTTCTTCTTCCCTGGTGTCTTGTGTTCTTACATATTTTCCTTTTTAATGTGGGCAGCTGGAAGTAATTTGTGGTGAGAGGTTTAGAACAGGACCAAACTAATAGCTCCACTAACCCTTTTTTTTTTGCTTTTAATGTATGGTGCCAGCTCAGTTCATGCATTTTTCCAGGTGTCAATTTGCTTGAGAAAATCTGGACTCTTAAAGCGTGAAAATATTGGTGCAAGTGTTCACCTAGGACTAGCAGTTGGTGTGAAATTCCTGGCTTGTAGAGATGTGTTGTGGTGGTGGAGCTGTATCAGATCATACCAATCAAAACCAGTCTTCTCTCCTTTGCAAGTGTATCACTTGCTAATTTGGATGGACGCTTGGTGTGATGACATTACTGTGATTACATTTCAGTTGATAGGAAGTCTGTACTGTGCACTGAGGATCCCCAGAGACTGCTTTAGACATTTTATCATCCTATATGGTAGCCTGTGGTGTTGTGATCTCTGAAGTATATTTTTCTAGGAGCTATAAGTGTCTGTAATTTCAGATGAAGTAACAGGAAATGTGTTATCTTCAGCATTTCTAGAAACAAGACTTTAGCTGTGTTTCAGCTGATTTTAAAATTTTATTCCTTGAGTAGCTATTTAACCATTTATACTTGAGATGGCTTTTATATGCAACTTTTCTTTATGACACTTTTTCTGGGAGCATTTTTTTCAGGTTATTAGAAAGGCCAAAAGCAGGGAGCCAGAAAGATTCCCCCCATTTTGTTCTTCCTTCTCTGATGCAGTTGTAATGCAGGAAATTAGAAACTGGGATGCTATTTTGGAGGAAAGACCTGAAGTTTTCAGTGTGATTACATGGCACAAAGAGACCTGATTTGACAATGGTATCTGTTATGGCAATAAATATCAGTGCAATTCTGTCTGACTGCATTTATCAAATGAGGTGATTGGAAGCCTAGATCAGGCTCTGTCTCAGGTCTCCCAGTTCTCTGAGCTGAAGGAAATGGCATAGTTCAGAGTTCTTGGAACCAGATATTTTCAGCTCATACGTACTTCACATGAACCTCAAGTGTGGAATTAAACCTTTCTTTGAAAGTGTGAAGGCTACTGGGTGCGAAGGTGTTAATGCATAAATGTTGTACTTGTGACCTTCTGATGATGTTTTGATGGACTTACCTGGTAGCTGGTGTGTTCCTTTAGCTGTTACCCAGTAATGTGCTGTGGGGTATTTAAGGCTTTAGGAAAACCCAGAAAAAGTGTCATGTTGCAGTTAGAACCTGACTCCTCAGCTGCTGTTGTTGGTACTCACCAGTAGTGGATGTAAAATGGATGTATTCACTGGAGCATAATGTAAGGGTTGTTCTGTGCCTGTCTGTCCTCCCCACTCCCTGGTGTATGGCAGTGGATTTCTGGCAGTTTTTTCCATGAAAGGGAGGGGTAGAGAGACAGTTGTTCCTGACTCACCTTGTGCTCTTCTGTTTGTTGCAGGTCTGCAGTTTGAGTTCATTAACCCCATCTTTGAGTTCTCAAAGGGAATGAATGAGCTACAGCTTAATGATGCTGAATATGCACTTTTAATTGCCATCAACATTTTCTCTGCAGGTAAGAAGCCAGGAAGATCTGAAGAGCTGCAGCAGTGAGTCAGAGGGCAAAGGATGTAGAGTAGAGTGAAGCGATGTTACAAGCAGAAAAGGAGTAATCAAGCATATATAGAGTCTAGTGATAAAGGGAGCATATTAGTCATTATATTCTGAATTTTCTACTGCTGTCCAAAGGAAATTGAATTCCTCACTGCAGAAAAGCCAGCCAGTATTTATCTTCTTCACTTAGAAATCGCTATTTTATTGCCCCTTAATGTCCTTGGCACCTCTGTGGTGTGATTCTGGTCCCACAACGTGAGTGACATCTAGTGGGCAAGCAAACAAAACAAACGTACTCCGGACAAGAGGCAGTATTGCTCCGGGCCAGGACAGGGCTTTGCCAAGAAGCCACCTCTACTCTTCTGTGTCGTGGCCTGATTAATGACTGCTTTTCTTTGTTCCTGTTTTCTAACTGGCTCGACTACTGGAGAGACTTTCCCATTTGCTCTCGAATAGGCAGCTTTGCATTTTTTATGGGACAGCAATGTAAGACCAAGCAACACTGTATAAATGTGTTTGGTCTCTCTAAGCTCCCACCTCTATTGGAGTCGGATTGGACTCCCTGTGTGCAGTAGACATCACTGAGAAAGAACAGTTGCAGGCCACTGACAGAGCTGCCACAGTGTCATGGATATATCTCCCAGCTGTGCTGGGTGAGTGTGAGATGAAGTTTTGGGAAGACACCATAGGAGGAAGTGGGGTTAGACAGAGATGTTAAATCCAGTGAAGCTGCCAATGGCAATCTGCTTACGTCTAATCTCCTTGCTTCTAACCTGCTTTTTGTCAGACCGACCGAATGTGCAGGACCAGTCCCTGGTGGAGAGGCTGCAACACACCTATGTGGAAGCGCTTCATTCTTACATTTGCATCAACAGACCAAATGTAAGTGCCTGACCAGAGCACCTCCAGTGTGATGCAAATGGATTTTGTGTTCATGCAGTACTGTCCGTAACAGGTCTCTTGCTGCCTGTACTGTCATTCTTGTCCCTTCTGGGCTCTTTAATAAAAGCTGTAAATGCAGGGTTTGTGAGCTGTTGCAATCTGCTATCCTGTATCATGTTCCATAGTTTTGCCAGCATGGAAAGTCTGGAGTTCTGGGACATGATGTACTACTTGTGTAGTAGTCACACTGCATCCTCCTGGAGAATGCTGGGTCTAGAGGAAGTAAGGATTGTGATTACAGTATATCATCGGTTGTTGTTTTTTTTTAAAAAACGAAGTTTTAGGTGAATTTACGAACAGCTGTCTGTTTGCCCCTGCAGGACCGCTTGATGTTCCCACGGATGTTAATGAAGCTGGTCAGTCTTCGGACACTGAGCAGTGTCCACTCTGAACAGGTGTTTGCCCTTCGGCTGCAGGACAAGAAACTCCCACCCCTGCTCTCAGAAATCTGGGATGTGCATGAGTGACTGCATGCTCCCAGGGCGCTGACATGCTGACATAATGCCATCTCCCAGCCTTTGCTAACGAGAAGCCAGCCTCCCCTCTCCAAAGCACTGGACCCTGGGCTGGGCATACAGGGAGTGATTAGCCTGAGGTTTCAGTGTTGTCATGAGACTATGCAGGAGGCAGCTGGGGTAGATCAGATGGAGGGGTTGATTTTGATGTAGTGCCCATACCCCAAAGGAATAACGTGAAACATTGAAAAATGGTAGAAATGAAGACCTTTCCCCCTGCCCCTCAACTTCTGTTTCTTTCAGAGTCTTTCTCTTCTCTAAGCATATGCTGAGGGTTTGCCCATTGATCCTCTTCTCAATGATTATGAAAATGAATTTGCTGGAACTTGCCAAAAGCTCTCTGTTGAGAGTAACCCAGCTCAAAAGGCTTCTTCAGGGTGCCCAGTATACCTGGATCTGAGGAGCTCAGGGAAGTCAGTGTGGATGTTCTGGGGGTTTCACTGGGTTTCTTATAAATAAAATCTCTTGAATGTGCTGCCCTTTACAATGATTCCAAGAGAAGTAGCTTTTATTTCATTATTATGAGACTTCATCTCTAGAGCTGCCCTTTATTCTGGCCCTTCTTTGGAAAAAGGATTCCTGTAATGTGTAGTGCCCTTTGTCTAACAAGGAGGTCCTCTGGGTAGGGAACATTGTGTGTCAAAAAGATGTCAGGCATAAAGTAGTGGATTTTTTGTAATGTAATGCATCACGGTTTTATCTCATGGTGGTTCTCAGACAGCTCAATTTACCTTTGATATGCTAACAGCTGGACTTTAGTTCAAAACAAATCAAGGTGTAGATTTTTATCTTTAGGGGTGGAATAGAAGAAAGTTAGGTGGGTAGGCACAGTACCTAGGTAAGGTGGGTGTGGTGGAAAGATCTCAAAAAGTTCCAAAAATCTGGAGCATGTGGTATGTGTTCCAAGGTGGGTGTGAAGACGTATTGATCAAGGAGAGGACACACTGCATTTAGTGAAATATGTGGGCATTGCATAGGCTATGGACTGTACAACTCTCAGATCACGGGCTGCAGGAATATTGGATGTAATCAGGTCCACTTGCATCGTCTTCCTTTTGCCAAAGTCTTTCCAAGGTACTTGCTCAAGGTTTCAGTGATGATCACGGGATATGGATGTCCCTCCTGTATGAGGAGTGCCAACTGCTTCAGGACAACACTTGGGTCTGGTATCCTTTTTCACCTTGGGCATTTGAGATCCACACTGGATTTGTGGCCCAAGTTTTAAGTATCTGCATCTATAAGTATTCTAGGATTTACAGCAATATTTTGTCTGACAAAAGAGAAATATACTGTTATAAAACATGTTCCTTATTTTCCAAGAAAAAACATCTTATGGCTGATCTCAGAGATGTAACCTTAAGTATCCTGGTAGCTTCGTCTCATGAATCTTCTCTGTCATAGGGGTCTATGTTTGCTTGCCCAGTGAGCATCCCAAGAGCATAGGTTCACATGGCTCAGTTTTTTTTTTTTTGTCTGTCTGTTTTTTGTTTGTTTGTTGTTTTTTTTGGCTGTGTATCTGAGCGCTATGCCCGTGGTGAGGGTATTGTGTCCATTTTGCACTTGAGGTTGGTCCCCTGCCACTGGCCTTCACTCTGCACCTTTGTAAAGCACTTGTAACAATCTGTAAAATAATCTGTTGTTTTTTATAACTCATTGCAATTGCAAAAATTCTTGTTTAAATCTGTATTTTTAACTAATCTGTTTGAGAAATGTTAATGTTTATATAAAAGAATAAAGCCTAATACAGGATTTTGACATTCTCTGATGTGCTGTCATGAGACTGGAGGAGGGTGGAGTAAGTTCTTGTTGTAACAAGCTCAAAGCTGATAAGAAATTGAGTACATGTGTTGGGGAGAAGCAAGAAGTGGTGAGAAAAAAGTAGAATGCAACCCCAGGCCGTTTCTTTTGGCCTTTTTAATGAGATTTGTAGCTTGGTATGTGCCTTGCTGTGTGCCAGAGCTGGCAAATAGCCTCACCTCGATTTGTGCAGCTGCATTCAGAATGTAACCCTTTTGCTGCATGTGCTCTACTCCATATTCTGCATTTTGTGACTCACCAAAATTCAATGAGGAGTCCAGTGTGCCCCAGCTGTCAAGTGGATTTCAGTAGGGCCTTACCTGACCTGATATGCTGCTCATTTCTGATGCATTCATAGGCAGAACAGCAGGAATAGTTGAATTTGTGCATTACCTCAAAGGGAGAAGCGGGATGGGGAAAGCAGAGAGCTGTCCATCATCAGCTGCTTCCCAAGTGCTTAATGATCCCCTGCCCCAATGGGAAATGAAAGCAATGGTCAGTTTAACAAGGTTCCACACCACAGGCTATTCTGCTGAAGCCTCTGTGTTACTCTGGAGTATAAAACTGGAATCTACTGAACGAGAGGAAGAAGGAATATGAGTAGGTCTATAGGAGACTGGAGCAGGGTATGAGAGGGCGAGTAATGAGCAGAGTTCAAGAGCTCATCAGTGCTGGGCAGATTAGAGGGTGGCTACTGTCAACAGAACTGCAGTTTAACTTCCAGCTTTATATTCTTTGGGCTCCATCTCCTTAATTTGAAGAGAAAAACTGCATGTGAATCTGAGGGATTCTCAAGGTACAATCTCTTAACATTGCTGTGGATGGCAGCGGTGAAAACAGTGATTGTTTTCACCCTTTGGTGATCCCTTTGGTCAGTTGGTGTCACCTGTTCTGGCTGTGTCTCCTCTCAACCTCCCATGCACCCCCAGTCCCCTCACCACTGTGGCAGTATGAAAAGCAGAAAAGACCTCAACTTCTCTGTGTTAACTCTGCTCAGCAATAATAAAAATATCTCATTGTCATCACTGTATTCAGCACAAATCCAGAACATAGCCCCATACTAGCCACTGTGAAGACAATTAACTCCAGCAGCACACTCTGCATCCCTTTTCATTCTCATGTAGTCAAATATAATCTCCTTGTTTATATCTTCATGTTCCCACTTTTTTTGAAAGTGCAAATCAGTACAGAACCATTTTTTGTCTTTTAGAAGGTTGCCAAGTTAGCCCATGGAGCTCAAGTAAGCAGGTGTGGAGGAAGAACTGTCAATGAGATTGGTGATCCTTTGTACTTTTATGTTCACAAAATGCTATCTAGGCCTGAGATTCAGTCCTGCTGCTCTAAGTCTCTATACCTGATCTATTTCAAATGAATTTTGCTGATTTGGCTGCTGGAGAAATCCTGGGGTGCTTGAATTACAATCCTGGGAGGTGTTCCTGGTTGGCTGTACCCTTATTCAGTTGCTCGTGATGCACTCAGATCAATGGGGAGGGAGGAAAGGTATTTCTGAAAACCCAATTCCTCTATAAGATGGGCAAAGTATAGATTAAGAACATCAAAGTGTTCCTCCACTTTGCACTCCATATGTATAAAAATTGTGGGTTACTTGTGGTGCTTTTGGCTGCATTTTGGGTTTATTTTGGTAGTTTCGGTTTTGTTAATAAATTGATTTTTTTTATTCAGCGTACTGGTTTTTAGAAGCTTGGAAGGAATTTTAAAAAGCTGTATCTAAAGCTTTTAATAACCACATTCTCTTGTAATCTTATGAAGCTCCTAGCAAGTATGTAACTCAATACAGAGGGTGAAAGTACGTGGCACTGTGTCTCCTTGCTGCGAGGCAGCTTGTCCTTGTCCGTGTGGAGCCAAGCTCTGAAAGCACCAACTCGACGCTTCCAGCGGCTGAAGTGTTCCTGCTTCTCTCAACGCAGCCTCGTCAGGAGAACTGTTTCTCTCCATGCTCTGCCTTCATCCCGCCTCTATCCCCCTCCATCCCCCCTCCATCCCCCCTCCATCCCGCCTCAATCCTGCCTGTCCCTCCGCGGCTGCAGCGCCCCCTGCGGGCGGCGGGCGGAGCGGCTCCCCCCGCCCCGGTTCCGAGTGGTTCGTTCCGCCCGGCCCCGCTGCCCCCGCGCGGGCTGTTGGCGCGCGCCGCCGCCGGCGCTCGATGCGGAACTGGGCGGGCGGCGCAGAGCGGCGGGGCGGCGGCGGCGGCGGCGGCGCAGGTGAGCGGGGCGGCCCGGCCGGGCGGAGCCCAGTGCCCGGTGCCGCGGGCGGCCGGCCGGGTACGTGCACATGTCAAAAGCGGTGCCTGCCTCGCAGACCCTACGTGTGGGTCGGGCTGGGGAGCGCGGAGCGCGGCCGGCGGCGCGGCCGGCGGTGACCTGCGCCCGGACAGCTGGCGGCGGGGCTCCCCGCCCGCCCCGAGCGCTGCCGCAGCGGCCCGGCCGGGCGCGGTGGGGTGATGCTCGGGAGCTGCGAGCCCTTCCGCAAGGTCACTGCCGGCGGCGGGCAGAGATCGTGGCCCGACGCTGCCGGGAGCGGGGCCGGCCGGGCTGGTCTCCATCGTGTCGGGGCGCCGGTGGCGGGCGGGGCCGCGGTGTTCCGCGGTGTTCCGCGGTGTCCCGCCGTGCCCGCGGTGTTCCGCGGTGTTCCGCGGTGTCCCGCCGTGCCCGCGGGGCTCAGCCGGCCGCTGTCGGAGCCGGCCCCGCGCGGCAGCAGCAGCGGCAGCAGCCCCAGCCCCTGCGGGGTCGCTTGCGGGTTTCCAGCCGGGACTGGCCGGCTGTGGGAATAGCGACCGGGGAGGGGGCCCTGCCGGCGGCCGGGGCTGTGGACGCGGGGCCGGCTCCCTCGGTCCCGGCCCGCCCGCGGCTTTTCCTCGCTCCGTGCCGGGTGGAAGCGGGCGGCGTAGCGCAGGAAGGGAGAAGGGCGGCTCAGGGCGGCCAGACCCCTTGGAAAGGGTGAGGTGTGCAGCCGTGTGAAGGGGTTGCTGCGGCGATGTGACTGGAAAGGTGCTTTACTCCTTGGTTTGTAAACAGCAGATCCTGTTACTCCGCAAGACAATAGAACAGGAAATCCACTTTATACTGGGCAATTTCTTATGAAGTCCACTATAAATCAAGAGTATTTTCACCTCCGAAAGGGGTGTCACCACCTTGTTGTGTTGCTCGCTTTTATTGTCAGGTGGAGGAGGGGAAGAAAGCTTGCTCTGTGTCACTGTGTGGAGTCGCGATAAAGAAGTGTTTCGAGAAATAAGCTTTGAAAAAAACCTGATTTAGTTCCCATCTTTCTTCCTTCCCTCTCCCCCTGAACTCCTCCATATACCACACTGTTTTCAGTCATATGCAAAATGACATCCATTATAAATTTGCAGCCCCATGGAGATGGGGCAGGACTGCCATCTGGTAATATGTTGTGCTCTCCCTAGACAAGCCAGCCATTTTCTCTACATCCATTGTGTCTGTGGGTCAGCATCTCTGTTGGTTTGCTCTCAAGTGTCCTTGCTGTGCTCCTTGCACCATTGCTTATCTGCAAAAAGGATGCTACTTTGTAGACACAAGCAAGGGAAGGAAAGATTTATTGTGGTGTCCTGAGGGTCACATAATCAAGCCAAAGTCATCCAAATATAGGTTATTTGGGAAGTGTTTCTGTTTTTGGACATTATACTGCTTGGACCTAGGGAACTGTTTTGGATTGGGCACAAGAAGTACTTGCTGTTTTCAGCACTAATGAAAAGCTGCAATCCTGACACATCCGAGGGAGCACTTCTCATCCAACATAGCAAAAATGCAGTTTTTACAGGATCTAATCTGTCCATCCCTTCACAGCATGTTATGTAACACTGAACTGATAGGTCATTCCAGCTATAAAATACTATTTTTGCCTTACTGTTGTATTGTTAGAAAATGCACAGCTTTTGAACACAATTTAATAGACACTGTAATTAAATGCACACTTGTTAAGTATCTTACTGTGTGTTTAACAAAATGCAAAATCATCAGGAAGTCTCTAGAATGCTTTTGTTTGGAAAGTAGTGTAGCCTTGTCCTCACTAAAACATCTTGTACCTGCCTGTCCAGTGGTGCTGCAGTTGTATCACAAGTCTGGACTCCTGTGTTCTTACCAAATTAACAGGTTTCAAGCTGTAAGCTTCAGAGTCCTACTGCATTGTTTTCCACGTTAATGCTTTTAAGCCAATTCTGATTTTACTGGATGGGCAGGAAAAAAGGAAAACAGTATCCTCACTAAAAGTATGCTGTCTACACAAAATGCATAACATGGCCAAGGCACAGTTCTAGGATGTGTGTTATATGCCAAAGCCGTGAATGATGGTGAACCAAAAGCTGTGTGGAAAGTGACCAAAAAAAAAAAAAAAAACCAAAAAACCCCAAACTCTTCTACTTTAAAGTTTTCATGGAAAAACATAAATATATACTAGAGAGCAAACCTCTTCTTCAACCATGGTACCATTCTGTAACTCTTGAAAGCAGACAGGGTACGTATGTAAGGAATCACAGAATGTGCTGAGTTGGAAGAGACCCACAAGGATGATTGAATCCGACTGCTGGCCCTGCACAGGACCATCCCCAAGAGCTACACCATGTGCCTGAGAGTATTGAGTCCAACTTCTGTCTGTTTTAGAAGGATTTGGGGGTCAGAGGAATAAAAGTTTTGAGGATTTTTAGCAGTAATCCTAGCCAAAGTAGCTTTTTAGGTTTTAGAGCACCAGGACTGATGGTTCAGTAGAAATGGTAGAAGCATCAGTGGATTTCAGGCCTTACTAAAACACTTGTTCGTATCATCTTCCTGAATTAAATTAGTGTTGGCTTTGATTTTATCTGCCTTGTGCTCAGGGGCATAGAGGGTCATAATTCATTAGCTTTTTCCCCTCTCACCTCAAGCCTCATCAAATACTCAGGTTCTGTAAAGACAGAATATACTAGGCATACCTCTATCAAAATGTTCAGTCTAGTCTATTTAATATCTTCTGTGGTGAGCCAGAAAAACCAAATATTTATGAAAATTTTGAGTATTAAATTCGAAAGTCACAAGTACTGCTAAATTCTAAGAGAATAAATTTCTTCAAAGTTTTTTGATTTCTAGCATTCCAGCTAATGGATTTTCTCTGATACACCTTTCCAGATACATTTGTTAGAGGAATGGTTTTCTTTTTTGAGGGGAAAAATTGGTAAAGATTTAGTATGTGAGAGGGGATAACAAATGGTGTAAAATACAGTGTCTTCCCTGTCATTTCACACTGTCATTTTTTAACTATTCGACATCATACTCACAAGATGGTAATTGATACATTTATGTTAAAACTTAGTACAGAGGTGAATGGTTCACTTTCCATTAGGGAGGAATCAGAGGCAGGTAGTGTGTGTGTTACAACTCAAATGAATTCCTGAAATGTCCTTTGGCCCTGCTGTGCCTGCGTTTAAGATGTACTGCATTAAATTTCCAGGCAGTTGATGCAGTTTATTCAGTGCACTGGTAGAAAATACAGATACAGCTTCTGATTAGGGATTTGTAGCAATGAGGAAAGGATTTAGAAAAAAAAAAAAAAAAGAATGAAAGAGCTTAATATGCAAAATTAATATCATGTCCCCAGTTTAAACAACTTACATCTTTCTCAAGATACAATTTTTTGTGAAGTAAAAGCATTGTCAGTGACCTCATAAGAAAAAAAGTGAAATATAAATGAGCATCATGAAGCATCCATTAGAAATGAATGTATTTTAGTGGGATAATCTGTTAATCTGTGGAATAATTGTGGTATTTCTTTTGAAGACAAAATGCTTTGCTGCTTTTCCTTCTCTACCTTGAGAGCTATGAAAAACTTACCTCAATCTACTGCTCACTCTCTGTGAACCTGTATAATTCAGCTGGTCTTTGCTCTGTTGTTCAAGCTAGAAAATAATTTTAGAGCAGTTAGATTCTTTGTCATAGGATCTCCTTAAACCTGTCAAAACCACATGGAAATTACTGTTGATTATTGACAAACATGCTCCTGATGTCTGTCTTGGAACTAGAATAACCAGCTGAAACCCCAAACCAAGTAAACTGAAGAACTGTTGTATGTACTGACCCATGCACTGCCAAGAGCTCTGAAATATCTTTACACTGGGGAGCTCCCAGATGGGCAGGTTGTGCCTGTTGGTGTCCAGAAACCACTGAATTGTGAGAGGCTGTGCTCACTTTAGATCAGTGCTACTAGAAGGACCCTTGCAGGGATTTAAAAATAAGAAGTGCTGCTTGCATATGCCTAAATTACTTAAGCTGAGGCAGTTCTCGTGCTGTGATCCCAGACACTGCAGTTAAATGAGAGACTCTTGTGTTTGTGGGTTGCTGTGAGAAATAATTCATCAGTGTAGCAGCAAGGAAGAAGATTTTATGATTTTCTGTTTCTTCTACAGCCTTCATTATTTCAAAGCAGCAGCATTCCTCAAAACAGAGCTGGTCATCATGCTGCCTTTGATGTATCCAGTAATGTTTGTCAGATACCACCTTTTTGTTTTGTAACTAATCTCGAAACAGTTGTGAGAATCAGGGAATTAACATTTGCTTTTTTTATACAAGGGACAAAGAGACATTCTGTCAAGTTTGTTATCTGATGACCTCCAGGAACTGTGTATCTTTTGAGCAGAGCAGCCTTTTATTTCATATCCTGTTACTTTGTCACATCTGCGAGATCAGTGCCCTGGTTGCGTCCTGCTTGCCATTATACTCTAACTGAATTTCCCAATGTCAGTGTAAAACTTTTGATTGCCTTCTTGCCTGTAGCTTTGACAAAAGCTTCCCTGGATCTCTGCTTGCCTGGGTGTCTTGTCCTCGCTCTGGAAAGGCCCTTATGACAGGAGACGAGGAGCTGTGCCTCTACCTCTTTCCATGTCATCAGCTAGTGGGAGGAGTGCTTTTTGTGATACAGATAATTAAGACTCAAAACCAGTATCCACCAAAATTTGCTGCAGCCACAGATGCTGAGCTGCTCTGCTGCTGTGTCTGTTTCCTCTTGATAAGCAGTTCAGCTGCTCTGCTGGAGCCACCAGCTGGGCACGCTGCTTCTGCCCTCCAGGCCACCTGGTTTCTCCCTTCTCTCTTGTTAGTAGTCTTAAGACATACCCAGCAGGGTGGTGTTTTCCCTCCTTCCTTTGCCGTGGTGACTGCCACTGCCAGTGTCTAGAAGGTCCTCTCGGGAGCCCTTGCTCTGTCATTTGCTGGCTCCCAGCAGAAGCTTGAGGCGGTTCCTGTCCCCTCTTCACTCTGAGCTTGCTTCCCTCAGTGTTTATGTGTGGGTGAGTCTGCTAAACGCACGCTTCTCACACCCCAGATCTCTCATAGAGAGAAAATGGGCTTGTCTCTTTTATTTCCTTTCAGTTTTGACCAGCTGGTACTATGATTTATCAACAAAATTAATAGTAGGTTCGGTTTGAGAGTAGGATTTTCTGATCTCCCACAGTGTTGATGAAGAGAAGGGGAAGGTGTGTAGGGGGAAGGAATAACAAGCAGGTGGCACAGGAGGGGATACTGGCTGAGTGCTTCTAATACACAAGGCAAAACAGATGTGGGGCTCTGAGTTCTGATGTGTTAACAACAGCCAAATGACTCAGTTATTTAAACTACTTTATTTTCTGGCTCACATTATCCTGAACAATGTTTCAGTGTTTCCACACTGGTTGTGAGCATTCCCCTCCTCTGTCTTACAAATGGCTGTAATTTGTTGTTGGGATCCCATTTGTCTGTGTGACCAATTTCCAGGAAAGAGTTGAATATGCCTGTATCTGGTGGTGGTGATGCCATGAGTGATGTTTCCTGGCCCAGAGCTACTCACCGTGGCAAGAGAAAGCACTGAATAATTTAACAGCTGCAGCTGCATCCAGCAGTTCTCTCAAATGTCACATGCTTTGTTGTTTTCTCGTTCATTTTTTTATGGCTGTACATTTACACTATTTGGCTTTTGGAAAAAAACCCCAGTGCCTGCATTAGGGGAACTGTGGCCTACTGCTCAAATGGGAACTGGGCATAGGGCTGGGAATGGAAGCATCTTATGGGTGCTGGGGTCTAGGCTGCACTCAGAAGCAGCACCAGTGTTTGTCAGCTCAAAGCTCAATCCAAAAGCAGTTCTGCTTTGGAAAAGAATGTAATGCTATAGTGTTTGCAGGTGGTGTGAGGCTAATTTGGCCTGGGGGCATTGTGTAGGTTTTGGTTTGCCCTTCTTTTCTCCCACCCCCACTCCTTGCAAAACGTATGAATGCAGATTTGAGGATCAGTGGAAAGCTGATAAGGTAGAGAAAATGAGAAGGCTCTCATAATTTTGTGATGGTGATGTTTCATGAGGAGGAGCAAAAAAGGACAGACTTCAAAAGAGTTGGCCTTGTGTTACTGTTCTCTCATGCAAATCTCTGGAGGTTATTTTTGAAATAGAGATGAATTTAAATTTGAACAGTGTAGAGCAGGAGACCTGGCCAGATTGGAAGAGAGGTTTTATGCCAGAATTTGTTCTATGATTCTATAGTGAGTGGTGCCCTGCACAATGATCCTGCCTGGGAAGGATCAGGAGAGAGATGTTTCACCCAGTAAAGATGGGAAGGAGAATAAGGTCTTTAACCTAAAGTGAAGAGTGTGAAATGTCCTGTGGCAGAGGGTAAAATCTGTCATCTCCTTCCTATTAGGAAGTGGACTACTATAAAAGGGTGTGCTTTTCCTGCATTAGTTTATTGTTGATGGTTTTCCCCAAGGGTGTAATGGAATAAAATGGATAACAGTATTTGCATACCATTCTTGCCCACATGCTTATCTCTTGTTGCTCATTCAAGCCCTGGTCTTGACTTTTCTTCATGGCTTTCAGGTGCCTACTGGTGGGTGCAGCTGTGGCTCTGTGGGGCAGGTGCTGCAGGAACCACTCCTGCAAGCTCGTGTTAGGATTGTGTGTTTGTGTTAGCGCACTCTGCACGTTCTTTTTGTGCCTGCACTGCGTGTCTGTGGAAGCATCCTGGAGGTACCTGGATAAGCAGATTTTGTCAGCTGTGGTTGGTGCTCAGCTTTCCATGGGCAAGAATGACTCCAGATATTTGTAGTACTCATGGATACGGGAAACTCATGGGTTGGGAGGCGTTTAGCATGTTGCAGAGACTGCGCTGTCATCTGTCCTGGGGTCTGCAGGTGCCAGGAGGGCTCTGTTTCAGCACTGACTCCAGGCAGTCCTTATGTCTGGGTGAAGCTTGGTGGTAGTGTGGGCAGTGCTGGGAGCATTGGTGCTGGAGCAGAGGGGGTGGAACGCTGCAGCTGCTCTATAAATATACCCGACAGGCTAAAATCTAGGGACTAAAAGATTGGGTTGCTATGGTGATTGATCTGAATCAGATTACCTGTGGCTCTGTTTTCACAGCATGTGCATGTGTGGTGACTGTGTGATCTTGCATGTATACAGGCTGCTTTAGCCAAGCTTTTGGCTGAAGCAGGAAGGAGAGGGGAAGCAACACTGAAGGGCCGACATATGGCAGGGACGGGGAAATCTGTCACTATAGCAACTGGGGACCTGAATCAGTCCAGCTTCACTCGTGATGCTGCAAAAAGGTTCCATCTGTGTGGCATGGTACTTCTGTTTGTGGACTAATTCTGGTCATTTTCAGTCTATCTGTCAGCACCCCTGCCCATGCTACTTCCATTTTGCTCTCGAAAACTAATGTGGAGGCTAAAGATGCTTGGCTGTGTCAGTGCTGTTTTCAGAGGGCAAAGAGATAATATTTGGTAGGAAAGGTAGAAATCTTTAAATTATTGTAATTATTGAGAAGGCCTTCAAAAGAAGTCTTCTTGTATTATTAAGTCCTGTTTTCCCCATTCATTCTTTAATTTTCATTAATCTGGTTTGTTTTGTCCTTTCCCTCAAGATTTATTGATAGATGAAAAGTGGAAATAATTGGGTTGCATCTGCTGTTTTACCTGTAAGCAGCTCTTATTGATTGAAGTGATGCATGTGCTCCAGGGCAGATGCTTTTAGAATTTGCCTGCAGTTCTGTTCTCTACTGGGTGATTTCTTATGCTTGGAACTATCCCCTAGGCATTTTGCAGAACCACACCTCTGTTACAGATAAGCCATACTAGATAAATATGTCATTGTCTGTTTAGGTATGCTTGCAATTCTTTGAAAATGCCCCCTTTTTTTTTTTTTTCTTTTCCCCCTCCAGTGTGCAAGCATCTTCTTAAGTCGCAGTGTTGGCTTGCACTGCTGCCTTGCCAAGGTGCATGGTAACACACAAAGCAGCTGCACCAGTATAGCAAGTCCATCCAGGTTGGATTTTAGAAATTGTTCCATGTTCTGTCAAGTTCTGGAGAAGGGGAGGTGTTCTCACCTCTGCTGTTTGTGTTTCTTGTGTTAGCAGAAACACTGAAGTATCTGGATAATAGCAGTAATGAGCTTCCTAGGATGTTGCATATTTTGAAGTATAAAACTATTGGCAGTGTTTTATATAGTTGTTAAGCAGAGGAAATGAAAAATGTCTCATTCAAAAAGAGAACTGCTGGTCTGCTTCTTTAATAGCTTAGTACAAGAAAAACAGCATGTGCTATACCAGAGATAATGTCTGGGATCATTTGAAACACACTTTCAAGAAGTAACCAAAGTTTCAGTGGTAAAGATTCCATAAACATTATTACTATGTCTGAAGATAGGTCAGAACTACCATGAACAGTTCACATTTTGCTTCAAACCATGTTCTTTCCAGTTCAGCAGGGAATTAAATGGAGTTCCTGCCCACAGAGGTGAGATTGGCTGGTCCTGAGGTACTCACACCTATTTCTCATAGCTTAGCAGGTAGGTCAAAGGGTGTGATGAGAGATAAAGAAACATACATTAACCCAAAAGTAGGCATTGACACTCCTGGCCCTATCTGTGTTTGTTTCAGCTTTCAGTTCAATTGGTGAGTCTTGAGTTCATGGAAGACAATGCACTAAGGTCAGGCATAGTGGCTCTTAGAGCTGAGCTCAGTACAGACTGTCTTGGCTGAGAGTAAATAGAAATGCAGGATGTTCCAAGGAAACTAAAAATTTAGTTCCTTTTGGGCGTGACTGAAAATTTGGTCTTTCACAAGGTGGAATTTCAGTGAACTGTAATTTATGTGGCTTCTGTCCTGTGTTTGTTCTGTCTCCTTCACAATTTCCTCTTTTTCTCTTGCAAATTAATGTCCCATGTATACTCTGTTCAGTCAGTGTGCAGATTGAATTGTACGATGCTGATTTGTATTCTGAAGGTATCCATGCACTGGTGAACTGTGCAGTATGATCCTTTTACCAGGTAAAAGCTGGAGATAATGGAAGGAGAAGCCTTTCTGGTACCATCTTAAAGCATGGAAGAGTTGTAAGGAAAGCAGGGCTTAGCACCTTCCTGTTGTAAATGAATCTGTTGTCTTCATACCATTTTTGCAAGCAATGATGTAAATACCTGCTGGGCATCATGCAGTTCAATGTAAGCCTGGCCCATCAAAGCTGGAAGCCTCTGTGTGAGGAAAACACCTGTGTGATGGGCTGACCTTGGCTGGATGCCACTTGTCCACCAAGCCACTCTATCACAGCCCTCCTCAGCAGGACAGGAGAAGAAAATCAGATGGAAAAAACCTTGTGGGTCAAAGTAAAGGCAGTTTAATAAGGCCAAGATTGCATTCATGGAAGCAAAGAAGCCCAAGAAATTTTATTATCTGCTTCCCAGAAACAAGTGCTGTTCAGCCATTTCCTGGGAAGCAAAGCTTCAGTAGGCTTAGTGGTTGCTCCAGATTATAAATGTTTTAAATAATGGATTCTCTGCCTTTTTCCTCCTCTCTCTTAGATTTTATCCCGAGAAGATGTTATATGGGACATCCTTCTAGTCAGTTTGGGTCAGCAGTCCTGGCTATGTCTCTTCCCAAGACTTTGCATGTTCCCCAGCACTGCTGGGGGGGAGATGTTGGAGAGGCAACCTTGATGCTGTGCCAGTATTGCTCAGCAGTAGCCAAAACACTGATGTGTTTTCAACATCCTTCCAGTTACCAGTACACAGCACATCACTGGTAGGGCTGCGGGAAAATGATCTCCATCTCAGCCAGAGCCCATACAGTGGCACAAGTTGCATTAACAATTTCTTTTATTGAAGTTATTCTTTGATTAAATTGCTTTGTTCCACCAGATTTGTGTCTCGAATGAGAAGACTGTTATTAACAAAGTTTGAGGACTCCAAGGGATAGATGAAATAGGGTTACTGCACAACTCATGTCTCTTGGGACTAAAGCAGGGCATGGCTCTGACACAGATTAAACTAATAAAAAGTCTACTAGGATTATTTTATGCTGCCCTTATCTATCGTGTGCTGTGGTGCTTTTCATGAGTGTGTGTGTGTTTGTTTATATAGACTTTTACTTCTGGGAGGACTTTAAATTGCAGAATACTGTGCAGCTTGTTCTTTAAGAAGTTGTACTTCAACCTGAAATGTGGGTGTTTGGGGAATTTTGAAATGCAGAGTAATGCCAGCAATGTTTGGTGTTTTGAACACATTTTTTTCATGTCTTGAGTTACTGGTAAGCTGTGGTTTTGTGCTGGTTCTTGCCATTTGTCTTTGTGCCTAGGCTACGGTGCCAACTTTTACTAGTGAACATTGGTGACAGCTGCTACAGTGTGTGGGTAGTGTTAGTTCTCACCAACCCGTTCACCATCCATATAAGTGCTTATTTCAATTTTGATGTTGTCTGAGACGTGATCTATTGGTGCAGTATATTTCTGTGGTGGGCCTTCACTTCTCTGTTTTTCCCATTTTCTAGATTTGAAGTTACAGAAAGTCCTCTTCTCAAGTGCTGCTTGAGCATTCAGCCTTCAAAAGGCTGGTTCCAATATGTTTGCAAAAAGACGAGACACTGCACAAGACCTTCTCAGAGAGAGCATTCTAAAATTAAAGCAGTTTGAGAGAGAGAAGGGGTTTTGACAAAGATATGTCAAAACCTGTACCATCTCAGAGTCAAGATAATCTCTTGGTTCAGGTCCAAATTCCAACATGAAAGAAGAAAAAGTGAAGTATCTCCTGGTTGTTTGATCTATTTCTGTCCTAATGTACTTAGTCTCTGAAATCTAGGAGGTATTGGAGGGATGATAGGAAATCTCTTAGAAAGAATCTACCTCTGTATTGCCTTTAGAGGTGTTGTCTGTAGTTCTGTGATTGCATTGTGTTCAGTCAAGTCTTCCAGATTCCCTTAACTGCCTTCTACTTTTTCTTTGTGCCTGCACGAGCATTTGTGGAGCCACTTGGTGAACCAGGTAAAAAAAAAATAACCTGGTTAAAACAAAAGTGGCAAAGGAGAAGAAGGGAGGATATTAGCTTCAGTCTGTATCAATTCCACAGTCTGTTTTGCCCTTTAGCTGCACCAACTCTTCTGCCAGCACAGAGAAGGGAATGGCGGTGACCTGAAAGCAAGCTTTTGGCAGATAGGGAGGGGGAGGCAGGACTGGGATGCCTGTTTGTGTTGCCTTATACAGATCATCAACTGTGGTGTCTGATTCCAAGCAGGAGTAGGAAGATGAGTTCCAACAAAGACAGATGCAAAGCTCTTCTAAGAGCTGTCATCAGCCACTGCTAGATCACTGAAGAAGACAGAGATTGGATACGGGAAGGCAAAAAACCTACAGTTGGTTCTAATTCTTCTACCTCTTGCTCCAATCCAACAGCAAATCATCTTCCCAAAAGAAGCCTTTGTCCTCTTATGTCTCACTGAAATTATTGTTTTGTTAAGTGTAGTAAATCAGTAAAGGTGACTCTGGAAACCCTGGCACAACATCTGCATCAGTCTGGTCTCCCTTGAACTTGTGTTGCAATTGAAAGCAGACATCATGGAAAGTGCTCAGATCTTTTTAAAAAAACTGTCAGAAACTTCAGTGTCTGATGTCAGTGGGCTGTAGCTTCAGCCATTCCAGGGACATTGTAAGCCCTGCATATATTCCTTGTATTTGTCTGCTCAGATATTCTTGAAATTTCATGGTTTATGAGACCTTCATAATGCATACCTTGCTAACTCTTTTGCAGAGCTGTGGGAAATGTGTGTAAGGAATTGCTGTCGTAAGACAAGTACAGTGTATTTTCTCCACCTTCACTGAGGAGTTGGGTAACCTCTGTTCCTGAGGAAAAACATTTTTGGTTACCACTAAGTAGCAGAATTTCCTCGAAGTCGTACTTCCAGGTTGCGTTGTGGTGACTTATTGCTATACTCCTGTCTCTGACTGAGCAATTTGTTCCTTAAAGAGTTCTGGGTATAGCCATTTGGAAAGAAAACAGATGAAGTATTTCTTCAAACTGGAGACAAAAAGGACCACTTGATATCTTGATGTGCCAAGATATTTGCAGAATATCAAGGATCAAGAGCTTTTCCAGGACAGATTCTACAATGTTTTTAATAATGTCATTAAAATGTAGAACAGAAACTTTGCTTCCTGTGTCTGTATTTTCTCTGTTGTTCAGAGAAGATAATTTACAACAGTATTGCTGCTCAGAGAAGATAATTCATAATGCTGTTACTTAGGAATCTCCACTGACTAGTTGAGGATCTAAATATCATGCCACAAAGTTTCACAAAATGTGGGATTTTTTATGTGTGTGGGTTAAAGTTTATTATAGTTTATTATTCTTTAATTAATTATTGAGTAGTATATTTTTCTTTTTTATAAATTGCATGCATGCTTTTTTGTTCTTACTGTTGGAATTTTTTTGTGTTCTTACTGCCATTTGGAGGGCTAGTGAATAAAATTCCCCTGCTCTGTTCTTGCAATGTGAAGGACTGGGAAAAAACAGATATATTGCTGGACTTTGAATGTGAATCTGAGATGCTGACAATTACAGTGCTTATGAAGTAATGAGGGAAACACCAAGAAAATTACCTGATTTTGCTGAGATTTACAGGTTCTTAGTAAAGAAGTTATACTTTTATACAAATAAAATCTAAATATTTATGCTGCAGAACTGAAAGATTTTGGTACAGTAGTAATAATTCTCTGATTGCCTTAGGATGTAAATGTGAACTGAAATGGAAACCTTATTCTGAATATGCCCCAGAAAGCAATCAATTAATTTTTTTAATATAAAATAGCTCTTATTAAAAGTTTCATTGGAATGCTCAGCAAACTTCTAGAATACTCTGAGCATCTCTGATTTTTAGAGTTTCTGAGACCTTTCATTTTCAGAAAGTTTCTGTTTTCAGGTTGGTTTCAAACACTGTAGGGAATACTGTAATGTGGATCTGTATTACTTTTTAAAACTTTATTTTTCTCCCTGTTCCTTCATGAATTCTATGAACTATGAATGGTGGGATTGAAAAGAATTATTTTCTGGATATCTATTAAGCATAATTATTGACAAGTAGTAATGCTGCAGTAAAATCTCAATTTACCAAGAGGATTTTTCTATCATAAAGTATTCAGAGAAATTGGCTGCAGGAGGCATGAATATCAAGAATAAAGAATGAAGTTAAACAATAAATGGAACTAAATGAATTAAGTGAAAAACCGAGTATGATTTACCAGATTCACTTTTGCTACTGCAAACTGCAATTCTGTACAGCTGCAGTTCTGTTTCTTCACAGAAAAAGTGTTGGAGATAGATAACAGTCTTTGGGAATTGTGGAGACCATTCCTGCTGACAGCCATTTGCAGATTTGGGATGGTGGGATGCATTTTATGAAGTTGGATTTCTGATTTGTTCTGTTTACCCCACAGCTAAATTTCAGGCTTTGTTTGTTTTTTTGTGTTTTTTTTTTTTTTTTTTCTTTCTTTCTTTCTTCAACCTTGCCTCTTGAAGCTCCCTTCCCAAGCATACTCGAGATCTTATGGACTTGCCTAAGAACACACAAACCATTCAATGAGCAGCTCTTTGCCATTTAATGAGCAGCTCTTTGCCACTGGTAGGCAGATTTGTTTGTCTGTGTTCTCCCTTAGAACAGAATCATAGACTCATTTACGTTGCAAAAGGCCTCTAAGATGATTGACTCCAAGCATTAATTATTGAGATATTATTGTACTTTTTTGTGTATTTTTCATGTCTCTGCTTTTGTGGGCATATGGCTATGTTTTTATACTCATAGAGATCTGTAGATGACCATGACTGCACAGAGCGTTGAGGCTTTTTGGGAATATAATTAAGGTCACTAAGTTGATTGTATGCATTGTGCATTGGATATTCCTGGTTGTGCTATTGACACTCTTGCTTTTCTTGGTTATAGATTGGACTTGGCAAACAGCTCCAAGCAGATTCTGTTCCCCAAGGCAGCTATCACAGCTGATGGGATAACTGACCACTGGATCAATGAACAGAAATTCCTTGAGATGACATAGTGAGGGGCATCAAGGACAATGGTGCAGAAAAAGAAAATCTGCTCTCGGCTACTTGACTATCTTGTGATCATTGGAGCCAGGTAATGTGAAACAGTCTCAGCAGAGCTTTTGCTTGGGCAGTAGAGTGGGGGTATTGCCTTGCATCCACTGATGAAGACTTCCCTGATGCTCAGGAAGTGCTGTCTGAAAGGTGTGCAGAATACTCCCCTAAGGGGAGCACCTACTTGAGCCAGGGCACTTTTCGAAAGATACTAGTGTGGTCAGAGTTTTTAACTTGTGGTCTTTAGACTTCTTTCCAAGGGTTTGCAGAGGGTGACTAAGAAAACCTAATTTATCTATCACTCTCTGGTAGTCTGTGTGTCTGAACTTTGCTTCTACTGGCATCCCTCAGGACAGAGGGATTCACAAATTGAAAGCACCGAAAGCTAAGTGCAAGAAAAATGCAAGTTTTCTACTACTTTTATTACTAATAATGTACAAGTAGTAGAATAATACTACTTTTCTAGCTTTTGAAATGTAGTCTGTAAACGCAGTTTAAAAAAATCTGGAACTTGCTTTACTTGGCTGTTTCTCCATCTAATACTTATTTATCCTCCTAGGAATTACATGAATGCTTTCTGGTTTTAAAGTCTTATTAATAGATAAAATGTTATGCATGTTTGCTAAAAGCTCATATGAAATGTAGGGTTGATGTGTTCTGTTTGTCAAACATATAGGTGCTCAGTAAATGTTTTTTCCTTATTCAAAGTTTATGCAGCAGCTTTCTGCAAATTCTGTGTAATGGGTGTATCCCAATACCTATTTTGCTTTCATTTCAAAATATCAGTGGTTAATGTTGCATCAACCTGTTGCTGTGCCTCTTGCTTTCTTTTCACAATACTTTGGATGCAATATTTAAATATGCTGAGTGGAGGAAATTGCATAATCTTGACTAATAGTTATTTTAATATTGCATTTTATGGACTGTACCGAATACTGTAATAGTTTAATACTTCTTACTGTCTGTGGGAAAACAAGCTAGTTTTCTATATGTGTGTCACCAACTAGGAAGAGGAGGGAGAAATGTTACCTGTCTCCTCCAGTGAAGCTTATAGTGTCTGATGTTCTCACTTAGAAATTTGCTACTATCACTTCTGGACTGCTACAGTTCTCTTGCTTTTTGCTGGTCCCTGCTGGTTGGACTGCTACTGCTCAGAGGTGCTGTCTCATTTGGCACTTTGGCAAATGCCTGTGATGAGGGACGGAGCTGACTGAAGTAGCTTCTCCTTCAAAGCCTTTAGGAGCTCCATGTGGCCTTTACTGTTGCATCTTGTCATCTACTGTGCACAAATAGCAATGCTTTTTGGAACTGCTAGGTTCAAACTTTCTTGGTGTCTGAGAAAACTCTGTCCTTGTAGCTAATATTACAGCCAAGGTATGAAGTGGTGATACATGCACTCGTATTTTGTTGATGTCATTTTTTGGACCATTTGCTGCCAAATAGACTCTCTAAATAGTACCAGCATTATTTGGCATTTCTTTTTTGGCAGATGATGCATCAATTGTGTCTATTAACATATAAAAGCATTTTGGTGTCTCTTTTTGTTTTTCATACAGTATATCAGTATCTAACTATACAGGCAGTATAAATCTTGTTACCAGTTTTATTATTAAAGTGGTTTTACTTAATTAAAAGAAGATATTAGTTTGGAAGAATTAGTCAGCAGAGCTATTTACACCAGTGATTTTCTTTTGTAAATTATGAACATTCTATTACTACTTGAGTTTTTTCACATCTCTTACATGAGAAAAGCAAGTGTCGTTTGAAATATAGTGTATTTTGAAATAGGCAAAAGTGTAATATCTTGAAAGAATCTAGTGGACAATTAGGAAATAACAGTATTGCCTTTCTGTCTTGATGTTTCTGTAGTGACTTGTGGTGAGAAGATTAGTGAGTCACAGTGGTAAATAGCTGTGCATGTTATGATACAGTTTTTATACAAATTACATTTTAAATGCCAATCGAAAATCAAACACACATGTTTGTGTGGTTTCTAGAACTTTTTAATGAAGGTGTTTTTAGGATGAGGTCCATATCACTCCACTGTTCATCTGAGTTCCTTCCTTGTAAATTGTTGCTTTCCCAGTTGGGAATTGATGCTGGATTTTCTCATTTAACTTTTCATCTTGTTCATAAATGGCTGAAATCTAGGACCTTTTCCCTCTGACTGTGTATTTGGAGAGGGACAATGTGTTTCCTACTGAAGTGTTGCCCAGATACCTGTGCAGTTAAAATAATTTTGAAAGTCACAGTCAGAGCAACATGACAATACAGTGTTCTCCTGGGAACAACATATTCCTGGAAGGCTTTTTCTTAATCAGGTTTGAACAGGCTCCTTGCTAATGATTGTATAGACTTAGATTTCTTTACTTAACCTTTCTGCCTTGTGCTAGTGAGTGAGCTTTGTTGCGAGTGACTGAGAAGCTGCACTTCCCCTGGATAGTAGAGAAGAGAAGAAACTGAGATGAAGAAAAAAGATGAAGCTGAGTCCACAGGCTCCTGACGCATTAGTAGGAAGTTCCCAAAAATATTTATTGTTAGTCAGCTATATATGGATTTTTTTGTTTGCTTCCTTGTAGGCACCCAAGCAGTGATAGTGTTGCTCAGACTCCTGAGCTGCTGCGGCGTTACCCTCTGGAGGACCACGCAGACTTTCCTCTCCCGCCCGACGTTGTGTTCTTCTGCCAGCCAGAAGGATGTCTGAGCGTGCGGCAAAAGCGCATGAGCTTCCGTGATGACACTTCCTTCGTCTTCACCCTCACAGACAAGGATACAGGGGTCACTCGCTATGGAATCTGCGTCAACTTCTACCGCTCCTTCCAGAAGCGAGTACCCAAGGAGAAGGGAGAAGGCACGGGGGGACATCGAGCTCGAGAGGGACAGAAGGTCCCCAAGTCTGGGGATGCATCAGCACCCCCAGAGGAAGTGGGCACTGAGAGTTCAGAGAGTGGTTCTTCGCTGCAGGCTCCCAGTGCAGAGTCTACCCCTGACGTGAACCGATCCCCGCGCAGCAAGCGCCTGGCCAAAGGCAGCCATCGCTCTCGGAACAGCACTCTGACTTCTCTGTGCATCCTTAGTCATTATCCCTTCTTTTCCACCTTCCGTGAGTGTCTGTACACCCTCAAGAGACTTGTGGACTGCTGTAGTGAGAGACTGTTGGGCAAGAAGCTGGGGATTCCGCGTGGGGTGCAGAGGTACGTGCAGAGGGAGGAACTTTTTACTCCTACTGTTTGTGTTCAGTGCTGCAGTTGATTTGCATGGTAAATTGTGGCTGGAGAAGCAGCCAGATGTCAAGGGCTGATCATTTTCACAGTTTTAACCCAGGTTCACAGTAGGAGAAGGAAATTTTAATAGCAATTTCTTTAAAACTTCTCTCTCTGATTCTGTAATCTGGTATGATTTTCATTTATAATGGACCTAAGGAGGAACTACCCTTCTGACTACTGAAGCTGAGCACTGATGCTTTTACTGTTGCTTTGGCATTTAAGCTCTGTGGCAGTATATGTCAGGACTGATTCCCTGGGAAATTAGAAGCAGCCAAGAAATAACAGAGAGAATTTCCACTTGGGGCAGTAGGGAAATGACGAAAATGTGCTTAACAAGCTTATGAAACAGTCTGAACTCCAGCGTGGGAGAGAAAAGACTAGAGAAGCAGGATCAGCTGAAATAGGTCAAAGTACAATATTTGGAGGAGAGAGGGAGGAGAAGTAGAAAACAAAGCAGTTGTCTAGGAAACATTGGAATGGTTGTTGATGACAGCAAATTGACAAGAGCTTGATGTATATTTAATATAATGTAGTAATCTTAATGTATCTGCTGATACAATGTTGAGTATGTTAACAGAAGCAGTTGCACTGTAGGCTATGGAAGGAGCAATGGCTTTTATGTATTTCACTCAAGGATGTGTATCTTGTCTGACACCTTCATTTTGGCATGGCGTTTTCCTTTCCAATGTGCTAACTGAATACAAAGAGTATGATATTAATCTTTGGAGAAGCAGGGGATTATCTCAACAGTTTGAAGGACAGAACTGCGAGATGGTACATAATGTGAGTTAAGTTGCTTGGTACACTCCAAATTAAACTTGTCAAAAGCAAAAAATGACAGGATTATAATTATTGCAATTTTTATCTTTATAAGCTCTTTACACTTTGCATGAAATGGAAAATAGTGTCCTATTTATAGAGAAGTGGCCTACTTCTTTAGCTACTGCCCTAGAATGAGTGTTCTGGGATAGCATGACTGATCCTGCATTAGCAGATTTATCACTTGAATCTGCTGATGGAGAATAAATTGTGTTGTCAGAACAAAACTTCTCTCCCCAATGGAAATACGTGTTAAGGAATGTTATTTTGTCACTTGGTTTAGCCTGATCATTACTGAGGAGAAAACACCCCACTGAATTTCATGGTTTTCCTCAATTTGTTGTTAAAATGACATGTGGTATTTGAAAAATTTGTCCTTATTGGACATAATTCTTAAAGAGAATGATTAAGTGATGGATGAGGATGGTAAGAGAAGGATTATTGAGCATACATCTCTGGATAAAGTAAAGCAGCATGTTTGAATTACTGTCTGGTTTCTAGTGGTGACCTGGAAAAGTAGAATAGTTTTGAAGTGGTGGCTTAATAAAGGTGAAACAATCCTTAAAGCTGGCAAAAGGTGGAGCACACACCTCTTAGCAGCCTAATATCTCATGCATGTCAAGTAGCTGAAGGAAAAGTGCAGGATGAGAAGCATCACAGTTCCTCAGAGGTATATCTCATACTCAGTGTAATCTCTTGTAAATTGCCCTTATTTTGAGTCATCCAAATTTCTATAATTATTCTGTCTTTGTGAAGCCTGCAGTGTCATAATCTTTTTTCCTTTTCATTTTTCTTTTTTTTTTAAGTTGTGAACTGTTAGACAGAACTTCCAATTTGAGCCCATAGCTTTTTAAGGGATCTGTTACAGTAACTCAAGATATTTATCAGGCTGAAGTTGTTTGGAGAATGAATACAGAAGGTTTGCAGCCTTCACTGTGCTACAGGGTAAAGGGCTGAAGTGGGCAAGACTCTGTGTTTCCCTTGTCAGACCCAGTTTTGAATGTTGCAGCTCTGAAGGCTCTGAGCAATGCTGTACATGCTTTTTGGCTAGCTTGTCTGTGAGCTACAGGTTTGCAACTTGCCAATTTAGGGCGTGGAAAACTTGCTGCTTATTTTGCTAACGTACCTAAATGTTTTCTACACAGCTTTCAGATATTTAGCTGAAATAGATCCATTTTTTTCCCATGGGTTATTTAGCTTTTAAGAATGATACAGTGCAATTTAAGACAGAATGATGAAGGGTATTTTATCATGCCAAAACATCTGGGAGATCTTGGATGTGGCGTATTTTTATTATCTCAGGTTTAATTCCTATTCTTGCAAAGGTTTGTAGACTGCTAGAGGCAGAGTCCTGCAGTTAATCTGCTACAGCTCTGGAAGAGATAGGAGTGTCCTGTGTGCCTGCTGAATTTCAAAGGTGAGGGTGGTGAGAGTTCTTCAGAGGTCTGGACCTGGCTGAATCCTTTAAAAGTGTGAATGAAGTCTGAAGTGACACACTTGTGTTGATTCCTGCCACAGAAATATTTATTCTACCTCACGCAAGCTTAAATGCCTATCTTCCATTCCTCTGTGCTGTCAACTGTTTGTTAGTTGCCTGTTTTAATCCTTGGTGGATCTACCCTTTCTCTTGAAGAGCCTTGTGGAATGGCTGTGGGGTGAAGTTCCTGGAGTGTTAACCTTGGCGTTCTCCCCGTCCAGGGATACAATGTGGCGGATTTTCACGGGCTCCCTCCTGGTGGAAGAGAAGTCTAGTGTGCTGCTCCATGACTTGCGGGAGATCGAGGCTTGGATATACCGGCTGCTCCGCTCCCCGATGCCCATTGCTGGGCAGAAGCGGGTGGATGTGGAAGTCCTGCCACACGAGTTGCAGCCAGCTTTGACCTTTGCTCTTCCTGATCCATCCCGCTTCACTTTGGTGGATTTTCCATTACATCTGCCTCTGGAGTTATTGGGAGTGGATGCCTGCCTGCAAGTTCTGACCTGCATCCTTCTGGAGCACAAGGTAAGAAAGGAAGAGTTTGTCTTTGATAAGTATGGAAGTTCTGCCCTCTTCAAAACCGGGGTAGGCTGGATGTGTAGAACTGTCTCTCTGCACTGCCTGGAATGAATTTTGTCTGTGAAGGATGAAGGGAATGAATAGCTCCTTCTGAGGTTCCTGTTTTGCAAAGTTCTGTTCTCACTCAAAAAAACACACAAAGCTTGTTTCAGACAGCTTAATGGAAGGTTACCCAGTTCACAGCTGTCCATCTTGAATCCACAGAGATCACATAATCTGTGGTCTTCGTATACACCTGAGGGGGAGTATTAGAAATGAAGGGCTGCTGCAATGCTAATGGGATTTTCTTTGGTTGCAGGTTGTATTGCAGTCCCGAGATTACAATGCACTTTCAATGTCTGTGATGGCCTTTGTGGCCATGATCTACCCATTAGAGTACATGTTCCCAGTGATCCCTCTGCTTCCCACCTGCATGGCCTCTGCAGAACAGGTATATATTTTTCCTTTATTGGTCTTTCACAAAAGATGTGTCTGTGATGTCTAAAACTCATATAGTTGTTGTTCTATTTTCATTCACTGGTTTCTCAGAGACTGTATCTTTGCCTTGCATGGCTTGAGTGTGACTATATGTGACATAATGGTAACACCACTGTGTAGGATATCTTGAGAGCCTGCTCAGTGAATAAAATGATTCAAAGCAGTAGTTCATAAACAGTAGACCGAACAACATAGATCAATAATATTATGATTATATTTACCCCCTCTCCCCTCTAAAGTTTAAAGTGCCTTACTAAGTATTAAAGTTTGTTGAAGAAGGTCCAGAATAATATTTAAGAGTGCTTGAGGGCCAGAGTTCAGGAACTATTGCCTGCAGTCACAGAAATATGAAGTGTTGTGTTACTTCAGCAGGGAGCCTGGGTTTAGCCAATAGTCATCTCTTTTCAGGAGCTCATTATTCTGCTTGGAAATACAGAATTCAGACCATCTTACTACTTCAGTGCTGTCCTGCAACTGATGCTGCACATTTGTTCTTGTACCACTCCTTGGAGGTGACCAACAGTTCCAGATTAAAAGAATAAATTAGCCTCCCAAGCCAGTGGTTTCAAGCTGCTATGTGCCTAGTTGATTTAAACCTTTTTCCTCTGCTCATTTCCTTGTCAGAAGCAATCAGAATTTTCCCATAGGTTTTCCATATACATCTGAAAAACTGTGTCTATCTTGTACTTCTTAGAGATGTTATTATTTTGAAATCAAATTACCACTACAAGCATAAGGGTAAAGTTCTTGTGTGTGCCTATTTACAATGGTACAGACTCCGTTTGACCTGAGGATGTATTCATCCATGACTTTCTGCTTTTAAACTTAGGCTCTTATGCTGAATTTTTTTTTTTTTGACCATGATAGACATGGCAAGCTGTTTCCAAAGAACAATGTAGCCATGTAAATTATATCCTGGGTGGGAGTGGGACATGGAATATGGCAGATAGAAATAAATGTATTTTCTCCGAGATGAAAATTGAGGCTTTTTGAGCAGGAGCTTGTTTTCTTTTTCTTTTTTTATTTTTCTTTTTGTGCTTCCATTGTATGGAATTGTATTAATTGTATTAATTAATTATTTATCAATGCCTTTTTTGTTGTCTACTCTGCTATAAACATACTGTAGTCAAAAAATAAATATTTGGGAAGAGCATGGTGATGTCAAATGCAGATCTTGTCCTTAGTAAAGTCTATCTTTCTCTCAGTTGCTTCTAGCCCCTACACCTTACATCATTGGTGTTCCAGCAAGTTTCTTCCTTTACAAACTGGATTTTAAAATGCCTGATGATGTATGGCTTATTGACCTGGATACCAATAGGGTAAGTGGCACCCATAAGATCTTGTGGCTTTGTTTCTAGGAGCTGTGTGCTGTCACCAGTGTACCCACTGAGAATTTAGTAATAGCTGGCCTCAGTCTGCCTTTGCCACTCCCATCTTAAACTTCAGGATTCCATTCCTTGTTATGTCTCAAGGCCCCCATGTCTTTTGCATTAGGCATCCTTTTTCAGTTAATTGATCTGGCTATATCATTAGAAGGTAAATCCTCAAGCAATTGACGGAACTTGACTAATTGTCAGGCTGTGTCTTATAGCCTTACCTAAGAAACCCAGTGTGTTAAGAGCCTTCCCACAGCCTAGGTTGTCATGATTCAAGTGGGGCTATGTATCTCACTTTCTGCAAGGGTATGAGCAAGGCTGATTCAAGGAAAATGTGTATAACTTAATCTACTTGATGGAAGGTGTGGGTTGATTCAAACTTTTTGTTTTTATGGTAAATGATAAAGTAACTCCACTGTTTATTATATTGTAAACAGTAACAACCATGAAGAAGTGAAAAGCAGGTGTCCGTGTCTGAATTTGAGGGGTTTTTTAAATTCTTATTTTACTTTTGTGTCTTTTATTCCTCGGTGTCTGAAGTGCTGGAGATTCAGGGGATTCTGTTTTGGAAATGACTACAGCTGGGGAATTTTTAGTCTTTTGTTGTGCTTAATTCCAGGTGATTGTTCCCACAAATGCAGAATCTTTGCCAGCACTGCCAGAACCAGAAGCTTCAGAGTTGAAAAAGCATCTGAAACAGGTAATATGCACTTTGGGGAAAAGACTCAGATTCATTAGAACGTAGCATATGCAGTGTTGCCCAGCTCTTCTGCTATAGTGGATAAGAATGGAAGTCAGTGAATGTAAAGCTGAAATGTCCCTGTACACAACAGATGGTTTCTTATTTTTACTGTTGTTTGGGGCTAACTTGTTTCCAGTCCATGCAGATCGTTCCAGTTTCCTCATTTACGTTTGCCATGTGGGCTTTAAATTCTGACTTGATCCATCAAGCTATGATCATCTTTGTTTCCCCTCCATTCACAGATCTGTGTGTGAAGTATCAGTCTCTCCTCTCAGGTCCTGCTAAGCCATTAATCAGCTTGGGTCATCCTGGCTGATCGTGTCAAGCAGGTTTTATCTCTTTATTTCTGTTTTCCTTATGCACGCTGCATGCAGTATCTAAAGGTAAAATGTGTTACTAATGTGATGAGGTTTGCTCTTTCTCTTTCCTCATAGACCAGGAGAGCAAAGTGTGTAACCTCTCTGATATCCCAGTACCTGCTGTCAGCACAGATGGAAGTGATGTGTTGCCTGGAGTTTTGTTAACCTTTCCCACACTGCTGCCTCACCCCCTTGCAAGTTCAGGCACTATTTAGCAAAACTTTCTCACTAGTGCAAAGGCAAACTCAGGTATCAGAAGAACAAATTGCATTTTTTCTGAAGACATATTTAAAATTCTCAGTGTGTTCACTCAAATTCAGCTTAGATCCCCTGTGTATTCCTATGGACTTTGTCATTAAGGGTTTGCCATTGGCAAAGGAGTGCTGCTGGTACAAAGTAGAAAAATTGTGACCCATATTACTAAGTTTAACACTTCTGTGTGCCTTTGGGTCACATTGTCTTAGAGTCAATAAATGAATTTCAGCATATCTGCTTTTAAACTCTTGTAGAAAGTTCCTAGCTGCATCATTAAGGACTACAGGCTTGGCAGTTTCCAAAGTGGCCAGATACCAATGTTTGGGGGTGGGGCAGTTATACCTCTTTCCTAAGATGTGTCTCTTTTGTGGTCCCATTTGTTTTCCTCTCATTTGTGATATTTGGTAGTAATAGATATTTTTTCCTTCCATCTGTTTCTCTGTGGTCATGTGTTCGTCTTGGCTCTGATGGGCTGCTGTGGTGTTATCATATGATCTTCCATCTTGCCTCCAGTGTCTGGTTAGCATGACTGCAATCACTCAGAAACAGCTGCTCACTCCTGACAACAAGGTTCTTTATTTTATTCTTTTCCCCTCAATTTTCCATTTTACCCTTTTCCTTTGGAGTTTTATTTTGGTTTTTTTCTTTCTTTATTTTGGTTTTATATATTTATTTATTTTTTAAATTAAAAGGTGAACCTTCAGTGGGCAAATGGGAAAAATGAGGAAGATTAGGATAGGTTTGGGTGTCCAGGTCTGATTCACCACTTGTGCTGCTCCTTGAAGACTTTATGAGGGTTGAAGAGGTAGCTTAATGGACAGATGAAGACTTCATTCAAATGGAAAGTAGAAGTTACCAGGGATACAAGCAGATATTTGTGTAGCGGTGTCTCCACATTTTCCTGGAATATCAAATTACCTGTTGAATAGCCACCTTTAAGGGCAAGTTTCAAGGCCTGTAGCTCCCAAGATGTATTCAAATTACACATGGAAATAACTCTACAAGCAGTAGAGTTATGTAGTGCCATACTACTAGTGGTCCAGTTAGGACTATCAGTTTTCCTGTTATGAATGATCTAGCAAAGTGGAATTCTATGCTACTGCTTGGCTGGCTTCAGGTTTGGTTCAGCATTGAGGAGATCATTTTGACAATCAACATAAAGGAGGGCCTGGAGATACTTGTTGACTCATCGTGGAGGTGGTTTAAGACAAATTAATGGAGCATGCATAGTTGTTGCAATTGCCTAGAGGGCAGGGTAGCTCTGATATTTTGTTCCTTAAATAACTGTTCTTGCTGAATGTGTGCATAATGTCCTTCAATAGGCCCTGGCCAGCATGAGCCTGAATACTCAGCCCATTCTTAATCTAGAGAAGTTTCATGATGGGCAGGAGGTGCCTCTGCTGCTGGGAAGACCACAGAATGATTTGCAGTCTACTCCCTCCACAGAATTCAACCCTTTGATCTATGGAAATGATGTGGACTCTGTTGATGTGGCTACCAGGTGAGACTTAACAGGAAGGTAGCATCGAGTCTTCATAAGAGTTTGCACTTGAGGGCAGCACAAACATTTCCATGGGTGAAACAGCATCTGTCAGGTACTACTGTAGATTCTACTTGATATCATGTGGGGGAAAAGAGCAGTAATTACAGTGTTTATCTCATATCTGTTACCTGCATGGACATAACTGTTAGTCTTAAGAGGCTGTTTTGCTTCTTGCATTTTCCTATAGATCATTCATTTCACCTGGATTTGTCAGTCTGATACTGTATCCTCAGCTTAAATCACAAGCCTTGACCTACAGAAAAAAAAAAAAGCTGGGGACTTAGTTGTTACCTCAGCTAGTAGAAACAGGAATTATATCCTTCACTGAGTGGGTGTTTATGTTAAGATGGTGAATTAGAGCAAAGTGATTTCCTAGGTCTTGGTTTGTTTGGATTTTTCTTTTATTTTTTTACGAGAGAGCTGTTTCCTAAGAAGAGTTAGGTTACCATTCTTCAAAGGTTTGGAATATTGTCTATGACATACCTTTTAAGGGCTGTCTTTCTTCCTTTTTGTTATGCTCTGTGCTTTTATCTAATATATTGTTCTCTGTTTCTTTTTAGGGTTGCTATGGTGAGATTCTTCAACTCGCCAAATGTTTTGCAAGGTTTCCAAATGCATACTCGGACTCTTCGTCTCTTCCCAAGACCAGTGGTAGCCTTCCAGGCAAATTCTTTTCTTGCCTCTAGGCCAAAGCAAACGCCTTTTGCAGATAAGCTTTCCAGAACACAGGCAGTAGAGTACTTTGGAGAATGGTCACTCAACCCTACTAATTATGCTTTCCAAAGAATTCATAACAGTAAGTGTTGGTCTTGCCTTTCCTCTACTTGGATGTAATGCAGGAACTTAAACACCAGGCATTCTAGGGAAGGATTTGATTTTATACCATAGTAGTCCTGCTGGGGAGGAAAATCTAGTTCAAGGAATATTTTTCTCTTTTTATGTATGGTCTCATGTGATTCTCCCAAGTTACCCCTGCTATTGGTGACTTGCTCCTCCAATTAATTTTGCCTCTTCTTTGCTTATGGAGAAGTCTTGTAGGCTTCTTAAAGACTCTCTTTGTGCAAGACTCAGTAGAGGGTAGTGTCGCTGTGAATGAAGCCTTTGACACCCGTGACTTAGTTTGATTAACACTCTCCTTGTTTTTTTGTGCAGACATGTTTGACCCAGCCCTAATTGGTGACAAACCCAAGTGGTATGCTCACCAGCTGCAGCCCATCCACTATCGAGTCTATGACAGCAATTCACAGCTGGCTGAAGCCCTGAATGTCCCAGCAGAGAAGGAAACAGATTCTGATCCCACTGATGACAGGTTAGTGGGGAACATGCCTGTAGTCACATCAGAGTTATTTCAGATTGCTGGACCTCTCCTACTTCTCATTTGCAGACTTTTCCTTTAGCCTGACAGAGCGTTGTTTCATTTATTGTCTGGGCAGAATACTGACACTGAAGTAAATTTTCTCACTGCTCTGTTATCACAGCAAACCTCTTAATCCTTTGCTAGCATAGTCATTTAATGTGATTCTCCATATTTATTTTCCTGTTTTCTTTTGCTGCCTGTATGCCACTTGACATTTGTCATTTCCTCACACCCTAATTCTCTTTTCTTCCATATTCTTTCTCTAATTATTTCCATTGCAGTACTACAAATATTCCCACCCATCCTACCACTCTTAAAATCTCTGTTCCCTATCCATAGTAATGCAAAGCTTGTTAGTACTACCCACTGCCTGTGACCACCTTGTGTGTTCAGTAGCATGAAAGGAAACTTTATATAGTAGTTCTTGGCCAAATTTCTTGGAGTTTTGTGTCTAGTTTTATTCCCTTTCATTCCTTGCTGGTTTGTGACATCTGAAAGATCTTGGTCTTGCACATACTTTGCATTCTACACAGCACCAGTGGTCCTAGAAGAATGGGATTTATTGCTAGTGTAAAAAGGAAATGCTTTTACTTGTGATTCCCAGTTCCCTTGAAGTTGTCCTACATAAACACACACACATTTTGTGAATGAATACACTGTTCTCTACTCACTTATGTTTGGCCTCATTAACTTTGCTAAGAGATTTTAAATGTCATCTCATAAGTCTTCACATACCTGAAAGCTATGTTTTTTGCTCTTACTTTTCATGAAAGTGGCCTGTGAAATTTGTTTATAGCTACTATAATATGAGATTTTTAGGAGGTCCATGAAAAACAGTGCTGATTCACATCTTGAAAGCGTCAGAGCCTGCTGTTGCTGTGATGCTGCCACTCATCTCTCTCTCTCACGTGTTGTGGCAGTGGCAGTGACAGCGTCGACTATGACGATTCAAGTTCCTCCTACTCCTCCCTTGGTGACTTTGTCAGTGAAATGATGAAATGTGACATTAATGGTGATACACCAAGTGAGTAACTTTTGCTTTTGCTTTCACAAGGTCCCATAGGCTCCCTTTCCTAATTCATCTGAAGCACTTTGGGGAAAATGTGTTCCATAAATCCCTGAATCAGAACAAAGTATTGTTCCGTTGTGGTCTTGCTCTGAGGTAAAAGTGTGTGGGTAGACTGAAAAAGGACATTTCTCCTGTTTATAAATAATTTCCTCCAAAGGATGCTGTGAAGAGGAAGAACAGAAATAGGTACTGCTGAACAAAACTAGTTCAGTAGATCTGGAAACAACTTGCTGCTGCCAGTAAATACTGTGCAATATGGGCAGCAGAGTGTGAGCTCTCTCCTGCCCCTGCATGTTGGTTCTCAGTGCTAGCTTTTAAGCAGTACTCTGTCCTAGTGGGAACAGGAAAATGCATTCTCTGTGGCTTATCTGGATGCTGCATAAACACTCACTTTGTTCAATAAACTAAATGTAGGAGTCCCAAAACATTTCCCATGTCCCAAGGACAAAAGGTAGTAATCATAAGCTGCAACAACAACAAAAGAAACTCTACTTGGACACAGGGAAAATAATTTAATGGTTATTGTAGTTGAACAGATTCCCAAGATCACTGTAGAATATCAAGCCTTGAAAACTTTCAAAACTCAGTGGGACAAAGTCCTGAGCAACCTGCTTTAATCTTGAAGGTGCTCCTGCTTTGAGGAGAAAATTGGAATTAATATCCTCCAAAAGCCCTTTACAACCTAAATTTTTATGCAAGTTGATTCTGTTGAGCAGTCCTCATTTTCTAGGGTTATTTAGTTAGATGGTCAAAAGGAAGGCAGTGTTGTTTAATGAATATTGATGTGTTTGCAGATGTTGACCCTCTGACTCATGCTGCCCTTGGTGATGCTAGTGAAGTGGAATTTGATGATTTTCAAGAATATTCAGGGGATCCCGATGAACAGATCATGGACAGTGAGAACTCCCAAGAGAATAACCAGCCTCGTTCAAGTTCCAGTACTACAGCCAGTAGCAGCCCCAGCACTGTCATCCATGGAGTGAATCATGTGTGTACTGAGATGAGTTCAGCCTCAAGATCAGCGTATTAGAATGTAAAGAATGGGAGAATGCACACGGTTCTTTCTGAGAAGGGCAAAGGCTAATAGGACTGTTACACCATGCACAGATTAAATTGCATGCTCACCCTGGACTTTCTGAGCAAGGTGGAGTTTGCTGGTACCCTCTTATACTGGGACAGACCATTCCTGTACAAAAAGTTCTAGTGCATTGAGAAATGCAGCATTAGCAGAGAGAAATGGTCCATGTTGGGACTGTAGGAATTGCTTTTACAGGGTCTGGAAAGAACTGATGTCTTTAGAAGAACAGGGAGTTGGGTGGGGAAACTAATGAATTTGTGGTCTTTTAAGAAGAATGGGATCATGGTAATGGAAAGCCATTATCCTGAGCTGACACTTACTAGTCAGAGCTGTTTTGAAGGGGCGTAAGTCCCTAGAACAATGAACAAATACTGCATTGTATATAAAATCCTAGTTTAGAGACACAGATAGTGGGGATGGGGTGGGGGCCCTATAGCAAGCAGTAGGGACTGTGCAGATTTCCCAGTTTGAAATAATTGTTCTTGTCCTGCCCTTCAGTTGTATGTAACGCAAATTAGCGAACAGACCAATGATTTGACTGGTCCACAGGAGGCAGCAGACTCAGCAGAAATAGAAGAGAAACTGGCTGCTGGATTTTCAAACCATCTCTCTTCCTTGCCACTGCAACCAAGCTTTCCCAAGATAAGCTTGGATCGTCGCGAGAGTGACATTGCAGCTGGCAGCATGAGCTCCTCAGAAGGGGTGGTGAGGAAGCGAGAGTATGACAATCCATACTTTGAACCACAGTATGGTTTTCCTACGGAGGATGAAGATGATGAGCAGGAAGAGAGCTACACCCCAAGATTTAACCAGAATCTCAACGGAAGCAGGCGAGTCCTTCTTGTCTCCTGCCCTTCTGTACAGCACTTTTGGGGTTTCTGTCCGCTTCATGTAGCTGAACATTCATGCACTCAAGTATTTGTCTTTGGCAGCTGAGATGTATTGTTGATCATTTTCATTTAGTATTGAAATGCCGTCAACTGTCCTGGTTTGAATAAAAGCACTTGCTTAGTCCCTTGGTTTCTTACTTTTATGTAAGCAGTAGAAGCTATAAGAACTAACAGTTATTTCTAGAGCATTCTAGTATATCAGGTACTGATTTCTGGAAACTGTTTTGGTAAATCTTTGTCTTTTGAGGGAAAGATACTGCAGTGATTGGTGACAATGGGTTTTCTGTTACTCCTTTCAAACCAGAAGCCAGACCAGAAGGCTGCCAATGCCCTTTCATAGAAAAGTTTTCAGCATGCCCTGAAAGGCTATAAAAACTAAAAGCTAAACAATGTTTCAGTTCTCTCTTTTTTTCTCTTTTCCTTGTTTGTTTGGGTGTTTGGTTTCTTTTCTTTCTTAGAAGGCACAGGTAGTGTGGTAAAAACTGGTGTGAATGAGGCCAACATCAGTCTCCCACAGCCATACAATGTGTTGATTTGGGGCAGGAAGGAGGAATGGTAATAACAGTTGTACTTCATTTCTTTAAAGGTCTCAGAAGTTACTCCGGCCAAACAGTTTAAAACTGGCCAGTGATTCTGATGCAGATTCAGATTCCAGGGCCAGCTCCCCAAACTCTACTGTCTCCAACAACAGCAGCGAAGGTTTTGGGGGCATCATGTCTTTTGCAAGTATGTGCAATGCATTCATTGAGCTAGTTTTATTTATTATATCAGAGTGTACAGGGAGATGGAATGGAGAGATGGCTAGTCAAGAGATTGAGTTAGTTGTCACATTGTTACCAGCTCTCCAGTAGTCATGGTGGCTTACTGACAGCTGCTGACTACTGCTTTATATATTCTTCAGTAAGAAGGGCTTCGATTTTGTGATTAGCCCCTTGAGTTGTATGGCACTTTAGGGCACAGTTCAGAAATTTCTTCAGTTTCATTTAAACAAAGCATTGTGCAATTTTATCAAATTGATAAAAAAATCTTACAGTAATATGCCTTCCATGCTGGCATGTTGTGTGTTTAGGTGCTAAATTCAGTTCCTTAACTGCCTAGTTTTAATTATATTTTATTTAAAAAATCCACAGTTGTGGAACATGAATCCAGAATCTCTTAATGAGTGGCAGAAGACATGGCCACTTGAGTCTTACACCAAAGTAAAAAGCAGAGAAAGAAGTTTGTAGCACTGGGGAAAATGTATTAAGTGTTTCTGGTGAAATGACTGTTACTAAAATAAGGCTACAAAAAAACAAAAAAGAACCAAAGCAAACTGAAATAATAGGTTGACACTTTATTGACTTGAAGTGTTAATCAGTTCCTTTATCTAAATGTTATGCTTTAGACTGTCTATGGGCTTAAGCAGATGATGGTTGATGCATAACTGTGTCCTTAAGATCTGCCTGTACCTGGAAGAATATATGATTTTTTCCTAATAAATGAAAAGCTTCTATTTCAAAGCATGGTTCCATGGCAGATTTTCAGTGTTTCAGAAGACACAATGCACAGTCCTCACTTCAGAGTTACATGTTTTGCAGATCTGCCATCCTGTTTTCTCATGTGGCTTTCACAGCCATTCATTTGCTCCCATGAACAGGATCAAACTAGAAAGTAGAGCTAAGGTCATGTGATCTAAGTGCAGGAAGACAGGAGGCTTTTGCTGTTACATTTCAGACTCAAAGATCCAACATCAATTGTTGTGACATGAATGTGAAGACTTAGGGTTTTTTACTGTTTAGAATAATCTGATTGTAGATGTGGTTGCAATGTAAATGAGGTCATGTTATGGTTGTGAGACTTTTGGATAGTAAAGAACTTAAATCATTAAGGATCTGAAATAAGATCGTGAATTACAGGATCTTTACATGTGTGCAGTGAGCAGTAGGCATTTAATTGTTTTTGTCTTCTGTCATAGGCAGCCTGTACAGAAACCACAGCACAAGTTTCAGTCTGTCCAATTTAGCCCTACCAACCAAAGTTGGGAGAGACAAGAATACTCCCTTTCCCAGCCTGAAAGGTAACCATTTTTCTCTTTGTCTTCTACAGCCTTTTCAGTTATTGTGACTTGGCAATCTGAGCTCCTACCCCTAACAGGAATCCTGGGAGTGATGTCCCATGGTCATTTGGGTAGTTCCTGTGTTAAGGAGCAAGACAATAAATTGTTATATTTCTCAGTCAGTCTTTTTTTCCAACAACTGGGCTGTGTTGGGATTGGAGAGTGTCTGGTCTAGGCTGAGTTAACAAACAAAACCAACATTCATAGTGTATTTTGGTTTGTTTTAAGTACTTAGTATGAAGAACGGGAACCAAGAGGTGGGTCCTGCTTTTATACTGCCACTATCTTCATGCTTAGCCTTAGGTAGTTTATTAGTGATGATGCTGCATTTGTAAGTGGGGGTAATGCCAGCCTCCCATGGAAGCCACAGATTACATGAGTTTCCAAAGTGTTTATTGTCTTTTCAGATTGCTAAATAGAAAATCAAATTACAACCATGCTTTCAGTTCAATGAGAGTGAAGATCAATCCCTAGCATATGTGCACAATCTTTTCATTAGAACATCTCCTGTTTGTCAGCAGTATTATTAGGTAATGTGTCTGAATGGGCACTAGAGAAATGGCCCTCACACCATGGGTGTTGGACAGCCTGGTCATCCTTGTAACGAATGTAATACTGCAGGGGTGACTGAGATTGCATTGGTGTCGTAGTGTTTTCAGATACCATACTGAGAAGTATGAGTTACTTTGCCTTTTGAGTTACTCTGATTAGAACTTACTGCTTTTGTTTTAATGTGTTGATTTTTTTTTTCATTTATTTTTTCCTTCTCATCACTTTTATCGGTAAAGATTACTTTAATCTGGAATTGGGAAGGGATGTGGATGAAGGTTGGTATGATGTTTTGCTGACCTTTAACCTTGTAGAAACAAAGACCAAAAGCTGGATTTTGTATTTCTGCTTTGGACTTTGTTTTTGAGACGACTAATCATTCCCTGTGTGTAAAATAAGGAATAACAGGACTGGTAGGGTGAAAACACTAGCAGAGACTCTGCACAGCTGTTTTTGACAACCTTTTACCAGTTGGTTGTGTTCTCGTGTCCAGTTGTACTGGATAAGAAACATGCTTTGTGTCAGGGTTGTTTCCATGGGTAAACTTAATGACCGATTCCATGCATTGGAAGAAAACAGTGATGGGGTTTACCATTCCACATTCATGCTTTGTGCCTCATCTTCTGCACTTTGGTGTTCTTAACTATTTTAATCCTGTAGGGCCTCTAATGTTACTGTGCAGATATGAGGATGGGATTTCCATGGAGTAGCTCAATCTGTTTTATGCATGTGCAAATGTGTGTGTGTGTGTGTGTGTGTGTGTGTGTGTGTGTGTGTGTGTTCATTTACATGTGCATGCTGGCTCACTGGGATTCCCACTGAGCACTTCAGTGGTTTTTAGATGTTTTTGTCTCTGCTGTAGAGATACAAAGTTGTTGCATTAACTTGTTCTTGCCAAGTGTGTGTTTCTAACTGTAATGGGAAATGATGCTGGGACTCCATTTCATTGCTGCTGTTTGACCACTTTCCATCTTCCTTTTTAACTTTTATTTCATGCGCATCCATTGATATTTTTTCCTTGGTGATGCAGATGGTTTTTGTAGTGCCATTCAAATACAATATGTGCAGTAATGTCCTTGAAGATGCAGTACACTGGTTCCACGATGCCAAATTTCAAGTCAAGCACTATCTCTTAAGTTATTCTGGCCCTTGTGGTCTTGGGCTTTCAAACATCTTCCTGCTTTAGTGTCATTTGGGTTTTATTTTGAGGGAGGGCTGGGAAGAAACTGATAGTTGGATTCTTTTGATGCTGACAGTGGGGAGTGTAGATATTTCAGTACACTACTAATTTTATATTTTGTGTCCCAGTATTTGGGTTAAATACTATAATGGAGATTATTACTGAAGCTGGCCCAGTAAGCAATGAAGGTGGGTTCCCTACAGCATGAGCTGTGCATGATGTAACAATTTCCAGCATTCCCTATGCCTGACTTTGGGCTACCTTTCTCACTGGGTAACCAGTACCACATGATCTATACTAGTCACCCTCAATGCATTATGCTTTTACATATAGTGACTAATTTGAAGATGGTTTTGTTGTGGAACTGCATGCAGAGCAGCCAAACTTTTCCTGCCTCTCACCTCCTGCTCCCATTACCATCTTCTCTTTTTCTCTCTGCATTACTCCCATTACTGTTTTCTGCCGATGTGTGATGCTAGAATATGATATATGCTGCTGCTTTTTTGGAGTTTCCATTTTGTTTGAAGTCTGTTACCTGTAATTTGAATAGGTGTGTTAGCCAACTTTAGTGTTGCTTGTCACTGGGATCAGATTGTTTTCTTCCCTCCCTTTCCTCTCATTCTGTTTTCTCTCCTCTTTAGGAAACAGACGGGCCCTTGTTGATCAGAAGTCTTCAGTCATAAAGCACAGCCCAACAGTGAAAAGAGAATCTCCATCACCCCAGGGACGAACTAGCAATTCCAGGTAATATTTCTTTCCTGCTTTTCAAGTGTACAATGTAGTTAAGAGTGTCCTCATACCTGGCCAATGTTTTCTCTGAAGTCTAACTGTTTAAAACAAAGTAGTACTTTTCTGTTGCCCTAGACCTGGACATGGTATTGTCTAAGAGATTTGGTACAGATATCTTACAGTTAAAAGTGCACATGCTTATTTTTCTGTGCTCCTCATTCTGTCTGAGGTCCAAAATGTTCTAGGTTTCTGCTTTAACTCAGTAGTTATTCTTTGTAATTGAGTGTTCTGAATAAGGTTATCTAGCCCAGTGGAGTTTTAATGTGCCATGCAGGGAGATCAGCTGAGTCCAATGAAGCAGTTTGATTCCATAAATTCATGTGAAGTGCTATTCTCAGCCTTGGGAAGGGACTCAGAATGGTGCAAGTACACATTACCTGATTTGTACCTGTGCTTTCTCTTCCATTTCTTATGTAGCAGTCATGGGTAGAGTGAATTTATTTTGATCTACTGGGTTTGGGGAACAAGTAAGAATGATAACTGCAGTTCAGACTGCAGAATGCAGCAGGTTGCACAGGAGTTTCCTTCTTCTTGCCTTTCCCTCTGTGGCAAAAGAAGCTGAGCAAGCATGTGCCACACAAAACATGTGCCAAGGCTGCTGCGGTAATGCATTAGTAGTGCTGCACTTCTCTTTTACAGAAGATAGAAGCATAAAGGATTCCTGTAGATGCTGAGGGGTGCTGAAAGTGAAGAGTAGAGTGATATCTAGGGGAGCTAGAGGAAAGCCTGATTATGGCTTTTTATAGGAAATAAAGGACAAAATGACAAAATAAAGTATTTGATACTACACCTATGGAACAGAGCTTGAGCTGTGTGCAGTTACATTAGCAGCAGACAGAGCTAGGTGTCAACTACTGTTGATGGGGAAGGTACTTCTGTGTGTGCCCTGGCCATAGCTCTCTTCCCATGTAAGCCAAAGGAAGCAGAGGGCAACTAACTTTTGCCTGCTTTCTCTTAAATGTACCAGTGAGAACCAGCAGTTCCTGAAGGAGGTGGTACACAATGTTCTTGATGGGCAAGGTGTTGGCTGGCTGAACATGAAGAGAGTCCGACGTCTTCTGGAGAGCGAGCAGCTCCGTGTGTTTGTACTGAGCAAGCTGAATCGCACGATCCAGTCGGAGGAGGATGCTCGGCAGGATGTCATACAGGATGTGGTCAGTGCTGAACTCAGCAGGCTCCTCACACTCAGTGTCTGAGGAGGCTCAGTTCACCAGTGGTTTTTGTCAATTGTGAAAAGCTGATGTTACAGCAGTTTGAGAATTTATGTTCTTGACTTACTTTCTCACTTCTGAAATAGCAGCACTAATGGGGATTTCATTGCAGGAGATCAGTCGCAAGGTTTATAAAGGCATGCTGGACCTTCTGAAGTGCACTGTGTTAAGCCTGGAGCAGTCTTATGCAAATGCTGGCCTGGGAGGCATGGCGAGTGTTTTTGGCCTGCTAGAGATAGCACATACTCACTACTATAATAAAGGTAAGAAAAGTGTTCATGAGATTACAGTGTTTATGAACCAAATAAGGTTGGGAAGGTAGTTGGTTTTGTGCCTTTTGAAATTTCAGGGCTTTTCCAACACTTCCAAAATGGTGAGAATTGTACCATTGTTGCTGAAGCCTGGTAACACTTGAAGCCTGTTACGTGTTTCTTACGTATGTGTTACTGTACGAAAGCAAAATAATGGCCATGCTGATATTAAATTGAAAATGGAAACTCTGCAGTGACATACAAAACCTGGCACTTCTACAGCTGAAGTGGAAATTCTGGGAATGGGGACCTTCAGCTAAAACTGTCCCAGCCACAGTTGCAGGCAGCTTCAGTAAGGAGGGAGATACTTGTGATGTGGAACCATACAAGTCTTACATCTCACCAACCACATTGTACTGCACAATTATTTTTGTACAACTGAATTCTCTTAGAGAAGAAAGTCTGATAATATCTCTTTATTTTTCGGATGTTCCTTAAGGCTCTGATTCTCAATGCAAAATAAGAAAATGCATGCTAAGGAAGAAAGCAAAAGATGACAAAAAGCTGTATCTCTGCTTAGTATCTGACTTCTCTGTAATCCCAGTTGATGAAGAGTTACTTGTTTCATTGTAGCAGAGGAGTAGCATCTACCAAACCCTTTATAGTTGGTGTTCTGGGTCTTGCATCAGGGATTTTTTTATGAATTAGCATAGATACGCCCCGTGTTCTTTCCAGTCATTGTTAGAATGATGAGGCAGATGAGGAAGGCTGTGCTAGTCCTGAAAGTGGAGAATAGGCTGATCTTGCTAATTGCAAGCTTTTAGTCTGACACTGCTTCTAAGAAAAATTGGAGTGGCTGATGTAAAACTCAGTAGTTTTAGAGTGAAGACCAAATAGCATAATTTGATGCTGAGTTCTCCCAGTAAACTAATTGTGGCCATGACAGACAAAATTTGGTGCAAACTTTTAAAGACTCTTCTCATTATTGCATAACATCTTAATTTTTAGTAAAATTTTAGCTGTTTAGTATATTTTACTTGTTTTTCAGTTAGTTGAAATTCATATTTATTTCTAGAAATATTTTATAGAGATTAGTTCTTATGTTGACATTATTTAACGTATAGTAATAAGCAAGTAATCCTACAGGACATGATGGATATAGCTTGTTTGTGTAGAGTAAGCTAAATCTTAAAAAAGCATGGTCGTGATTAAGTTATAATATGGTCAAACTAAGGACTTGTTTTTAGGAACAAGGATAATTGGCAGCAATAGTAGGATTGGGAGGTATATCCTAGGAAGCATTTTCTCCTGCTGTTGTATGTGGACTTCCTACTATTTACTGTGTCTGTAAAAACTGGGAAGGGAGACACTGTGGATCTGTGAATTTGGAATGCAGCTACTGTATAGTATCTTGATGTATCACTAAAAGTTGAGGAGGTTTCTGAAGAGATCTGCAAGGCATTGGGGAAACACTTTTGCACTGAAGGATGGAAATGTTCAGTCTGATGAGTGTTAGGTGGTGATTCTTTTCAATTGCTATCTAAATAGAAAGGTGTTACTGAAAGCAGAATCTTAAATCCACTGTATAAAGGTATCACAAGATCTAGTGGTGTGACAGATTTTGATAATAGGATATGAAATTTTGACTATTAGATTCATCAGGTATTTGAACAGTTTGTGCAGGAGTCTCTTTAGGGAAAGCCTGGTTTTAACTGTTCTTTTCTGAAGGTTTTGCTGTAATTCAAACTGTGGGGTTTAATACAGAGAAATAATCCAAACTGCTCTTAGGGACATATGGCTGTAGGAAGTCTCAGAGATAATGGAAGAGCTATAGCTGATTGGTTTTGGTTTTTTTTTCCCCTAACTGAGGTTTCATGAGGTTTTCATGTTACTCATGAAATTGAGTGTATTTGTCATCTTGGTACTGTGAGAGGAACCTAGCTTCTATAGATTGTATTCTTGGTAGTTTAGGCAGAGTTGTTTAATTTTTCATAATTTTGGCAGAGGAGGTGCTACAGTTACTGTGTCAGAGAACATCCCTAGGTTTCAGATATACAGAAATGAGATACTTAAGTATCCCTACAACAGTACTCTGGCTTTCTCCTCTACTGTTTCCACCAGTGTGTCAGACTATCAGCAAGTCATACTGACCTATGGGAACAAATGTGGCACTGAGCTGTTTCATTGCCAGGCTTAATGATTTAGATGAGGCCATCTGTCTCATCTTTCTTCTCCAGCTCTCATTTCCTTTTTCCTTACGTTTCTTTCTATTTATTTATTTATTTATTTTCTCTCAACACTTTTTATTTAAAGAACCAGAAAAGAGAAAACGAAGTCCTACAGATGGATCTGTCACTCCAGTTGGCAAGGATCCTGCATCATCCCCAAGAGTGGAGCCAAAACCTGCGATGCAGCTGCCGGTACCTCAGCTAATGCCAAAGCCACCGAGCCCTGCAGGCAAAGGGCCAAGGGAGTTTGACACAAGAAGTCTAAAGGAAGAAAATTTTATTGCCTCCATTGGTGTGTATTGAGGTGCATGCAAAGTGCAGGGGGGACTTCTGGTTTGGCATTAGGTTCTGTTTGCATTCTCTCCATTTTAACACACTACATTGCTACTGTAACATGCTTCATTTACACCTTGGATCACAAGGAACAATCATATGTGTTTTCACCCTACTCTCAGATAAACTATCCACCACAATTTTCTCCCAGCAGCTGTCTAATCTTAATTGTTTCTATATTTCATTACACCTTAAACAGCCTTATTTTTTGCTCCGTGATTGCTGTTTTCAAGCAATGGGAAATGGCAAAAGAGGAACAGGGACAGCAGGATTTCAGAAAGGGCAGCTGTGGAAGGGAAATGTGAAACGTTCTGTCATTGCTGGCTACCTGTGAATTATGTAGATTGTATCCTGATATAAGTGGGATCCAAAATTTGCTGTTTGTTAACAACAGAATTTCCGAAAATATTTTAGTTATGGTGTTATAGTTTCAATGAGCAGGACTGATGGATTTTCCTTCTGTGCAATAGCAAATAGAATGTGTATTGTTCTAAACAGCATCTGCTAGGCTGGTCACTGGAGATTTTCCTGTCTTACTCTTAGATGGTATAGCTTTTCCCTATGTCTTAGGTAAAAGTTTGAAATAGGGCTTTTAGAACTGTTTCATTTAAAAAGGGCTTTACAGACTTTTTTGGTGGAGGAGAAAGAAAAAAATTACTTTGTTTGAATCCTGTGGGTTGCAAACATGAGAAGTACCATCAGCATATGAGAAACTTTTTGTCAACTGCAAAAATATGTCACGTTAAATTATAGATGTTGCTTCTTACAGCCTGTTTAAAATAACATTTCTGTGGAATCGCTGTATGAAAGATTAATCTTCTGGAAGTGTGGTCCTGTGAGCATATATGTGTGGTTTGTGGTGTAAGACAAGGGAATGTGTATATTGAGCAGCTGAGTGCCAGGAGTACAGACATTCGTTCTTGGACATACATCATAACTGCAGGCTGGGTGCTGTTGAGTCCTGAACTGATACTGAACCCCTCTGACTTGATTTGCTTTCTTGTTTAAAGAGGTAATCTGTGGAGGCAGTTGCTCAGAAACTAGTCTTGCACTCCATTTGAAAAGCTGTCAGGAAGCTGAAAGAGTTTCAGATTCAGATTTCCAGCATTTCAGTTAGCTCTTTGGTTTGCTCTGGGTACTTCATTACTTTTCTGTAGAAGAGAGATAGTAAAATATGCTTCTGGCACAACTAAGAATAATAAACCAGGCTCTAGGACAGTGTTCTTTTAAAGAACGAAGAGGGATTTTGATGAGATTGCTAAGTCTGTTTCTTTCCCTTAGATGAAATTAAAGCCTCATAGAAATGGAAGTCATAGAGATCAGATAATTCCTGTTTGTGAAGCATCATAAGAAGTGCTTTTCAAAAGAAATGCTACGTAATATGCCATGTAAACTACTGTTTCCAGAATATTACCCTTAAACAATTAATGTTCTTCAAGGACAGGCAAAGGTACATTCTCATTGGTGGTTCTGATGCTATGATGGTTTCCACTTGTCTTTTATGGAGCTAAATTACAAGAAGGAAATGGTTTTACCTACACTGACCAAAGTTCAAAATACTTAAATGTTTTTGCTGAAGCCTTTTAATCTAACTGCTTTTGTCTTTTACCACAAAACATGAACTGCTATGCAAGTCATTTTTAAGGAAATTTCTGTAAAAACAGTGTAGTCTCCATGTTCATCTGACTTGTGTGATCTAGACGTAAAGGATGTTTGTCTTGTTTTGCAGAGAGATAATTTAAAGCTGCTTGCCTATTATACTTCCTTTATATTCTGTCATGGAAACTTCAGATTAAGACAACTTTGGATATACAGGACTGGCGTTAGCCACAGTTTAGCTGTGAAATGCAGATGTTCTCATTCAAACTAATTTGTTTAGTGAAGAGCATTTGGTAAACATTTACATGTTGCTGAAATAACAACGTGTTTGTAAGTACTGCCTTTTAAACATGGGAAAAAATGTTTTTATGTGAAGATGATCCAACGCTGGAATAGGTTGGGTCCACCTGAAAAGGTGGTGGAATCTCCATCTGTGTAGAAAGTGAATACCTGACTAGACATGGTCCTGTGGCAGGCAACTTTAGTCTATATTGCTTTAAGGAGGGAGGTTGGACTAGATGAAGTCCATGAGTCCCTTTGAACTTCAGCAGTTCCTTGGTTCTGTGAAGTTTGGGAGGTACTTACAGTCTTGGGTTGCAGATACGTAAATAAAACTTTGAATTAATCTCTTGGTATTGTATAGATGAAATCCAAATTGGGCTGCTAACCTTTTTACCTAGATACAGGAGGAAATACTAGAATGAGAAGTCTTCAGAAGGATGGAGTAAAATAATGTACAGCTCTGTTTGTGGTAGTCTTATGTAAAGTGTATGTTAGTGTGGTGATTAAACTGCATCTCAGATTAAGAGCTGAGTCTGTGGTAGCTGAATCTGTTCAGTTTTCTGGTACTACAGGAACAATGGCCATGAAGTTTACGGGTTTCCTTTTTCTGAGGGGAAGTGGGATGAATTTTTACCAGTTGAGCTTTGATCTTGCCTGTGCTTTGATACCTAATTCCTACCTAGAAAATTCAGTGTGAAGATGATGCTTCTGATACTCACCAGTTGCTTACTTCTGGGGTTCTTGTCTTCCAGGGTTCATCACCTGTAGTGTAGGTCTTTTTTTCTAGGACACTGGTGGCTTTTAAGCTGATAGTTAATTAATTTACCCCTTTATATTAGTGATAAGTTTGGTTTATTGCATACTTTCCATGACTGTTAATGAAAATGTCAGTACTTATTGAAGTTTCCATTACTAGTTTTTAAATAACTGTTTAATCTGGTCAGATCACTTTATTTTGGCTGGTTTTTTTAAACAGAAAAGGTTGTGCTACATACTTCATCTGCATCAGGTCCTTTTTGGACCTGCTGTCCTGTTTAGTTCAGGGTCAGGTAACAATGGCATAGGTGTAGTATTTTATGCCCTGTGAGTTTATTTGAAGTTTTGTTTTTCTTCTTTGACTAAGTAGTTGAGAGTAAAATCTAGTCTGTTTTTAATGTGCTAGGATATACTCTACACTAAATTAACAGACAAGTCAGCTAAAAGTAAGTTAATGGCAGGTGTTGCAGCTTTCAGACTGGTGATTTTTAAAGTAAAGCCATATAGACTGAGCATGGAAGAGGCCAGATGTTTTCAAAGCCCTTTAACAAACAAATTCAGTCCATCTTAGAGACTGTTATCTGTGTCAGTGTATGCTTAGGTTGATAAGCCTGTAGGATGCTGTTTGGATCCCTCATGAATTTTATCTTATCCATCTGTCTGTTTATGAAAGTTGAAGGAACATCCATCAATCATGAGGCAGATCTAGAAATTGGTAGGCTAGAAGCCATCTTTCTAGCTTTTTCTACCTTGTTGCATTTGCCTCACTCCTGATGTCTTTTTTCATAGTACTTTGGAGCCTTCCTTCACAGTTGTAATCTATCCTTTTATATTTTTCTCCAGTGGACATTTTGCTCAATAGAACTTATTTAGAGACTGTCTTGTTCCTTATTTCTGCTATTTGCAGGATGGAATAAGTTTCTAACACACTTAAGTGACCTTTCAGGTGCTCAGGAAGTTTTCTTATAGAGTAATAAAAGAACATTTCACTTCTTTTCCCTTCCCTTTGCTAGTTTTATAAGAGGATCATCCTCTGTAGTGTCCCCAGCTTCAATGGTGCTAGTGTGAGAGGACAGTGCCTAACACTTGGAGTCAGTTCAGCATGTCAGCTTGTAATGGCAAACAGGCAATGAGCTGAAAAGGTGACTGCATTTCAGAGTTGAACAATGTGAATGATAGAGAAGTACAAGTGCCTCATCACTGTTTTGTCCCAGGGCTAAGTTTTAAGTTCAGTTTTAAGAAAACTTCAGACTGTTTTGCTGGTATGTGCATTGTATATTCTCTTATGGAATTCATTGACTTGGTTAGAGTGCTATGACTTTGAGTTTTGGAAGCTGGAGTGAAGCATGTCTGATATCTTGCTCATTTTAGTTCTTCACCATTTTCTGTTCTCTGTACCCTGACAGGAGCAAGTGGATGCAGAGTTCAGCTCTTTGCATATAGGACAGGTTCATGGGCAGAGCTAGTCATTTATTGAGAGTGTTGTCAGGTCAAAAATAACTGTAAACTTTGTGATAGTATGTAAGATATAGTATTGATTAAATGCTGTGTTAATCTACACTTGAATATTTTTGGAATTGCTGCTGCTGTTTTGTGTCTTTCTCCTTTCAGTAATATAAACTAGAGACATTAAAATATTTCTGTTAATTAGAGCTTCTGTGATGCCTATGTTTTAGAGGAGTAAATATCTGACAGTCTTAAATCCCTTTCTGAGAAAAAGTGATTAATTATTTGTTCATAAGAGCTGTTTTTCCTTAGTTGATTCACTGCTGTCAAAGTGTGGTCTGAGGAGGGGAGGGGGGATGCACCAGCACAACTGTATGAAGTCATCTCTAATGTTTGAATACTGTTACTAAGAGATGATGCAGTGCTTGATACCTAATATTTATTTCTTTTAAAATGGTGTTAATTAACCCTTCACTCAGTAGTTGTCATAAAATTCTGCCTTTTTTTTTTTTTGAGGTGAAGGGGTGGGGTTTTGTTTAAAAATTTTTTTCCCCATTTTCACCTGTCTTACCAGTCGCTGACTCTTTCTCTTTCTCTCCTGCTTTCAATGCATCTTGGGTAGAATTGTGGAACAAGCACCAGGAAGTGAAAAAGCAAAAATCTTTGGAAAAAACGAGTAAGGAAATTACAAAAAAAATGTAGAAACTGACTCCTCCAGCCTCCCCATAACTGCCAACTCCCCAGGTGCAGGGTGAGCTTGCATCTATGGCACACAGGTTTTATACTCACAAGAACAAAATCTTTCAACAGTCTCCACTAAAGAGACCAAACAGATCTGTTTGCCTTGAGAAAATATGTTGAAATGTCTTCTTTTTTTTCCCCCTTTTTTTTTTTGTCCCCTGAATGTTTCCTTCAAAGAAGAGGAAGCAGGTATTCTGCATCCTCACCAATCAGATAATACGGAAGAATTTTAAGATACTCCATCTCCTTCCTTAAAGGTTAAAACTTGTTTAACAAGTTGTTGACGTGGATATATGGATTGATTAAATGTTACTGGAATGAAAAATTCCTGTTTGTTCAAGCTGTGGGATGGTGAATTTTCTTAACTGGCATCAACCATGAGCAGTCAGTCTGCAGCCAGAAATACTTCTGAGGGGGAGAGAGAAGGTGTATGTAAAGAATTGTATTTAGTGATGGCTTCTAGAAAATAGCCTCATAATAAGGAATCAACGTGATTTTGTTTTTCATATTCCTTGGTAAAGAAGGAGTGAAGTAGTTTGAGGCTGTTGCAGAGTCTAAATAATAGTCTAAATCTACACAAATCTGAACATCTGTTGAAATAAGATAATGAATAAAATATTGAATATGTATGCTCAGCAAGTGCAATACCAGGTTTTGCTCTTTTAGTTGTCACTGTTGTAAATAGGGACATACTACATAAGGACAATAGCCAATTTATAACAGCTGTGTTGTGGTAGGTGTTTCCTAACCATAAGCTTAGTTTGTGCTTTGCAGAGCTGATGCTGCCTGTTTTACAGACTGAAGTTTGGGAAGGATTAATATCTGAGATGAATGAGTGAAGATTCCTAACATTCTGACTAACCTGGGTTTGCTTGCGTTAGTTTTCGGCACCTCAGTTAAATACTTCTGTTAAGTTCAAATTAGCATCTGGAGTTAGTTCAGAGAGAGTGGGATGCATGGGGCACCCCTGCAGTTCAGCTTCCTGTACTTAAGTTGTGAGTTGCTATCTGCTGAGGAAGGGTGTGCAGGGCAGACAGACACACAGCACACACCTGCTCTCCCAAACCGAGCCTTTCAGGTAGGTGCCTACATGGAGAGGGATGAATTGAGGTTTCAGTGTTCCATGTGTGTTAGACATAGACTCCATAAAGAAGGGAAAGAGATGTTTCTAAGTGCCTGTAAATTGACAGTGACAACAATGTAATTGTGGCTCTTGTGCTCCTTACACTCAGTTACAGCCCTCTAATATCTGAACTGCTTCAGTCAATTTCAATTCCTTCAAAAGCCAAACTTCCAGAAAAATATCTGAATTGTGTGCTGGGGCAGGAAACTCCTAAATTGCTTAAAACACAGCTGAAATTTAGTGTTTTTGCTGTAGTAATGAGATTATAAAACTTTTTGCTGTATCAGAACTAGAAATGATGACCACTTGAACGAATGGAAATATACCTCAAGAAGTGAGCCATGTGTAATTCAGTGGAAAACAGTGTTTCAAAATCTTAGAAAACATACTTTTAGTTATTTTTCTTCATAAAATTTGTTTATGCTTTCTCTTTCTTAGAGTCTTTGAGGCGTTGATTTATGGTAACTAATGCATTTGGATTTAGAGACAAAATACTGTAACAAATGAACAGTACTTTCTATAAACATTTCACAGTAAGAATTGGTGGTAAGCTAGTGTGGTCTGCACAGCCCGCTTATGGCTTTGCTATTCATGAGTTTACATATCATCTCAAACTCACTCCCACAAATTTTTGTATATTATCCTTCTCTCTCTCTCTCTCGCTCTCCTCCCTTCCCTTTTCCTTTCCTTTTCACTGTCTTATCCTCTCTGATATTACATATAATAGAAACATGTTCATAATTCCAAGGTTATTGCAATCAGTAGTTACAGAGATAGTGGCATTGTTTGCTTAGAAATACTGGCTATAGACGTGGGTATATAATACAAATATTCCAGCAGCTGATCATGTCTTCCTGTTACTGAATAGTTGGCAGATATGGCTATGGCAGAAGTATTGCATTCAGTCTCTTCCCCTATTGGGGAGTATTAACATTCTGTGTACAGCCTGTAACACACTCTTTTCTTGTTTTCTTATTTACTTCATTCAGTGCTTATCCAAATTTCTTTTCAGGCTCTCTCTCTTCGTCATTCTCTTTTCCTTCTGCCATCCCATCTGAGCACAGTAGATGATACGAATCTAGAACTGCATGGGAAATTGAACATAAAGTTCTTTATCCTTTCTTTCCTGTTTTTGTTTTTTGGATTGTTGGGTTAATGAATGCATGACTTAAAAGCTTGCTGATTCCCTCTCTCTCTCCCCTACCTATGTGATAGCCAACTCTGGAGAGCCATTTGTTAATGTAATTGGGGAATGTTGTAAAGTACAGCATCATAAAGGCTTAGTCTTTGAAAATCTTGCTGGGTAACACCAGTTGTTACTGTTTATTTTCTTGTCATGTGTTGCCTCATTTTTGCCTAGATAGTTGCAGTGGGCAACCAAAAAAATGTCCAGTTCAGGACTTCGAGCAATTTAGCTGTTCAAAAAAGGATTCTGACTTTTAAATAAATAGATATTCTTTTTTATTACCAAGAATTAAAGGAAGTGGCTTCCTAGAGTTGAATGTCAACTGCTCTGCATGTGTTATTGTAACTGGAAGCTACTTGACTGTTGTCTGTCCTGTTATCTCTCTTGAATGGCAAAGAAAGGTACTGTTTAATTATAGTCACTCCTGGACTTCAGAGTATTTGAAATTCAAACTAATGTTTGAAGACTAGCAGATGTCATCTGCTGGCCTTGTTGTTTTTGGTACCAAGAAATAATAAAAAAGGCTTTAAAAATCAAAGAAGTGAGAAAGCAAATCTTGGTACAGTTCCTGCTTCCAATCTGTCATTTGCTCTCTCCTGTGCTGTTTTTTCTTGTTATAGTAATAATTCACTTTTTTCTTTGTTCAGGACCAGATGGTGTTAAACAATTTGATTTGGGAGAAACAGATGAGAAGAAATCCCAAATCAGTGCAGACAGTGGCCTCAGTCTGGCCTCAGGTTCTCAGGTGAGTGGCTCCTATGCTTGCTTTATTTATGTGGCAAGAGACAGGATTCTTCTATTCACTACATAATTATGGGAAGACTTCTAGGGTTTGAGTACTCTTGAGAGGCTCATTTGGTAAAATTTCTTCACCCCTTTCTCTAGGGCATTGTTCTTTGTAAACTCAGTTACAGGACACCATGGTCTTTTGACACTCAGACAGCAGTTTCTGTTTGATTGGCTAATTAAACTAAGGAAGCATAAGGCATGTGATTCTAGAGCCCAAAAGAATGGGAAGTCTTGTTATCTCCTTATGGTAAAAACTAATGTGACTCTTCTTGTCTTTCCTGTGTTTTGATTGCAGAAGAGTGATTTTGACTCTCTTCCCAGTGGAGGACCAACAGTTATGGTCCGAAGTACAAGCCAGGATTCTGAAGTCAGCACTGTGGTAGGATATGCCCAGAGTGAAATCTGGATGTGATTGACTGCTTGTTAAAGTGAGGAGGGCATTTCGTGCCTACATTTCGTGAGCTGTGGCAGCAGTGTCACACATGCATAAAGTGCTCTGTGAGTTCTCTCTCCAGAGCCTCTGAGTGGGTAGCAAGCATGTGTGTCTGACAGAACATATATAGTGCTTGCTTTATGAGTAGATTGCAGCCTTCATGTGTGGTTCTTCTTGCTGTTACATATTCCTACATATTGGTGTATTTATGGAACTGGTGGATTGCAACGATTCTATAAGTATATCTTAGTTGTGTATAAACCATCTGTAAAAACCAGAAGTTTTAAAAGGTACCTGAGTGCAGAAAGGCAGATCGATGCATTAAAAATAGGAACAAATTCTCTGATGTATTATCTGTTGAAGGTAATTTATTTTTCTCCACAGGTTAGTAACAGTTCTGGAGAGACATTGGGAGCAGACAGTGACTTGAGTAGCAATGCTGGTGATGGCCCAAGTGTGGAAAATGGTGGCAATTTGGCAGGATCCAGAGGCACTGTGTCAGACAGTGAAATTGAGACAAACTCTGCTACTAGCTCTATCTTTGTAAGGGCATTGCAGACTTTTTTGGTTTTTTGTTTGTTTTTTGGTTGTTCTTTTTTTTAATTTTGAACAGTAATATTTCAGTGTGTGTGCATGTATGGAAGAAGATCTCTGATTCAGTTCTAAGGGTTAATCAGCAATGACTTACAATATTACAATGTCAAAGATGTAATTTTGTCTGGATCTTCATTTCCATTTTCTTCATTTCCTTTGCAATAAATGGTTTTTTGAAAGTAGCAGATCTTGCATCACCTTAGACTCCAGTAATGTTTAATATTGATGCAATATTTCTCTCCACTAAGTGAATATTTGGTGGGCATTGTTCATCCTTAACTGAAAGGAAAATTCCCTGTTTCTTAGGAGAAGCTGCTTGATAGAGTAAAAGAATTTTACATTTTAGTTTTAGCAGCTGTTCTGTTTCTTTGAAATATTACTTTAGTCCTATTTCAAGTGTAATCATAACTTTTAAATATATTTGTCTAGTTGTAAGTTCTGTATGCAGTAAAATCCAAATAATTTGTGAGCACTTCATTTTGTAAAGTCCTTGATTATTGTGTATAACCTCTAATATACATCTTATCAAGACAACAGTGATACACTTTATTTGGCTTAATGAAGGTCTCAGCAAAATAAGAAAATTTGCAGTGCCTTAAGATTGGTCTCACTAAAATAATATCATTATTTTATGATAATGATAAGATTGTGAAAGCATTTATAGGGCTTCTGCTTCTAACGTTAAGGAACAAACAAAACCATTGTGTTTCCTAGCAGATTTCTACAAAAAGCATGAAAATGATTTAGCTCTGTCTGCTTCTTTTGTTGCAAGAGGGTGTCCTCTCAGTTACTGAAGAGTCAGACTTTTAACATTTACTTTTCTGCATTTTTCTACTAAATTAAATAGAATAAAGCTAAATAGAAACTAGCATTCTAAGAACCCTTGCAAGAGATTTGGAACAAAGATGATGGGTATATATGATGTGTGATGAATTCAAATTTTTCACCATAGTTTACCTGTTGGTAGAGAAATAAATGGGCCAGCTTTGTTGTCACTGTTCCTGCTGGCTGTTTGTCCTGACTCTCACTCTTCAGGCCAGATGATACGATACATAATTATTTGCTTAATATCATATCTTTAAGAATACATAAGTGTGAAATATAGGGGATGACAGAAGAAGTTCTTTCCTTCAGTCTTGGGCTTGTATTTTTGTTTTGCTTCAGTTTTCCTTCAGGGAAGCAGTGTGCTTCCTTTGTGTTTTGATTTCTCTATTTTTCTCTCTTTGAGTTTCCTTCTGACTCTGGATGTTTAAGTGTATTACACTGCTCTTCAAACAAAACAATTGTTATGTGATTGTCTGCAGGAGAAGCTCTTTTGGAGTATAGGTTACAAACTGCATCTGTTAAACCCAACAGCGCAAGAGAAAGCCCTGCAGGGTGCAGAGTTGAATTGCCAATACCTCTGTATTATTTTCAGGCCAAGTCTCACAACCTGAAGCAGAGTGTGAAGGATAGCAAAGGGACTACTCCAGGGAGAGGTCCAGAGGATGGGAACCAGCGTGTCTATCTGTATGAAGGACTTTTGGGTAAGCTGCTTTTTTTAGTGGGGAGGGAATCTTTCACGTTGAAGTTCAGATGAAATCATGTCTAGGATGGACTGGAATTTTCACTTTCCCTGACACTGTTTTTGACCTCTAACTGTTGTCTGTGCTGGTAGAATAGGAAGGTACATCAGACCATTCAGAGTAAAGCCAGAGTTTTGCTGAGGAAATTGAATAAGTGTAAGAGGAGATTGGTGTGGGTGGTGTAGTTTGCATAAAATAAAGTCTGTCCAAGTCTCTTGCTCTTCTTAAATATGAATTCTTTAAACAGTGTGAAGAAGGGGAGAAGGAAGTTAGCCATATATGGAAAGCTAAAATATATTACTAGTCCTGAAAAAAGATCATTCAGCTTAAGTCACTGAACAGAGGGCTAAACACAGAATTCTAAAGGGCTTCAAGTATATCCTTGAATTAGGAGTACATTGGCTTTTTTGTATTTTGTCTGGACTTGCTGTTAATCAAAGGCTCTCTCTTCCTGTGTTTTTCATCCTTTCCATTTATTGTTCCTACCTGCTTGGAATGGTGCAGGTAGGGATAAAGGATCTGTCTGGGACCAGTTAGAGGATGCTGCAATGGAAACCTTTTCTCTGAGTAATAATCTTATCTTTCTACTTCTCTGTGTGTTTGCTGTGATCTGTGTCTGTGTGAGATATTCCTGTCTCTTTCGGGCAGTGTTAACAGTTTATGGAAGAAGATATACTCCTTAAAGAATAAGAGATGAGAGGTACTTTACTGTAAGGGATTAAAAGTATTGTGCTGTTAATTAGAATGAGAGATTTGTCTTGTCTTTTCTTTTACACTTTTCTTAAGTTGTGGTATTGCTTGTAGTTTGCAAGTAACTTTAAAATTCTTTTTAAATATAGTTTCATTGTGTGATGGTTTGTGGTATTTTCAAGGAGTGGGAATGAACAGGAATTGATCTTAAAAGTATCTGACTGGAGTAAATGGAGTAAATGCTCAATTTTTTTATACATTGCATAGGCAAAGAGCGTTCAACTTTGTGGGACCAGATGCAGTTCTGGGAAGATGCTTTTTTGGATGCTGTGATGTTAGAGAGAGAAGGAATGGGGATGGACCAGGGACCTCAGGAGATGATTGACAGGTAAATTCTTCAGTAGACCTTTTTCCTCCTCATTGTTTCACCTGGGGCTGAAAGAGTAAAATTAGTGGGAAAAAATATTTTAATTCTGCTTAACATGCTATTGTCACTTTGTAAACCTACTTACTATACCTGACTATTCCAAGAGGAGCCTTTTCTCTCTCTGCTGGTCATTAGCTCCTGATACTGAAATACTTGTCTTTAGTTATGACATATATATTTTTTAACTCTTGTGGTAAGATATTTCCAGAGAAATGGGTAATGTAAGCCTAACAATATGAACAGATGGAATAGACTAGATCATCAGTAAAGTAAGAGATTTCTGTGGCAGTATGGCTGTATTCTGGAATAATAGTGTGTTGACGTAAAGTGAAATAATTAAATATTTCCAGAAATGGCGTTTTGAGCCTTCTCAAAATGCCAAGTAACTTAAAGGTGTTTTCACAGCTTGTAGTTAAAACAGAGAAAACCATGAGGAAACCACTCTCTAGAAATATCTGTGTGGCTGCCTAAGGCTTGACTGCTTCTAAGATGTCAATCTTGACTAGCTTCCTCTTCCTCCCCCCAGCTCTGTTAAGAAGCTGATCATTCTGTGTTCTTGTCTACTGCCTACAGCCCTACTGCCTCCATCCATGCTATTGTGAAACATGAAATCTGGTAGCCAAAATAAGAACTAGTTTGGGGTGCTGGTTTCAAAACTATTATTCCAGAAACTGCCTACCTTACTGGAAAAAGAGAGTGCCTGGTGCACTTCCTTCATCAGCTTTCTTCTGCCTTGCAGCTGTATTTAAGCTCTAATGCTGGATAACTCTTGCGCTGAGCTATGTGTTCCTCTTCTGACAGTTGTAATTGCCACGGAGCTGTGACTGCAGAGAACAGGAAATGGGTAAACCCAGCGGACCACCAACAGACTTCCTCCTGAGCAGATGTTATTTGCTTCAACTAGTTAATAATTAAGGAAAATGTTTAACTACCGATCACGGTGTTTAACTGGAAAATGTCCATTTGACTTAGTGTTTTTAGAGGTTGTATTTGCCATACACTTCACAAACAGTGCTGTGTTCTCTGCCAGTGCTTTAGTGAAGTGGGTGAAGAATGCCTGTGAGTCTGCTTCAGATGTAGCTCTTCTTGCAGGTATCTTTCCCTGGGAGAACACGATCGAAAGCGTTTGGAGGATGATGAGGATCGCTTGTTGGCTACACTGCTACATAATATGATTGCTTATATGCTTATGATAAAGGTGACTTCTTGTTCTTTTTAATAGATTGTTGCTCAGACTTAAACAGTGTATTTCATTTATGTGGTCTTGAAACCATCCATCTCTGTTTATGAAACTCAGAACTGTGGATAAGTGCAGTTTCTAGTAGAAACTACAAAGTTGGAAGGCTTTCTGTTACTAGAGAGATTAATTTATTTGAGCTGTCAAGGGAAGCATAATCCTGCAAACCCAACACTTTGGTACTTTAATTTATTTTCTTATTTTGCATAGTAGGTTTTAATTTTAAAATATATTGAAAAATACGATGCTTTCTTTCAAGCACAAAGAATTCTTGCCAAAAGAAGGAAGCAGATTGAGTTTGTTTTATATATTCCACAACATTAAGGTCATAATGCAAATGTGTTAAAAACCAATATTTGATTCAGCTTGAAATCAGTACTCAAACATGAGTGTACTTTGTTTGAAGCCTTTAGTATCGATGGCTGGCATTCAAGTAGCCTTTTGAAATGGCAACTGAGGCAGAAATATTTTGCTTCTGAGTTTGCCTGCAGCTCATCTTCAGGAGGAATCTTTTGCTGTTGGAAGACTCTCTGGGAGTGTTTGTTAGAGCCACAGCCTAGTGAGGAGGAAACACATGGTGAAAGAAGGAGAGCTCTCATACAATATTGTGTTGAGGGTTCCACAGCTTTGTAAAAGGAGTCTGTGCAGAGGAAGAGGTGGAGGAGCTGGTCTGGCAATGAGACCCAGAAATGGTAGCATGGAGAACTAAGGCTTTTGATGTCAGTAGTTGGAAGAGGTGGGCAGTGGAGCTGCAGCTTGTGTGCATGGGCAGGCAGGAAATCTGTTGTGCATGGCATCACTTTTGCAGTAGCTGGAAAAAATGGGATACATGCAACTTGGTCCTGTACTGCTCATTAAGGAGGCCCTAGCATGAGTGAACTAGAGATCAATTGTTTTGTTTCTTAGCAATGGAAACCAAGATATGTTTGGGAGATTGGAGTTGCTTCCTGTGAATAGAGAATAGTATGCAACAGTCTGTATATCTGCTTTCTAGGTGAACAAGAATGATATTAGGAAAAAGGTACGTCGTCTAATGGGAAAATCACATATTGGATTGGTGCACAGCCAGCAAATAAATGATATTCTAGACAAACTTGCCAATCTGGTAAGTAAAACAGTGATATACCTCTGGGAGCTACAGTGGAGGAGATAAATTGCCTGAAAAGTCTTATGTATATTCTTTGCAGCACTAATTTTAAAACATTAAAAATTGAATTTTTAATTTTTACTCTTCACAATTATAGAATAAAGACTGGGACTATATGACCCTGTTTATAATGTTCTAATATTACGCAGTTATCAGAGCTGCAATACCAATATGTATAAACATGACACTTATGTACCACAGTTATGTGCAGCATTAATGTTTTCTTAATAATATTTGTTGGCAAGAACCTTTGTGATTCCTATAACTGTAAGAAGTGTTTAGTTTTCTATCAGTTTCCAGGCCGCTATAAGACTTGTAGCAATCAGTTTCTGTACAAAACTGTTTCCAGTATTCATACAGAATAAACTCGATGTCCTGTAATGATCAATAAGAATATAGGCTAAAGCTTCAGTTAGTAAATCTAGCCAGTTTTTAACACAACCATCACCAGGGTGGACACATTATAGGCTCTTCTAAAGGTATTCTATGTTTGGAACTTAGCTTTCTGCACAGAAAAGACACGAAATTGTCTTATAATTAATTGTCAAAAATCAGACAAGTTTACTGCAAAGATACCAGAACTCAGACACCTCACTTTGCCATACTGAGTATGGTACCATGTGAATGTTGTATGCTGTGTTAACTCTTACAGTCTCACTTGTTGAAACTAAACTTACTGGAGTATCTTACTGCTTTGTCCAAAATTGTCTCAAATCATCTCATTAAATATTGTTAAAATTTCTTCTTTCTTTCATTTGTGTCACCTAATGGATTTTTTTCAAAGTTCATTAATGATTGCATGTGGGGTTTTTTTGTAGAATGGACGGGAACTCCCTGTGAGACCCAGTGGCAGCCGCCACATCAAGAAGCAGACCTTTGTAGTACATGCTGGGACAGACACAACAGGAGACATATTTTTCATGGAGGTAGAGACAATAATAATGCTATTGCAACTAGTAGCACAAGAAATAAGAGAAATAGCATTAAAAATCTTACGTAATATTTTGTGCTCCCAGGTATGTGATGATTGTATTGTGCTGAGAAGTAACATTGGCACCGTGTATGAACGTTGGTGGTATGAGAAACTCATCAACATGACTTACTGTCCCAAAACAAAAGTGCTTTGCCTCTGGCGCAGGAATGGTCAGGAGACACAACTGAACAAGTTCTACACAAAGAAGGTTCGTATCTTGTTTAATATATACAACATTGCAGGGATAACTGCACAGAAAAAAACAAATCCTTCGTGTGTCATATTCCACGTTTAATCAAGAAATAGCACTCTCTTTCCAGCACTGGTTTCTGAACTGCAATGGCTGCTCAGCAGCACTGACATCTGAAGCTGGCATTGTGCACTGTCATTTACTTGGATACACTTGTCCACCAGAAAGTAATTCAAGAAATGACATGTAACATGTTAGAAGAAGGAAAGCATCAGTATTACTAAATATTCTGTGAGCTTGCAGGCTTGTGAAGATAATAAAAATATTACAGAGGATTCATGGGCAAAATCTAAATAAAACTATGCTCTAGGAGTTAATTGTATAATTTTTGGTCTTAGAATAATAGAATGGATTGGGTTGGAGGGGACCTTTAATATCACCTACTTTAAACCCCCCACTGTCATGGGACACTTTCCATTAATCCCACTGTCCATGTCAGTGACAAAGGTGTTAAACAACATCGGACCCAGTGCTGACACCCAAGGAGCACCACTTGTCACAGGTTTCCACTTGGATGCTGAGCCACTGATCTCAACTCCTATGAATTTGTCCATCCATCAAATTTGTTCCTTTCTAGTATAGAGTAGCTCAACCATCTCTGTGACCTTCATCTTGGACTATGGATGGAAAATTTTTCTAAATTTAGCTCTGAGATTATGGCTTAATCTCAGAGTTGAAGGAAGATCAAGAGAAGGATATGCCACAAGGAAATTGATATGAATAACAAAAAGATAAATATTATGTACATGACTAGCAATATTGATTGCTGGAAGCTGAAAGAAAGGGAGAAATTATTTTGATGCTTTTTCTACATTAAGAAACTGCATAGGCCTGGTTAGAAGGTGCCAAGGCATGAACTCTTCACTAACTTGTGTGGTTAAATGCTATGAAATAATTTCCCTATCATCTTGTAAAACAAATATAAATACTAGCTAGTAATTAGGTGTGCTTGAACTTGAACAGGCTTTTGGTCATTTGGCACCACATGGACCTTGTTCTTTTTGTAGAATCTTAGAATCTTGCTGTTCTTTTCCCTCCCTTAGTAATTTGGAGAAATAATGTATTACTCTTCTTATATCTGTTAGTGTCGGGAACTGTACTACTGTGTAAAAGACAGTATGGAGCGAGCAGCAGCAAGGCAGCAAAGCATTAAACCAGGTACAAGATTTTAAATGTTGGGATCCTTTGGTATTTAATCTGCAGCCAGCAATTTTTTTTTATTAATTTTGAACACAATCTCCTTTTACTTGGAAATCTTGGGGTAACTGTGCATCCATGTTCAAGTAGCAGATAGCTGTTTTTAGCAAGAGTGTATTTAAAAGGTATTTTGAGAACTGGGCTATAATTTAGTATTAAAAATGCTCTTTTTTGCTGAACTGAATAATGCAAAAGAAAGTAGATGGACATGTCTAGATTATTCACCTGTTAATATCCTCTTTTAAATTATAATTTTAAACATATTTTGACATTTTAATTGCTTAATACCATGCAATGCAGGTCACAAATGCAAGCCTCCTTTGTGCTGCTTATGTATCTGTACTTAAGACTATGCTCTCTATGGTATTATGTGATTGCAGGGTCTTACTATGGAGAAATGAAATGTGGCATTTAAAGCAAACAAACAATACCACAATATGATGTACAATAAGTACAGGATGAACTGACATTGATGTTACTTCATGTTACCAGAATGAAATTTATTGCAATACTTAAAGTTCTAGTGGTTCTCAGAAAGCTGTCATTAGTGAGTGGACACACTGAAATGGTCTCTACTATTCTTAGTCATGTCCTTTTGCTAAGCACATCAACAGGAATTATGTTTCTACTATTTTATATTCCCTTTCCACATACCATGACTTGGCTAACTGCTTTCTGCACTCTCTCTCTCTCTGGATTTTTCTTTTGGTTTGTTTTGTTTGGTTTTGGTTTTTTGTTTTTTTTTCTTTATTAACATCACAGGCCCTGAGTTGGGTGGTGAATTCCCTGTGCAGGATATGAAAACTGGTGAAGGAGGTCTTCTTCAGGTCACACTGGAAGGAATTAACCTGAAATTTATGCACAGTCAGGTATGAGGGAAATCTGTGAGAAGACTGAGCATGAAGCTTTTTACAGCACGCCTGTATAGGTGTTTCCTCTTCCCAGAGTATCAATATGGACAGAGGATAGCTTGATGTGGGTAAAAAAACTTACACATATTTACACTCAAACCCACAAGCATGTATCAATATATATCTGTAAAAACACTGAAATTAAATATCCTCAGGAAAAAGAAAGATGTTGGTACATCTTTCAGCTTCTTGTTTCTTGTGGTCTGAATTGTCTAAGCACAAAACACATTGTTAGCCTGTATTAAGGGACAGAAAAAGTGATCAATAATAATCTAAGATGCTATAATGCATCACACTGTGAACAAATCCTCATTGCATAAGCAGTCAGCCTTAAAGATACAATGATTGAATATTGCAGGTACAGAAGGCAGCCTTCTGCATTATATTCAATCTGTTGTATTTTAAAGTTTTAGAAATTATCTGTAGTTTGTATGAAAATAAAATAGTAAACTGGCTCTTGATGTAATTCACAAAAATAAGAAAAAAGTACTGATTCCTTTTTTCCTTCAAAATAGCAGATATTGTGGGCATAGAGGAAACAAAAGTAGAATTATCATTTCTTCCTTTCTCTGGATGTTGTTTCTGTTGCTTCCTTTGATCCTTGTTTTTTATTTTGCTTTGTTTTTTTGTTTTGCATATATTAAATGCATGCTATGCTAGACAGTAGAATAAATTTTTAAGGGAGAAGGGAGACTGTGTGTATGTGTGTGAGAGAGAGAGAAAGAAAAGCTTCTATCAGTTCTCTGTGGAGTGTTTTTTCCTTTCCTCCTGACTAGACTTTTTTCCCCACACAAGCTTTGTTTTTCTTTGAGGTTACATCAGTCTAGATCCCACTGGAAGTGCATGTGCATCTCAAGCACACATGCTCAGAATCCTTAATACTTCTCCCAAGGTCACAGCAGCACCATGTGCCACTTTGAGTTCATGTGTGCCAGTATAAGGAGTGTAGAGTTGTGAAGCTTCCTCCATTTCCTTGCTGTCTCTTACAAGGGTAGAGCCTGGATTATGTCCAACCTGCTGTAGAGTTTCAGACCAACTCTGTGATGGAACACTTTAGTTGACTAAGTTACAGATTTTATCTTTTAATTGGGTGTGCTGAAATACAAAGATCTCTAAGAGGAAGTTATTGGTTGTACAGAATGAATTTTCATAGTTCTTGAAAATGAGAGGTCTAAAGCCTTTGAAAATTAAACCCTGGTCTCAAAGCAACAGTTTGATATCCTTATAAATGGATATAATAGAAATTACTTTGCCCTAAGGTGAGGACACAAAATAGGAATGTTCTGTTTGCTACTTCACCCAGAAATCAAAAAAGTTCTGCTCAAACAATGCTCATCTCTATGGAGATGACTGCATTTCATAAATGAAAAGGCAGGCACATTTGCAGTGAGAAAAGATATATGAAAAGACAGCCACATCAGCAGCAGCATGATTTCTTAAGTGTAGCAAGCATCTTCACAAGACAAAGACACTCAGTGTAAAGCACATAGTGGGCACACATGTATCTGTGCAAAAGAAAAACTCCAGATTCAAGCCTTTTTTTTTTTCTTTCCCTGAAAGACTGCAATGACATTCAGAAAGAAACTTGAGGGAAACCTTGTATAGATTTTTAGTGTGGGACTGTCCAGAGCATTACTTTAATCTTTTACAACAGATACTGAAACCTGTGCTACTACCAGAACTCATAGAATACCAGCTTTACCACATCCTTCCTTAGAGAGAATGGTGTTCTAATTTGCTGTCTGTCATGAAGATTCCTATCTTTTTAATGGAAAAGGTCAGACCCAGGACATATGGCAGGAATCTCCCTCACCTGAAAGGTTATTCCTTGTCTTCATTATCTTTTCAATGAAGCTGTAGCCAGATGAGTTGCCATTACTTAAGATTAATATTGAAACAAGCGCAGTTGTGGAAAATACACTGCATTTATTCAATATGCTTAATTTTTGGTCTGTTGGATTATATTGCCAGCTGACTAGGGCATTCAATGCCACTTAGGGGGTCTAAGATACATCCTTGTTTTCCTTCTCAAAGTATCTAGACAGATACCAAATGTATCATTTGAGGGTTTCTGTAGAATGGACAGCTGTAGCAGTTACATACAGGACTCCTACTAGTTGCACCATGCAAAAAAAAAAAAAAAAATCATAATTTTTGGAGCTAAACGATGTTGGCGTTCTTATTCTGACACTCATCAACCAGTTTGTTTTCTTAATAAAAGGTGTGCTATCTGGATGATTTTTTCTTTTCAATTCTTGTATACATTGTGTGAATTGCTCCCTAAGGCAGTTTATTTCAGAATATTTGTATATAAGCATCATTAAAACCAGGATCCCACAGCCCTTTTTTGGTGTTGAAAATGGCATTTTCTATTTCTGTTGAGTTTGAATGGGAATACTGAGCACCAAAGGCCTACAGCATCTCATCAGGCCCTGCTTTCTTTTCATCTTCCTCTCCTTACTTAATTTGAAAGCCCTGTTCTTGGCTATCTTTCAAGTATTCTTTTCAGTATTGTGGCTTACTAATAAAAGGGATTTCTATTGCTCGGCTTGATTGGACATCATAGAAATCATTTAGAACAAAGGAAGAGGGGTTTCCACTTTTTAGAAGAAAAGTATAAATGGAGCCTACCAGAGCAGACTGCACATACTGCTTCAGTGTGAAGCTTGCTGTTATGAAGCTGTTTTTGAAGGCTCTTGGTTTGTGGTGTGTATACTTTCTTAGCTTCTTATGAATACCTTAGGAAATGTCGCAGATGCATGGTGGGACAACCTGTTACTGACATGTGAGAGTTGGCTTTCGTATTCACAGATTGTCTCATCATGCTCCAGCACATGTAAGGTTAAGAATAAAAAAGGTTTGTGCCTAGCAGGTCAGAGGATGTTCTTTAGAATAGGGAGGAATCAAGTATACCTGTGGCGTTGGCAGATAATTCTGAGTTCACATCTACAAATTCTTTTGTAATACTGGGACTCAGTAGCCTGTGCCCATTACGAATCCATCTGTGTCAAAAATCGATGGAAGCTTAATAAGTTGCATAAGGTACATCTACAGTAGGATCCACACTGAATGCTCTGTCTTGAGGAGCCACAGTTTCCCTAGGGTAAGTAACTGCTATTTCCTTTATGTGTGTTTTCTGATGGAGAGGAGAGCATCTCCTCTGTCCCTAAACAATATAGCAAGAAATTGCCCTTTAACTCTTATCTTCTTAAAACGGATTGTAATTGTGACAAACTTGGTACATTTTCATCTTGCTCATAGGTCTTGTGGAAATGCAGCATGCTGTAACATTAACTCAGATCATGAGCACCTGGGGCAGTTTTACTCTTCCCAAATAAAATGACCAGTGTTGTGTCAGAGCCTTTCTATTGAGGTTCTGAATTTTTGTACTTCAGATTATTAGCAAAAACTTTTCACAGAAATGATAACAGAAAAAAACAGAACTAAGTGCAGTAAAGAAAGTATTCTGTTATTGATTTGTTTATTCTGTAAGTATACCTCAAAAAATAAAATGCTTTTGACCAAGTAAACTGATACAGAACATGAATGAAAACAGGAAAACAAAAAAAAGGTGGGATTAAGTCTCCTTTCCCTTGAGTGCTTGAACATAAGCAGAAACCAAGATTTTTGGTTAAGTAAGTGGAATTTTTGGGTTTTTATGTTGAACAAAAAATATCTCAGGTCTGCTGGTTAGTTCTCTGCCAATAAAAATAATAAAATTCCTTTGACTTGAAAATCAGTACATCTTACCTCAGATGTATGGTGCATTTACTGATCTCTCTTGATACAGATAAGTCTCTTCAAAAAACCCCACAGTAGTTTCTAGCTTTGACATCCTTCGTCTTTCATGCGTAGCATATAATGCATGACTACATTGGTGTTGCTAATATGGATTCAGGAGGGTTGCAGAGTTTTCCTTTCCCTTCTTTCAAAGGCAGATACTGGAGGTTCCTCCAGTACCATTTTAAAGAAGGGTCCTGAGATCATGGTGTCCTAAAAGTGTAGGCAAAGTATCAAACCACACTGTTGTAATACAGTTTTGCAAGGACCTCTCTAAAGTGTTTGGCATAGACACTTTGAGTATTAGGGCAGTGTTATTCTTAGTGTTTCTCTTGCATTGAAAAGCAAGTCTACTAGAAACTGGGATATGAATTAGAGTCCTTACAGCACTTGCTACAACTTCTTATGTCTGCATACTGACTTTGACCCTTCTGGAGTTATGCACATAAGAAGGGGCTGTTTTGTATCTTCAGATACACTGAATGTTAAACAAACTCATTATTCAAAGAGAACTTGTTTATTCATGCAATCTTGGCATCTACGTTCTGGACTGGAAAACCTCATCATGTAGTTCAACCGCTTTTGTCTTTTGGGGTTCATGTATGTAAAACATGACTTTAAGGCAGGTTTGTTCTCCCAATGACTTGCTCAACTGGCAAAGCCCTATGTGGAGTGAGTAAACCGCAGAGAAACATCCAAACTCTCCCATCCTGCTTAAAGCAGAAAACTGGTACTGACTGTTAAAAGGAGGTGGTTCCAAGAGTAACTCTGAAGATTATATGTTATCAACTCTAGTAAAATCTTACATGGCAGAACTGTAAGAGAGAGAAGAAAGGTTAGTGGTTCCTCACTGGATTCAATTTGACTATGTGGTAGGTTAGGAGGATCAGTATCAGGGTGGGAAGTATAGTGCCCCTTAACCTGCCCTCTGTGCTGGAGGAGGATGCATGGAGGGGCAGAAACTACCTGGGATGGATCAGAGGCTACAAATAGTGCCAAATTTGGGAGCCAGCTTTATACTCGTCCCCCTCTTTTGCTGTATTTCAGGTGTGTTGGTATTCTTTTTGCAATAACTCATTTGAGTGCCTGAAGGGGTAGCAATGTTGGATATGTCAGAGTTACTAACTCCTTCGTTTCTCTTCCATGCTTTCTCCTCCTGCAAGGAGCGGAAGGTACTTCATCTTCTGCTGTCTTCGCTTCTTAGCACTTTTAAGTTTTTTGTTGATTTCTAGCATTGTGGCAAGTTTGTCTTCTGAATATTTATTTCACCCTTTATTTATATGTTAAACTGTAAATGAACTGGTAGTGTATGCTATAAAACTTCAGGTTATATTTGTTGTGATGATGTTTTTGTTTATTTTGATTTTTGGTTTAAAAAAAACTCCAAACGAAACTAATCATATTCTACTTTTCCTCCTGTTTTTGTAGGTTTTCATAGAGCTGAATCACATTAAAAAGTGCAATACTGTGCGAGGAGTCTTTGTCCTGGAGGAATTTGGTAATTACATTATTTTGATATTAGGTCTGTACTCACATGGCAGTAACTCAAATTTCCAGTCTTCAGATTCAGAGTTGCACTGCAATTTCGAAGATGGGAGAGAATGTAGATTGCAAATAAGGAGTTGCCTGAGAGATGGGTGACTTGACATAAAAATTTGCACATTAATTTTTATCATATTAAGATTTGCGATCTTTTATTATTAGACAGAAAAAAGGTCCTGAGTCTTCTGAAATAACAAAAAGCCAGACGTGGATTTATATGTGAATTTTCTTTGGTATGTTTCTTTTTCATCTGAGAAACTACATTTTTAAAGCAGGATTTAAAGCTGATCTTTCTCAACACACCATGCTTTCATTACAAAGAATTACTGTTAATTGCAAAGCTTTGTTTTTGTTCTAGGTGTAGTTTAATTCTTGTTGAATGGAGCAGGAACTGTTTTGTTCGGTTGTATTTTATTTATCCTGTGATTTTTTAGAGCATGAGTGGAAAAGTAAAGGTTAAGGAGAACAGAGAGTTTGTGCTGTTTTGGTCAGTTGTTGCTATTACATATCTGCCTACACTGGAGGCTGGGCAAAATTTCAGGTTACTCTTCATTGTTAGTGTCAGTCACAATATTCTTAACTGGGGTCTGAAAGATATGAGTGACTTCAGATGCAGCTCTCTGCATGGGTGATCCCATACTTCTCTTGAAACCCAAACTGGTTTATTCTTCCAGCCTTCTTTGAGACATTTGTTTAGGTCTTAGGATTATGTATGAAACATCTAAAAAGAAGCTGAAATTGTCAACATTCCATAGTAGATCAGCATGCGTACTTTGGCCATTAATCAGAATCTGAATCAGCAGTTCCCATTACCAAGACTGTCATTGTTCTTTGGTACTTTGAGCACAATGTTCTGGTTGAGGGATTCTCCCTTTAATTATAGAAGACTATTAACATAAGATTTCTGAAATCATTATCATTGTCCATGACAATTTGTTGTCTCCTTTGGGTGACACAAAGTTCTAAGTGATAAAACCCTTCTGACTGTTGAAGTTTGCTTGTTGTTTACCATAAATCTCCCAGGTGTTTCAGATTTGAATTAGTGAACAATTTTTTCCCTTTTTTTGAAAATGTTCTTCATGGTTCATATGATCAGATCTGTATATTTAAACCACGAAAATTTTCTAGTAGTTTAGATGTTCATAAGTTGTGTTCAATTTCTGTTCCTTTGATATCATGTTTACACCCTGATGGGCATGGCTCATTTTATTACTTACAAAAATTTCTCAAGTCAGTAAAAGATTATTGATGGGTTTTACAAAGATGAGTATTCAGAAGCCATAGAAATAGCTTAAAGAGTAGCTTCAGCTTCTGAAATCTTTTTTTCTTGCATCAGAAATTAATTTTGGATAATTTTTTGAGGTTTTATGCAAAGTGCTTCTTTTAATAGTTTGTTTATATTGGACAAGAAGAAAGACAGTGTTTGACTTGGTTATTTCTAGTTAATTTGTATTGGTGACTCTATAACAGAGCATTAAGCCCCTAAATAATGTCTGTAATAAATGTAAGAAAAAGTACTTCTTATTTTTCACAAAAGATTTTGTAATCAAGGGTCTATTGCAAAAGCTAGAATTGTCATATGAAACTTATAAAAGGATAATTTAAATAAATAATTAAAAATAAAGTGGGAGTTGAAATCTATGAGCAAAAACTGAGAAATTAAACTACTTGAGTTAAAAATATCTTCAATCACAAAATAGAGGTCAAAGGAAGGAACCAATTTAGATGTACCAAATGAGATTGACAATTTGCCCACCCAGCTAATACTGAGAAAACATAAAAAAAAGGAGAATGTTGCAGAGGAGCTAGCTTTTTTCTTACGCCGATATTAGAGTCTACCTCAGAGTTGTTTTTTGAATTGTTGTAAAGGTGAGAGAATATGACAGTCTGTCCTGTTTGGTAAGAGTAGACTAAAAGAATTCAGCAAAAAATTGCTTGGACTTCTTAAGAATGAAGTTATTTAGTGTCAAACATTGTAAACCTTGCCATCAGATTTATTATGGCAGGAGCATATGGAAGTAGTAGATGCTCTTAGAAAGGTAGAGGCTGGTAAGTGTGCATACTCAGTCTGATGGGAAGTACTTCAAGCAAGATTTTGATTTTATTAAGCATGAGTGCTCCAAATTAGTGATAGCACAGGAGGAAATTAAAGGTCTGTTTGTGTTAATGCTGGATTTAGATGGCAGCATCACAGCTGGACTTGTGGTTTCAGAGCAGGATGCAAGCAGTTCAGGAATTGGGTCCCACAAATGAAAGTGAGAACTTAAGTAAGTGAGAAAATGTAAGGTTCTTCCCTCTGGAATTTGAGTTACTGCTGTGTACTTGTGCTTTACTTTCTTGTGGCCCCTTCACCACTGCTGCTATGAAAACCTTCATTCTCCAGCAGGTAAAGTGATCTCCCCTAAACTCATTTTGTGGTAGCACCGTATTTTCATTTACAGGACCAAAGGCTGCAGAATGGTGCTTAATTTACTCCCTTCATCCACTCAGTTCAAGAGCATCAGGAATAACTTCTAATGTTGGAAGAAAAGTGCTAATCTCTCAGTTTGAGGCTTGAATCTTTGAAAACTTGGGTCTTTTCTTGTTGTGGTGGGGGGTGTCTCTTTTTTTCTTTTTTCTTTTTTTTTTTTTTTTTTTTTGTGGGAGGGCAGTTCCCTTTCTTCTTTCTTCCTTTTTTCTTTGTATTCTGCAGTGGTAGTGCTTTGACTTCTGTGTTTGTAAATGCAAACCCACTCTTCTTAATCTTCCTAACTCAGTCCTCTCAGGAGAATTTTCTGCATTGGAAGGACTATGAAGGAGTACTTTAAGTAAAGACAAGGCAACTTACTGTGAAGTGGAGAGACAGTACCTTGCCTAGCTGCTCTCCTGTTCCCTCTCTTCCTATTCTCAGTTATGATACAGGACTTTACAGCTTCCCTTCTCTCCTTCCCTCGTGGCACAAGGTCCTTACAGCTTTCCCTTCCTGCTTTTTGAAGAGTATATGAACAGTTGTGTGTTACCCAGTGGGCAGTGAGACTTACACAGCTGTAAAAGTCCTTCCCTATTCGGCTGTGCAGCAGCCTCACTCCCACCTTTACCCCTGGTGACATGGAGTTAATTTGGAACATCTGGTGCCAACGGGTAAGGTAGCTTGGATGTGCACCTCCTTATTTCCCCAGCTTTAGTCTCTGGTTTCACTGGGGCAGTGCAGCCTGGGTGTGCACTTCCCTTGTTTCTCAGCCCTTCATGCAACTGCCAATTCCAAGGAGAGTGAGAATTGAAAAATATAACAAAAACCATCATGTTCTGTACTTTTCAATAGATTCTTTCCAAGAATGACAATACCATGACATAGGAGAATTAGTAGGTACTGGTTTATATTTTGAGAACTTTCTCAAACCCAGTCTGCACTGCCTACTCTTGGCCCCTTAGAGTGTGATCCGTCTCCCTCTCCAGCATTTAGCTGTGTCATGTCATAGTTGAAGAGATGACATCTGCATGGATAGGTTTTGTTGTGGACTTTTCCTGGTTCTTCATACTGAACTCATCTGCCTCTGTTTTGCTTTTTTTTTTCCTTGTCACTAGTACTATATGTAATAAAGCATTTATCCTTCCTCTATGAACCTGGAATGATTTGGTTTTGCATAATTTCTGTACTGCTTCTTCTAAATTCTTCTGTTGTGACACAGAAATTTCATGGCAAATTCCAGCTATTCTGGAAGGGAAGTACTCAGAGTTGGTCATGGTATTCCCCTGATACAGACATTTTAAATTTGCCAGTTGTGTGTTCTAGTGTGGTCTTTGTTTTCTTCTGGTGATTTCCCATGGTATCTGTTCACAACATTTGCAGACCAAGTGCGGGCCAAAGGCACAGTTCAGATGCACTGCACATGAATGGGGTGGTTATAGTTTGCTTTTTTATGCATTCCACAATGAGAATAAAAGACAAATTTCCTTTAGCTATATTATGTCAGTTTTCTTTCTATCAGTTTGAGGCAGTGCAATGGAACAAGGTCAGATTTTATGGATAATATATTTTTTCATCAATGGCCTAATCCTCTTTTTATATAAAAATTTCTATAAACCAACCAGCCTGGTATTTTAGGAATATGTGTCACTGATCTCAGCATTTTATTTTAAGGCAACTCATTCAAAAACTGTGAATGTTTTCAGTGAGTATGTCAAGTAAATACCATCACCCACATCCTGTACAGGAGAAAGAATATCTTGAGGAACTTAAAATAGAGCTGGGAAACAGTCTTCCAGTTAAGAAAAAATTCTCCCTCAGCTCCTTCCCCCCCCCCCCCCCCCGTATTTCACTAGCTTACTATACAGTGTCCAACAGTTCTTTTGAGATCTGTTACTCAGCAGAGGATTCAAACATCTCAAGAGTAGAATCATTGGGACTCATATGGTGACAGACTCCTACGGAATTTTTGAGTTATGTTTTATTGTAGTAGGGATTATGTATATTTTGTCATTAAGCATATTTTACCTTTTTTTTTTTTTAACTGTCCAGCAGGAATAAGTAATGTGAGAAAAGCCAGTCTCTTAAGAACCATCAAATATCTGCTGTGCCAAACAGAAGCAGTGAAAAATTTTGCCAGCTTGAGTAATTTATTATGACATTATCAGTGTCTTCCAAGGATGTATATAATGTAAATGAAAATAAGTAGAAATATGTAGAAGTGAGGGATAGTGAAGTGCCCTGTACCTGCACCTGCTGTCTGTCTGCATCCCTTCCCTTTCCCATGGGAACGTTGTGCTATTTCTTTCCCATTTGCCTCTCGTTTTTTGAACTTTTTGTTTTGTCTCTTGCCCGTCCGGTTTTAGTTCCTGAAACTAAAGAAGTGGTGAGCCACAAGTACAAGACGCCAATGGTGAGTCTACTGTGATGCCTCTGGTGGTTCTCTAGAGAATGTATCTTTACATTTTCATGTGGAGAAAAGAATTACATTGAGACTGCAGGATTTACAGTGAAACACCAGCTCTTCTTTATGATCAGTTTTCATTAGGGGGAGACAGCAAAACTCGGTGATTGTTGGATCTGTGAATGCTAGAGGAACTTAGCAGTAGTGCAGAAAGCACTGTCTCAATTTTTAAGACAAAGATGACAAGTAGCAAATTTGGCATTGAACTTCAGCACAATAAGAATTGGTGGACTCTTTTAAGACAGTGCAGAACACAACCCTTACTTCATAGAAGTGATGGAAAGGGAGACTACTTCCTAAGAATAAAATTATTGTTAACGGTTTACAAAAAATTCCCATCTACTCATGAGCAATGACTTGTGAGAGAACAGTAAAAGTATTGATTCCTGCTGTATAGATGAGTTCTTCTGGTGTAATGTTCAGGTTTTGTAACATTTTTGTGAACACCAGCAGTTGATATTGATACTTAGCACTTTTATATATGATCAGGCTTAGATTCACTCATAAGGAAGAAATAGAAATCAGTGATTATCATCAGAACTGAAATTTCAGTTTAAGTGTGAAGCACAGTGTGCACATTTGGTGACTTCATGGAAAGTCAGTCCTTCAACAGAAGAGAGAGCAAAATTATTTGAAGAAGCTGGAAATGTTTTAGAACAAAATGCTTAGAATATACGTAGTTTAAGAAGCAAATAGCTGTATATCTGTTAGTAAGAAAAGCCAGTTTAATGAAAAAAAATGGATTTTATGGAAGTGTTTTAGCTTGTACTGTAATACAGCAAAACATCTTGTTATGCTTATTACCTATACAAAAATTTTAAATTTAGAAGTTTAAAGGACAAGAATTTTTAAGATCACCAGAACAGCTGATGTTAGAAGTAATAGATAAGTCTAAGTCTTACCTTCACTGAATTGTGCTGCCAGTCACATGACAAGAGGATTTTTGGTTAAGTAATAGCACAGTTAATCAGTTAAATAATTGTAAAACTGAGTAGTGCTATGTGAGGCGCTCTCTTTAGTTAGCTTTTTCAACCCCTCCCAGAAAATATCTTGTAATTTCATGCAGCAGACCGAAAGCAAATACGCAGAATGTTTTTTATAAAGCCAGTTGGCCAACTTTCTAGCTTAGCATACTGTTCTTAAATATTATTAAATCATACTGTTAAGCTGCTAATGTTTTTATCCCAAAGGAATTTTTTAGTTTGTTATATGGCCCTTCTCTCTCTGTCTCAATTAGAAGGTGATAAAATCACACATTCCTGATTTTGTCTGTAGCCAGAGTAGTTGTCCCATGAAGGAAGACATGCAGGAAAATACAGATGTGCAGTGGATTTTGTTAAACACTTAATCTGAATTTCAGTATCTCTTCTTCTAAATCCTTGTAGGCTCATGAGATCTGCTACTCCGTGCTGTGTCTCTTCTCTTATGTGGCTGCAATTCGTGGAAAAGAGGCAGAAAACAAAAGCAAACCACCTCGACCAGTTTCCAGTTGATCATGATACTTGGAGATATCTACCCTTTGGCACACTGATATGCAGTACTCCCAGTTTTACTGCAGTTACTGGAGCTCACTTTCTGTCTTTTATGAGAACTTGATTATTTATGTATGACCCTGTAAGTCTTTCCCCATAGAAAAACCTAAGCCTTCCCTGTTCAGTCTCCTTCTGAATTCATCCTTAGTGGAGTTTTTAAATGAGCTTTTAATCAGGCAGTTTTGAGCATCTGCATCCAGCTGTGAGTGACTTACTCTGGACGTTCCTTTGAAATTCCTTTTTTTCTTAAAATGACTAACAGCTTGAGTTTGGTTGTTTTTTGTTCTAGTGGTACTTGTTACAATTTGATCATTTTACAACTGCAGGCTTCTGCTTTCAGATTCTCTGGTATGTGCACAGTGGAAGCAGCCTGGTCCTGTATGTTGTTTCAGTGTTGTGTTTTTGTTGTTTTCCTTCTGTGTTGTTCATTTTTAATTACCAACACGGTGTTCCTGTCACATAATTCTACAGTCCCTTTTGGTAGAGATGAAGAACAATTTCACTGTCATAGTCTTAAAATATCATGTGACAGTTGAAGTTTGGTTATTTAATTGGCCCCTCTGTGGAGATGACTGCTTCTCAAGTGACGAGAGAAACTTTGAAAGTAGTATAATGTAAAAAACGTCAACACTTCACGGGTTCTATGGATTTTCAAATGGGTGTTTAGGTAACATTTGCAGCTACCCCAGCAGTAGAGTTCACAGATGCAAATAAGTACTCCCTAAAGCAGTTAATCACAGGGATCAGAAAATGAATAAGGCAGTGTAAAACTTGGAAACATTATTGGCAGAAACACAGTACAGAAATCTGCAGAACATATTCAGAAGCCCAGAGGATTTTGCTGTCTCCAAATTTTTTGAGATCCTTTTTTTTTTTTTCAATCTGTACCTGTATATGAAGGGATCTTGAAAATGTTGTGTTTATGCATAAAGAAACTCACGTAGTTAAAACTATCCATCACATTCCTTATTTTTAATAGGCTGGGTATGAATGGTTTTTTCATCCTGTTTTTGTTCTTGAACTGTACTGTACTTGTCTGGAAAGCTCTTAGGATGCTGGAAGGTGAGACTATCTAGAGAAAATAATGTTACATGTAAAATACCAGGAAAAATTGCTCTGAAACAAACTGATGTATTGTGTGTTTTGACATAGAATTCTGACTAAATGCACCCAAAAATAACCCTGTTTTGGCTTGGTCAGGGTATCTGCCATTTAAAATGGAATATACTAGTTTGGTTGAAGATTATGTAAATACTATAGTATCACATCTATTTATAGAAACTGTACAGCTCTCTGAATGTGAAAATAAAGTGTCATTCAACCAGCAACTAGTTTTGATCCTCCTGTGCTTTTCTATCATTTGTTTTTCTGAAACAAATGTAATTATTTTCAAAATACATCACACACATACCTGAAGTAGTGGAAAAGACTAAATTGACTACATAAATTTCTTTCCATATAAGCAGCTTTAAATATTTTGGTGTTTCTTTTTCTTCTAACACAACATCTGTGTCATTAATCTTTAAAAAGTGTTTGAATAACATGAATAGGGAAAACAGACACATCTGAAATACAGAAATTTCTTTTGCATGCTTGTAAATAGGAGTGGTACGTAAATGAACTTTTATGCTTTCCTAACATTAAAACAAAACTTAAATTGGCAAATAATGAAATTAGCCTGGTTTGAATTTACTTTCTTTCTTTTGTCTTATGAGACCATAAATTTTCTTATAGCAATATCTGAATTTTTAGCATTTGTAGTTTTCTGCGTACTACTGTATTTCAAGGACAGTTAAGACTAAAAGCACTTTGGTCTACAATAGAGGTTCCATTTATGCAATGCTGGGTCCCATTGTGGTGGACAATTTCAATTTTTACGTTATAATTATGTTAGTAGGCCTATGAACATAATCAGACTTACAGGGAGAAGATTATTAAATGCATAACATCATTTACTATATAGAGCTCCTTTTTAAATTACATAAGCTGCTGTCTGCTTCAGACTGATGAGAAATGCCAGTGCAGAATAAAATTTTAAAGGACCTGATAATAAAAATTGCCCTCTATTCCTTCTGACAGATTTTTTTTTTTTTTTAAGTGCAAGTGTGGCTAAATATAGTCCTTGCTGTTTTGTGGTTGGGATGAATCAGTAACAAGCTCAGCAACTGCACTGGCACTGGGCTCCTGCTCTTTAGGTGAGACTTGGCTTCAAAACTGAAGACATTTTTACAGTATTTAAAATCTTTTGCTTACTTGATGTTGGGGGTGTAGCATATTCATCTGACCTCAAGATGTGCTGTGCAGTTTTCACCATAAAATGCCCAATGCTGCTCTCTGGATACCAAATGCAAATGCAAGTTGGATTTTAAGTTGGTACAAAATATCAGTCTTTTGGAATACAGTCTTCCATTCTTTCCACTCCATCACTCCAAAACACTAAGAGGTAGATAAACTTTATTTTGGTGGAAAAAAATAGTTGCAGTGATTTGCAAGTGTTTTTAGTTATATCCCACTCATTTTGATATTTAGGTAACAATTCCTTGGCAATAGGCAAGAACTCAGAGGCCTCTAAACCTTCCAGCACCAAATGGAAGGCTAACAGACTAATTGGTAACTATAAATCATGCCAGAAATTTCTTAACACAAAAAGAGTAATTCCTACGTTTTTACCACTAGGAGGAGCCTGTGTCTTAGTTTTTAAGAATTTCAAATTGCAACCTTTTTAACGCTTGTGTTATTTCCAAGGCACTTACACGAATGTGACAAAAAAACATTAACTTGCCTTAAAACTTCCTTAGGGCTGAACAGGTTTCTTTATCTGCTACAATTTCTTGTTCGTGGAAGTTGGTTTTCAAAGTTATGGTTGTTGAGTGTTCTCTGCAAACACTGGAATTTGTGAGTTGTCAAAGTGGAACCTAAGTTACTAATTTATCTGTACTCTGGTTATCTGATCTTCATTTTGATGTTCCAAAAATGCTCTCGTTATATCTGTGAATGCAGTGTCCACTTCCAATATGAGTGGGTCCACATATTAAAAGTTAAAAGTTTAAGCATCAGGGACACTGGTACTTATCAAGTGGTATTTGTTAAAGATATATCTGGAAAAAGCATTTTGAAGGTCTGTTGAAGGAAAGAGCCCATTACTTTAAGAAACCTGCTGTAAAAATTTCCTACACCCTGATTCCTAACTTCAGATAATCCCTACCATCCTACTTTAACACTTTCAGGATAACAGAGTTAGATGAAATGTTCATCTGGGTAATAAAAGGCTAAATTGCTAATAAGTATAAGCCATTAAGAATTGCAATTCCCACTAAAGTTCTAACTTAGCAATTAAAGTGGGTGGGAAAATTGCTATGATTGTAAGCCTTAGGAGCCTTATTTCTAGAATGATGCTGCTTATTCCAGAAGACAGCTTTTAGCTCACAGAGTGTGTTTCTAATAAGGACACAGTTGCCTGCAATGGTAACAAATCAGCTGCCTGCCCCAGTGTCAGGCATAGGCTCCTGTTATCACTGAATTCAGAGCTAGGCAGCAAATAGAAGCTAAGCCTCTCACAAAGAGCAGTATTTACATCCCAGTTCCCCTTGATTGCCAAAGGGATGAAAGTCAGATGATGTCGCCTCTGAGGCAAGATCTTCCTTCTGGGAAAAAAATTATTTCTGCTTAACTCTGACTCCAGTGGTATATACAAACTCAAAAGTCTCTGCTCTTAGATAAGCCAGGTGTTGTTGAAACAAAACATCCCAGAGCTCCAGAAGAAGTGGGAATTGGGACCAAGAAGCAGCAGCTTTGTGCACAGGACCTTGTCAGACAAAAGGCAGTGCCAAAGAGATTCTTGCTGTTCCAGAAGTCAGAGGCATGTGCTTGTCACAAGGGCAGGACACTCCCAGGCAGCTGAGTGGTGACTTTGCCTGTGCTGGTGGTAAAGGCTTCGCACAGAGCCCTACCCTGTGACACTTTGGAAGGTGTTCAGTGTGAACAACAGCTTTGAGATTCCACAGCCATTCCCAGTGTGGCCATCTCACTAAAATACTAGAAATGTGATGAAGCTTTAAATAGTAGTAGGTATGGGACCCCTCTTCAGCACTGTGTCTGAAGGTTTAAAAGCTTGATGTTGGTGACAAGGGAGATTTGAGTGCAGTTGAGTCCATGACAGGCTTAGAGAGGACCTCTTTCAGGGAGCTACTGTACTCAGATCTGATAAAAACGATCTCATTGTTACCAAGGTTAGTAAAATTGTAAATTAACTTTCTGTTTGCAGGTGTAGAATATTTTGAAACTTCTGCAGCATGGTAGTTCTAGCACTGATTGATTTTGTTTTAAAGCATCAGTCCAACAAAGAAGCATATGTATGTCAGCCAAGAGCAAACAGTCCTGCTTCTATTTGCAACAGTTGTGATAGTGATAGTGGTAAACGTGGTTTAGGAGCCTACATAGAAATAGAAATCCCCATCTCCCAAAATAGCTCTATATAAAAAGGAACAAACGGTGTCAGGAAAAACACCAGTAAAACTCTATAAAGAGTTGCTTCCTTCAAGTATGTGAAAATTCTGATTCTGTATTCTCATTCTTTCCACTAGCTTTTGCCTTTTCAGTTTCTCCTGTTAACGCCAGTGAAAACAGGTCTATCCACAGTGCTCTGGGTATCAAAGAACTCTCCTTCTTCTCTCTTTACATTTTGCCCTGCTTGAATTCCTGTTTCCTCACATATCCTTGGCCTGCACTCTCTTCAGCCAGTCAGGCTCAGCTCTGTCCCTCAATTTCCCATCAGATCGTCTCCATCTGTTTGTCTTGGTAGCCTTTTCATACATTCTTCTTGCCTCTGTGGCCATCATCATCTCCCAGCCTCTTTGCCCAGGCAATTCAGATTTCTGCTCTTCCCAGTCACCTGCTCAAGTGCTCCCTGCCCCTTTCCAGCTTCCTGTCATAGTCTCTCATCCCTCTCTCCTGTTCTTACCAAGTGCTCTGTCATCTTTCATTCTCAACCTTATTCCATGCTTGCTCCTCTTGCATTTAAATCAAGTTATTTTTGGTGGAGTGCTGACAGTGCTATAGAAGGAAGGGAAAAGTTTTCCAGTCTTAGTGCTGCTGTTTTGTGGCGGTTCCCAGCAGCAGCTCTTCCCTACACTGCTTGTAATGGCTCAACCATTTAATCCGATATTATAAATAAATAAATTTGTCTAAACCAAATTTCTAGCCCAAACATTTTCATAAATTGTTAATGTTTTTCAGTACTGTAGGAAACATATGAGAAATCATAAAAGCAAATACTATGCTTTATAAATACACAGTCCAGTTATCCCCCCTTATACCAGTGAGGAAGAACAAGTCCTGTTTTCAGGTAGAAATTTTTGAGGACTTTCCTATGATCAAAATCTGCTATACTTGGGGTTTTCTTTTCAGGCATCACATGCAATGAGCTAACCTACAAAGCAGAAGAGGAGCTTGGATTTTTTGGCCATTTTTTATGGGTATATGAAAACTGTAAGAGAATAACAAAAGTGTATTTGAGAGTTATATCGATACTTAGTCCTTCAGTGATCATGATTTCCTGGAGTATATCTGGATTTCTGTGGCAATTATTAGCATTATGACAGATACCAAGGAAATGCAAAATTATTGAAGGTTAAATTGTATTAATCCATAATTTGGGTTCATGTGTTTGGGTCCCACAATTTATACTTCCAAGCAAAACAATGGAAATTGTGTATGATATTGTTTATATTTGCTAAATATATTGTATAGAACACAAAATCACGTTGAGACCATTATCCATGGTTAAGAAGAAAAAGCGAGAACACTTAACACTTATTTTTGTTTTACATTTGCAATATCCACTGATGTTTTTTATATTTTAGATTATTTGTCTTTGGTACAGCTGTTCTAATACAAATTTTTTGACTGCAACGTGTTCATAGCTATGATATTTATCTGTGCTTTCAGGGCTGGTTATTGTCAGTGTTCCTGTCTGGCACAGAAAGCAGATGCTTGATTATTTTTTCCATATCTGGATGTAACAAGTGAGGCTCTTCTTATCTGTTTCTTTTAAACTTTCACCAGTTCATGCTGTTTAGGATGTGTTGCTTGTGCAGACTGCTGTGGGGACCCTGCCCAATGACAAGTAAAGGATATCTCTATGACAGCTTTTGTTTCCCTGAAATAGAGTTCTCTTCTTGGGAAGCACTTGAAAGGTATCAGTGGGGCTATTTTTAATGTCAGCAGACTGTTCTTATAAAATTCATTCGTAAGGAGACAGGAACAACTTGTAGCTCTAGACCTGCTCTGAGATGACATGTTAGTGACAAACTTCTCTCCTAAATACATACCAGAATTTTGTTTCAAAGGAATTCTGTGATCAAAGCAACATAAATGATTTTTCTGACTTCCAGAAAAGTCTTTTCTCTTGCTACTGTCCTTTGAATGGCAACTGTATGATTCAATTAAAGGTTCTACCAAATAATATTTTCTTGTGTTTTGATTCATGCTATTCAATTGTAGATCTCTCTTGAAATAGCTAGAACAATAATCCTTTCTCATAAGGAATGAAACCTGCAGGTGAGATGTACTGAAGGTTTCTTTAAATTTCTGGCATGTCCTTCATTGAAACATTTGTTAAAATAATATATAGGAACTTCTTGATCTCTCACTGTAATTTTCAACAAGTAGAACTGAATTTTTATGTATAATTTGATACAGTAAGCCTAGAAAAATCTGAAAAAGTTGGTAAAGATAACTGTTCCCTCTTACAGACAGGAAGAGGATGATAATCTCAAAAGAGGTGAGGCACTTTTCATAAACGTTCTGCTGGGGCAATTTGAACTCAATCAATTTAATTTGCATTTTACCCCACTATATCACATAAGTGTTGTAACTTAGGCAGCAAAGCTGCTTAAGAATAACAGAATAATCGAACAGTTTGGGTTGAAAGAGACCTCTGAAGGTCATCTAGATGACCTAGGTCATCATCTGTATCATCAGCTTGTGCTGAAATGAGGTCATGCATTGGCTGAGGTGATCATCTAAACTGAAACTATCCATCAAAGACAAGGTTCAGAATTTAGAAGCAACTAAGGAAAGTGAGATTTTTCCAAACATGATACTGAATGCAAATAGTTATCTGTATTTTACACTGATTTCTCCCTAACAGTAGAATGGTCATTCAAGCAATGGTTCGTTAGCAAATATGTGGATGTATGAAAATTTAGGACTCTTTCATTTTAGAATAGTTCCATCTGCCTAGCTGCTACTGCACTGTCAGAAACACAAAACAAGTCACTTTTTCTCTGCAGCTGTTACCACAGATAAGCCTGCTAGTTTTAAATAATAGTCATGGATCTATGATAGCAGAATACAGAATAGGCTGCAACCTGAGAAGGTTTGCCAAACAGTGACTGTCATGAATTCTGTGCGGACATAACTGTAATTTCCTTCTTTAGCTTCAACTGAGCCACTTCTTATTTGCTAATAGGAAAAAATCATTATCTCCATGGGGGACCATCCATTAACTCCCACACAGACTTTGACAGCTTCTGTATAAGCCTGCTGAAGAGGAAAAGGAGAAAACCCAGCAGCTTTACCCTAATCCATTATGCTGACAGCACAATTTGAAGAGATTTTCTTCAGGCCTTGCAGCCCTGAGCAATAATCTCTGAGAGCAAGATCTGACAAGTGGGTGGGGGAGCTCCTGGCACTGAAGGGGAGGGCTGGTGCTGCAGCATGGGAGCTCTTTGGCCCTTTTCTTTGTTATTTTGAGAAGTAATGGTCAACCATTAACTCATTTTGCTATTATTATTTGCTCACAGAATAATGGTCAGGATTTGGGGACTAAAGCAATCTTAAGGAAACAAGGTGCTCAGATAAGGTTTGTTTGCATTTGACAGTTTAATTCCAGCTGGTGGCGTTAATGAAGAGTATTACATGAAGCTTTCCATTGTCAGGAGTAAGGAAATATTGTTTATTTAGAGCATTTACACAACAGTGCTGAAAACGAATCAATCATCAACAGTGCTGAAAACGAATCAATCATCAACGAATGAAACAAAAGCATTGATGCTATGGTATGAAATGTTGCTGTCCTAGGCTAAAGTGTCACATTGTTTGTTTGGCAGGTAATGGAGAGAACTGGGCTAGTAGGAGTACTGGAAGTGCTTTTTCTTGTCATAATATTTTGAAGTTGATGTTTCTTACCTGAGGTGAAGTACTGGGCTTTAGTTATGTTCTGCAACACCCCAGTACTTCAAATGAGTCTTACATATGTTAATTCAAAGCATCCAAGTATCTCCATCAGGTATATAGTTCATAGTCTCAAGGAAAGGCATGTACACTGAACAGGCAGCCAGCAGCCTGAATTGATGAGATTTAAATGGAAATTGTGGAAGCATCAAAACTTACAGTCAGGTTTACATCCAACTGGATAGAAATAATTAGCCTGAAAAGATTATGTTTGCCTAAGTTACATATACTTTTCACATGGAAGGGTCTTTTTACTAGAGCAATAACAGATGTTTTTATCTTGGTGGGGAAAACAACTGGAAGGACTTCAGTAGGACTGCTGTTTTTGAAAGTAACTGCTGGGAATTTTTAAACTTTGTGAACTATGTTAATTTTTTTTTACTATTGAATTTACCTTGCACACTTCTAACAGTACTAAACAACTATAAGGTAGGAATATTTGCCATGACGTTCAGAGATAATTCTGATTTTACATTAGAGAAGATCTCACCCAGGGAATTAAAGAGTAAACTGTCTTTCATCAAGTAGTCTGTCAGGTGTGATGGGAGAAAAAATGGGAGATACTTTATTGTTCTTAACCAGGTAGGTTTGGGAGAAGCTTGTCAGTGTATATGGTTTTAATCAGTTTGGGATGAGGGTTATTTACTTAATAATTTATTTATTACCAGCATGGAATTAATGGGCAAATAGTGACTCTACTTTTAGGATCTCTGTGAGTCATTGAAAAGGTAAATGACAATAGCATATTCTGACAGAACATGAACAAACACCTACCATTTTCTGAAGAAGTTTCTAGAAATAATTACAGGAAATTGAGACTTTGAAGTTGCACCTTCCCCCTTTTCCTCTTTTCACTGTGAGAAGTGGTTTGGGACTCAGAATTCTCATTTTTATGAAGATTTTTTAGAAATCTAACTAGAGTTAGTGCTTCTTTTTTGTAATGCTCTGGATTTGCATGTGACTCATTGTCATTGGAAGTTTTGGAAATTAAAACTAATTTGTGTTTTTCAAGTGCAGCATTCTTAGAAGGCCCTATGGAATTAGGCTCTAACTTTTGCAATTCAGTCACTGCTTTGCAATATAAGGTGCTGGGGTGGTCCTCTTGGTCCACTGCATTCTGGCCACAGGCTCTTTAGAATATTGATCATCTCTTTTATTTGTGGTATGTGCCTTATTTTTAAAATGATAGCATTGCTCAGAAAATGTAAGCACAAAACAATGTAAACCTGGCTGCATATTTTCCTTTTTAAATTTTATTTATTTGTTGAATAACAACAGTGCACAACAGGCAAGTGTTAAGCTGGAATAAATTTGCTTTGGTTTTAGAGGGCATCCTTTTTTGTTCTGATATCATAATGAAATAATTAAAATAGACATCTCATGACCATCAGTGCTTTTATTATGAAGATGCAGTTGCTTGTTTAATACAACTAACACGCTGGGTCAGACATGCTTTGCTATCCCTAGTGGCATGTTGGAGGCAGGGGAGGAGTATTACTTCAGTTCCTTTGTGCAGATTCTTCCAAAGGCAGTGCTGCCTGGATTAATATCATCTTCCTGCTGTCTCCTATACTGTGATCATTCAAAGGTACTTCCCATCCAGAAACTACCACCTGCCACAGATCTGGAAAAAACCTACCCCAAATACTCTTCAGAGTTGTAAGTGAGAAGCTAGAAATGATATTGTGACATTTGCTTAGATAAAATCATCTGCAAAAATGCTTACATATCACTCATAGCTTTTCAGAAACCTTCAGGAGGAGTTATGAGAGTGAGTTTATTACGTTCATTCCAAGCTTCTGCTTTAAAGTTTTTTATTTAGTTGCAAATAGTCCTCCTTGCTAGAATTTTCACTATTTAATCTTACGTGCAAAATTATCCTTGTAGATTTGTGTGCTGTCTCTGTTTGGTAGCAAAAACCATCTAATAACTGGAATTCTATTCTGGCATCTTTTTAAAAGCTAGAAAACAAGTAGTGAGTAATTACCAAAGGAATTATTTTCTATAAAAAGCAGAACAGTAACTCTAGCCAGTTCCCAAATGGTGTGTATTGGACACATGGAGTTCTGCTCGAGAGCACAGCAGTGGATATTTCAAGCACTCACTGACAGTAAAAACAGTAGGAATGAGAGTTACATTCTGTTGTACAGAGATGAGAGTAATGATTATATACTGTAAAAATATCTTACTGCTTCATTATTCTGACTACTTGTTTCTTATGAAGAATATTAGAGTTCTGCAAAGAGAAAATGAACTGTAGAACTGGGGGATTTAAGCTTGTTTCAGACATTAGAAAAGGACTAGGATTTTTCAATTTTTATATAATTTTACTATTTTTTAATACACATTTTATGTGAAAAATTTTATCTTGATTTCTTTCAATTTCTTCATGTGGAAACAAGGGCAATCTAACTATGACAGATGTGAAAAGACAAAATGTTGTCTGAAAACACATTGAGTAAGCAGGACATTACAAGACATTGCTGCCTCCTTGTACATGTGTGTTAAGTGACTTCTAAGATAAGCAGGACTCTTAAATGAGCAGAAATTATGTTTCAATAATCTCTTCACTTTTCTTCTTTTCAAGTTCCATTCTAATGCTGAGACAGAGAATGGGGAGAAGGATTTATTGTCAAATACATTACCTGATTGCTATTAGACTACTTCATTCTTCTAAAGTCTAAAATGCACATGACACTTCTAGATGCATTTAAGTGTTAACTATGCTTTCTTTGTTAAAGCAGGATTATTGATATTAGTTAGCCCTACTTTAATAAATAACAGTCTCTTAGAGGGAGTGCTTGTAGCGAATTAAGAAAAAAATGACAAAAAATTATTCTGTTATTCCTACAGATTTTTACACTGGCACAGTATATTAAAGGTGGAGAGCCATGAAATATTGACTACTAAAAAGCCAAACAGAAATCAAATAAATGCACATACCTCCACCATTATAAACATGCTAAAAAGTCTCTACCATGAATATCTAATGATTGTTTATTCGATCATTTAATTATTGCTTATATCTGACAAAACAGCCATTGCTCCTTTAGCCAGCTGAATTACTTATATTCTTACCTTGGCTTGCAGATCAACTGAGATTCAGTTTTACTGTGGTGCTGGAGAATGAAAAAAAGTTAAAGATATTATCATACATTAAAGGATGCTAATTTTAAATTGAGACTTGGTACTGAGGGTGAAATATGGACGCTTTCTAGTGTTGCTTTTATCTGATGATTCTAAGAAGATTTAATGTTCCTAAAGCAAGCTTCAGATGATGATAAAATTAATCTTTGAGCCCTGAGGGTATTGGCACCCAGCACTGCAAGGTGTACTGTATGCACATTCCTGATTTAGCACTGAGTCAAATATTCAGCTCTGTGCTGCGTAGAAATACCTTCAGGCTTGCTGTGCTGAAAATGGATTTCCATCCATTACTGTTATGTAGGTCACTTTTGCAGCTTTTGCTGGGTTTGAGCACTTAAAGTAATGCTACATACATTTGTATTGATAAATAGAGACTTTACTGGCAGCTTTACAAAAAATATTTAATATTTGATATTTTTTATTGTGTTATAAGCGTGTGACTTTTGTTCCTGGTCCTTTTGACAAAGTAGCTTGTTAGTGTTCTGAAATTGTTTGTGATGTGGCATGCGCTACCTTTTACATATGTCTAATAGCCAGTGACTTGATTTAAAACTTCTAGCTATGGAATAAATACAAAGTCTAATGCAGTTATCCTCAATGCAGTGGTTGTAGATAGGCCTTCCTTCCACTGCTAAGTATCTGCTCTAGAAATAGAAATTCAGAAGTGCAATAATTGTATACCATCAGACCTGTATTACCTAGCAAGCAACCTAATTCTATCATAACACTTCAGGATGAAAAACAATCTTGCCGGTGCATGTAATTTACAAATTAAATAATAAAAATAAAATAAATAATAATAATGAAATAAAATAATAAATAAAATAATAAAAACTTTTTATATACCACCCAAAAAGTCATGGTTAGATAAAGGGGAACTGTGATTTTATTTTCTTTTAGCTACCCATTACGTTTTACTCATTGCAGTGCTAGGGTTATCCAGAGGATTCATCTGATTACCTCTGACATCCAGTCTGCACTCTATTTCGGCTTCACCACACTCATTCACAGCTTTACAGGTGTAAATGCCACCGTCGAAGGGAGTGGGTTTTCGGATCTCCAGGGTCAACACCCCCTGCTTGCTGAACATGCGGTACTTGGCATCCCCAGAGAGATCCATTTTGTTTTTGAACCAGAATATCTTTGGCTGAAGAACAAAAAAGAAGAGTTTTAAAATAGAAGGTAGAGAATGGAAGATTTACACCTGATCCTGCAGTCTCAGCTAAATAGTATTATGAGGGTTATTTACAAAAGCAGTTAATAATTTTTCAAGGAACATCTCATTCAGTACAAGTTCATGAAACCAATAATTCAAAAATTCAGTTTGTCTGTTAACTCACAAATAGCATATAGAAAATGTAGGTTTGTGCCCTGTTTTATTGCAATTAAAACAAAAACCCAATCCCTATTAACTGTCTAAAAATTAATTAATTTAGGAGTTTAGTTGTGCTTATTAAAATGTATTTGAATGCTACAAGTATCTTACAGAAGGGGAATTAAATGTAACAGATTATTAGAACGGAAGTGTCATAAAAGTCCATAGATACTGGGTGGCCAAATTAGGACGCCAAGGTTTGGTCCAGGAAATGATTTTCCAAAACCTCTAGTGTATCTTTGGAAATTTCAGGAATTTAAAAATGAGGCTTCTCTTGGCTGCTGCTATGGAATGAAGTAGTTGCTTCTATTCCAGTTCAAGCTTTTATGTTTTGTTTCCAGCACCTGAAAATGTGCCTTTATTTTTTTATAAATGAAATATTGAAAATTAAAAACCTGATATGAAACAAACTGCTTTTGTTGATTTAAAGTTCATTAGTACATACAGTGAGGAAGCAGTCTTTAAAGAATAGCTTTACATTTATCTGTTTTTCTTTCAGAATTGTCTTCTGTTTCTTCATCCATAAACCCCAAAACTACTGCACTGTTTTTACAGAGTTCATTCAAATCTACTAAATCACTTTTGTCTTTGACCTGTGGTATATCAGTCCAGTGCATCCCACCTGCCACTTGCTTTATTTTCTTGACAGATCTCTGCTGGAATTTTTCCTGCCTTAACATTTTTTCCTTGTTTCTCTATAGCCTCTTCATCTTTCTGGACATATGGCTGTTATTATACTTCATTACTGGCAGGGCATGAGTACTGTCTCTGCCTGCAGTGGTAACTTTTCCATGCCATACAGATCATCTTGACGTGTGCTTGAGAACCAACAATTATTAAGAACTGGAAGCTTTTATCCACTTAACATAATGAGTGCTTTTGCAGAGTACTGCTGGTACTGCTGCAGGTACTGAAACATTTTATCAAGGTCAATTTGGGCAGTGGAAGTACAAAAACATATCTGGAAAAGCTACTTTTAGAGTATTAGGTGTACTGAAGGCTGAGGACTACTTGGATCCTTCAGGCTAATGTGAAGGAGGAGCTAGCATGCCTGCATTCCAAAGCCTGCCATTACTGTACAATAACAGCTGTAAAATTGAGAAGTTTTTTAAAGAATCTTCTTAAAACCATGGAAACAGAATGAAGTGGATGAAGATGCACAAAAATGTCAGTTAACCAAGAGGGAATATTGTCAGGAACAGTGTAATTTCTAAACTGAGGCAGCTACTGGAAGATGGATTTTGCCTACAGTTGCTGGTGTTTATTCTGTAATATACCTTTTTTTTTAAGCTGTTTACATGGATATGCTCCCTTTTCACTTTCAAGTTTTGTCTGGAGCTCCTTCTTCATTCAATGAACTGCAGAAAATGATTTTTTAAAATTTGGACTCTCAGTGATTGTTACATGTTTTGTTCTGCAGCAATCAGATTCTTGCACAGGTATGAGGTAGTGAAAGAAGCTGAAAATAAGCAGCCAGACATGAAGGGATTGTAGTAATTTAAATTTATGGCAAGATTATGTCATAATATGGTAAATTCCTTCACTGCAGACAAAAATCTTATTTCCCTTTTCTGTGAAGTCTAAATTTAGCTCTTAGCTGATACAGTTTTTACTGCTTGTTCCTGATTAACAAAATAGTACATCTTCATGTACTCTTTGATAGGACCTTAATAAATATATTTAGAATGATAAAATATTCCTGTGAGATTAAAAAACCAAACCAACAAAACCCCCACAAAAGAAAACTTCACATGAGATGAGGCCTTATTCTAGCTAATTTTGCAAAATAGGTCAGACCGTCAAAAACTTCTGCGGATGCACTGGTGGAATAAAACGCTGCTGTTCCTCTGTATCATTTGGTTAATGAAACAGTAGATGACATTTGGCTGCTGTTTTTCTTCAAAGTCTGAAGAGAGCAAAGCACAGATTGTGAGCAGATCGTTTTGTTGCTGTTCACCTTGTCCAGCGGGTAGGCTTTGTGCAGATGTGGTGCATTTCCAGTGGCGAGGTGTCACCGCAAGCAGTGAGCGTCCCTCCTTCCCTGTGCTGCCCCCCGGTTCTGCACAGACCCACCCGAGCGCTCGGCCCCTCTCTGGGGCTGTGAGCGAGGTGGGACATGACCAGATTCCTGCTGCTCCTCTCTGCAGCCTCCCCACGCTCAGCCTCCCTGAACTGGCCACAGTCGCATCTCAGGGACAGAGGTGATGTGTACCTTGGGGATTCCTCTGACAGCACAGCTGAGGGTGGTGTTGTACCCCGCGATCACAGAGCGGTTCACCAAAGGGTGGGTGAATTTAGGAGCCTCAGAGAAGTCGTGTTCTTTGTAACGAGGGGGTTTGTAAGTGGTGCCTGCGATTCAAAGAGACAGAATAGTAAGAACTGCGCTGTCAGCTCTGCTGACTTGTGTACAATCGGTCGTTTATTTTGTCTGGATGATTTTAAAAAGCTTCAAAGCTTTTGGCATTTGTGACTTAAAAAATCTTTGAATACATTTCAATCTAAAACACTTCTCATGTTCGATGTGTTAGTTAAGGTAAGAGGTCCCGGTAATCATGGGTTTTCAGCTTCTGTTAAAAATATGATTGCTATATGTTTGCAGGGAAAATCTTCACCACAGGCAATCCTCAACTTTTAACTCCAAAATATAAGTACAATCCCCCAGTTGTATTATTTACTTAATATAGTTTACAAAGACTGTGTGATTAAATGTTTTTAACTGATATTTGTATTAGTACAGGTGATCTGCCTAGATAAGGGTTCTTGATGCTAACATTCTTTATAAGTGCTAAATATATAGCTATATTTAGTTACTAAATAACGAAAATATCTTTAGAGGTGCAGCTAGTAAAACTGTACTTTCCATTTGCCAGTGTATTACTTCTGGTACTTAGTGGCTTTTGTCATCTTTGTTTTGAAGAATATGTTACCTGTTTTTTGGATATAGGCAGGATTTTTGGTGGTTGCAGCAGTTTCACTCAATCCACACAAATTTTCACTGAAGATTCGGAAAAAATACTCATTTCCCATGATCAGGTCTGACACTATACAGTTTGTGCGACGATAGTGATCAAAAACAGTGTACCATTCCTGTAACAAGACTGTACTGCTTAGAAAGATGTTATGAGAGGTCAGACATGGTGTTACTTTTGGTATGGAGAGAATTTTTTGGCTACAAGGAAAAGACAGGTGGGTTTAACACTAACCTGTGGAATGAATATTATGTTGCTTCCTGTGAAGATCAGCTGATCCATTTTCTTACTTTTATATTCTGGCGGTGTGATAGACATATGAATGCTTCCATTTTGAGAAAAAAAAAAAATCCCTCAACTTTCTACAGTAATTTAGCCCTACTCAAATCTGGGGAATCTGGTACGAGATGCGTACTCAGAATGTGACGACTTAACGGGGTCTGTCATGAGAAAGATATTTTCCAGTTTGACAGGCATACATCCCTCTCTCAGTATATACCATGGTGTGCCTAGCATCTCACTTCTAGTCTAACACTTCCTTCAGTTTTTTGCTGTATTTATGAATAATACAATTCCTAATAAAAAGTATAATCCCACCTTCTAAGGAGAGCTGTCTATGTAGTCACCACCAGAGACTGCACAGGCTTGGTCTCTTCCATTTTCTAATGAGCATTTAATTTAATCTTTCACCTTTTGGGGGTTTTTTAGTTTCTATTTGTCAATGTGTCAATGGCCTCTGAGGTGCCATAGGACACCTTGGACACAAAAGTGAGTCTCAAGAATTCAGTAATTTCCCTCAAGTCTCTGTGTTCCCAGAGCAGGTGCTGGTTTAACTCCGTACAAAACCATGGACTCAGCTCAAGTTCTTACCATTGTTTTTTTGTCAGCTTTCTGAACTGTGTAGCCCAAGATCTGAGCATTGCCATCATCTTGGGGAGGTGTCCACTCCAAGGCTGCATTAAATCCCCAAACATCTACAAGCTTTATATTCTGAGGAGGACCAGGCTTGTCTGCAGAGGAAAGAAGGACAAGAAAACACCTTAAAGATAAGATAAAAGAAAGATAAGAAAACACTGTAGCTTTTAGTTTAAGATCCAAGAGCTTTGTCATTTCCCCATGCAGGGTAGGAACTTAGACCCTGATAGCCATCTGTAACATTCCGTAGCAACACACTTCATTTATGTGAAGTTAAAACTGTAAACAAGAAAGGTGGGAAATTTTCAAATACCCTCTTAATACTCCTAAGAGAGGCCTGAATTCTACTGGGCAACAGACTAGACTTAGTAACATGGGAACCAAACTCTTCTTTAAAATGTGATAAGAAATTTGTGTTGTTTGGATGGATGTGATTAACTCTTTAACTGCAGCTTTATTTCTTACTTTGTTACCTCAGTTCAGTTTCTTGGCTGTTTATCTACATTGCTATAACAACCAGGGCAGTGAGGTATGTGCCTTCCATCTGAGGAAGGCCAGCCATTTGGGAATACACCTTTCCCCTCTTGGCTCAGTGCTTGTTAGCTTGCCCACTGGCTGATTTATCTGTAATAACTAGGAAAAGAACAAATTCTCAAAGACACAGAGAAATCTGTGTCCTTTTTAAGATGCATGGAAATATAGAGAAAAACAACATAGTATGAAATGATAATATTTTTTTCTTTTTGAGGATCATTTGTATTTATACCGTGTTGTTTAATGAAATGTTGTAAGATTTAGATTATATTTATTAAATAATATTTCTGCCTTTTATAATTTGAGGACACCAGTTCACCTTTTTGTTGTTAGATTGTTGCACCCAGTTATGGGGCCTGCTGAGGATAGCTGGGTAGTTGGTCTTGTTATTGAGTGAAAAATAATTCAAGATCATTCTAGACAGCTGAAGGGAAACTGTCTCCCCATTTTGTAGCTAAGGTGGAAAAATTAAGAAAATTGTAAGAATCTGATGGATGTATTTTTGAGATGAGCAAGGCACAGAGGAATGTAATTATAGGTGGCTTGTAATTTAATTCCTTCAAGAAGGGTATGCAAACCAGCAATAAATCAGTCTTTGTTGTTAGGGGAACTGTGACTTTCTACATCAAAGCATAATGTGCTAATTCTCTTTTCACTGACAAACTTTGGAATTGAAAACTGCTTTATAATTAGGTTTGACCCCTACTGTCCTCCTTCAAAGTGGTGCCAACTAGAACACTGCATGATGTCTGATAAAGGATATGGAATGCATGGCTCTCATTCCATTTCTCATCCTCTTTCTGTCTATCTTACACTAACATTTCAGAGAAAAATGAGACAAAACCTGCCATCTTCTGTGTTTCTCAACAGCCACCAACCAGGTAAAGCCTCCTTACACTTTTTTCTCTGTTTCTGAAGTATGGAATGCCAATATGTTGTCAAATGAACAGCATTGCTTATGGGGATGTGGAAATGCATTTGTTGTTAACTTGAATCACAGCTTAAAAGAAAAATAACCCTACCTGACCCTACTTGTTTTGTTAGATGTGTATCTTCATTATACTGAAATCAATTAAACTATTTTGATTTAAGAGAAGAATTCTTCATACTACATACCTGTCTGCATATGTGTGAAGAACAACCTTAAAAAACAGCAGAGATTAATAAATTTGATCCATGGGTTTTTATATTGTTTATCTTTGTGGTTCAATGGGAGAATGCAATCTACAAGAATATCTATTCAAAATTTCTTTATAGAAGGGTAGAATATATCTTTCTCAGCAATACCCAGTACATCTCTGGCTTGTGAATAGAGGATGGGAAAAGTTGAACTTAGTGATGCTTCTGATGCAAATTATTTACCTCTGTAAGGCACTGTGTAAGAGTGGGGGTTTATATTCTGAGGAAGTATTCTGTATTACCCTCAGCACAAGCTCAGCTAAGGAGTTTTGCAAACTAATAAAATTTATACAATGGGAAGAAGAGATAAAGCGTGAATTATCTTTCAAAGATAAATTATAATTTGTATTTTCAAATAATGCGTAATGAGAAAAAGAATTAATTCTAGTTAAAAAAAATAGTACTAAGGTTTGCTTTGGTCAATAAAAATCACAATGAAAGATAATTTATTGATTCATGTAGATGGTGAAAGAAGTTGAGGGAACTGTATTCTCCAGAGATTGGAGATATTTTCATTATCCAAGAACTTTCTAAAAGTCTTTAATAAACACTGTATTCCCATAGAAAAAGTGCATATTTTTTTGATCTATAGAGTAAATGGCAGCAACTCTTTTGGCAACAAGGGAAGGTGATGGTAGTAACAGAGTTGTTTCCTCTTCTTTGGAGCTGACCTGACTCATCACAGCAGCAGAGCTTTTGGCCACCTGTTCTCTTGCCTTACACCAAAAAAAAGATAGGGGCTGAAGCCAGGAGCATTACTTCTGCATCAAGGAGACTTTTACCAAGGGAAGTTAGTGGATGAAAAGACACCTCAAAGGATCACTGACTTGTTGTGTCTGAAAGCCAGGCTGGCTTTTCAGCCTGCTGTTCTACAGCACCTAAAGCACCACTAGGAGTGCAGGAAGAGTGCCTGAATCACCCATATTTCTGTCCTGCCAAGGGAATATAAAATCTGGGGAACCAAAAGTGCAGTTGACAGAATTGAGGACATGTAGTTCTGATGACAGAATAACAGAATCAATAATCAGAGTAGATGCCCTGATTGCAGAAGTATCTGCATATGTTACAAGTGCTTTCTCTTTTTGGTCATGAGTTAAATGGAATATACAAATTCCCATTTGTTTGACCAAACTGCCCGGGAAATACAAAGTTAATGCCTTCCCTCCAACTCCTACCTGTGTGATAAGATTAGTTCTTTTTTTCAGTCATTGATTTTCTGTATGATATAACTCTCTGATAATGGTAGATGGATGTGTTTCTGTGACTTTCTACAGTATCAAACTGTAGAAATAGGGAGAAGATACTTGGTGCTATGGCCTAAGAGCAATGGCCAGAATCCAGAGTCACTAATCAGTTGTAGAAAGATAATTTAGAGTATAGGGTGCACCACTCCCCTTTACCTGAGTCATAGAGTCAGAGAATGGCTTGGGTTGGAAGATCTCAAAGATCTTTCAGTTCCAATCCCCAGCCATGGGCAGGGACACCTTCCAGTAGACCAGATTGCTCAGAGCCCCATCCAACCTGCCCTTGAACACTTGCAGGGATGGGGCATCCACACCTTCTCTGGGTACTCTTGGGATTATTTTGTTTTAGCTGCCATTTACTTATTTTCTCTTGCAGAACTGCACCCATCGTCTGGAGCAGAAGCAGCTGTTGGTATTAATACATATTTGCTCCAATTCTTCATGCTGTTCTTGTTTGCTGTTGGCATCATTGCATACCCATTCTGCCAACATAATTAATAAAACTTTCAGCAGAACAAAGTTAGCATTTTTAATTCAAAACACATTAGGAGTTGAGCCAAAACACGTGTTCTAAAAATATATTGATAGATACACTGGAAGAAATTTGGGATAACAGTGTGAAAGTGTGGGGAAAGAGAAATAAAAAATGTTATGAAGAATGTCAAAGAGTGGTAATGAGGAGAAATAGAAAAGCCCTGGCTGAACATTAATGAAATCTGAATAGGCAAGATCTTGGAATATTTCTCACATAATCCCAACAGAAATTATGGAAACTTTGGCAATGCATTCCTTTAAAATTACTTTAGAAAAGAGACTGGAAATTGCATAACAGAGAATAAGCCTCAGACTAACTAGACACTCTTAACAGAGGAAAGCATTAAATGTGAATTTTCTAAATTCACAAGACTGTGCCTTCTAATTTTTTGAACTGTAGAGTATATTATGACAATGATTTTATCTTCCCTATCCTTATCTAATGAAAAAAAACCCCATGTTGGAGTACATCCATTCTGAGATTCAGATTTCCTTCCTTGAGTACAATATGGCCATGTCTAAGAACACCAGAGCTCTCAAATTCTATCTCTCTCAAAGTGATAGAAAGAGGATTGATAAGGATTATCAAAGATATGGAATGGCATCTGTTTGAAAATAATCAAGAAGAAGAGAGTAAAACTTGAGAAAGTTGACTGAGGTGAGTGATGGAAGGCTATAAAATCATGAATAACGTGGAAAAGCTGAATGATTATTAATGTCTTTTTCTGATACAAAAGTCTATGGACGTCAAATTAGATTGTCAGGAGACAGGCTCAAATCAACCTAAACAGGTCTATGTACTTAAAAGGAAATTCCTTATAGAAGGATGTTTGGACTACCAAATTTGACCTGGATTACAATACAGACTGGATAAAATTAGGCAAGAAAAAGATCACTAAAGAACTATGGAACACAAATAATATCCCTCACCCTCTGAAGGTCTCTAGGACACAAATTATTACAAGGAGGGAAAACGTAGTAGGAAAATAAAGTTACATGCTAGCCCTGCTCTGAGCTTTGTTCTACTATCTGCAAGCAGCTATTGAAGGAGAAGGGATTCTGAGGTAGTTGGATCTTTGAGTTGCCTCAGTCTGGCCTCTGTTTTGTTTTGCATGATCTGCTTAATTCTGATGTTTTCAGGGTCTTACCTATGATTTGTATTGTTATTGCAACTTTATCAGACATGTTTTCTATCTGAAGAGTGACTTCATATGCTCCTGAGTGATGAAGCTCTGCCTTTCTGATGAAAAGGATTGTGTCGGTGCTGCTGTTCCGAATTCCCACATCTTTGGAGTCTAGAGTTTGACCATTTTTCAGCCAAGTGATTTTGGGTCTTGGTTTACCCTAAAGACAGAGAGGAAGAAAAAAATAAGGCTTTAGTATTTCCATTTTTCTTTTAGTGATCTATAAATCCAGAAAGCTTAATATAATACATGGATTTGAGATAGTAAACTCTATAAATACTTCACAGTTTATGTTTTCCTCCAGACAAATATTTGTTACCATCTGTGTGGCAACCATGCTCTGAGGATGCCATTTAATTAGAGACTGAAATTATATTGAGAACAAATCCAGAAATATTATACTTGTGTTAGTCTGGTACTTTCCCAGGCATCAGTGAAGCCAACAGGTGATCTGACTTGTTTTGATTGTTATTAGCAGAACCCTTACACACCTGAGGACTTTATTAGCTCTGCTCCCTTTCTTCTCCCTTTCTTAAAATGTTTGATACTCTGTCCCCAAGCATTTTTAAGATCTTTTGTAAATTATTATTATCTTGTAGTCTTGGGATGTGAAATCTACTGTATAATTCTTTCTGCACTGCAAAATTGTTTTGGTGACTGTCAGCCTAAGCAGTTGGTGTTGCTATACCCATGGAAGATGGCACTGTGGAATCAATGAAATATCAGTGGTGTGCATCACTCTCATCCAGCCATTTCCAGGAAAAATGGTAAGTAATATTTCATTCTTCAAAAGTTGTTGGAGTGCTACTTCCACAGTACAACTCCAAACAAAGAATCTCAATAAAACAGAAAATGGCCATAACATATTTATGAAGTATATTAATAGTTACTCCAACAGAAAATAACTCAGTGGGGATTTTTAAGTTTCTTCCAGATTACCAAGGTGAAACAGTGCAGCACAGGCCTGCAGTAGTTCAAATGGGTAGGGAGGAAAAGTGGGACCTTGCAAGCCAGCAGTCAGCTCTGCTCAGGCTGCCCTGGAGCTGGAGCCGAAGGCACTGAAACTGGGACACTGCCTCCGGCAAACAGCAGAGAAAGCAGCTCTGGAAGGTTCCTCAGTCCACTGGGTGTCTGGAACATACTCTGTATCTCTTCCCTTAGCCTACAGAGGGAGGTTTTGATGCTCAGACTCTTAGTTTTGGTGCTTAAAGGTAGACAGAATAATAATGTATCTTTGTGCACTGCTACACCTTTATTTCAGGTTTGTCTGCTATTTGCTCAGAAGGTCTGTGAACCATTATTTTTTATGGTATTAGGAAAAAAGAAAACACCTTTTATAAGAGTCAGGCTAAGATCTGTCCAACATTATACTTAAAGGATATCTAAAATACCTAGAAATTGCTATTTGTTCATTGATGCTCTTTAACTCATCAGATAGGCTGTAGCTTATTTTACATCAGGGCTGATGTACACCTTGTGAGTGTGAGTGAATGAGCAATGGTTTTGGATCCTCCATTTTCTCTCTCCGATAAATTATTTTCTTACAGCTTTCTGCCAAGGGGCATAGGTAAGAGCACCTCAGGTCTGCAGCTCTGAAATAATAGATACAAGATAGTTTTGTCCTGATCTAGTGTACCTGTACCCTGGTCTCATTTCATAGAACTCTCACAAACACCCTCACTCTATTACAGCAAGAAATGGCTTCCTCTCTTCAACTGGAATGTATGGTAGAAATTCTGAAACCAATGAAAGTATTTGGATTGTTTTGTGTTTTATTTTCCATATCTGTGTCTTATTATTGGTGAACATGCCAAGAACTGAGTCTATTTTGCTTCCCACATATGCATGTACTTTAAAGTGACATGAAGATCCTCTTTTAAAAAATTGGCTAAGGAATGCTTTCAAAATAAAAATTATCTGCCTAAATAGCATAGTTCGATGGGCATCTATTTAAATTTCTACTTTGTCAAGACAAATACTTGGCAGGTTTTCAGACCGTTGCTGCTGGTGTTCTAGTGTGGTTGATCAGATACGTTCACTCACAGCTCCTCCTTTTTTGAGGTGCTGTGAGTGCCAGTGAAAGATTGCAAGTGTTCAAAGTGTTGGTTTTCATATACCCTTATATTTATAGACTGTGAAAAGCATAAACAGATAGAAAGCATGTTCCTAATACATATGTCAGAGGATTGGATTTCTGCAATGTGTAATAGATAATCTGAGAGAGAACAGTGAGTGACAGAGTGGCTAAATAGCACCAGTGAAGCTTCAGGGAGTTCACAGCCAGGGAAGAATGAATTTAAATGCTCTTAGATATTTATATTCACACATATAGAATGGACAAAAAGACTTCTTAGTACTACTGTGAATTTTATCCACTAATAGCACATAATACTCCTCCAATCACATGACACGTAGTTAATTTTGAAGCAAGAATATGTTGATTCTCTTCCTTTCACCAGAATTTTCTGCCTGCTTAATGTACTCAACAGAAAAAAAGGTTAGTAACAATGTTTTATTTTCTTCTCAGGACATTTTGATGCAAAGATTTAAATAGATCTACCTGTATCATTAACCCAGGATACCTTGACAATATGTTTCAGAAAATTACACTGCAGTGACCACAGAGGTCATTGGAAAAGTTGCACAGGGCCTGTAAATATTAGAAGACACTGTCTTCCACTTTCACTAGATACTGTCTTCCACTTTCACTAGATACTGTATCTAGTTTTTATCTGCAATGGAAATGGACAGTGACTTAAAATTTTTCAAAATGTAAACGGAACAGTTCTTTTCGATTTGCTTTTTTTGGAAGGTCATCAGTATTGTATATTTTAAATAGCTATAGCCACAATTCTTACACTGTGAAAGCTGAAATTCAACACTATGACAAATTTAATTCACTCAAAAAAATGCTCCTTGAATTAAAACCTTCTGGCTTTGTTCTCAGAGTAGAATCTGTTGTTGATGGATGGATTTTAGCATTTTTTGTTAGCCTTGCCCTTTAGGAGACAAGATTTTACACCAGCATGTGATTTGTCAGTCAGCTACTCAAATAACTTTTCAATCAGTTGGTTCAATTTGGCCAAATTTGACAGAGTACTCAAAATCTCTAAGATTAGCTTAGTACAGTTCTGTGAAAAATTGATGACAGGATGAAATGCCAAAACCTCAGTTATTGTCTCCACCGAGGAAAAGTCAGGGAAAGCTCCGTCTTTTAACTATTTTGTTTGGCAGCAGCTGAATGATGAGACAGGATTAAGTGAAGCTTTGCATGAGTTGCCACATGCACTTACCCTGGCCAGGGAATTGAGGACATGTAAGGGGAGGAGGGCAAAGAACTGGCAAATCTCTGGGAATATTGCAGTGAGGCTGCTCTCAGCAGAGGAGGTGGCTGGATGTGCTGGACATGGATGATGTGGGGCTGTCATGGTTTAGCACCTCCCTTCCTGGCAGAGTCTTGTGGGGAGCCTTGACTCTGTGTATGCACTGCTCTCAGCAACAGCTAAAACACCCTGAAATTATCAACACTCTTTCCAGGACTAGTTCAAAACATGACCCCCTAGTAGCTTCCATGAAGAAAATTAACTGTGCCCAGTCAAAACAAGCACAAGGGGACATAAGACACAAATCTCTATAGAGCTAAGTTTTATTCCCCTGCTTATGGGACAGCTTGTCAAATTTGTGCAATTTTCCTTCAACTTGGACATCAAAGCAGGAAAAAATATCTGTTTATCTTAGGTTTGGGTTTTTTAAAAAATAATTACATAACTCAGAAATAGCAGATGTACAAAGTTTGAATTTTGTGTGTGGCTAGACATCAGTGAAAAAGTCATTTTAGCAATTTGGAGATAAGAAATGTGAAATTTAAAAAACAGCCTTTTGATTATGCTGCAATAATTCAAGCATTCAATTTAAGAAATTTACTTTATTCAAGGGATTGCAATTGTGTACCAATCAGCTATCTTTGTGAAAAAATTTACTTCTCGTGTAACCCAGTATCCACAGGGCAAAAACACATTTACCTTTTTCATAGATTTTGCTCTAATAATTTTTATTTTCTTGTTGGTACTGCTCTAACAAAAGAATACGTGTGATGTGTGCATATATGTCTCCCTTGTGGAAAAAATGTTTTGCATATATCCAGCATCTTTTATAGGAGAATTTCAAAGCTCTTCACTAATAACAGAATTACACTTCTTTAAATGTCAATCCTGGACTGTAGAGAAATTTCAGTGTGTAAAAATTATAACTGAGGACTTGATTAAGTGATATATCTGTTATTACTGAGGTTACTTCTGTCAGAGCCTGAGACTGTAATTTGCAGTTTCTTTTGCACTTTCTCCCTTAGAAAACCATTTCCTTTCACACTCTAATTCTTGCACTTTATTGATATTATCGTCTTGCATCTGAAAAAAGGCATGTGGGATTTTAGAAATGGTCAGATAATTTTCTGTACAGCTGTGGAAAGTGCCAGGATGAGGTAACTGGTTAGGTCAGTCTTTGTGTATATTTTAGCAGTTCTTTGTACACACACCCAGGTTCTGGATCCCAGGGCCAGCTGGGGTCTTCCCTTCATGTGCAGACTGTGATTTTTGCAGTCAGAAATTAACATACACACTTTTTGCCAAAGAAGTTGCCCAGTGGAATCATATACACCTTGGTTCCAAAAGAGTAATTAGCTGGATTCTTACACTTTTTGTCTGCTTTTCTCTGAGGTGCCTCTTGTGCTCAGTAAGCAAGAATGGGCTTGCACTTACATCACATTTTTCTTCTACCCCAAAAGGTGGAATTAAGGAAGAAATTTTGACTGTAAAAAGATATGACTGAAAACAGTGATTCCCCTCCTCCTCAAATGTTTGAGAGGGTTTAATGAATCATCTTACATAATTTTGCCATACTTAGGTAATTTTGCTTAAGAAGTGAAGGAATGGGAACTTGCATTAGGGAAATTACTTTAGGTAAGTAGTCATAAATAACCACGACAAAACAGAAGCTGATACATACCTGGAAAGGGATCACAATATTGACTGTCTCACCCACTTTCTTCACCAGAGTCTGTCTCAGGTGGCGTGGCAGCCAGAATTTGGGACGCTCTGTAGTTAAGCATTAGTACACTAAATACAAAACTTCTGATAATATGCAGCATTATTTATAGCAAAAATAAGGCAATGGGTAATTGTAAGCATAAGAAAATTGTGGAAACACTCTTTATACTTTAAGGGAGTAGCTCAGTCTTTCAGTAGTTTCAAATGCATTTGTCTACTGGATAAAAAGTTAATATTAAGTCTCGGTTATATATTTACATCTGAGCATGTTTTCAGTGACAGGAGCATTTATGAAAATGTGTTGTGTCTAAAATGCCAAATTTGGGTGACTTCTGTTGGTTGTGAGTCTTCTATATGGACTTTGTTTCTTTGGAGAAATTGTTAAGTTCAGTAGAAAGGATGTATTGGAGTACAAGAGTGATTTAGGTTATGATTATCTATTGCTATATTGATACTGCAGCTCCTTGTAAATTGCCACTTGGAGGTATTTATGGACATACTCAGAAAGCACAGCAACTGACAGATCCCTTTATCTTGCTACAGTCATTCAGTTCGAGTTCTTTCTTTGAGATGGATGTAGTGGAATCTCTTTGTAGCATCTTACTTTTCACTAATAAAAAAGGACCTTACTGCATGTTTTTTGCATCTACTCTCTGCTTTCCTCTACCTCACTGGAAAGCTTTCTAGGCTCTCCTTTTATCCTTATTCTTTTCCCTGTCATTTACAGAAGGAATTTCTTAACATACACTTGGAGTATCTGTCTTCATGACCATTTGGTATTGAGATGCATTAAAACTTTGTTTTATTTACATTGGCTCAATTTACTGCCAGTGAGACGCTCTGGCAGACACTTTGTGTGAGCCAAGGTTGAGGAATCCACTATTAGCAGATCTTGATGTCTTTTGGATTCCAGTCAAATGAATTTTAATCTACTGCTGTTGGGTGATACAGAGGGTGGTAATTAATAATCTGCGACAATGAAGTAAATAGATCTCTTGCCATAGCCAGCACAGTCATTTTGCAGTAATATAAACTGCTGGTTTTTTCCTGTGTATATTTACAGAGAGGTAAATATTAAATACATTTTTCTTAAATGCTGACAGTGTCATTGCAAGAGGTGAAATGTACGTATTTTGAAAGTAAGAAATAGAATTTTACTTTAAGGGCTATGGCTTACAAATATAAGGCCTGGGTGCTGTAGAGATGTTCCCAGAGTCAGAAAACACTGGGCACCTTATCAAAGTGGAAGAGCAGTTTGTGTGTTATCCTCAGATAAAGGCAGAATTTTGGCCAGAGAAAATCAATGAAAAAGATTTATTCAGTATGGTTACTCACGCAGGATCTCTTGAACAGTGACAGGCTCTTTTATTGTTGCTGCTCCACTCTCACCCGCCAGGTTTACAGCCTTGATACGGAAATAAAGTTTGTCCCCCGTGACCAGGTCTTTAATCAGTGCAGAGGTGCGCTCAGTTAGGCCAGGAAGAGCAGGAATCCACTCTGTAGCTACAAGTACAGCATTTGCATATTGCAATGATACATTGTTTTCCAAAGTGATGCCTTGATTGCAATCAAAAGTAAATTTCTATTAGGATAAAATGAACTCAAGTTAGAACACCACACTCAAAAGGGAATGAAGTCGGAAGAAGAACTCTGGATCAAGGAGATGTGTTTACCCGTGGAGCAAAGCAATCTCTATACTTTGTTACTCAAAATAGCTAAGGATAAGGGAATCATCTTTGGGTAGTTCCTTTGGCATTTTGTTTCATAGAGCTTAGAGCTGTGAGACTTCTTGGCATTTATTTTTACTACATGGGAAGGGGAAGAATTTTGGAAGTAGCTTTAGCAAGAAAGGGAAGCCTTAATTTTTTTTTTTCCCCTTCTGTGCCTGTCCAAAGAGATCAGTGAGAGCCACATATGCTAAAAACAATAATAGAACACACGAATGTTGGAATTTATTGTTTAATTCTCAATTGACACAGTAGAACAGAATTTTAGTACTTCCTTATTATAAAGCACAGAAAAATGACTGATAAAATCATTCTGCTATGACAATGACATAGAGATTCTGGTGATTCTATAGTAATGTCTCATTAAAGACTATAAATTATTTCTGTATAATTTATGCCCTGTAAACCCCCTAGTTTAGATTATTTGGCAGTCGAGCCTAGTGTCAGAGAAAATATCAATATTAAAGTGGCTATAAATTTGTTGTTTGACTTTTATGACATAAATATTACATTGTAGCTTCACAGAACATTGAGTTTTGTAGATAGGGTGCTGGTACATCCTTTATTACCAGTACAAGTATTCAATGAGGTAAGGTAATGAATGATTACTTTAAAATTTGACTGATGTTGTAACAATTATGTTATTTTATTTAAGGACTGTGCAATTTATGAAAGATACAGAAGTATACTAGTGACTATAGAACAGCAATGGTATTTTTGTATCATAAAACAATTATGTTTATTAAAGCTTATGATGATTGTAAAGATGACATTATGGATGTGACTTCCATGGTTTTACAGTCACATTGTAATATGGTGATGGTTGGCAAGTATGGTAGACACAGAATTAAAAATTGATCATGCTGGACATGGTTAGGCTGCTGGTAGTGTACTGAGGTGAAGTTGCTGCAATTGTAGCATTTTTTAAATGCTCTGCTGCTTCTGCCTAGTACTCATGCTTACTTACATCCATCTTTGCAGTATTCCACCATGTACCCATCTAATCCCCCGGCTCCAATCCTCTCAGGGGGCCTCCACTTCAAGGAAACAGTGCTGTCAGAAACATCTTCCACTGTAAAGTGGGTTGGTTCACTTGGAGGAGCTGTAAGGAAATATAGACAAGTAGACTCTGAGAAACAGCAATACAACTATGAGAATTCAAAGGCTCTACAAGAAGTGATTAATCAGTGATTTATGTACCACTGTCTATATTAATAAAATAAATCTACCTTAGGCTCAGTTGTGAAGTGTAACATCTATTACATCATTTAATCTAAGCATAGCATAAGGTTCCTATAATAGGAAGGGGAACAAGAAGTTAAGACAGTAGTTCCGTTTCACAGATGCTTTCTTATGAGAAAAGCCACTGAAAAAAAGAAGATTTGTAGAAGGAAGTCAAATTGTCATCATAAGTCTGCAGAGAAGTTTAGAAATGAAAATAAGTACCTTTTGTATTCTGTACTTACACCCTGATTGTAACTGGACAAAATTCACATGGTCAGAGGACCAAACTGACAGTGGCTAAATTTTACTTCACTGACATAATAATGGAAATAATCAAAAGTTATGACACGTTTACAGAAACACTATTTCTGATTTGTGCATTTGTAACAGAGACATACTTGACAAAAGAAAATTTGGGGGGATGAAAAATTTTGATTTAGATACAGCTTTTTCACATCTCTTCATAACAGGTAAGTCATGGCTTTTTATAAACCCACAGTTCAGAAGAACCACTAGCTAAATTCAGTCTTCTGCAGCATGACTATTATCTACTAATTTAAAAATTATTAAGAAAAACCCTTACTAGAGGATCCAAAATACATCTAAATTTTACAGTAAAATAATTGATACCAAAAAGCAAACAGAAAACAACTTTTTCAAAATAACGTTAAAGGTGCAGGACCTTAAAATTTAATATACACACCATAAGAGCAATCGTGTTAATGAAAGGTATGTTTGGCATAATCTGTGTGTATGTGTATTATAGACTGGACATCTTCTGAATATACATAATCGATTTTACAAGGTAAGTTAAATACAGGTTCACAAGTTATGGAATTAAGTGGAATCAGATCCCAAAGTTATTGTAAAAAAACATCACCTAACTTAATTTCTGTAACTGCCAAAAATTTTCGTATTCACATGGTAGCAAGGACAGCACACAGGAGGCAAATGCAATTGGGAGCATACACAACCACACAGTACACGATCAAAACCCCAAACCTCTTCTCTGAAGAAGTAAGTGTGAACTTTATCCTTAATCAAGTAAAACTCTGCCTATCCCATGAAAACTTTGGACCTTTTTTTTCAGTAGCTCCACTTGATGGTTCTTGTTTGACCTCTTTTGTTGCAGACCAGGCGTTGTGTGTTTGAAATCCAGAATTAAGGGACCCTTCTTGCAGTTCAGCCTTCCCTTCTGGCTCTTTCACTGCATCATCTGCTTGTACATTATCTCCGTCAGCAGGCTGTGCCCCTTCGTTGTTATTTGTAGATTTAGAAACTCTAGTCATTTTAATCTCCCGTTATTTGTATTTTTGTGGGTCTTCTCCCTAAAGTCTTAGCAGGCAGGCTTCCTGAGGACCCCTTTAGTTTGCTCCTTGCTCAGGGACTGCAGGAGACACTGTGCTGCTGTGTTGGGAAGAATTATTTATAGAAAATCATTCCTCAAATATTTTCTTAATCATCTATCCTTTTAGCTGTGGAGAGGGCCAGGATTAAGGGAGCACTGGACGGGATACTGTGATATTTGCACCCATAAGGGAATGGGAGAAGCTGAGAGGGATGGGGAAATCTCTGTCAATTAGTTCTCCTCCTTTCCAGATCCAGCTTGGCTCTCACACTTCTAATTATAACAACTAAAAATTCATCAGCACTTTCATGAAACTGGAACCTATGTGCTCTTCAGGAAGAGGAATGAGAAATAGAGAAGAACATTACAAAGGAGAAGGTTGATTAAATATAGAATATAGAGATGGTTGATAGCCTCTTTCCTGACACATTGTTTTTAGCTGTATGAGCAGTTGAAGAGAGGAGCTCAAAACTGTCCTGTCTTGGTTTTATCCTAGAAATACCACAGAGTTTCAAAACTCACCAATTGGCATGAAGGGTTGTGAGGCAGGGCTTGGCCGGGACATGCCAATAGAATTCACAGCATAAATCCGCATCTCATAAACCACTCCTTCAATCATCCGCTTGGCTTCATAGGTTAGCTCTTTTAAAAGGTCAAAGTTCAGTCTCATCCATCGATAGCTCTTCTTCTTCTTTCTCTCTAAAATATAGCCTGGAAAGGACAGCTGTTATGATGTGAAAGAACTAGAAATTGTTATCTCACATGCAGGTAAAAAGAAAATCCTTTTAAGTGAAGGAGAAATTTCCTTGAAATGTCTAAGATGTGGAATAGAGTTAAAAAAATCAATGTCTTTCTTCTATTCTGCTTCAATTCACTAATCTTGACTAATAGCCTAAATCACCCACAAAGAATTGATTTGATGAACAATTTGAAAATTCCTTTTTTTTAAAATAATGTTTTATCAAAGAATTGATGCTAGATCTCTGAGTTCTTTGCAAGGTGGTGGAAATACAGAATGTTTCCCAGACAATGCTTGCTTCAGCCCTAATGTGAGTGAGGTATGTCCGCTCACCATTTTTCTTGCTCTGATTTCCTTGGGAAGGAAAGTGAGCCTGTGTGATAACAGAGAACAAAGAGAACTGGGTGCACTGCAGAGCAAATCTGTAGTTCAGCTTAAGGTGTCATCTGTATGCCTGGAATCTATGTCTTAGCACTTCTCCACCCAGAACATCCACAGCCTTTCCAAAATACCATGCTGTTTTCCAGAATGACTAAATGTTGTTGTATTATCAGCATAAAAGATAAACTTCTCATTTCCCAAAACTGGGAATGGAATCTGTGATTCCTGATGCTTAATATGGACAATATTGTCTATCACACTGGAAACATACATGTCAGATATTTTCCATTTGACCTGCTACAAAGGACTACTGAACTGTTTCTTTCCATTTAGGTTTATTAAGTTTCTCCTGCTTCTCTGTGTTGAAGATAGCATGACTGGATGAGATCCACATAGGCTTCTTTTAAACAAACTTTGCTATGAAATTTATTAATCATTTAACTACTGAATGAATAATCAGAGAATACACTGGATAGTCATGTAAACATGCTGAGTGCATTGCCTAGGTGTATTCCTATCCACAGACTGCAGAGGTCTGTACAGATGTCTGTAACAGGGGTCAGCTGCAATAGTGTAGGTTCATAGCAAGGACTTATAATTGAGCCATGCAGGGGAGTGATTCAGTCCCTGCTGCTCACCAAGGTCACAGCTATCAAACTTGCAAAAGTCCCTTTGATGTACCTGGGAAGTATGATTCACACTTAAGGTGTCTCCAGGGATGAGAAGAATGACAGGCACATTTGATTTGCTGGCATGCTGTAGGCACAGACACCATGCAGCCTTTCCTGTCAATGCTGAAATGCAAGAAGAGCATGGGAGTCTACAGAATGTTCTGGGAGAAGAACAGTGGAAGTATCTCTAAGCTGACAGGTTCTATCATCGCTTTAAATGCATAAAGGTGTATTCCTGGCATGCTTTTTTGCAGTAGCTTTCAGATTTAAATGAGTTAGAGCAAGCAAAGAACCTATGATTCCTTTGGTATGCTCCTGGTTTTTTCCTCTCTTCAGGGTCTCTGAGACTGAGAGAAGTTTCATCAGCTCAGTTTCTGGGGTTTTTTGCCATTATAGATAAGCAGTTAAGTGTCAAAATGAAGACATTTGCAATTATAAAAAAAATAGGCAGAAAGGAGGTAAAAATGACAATACTGGTCGTGTTGGTGACATTTGGTAAAGCAGATTATTTCTCCAAATGTGTGAGAGTTAAAGATACCATTTTAGTAATACAAAAAGCACACAAACCCCCAGGAAAAGTGAAGTGAAGATAGGGTGTGAATTTCTTTTTTATATCTGTTGGATATAGCTAATAAAGACTCTGACTGCCTACAATGCCATCTGTAACAATATGAAGACAGATAAGAATGGATATGCCTTTCCTCCCTGCCTTTCTCACTTCTAAGGCTCTGTTTGAATGGGTAGTGCTGCACCTCGGCTCTTCCTCTCCCCCTGCTGCAGGTGTTTTATTGGAGCTCTACCAGTAGTGCAGCCCTGTGCCAACTGCAGAAACCTCCTCAGGTGGTGTGAAAGGCTCTGAATGGAACATCCACAAAACTTTTCTTTTGACAGGGAAAACAAAGCAAAGAACTTTTTAAAATATGCACCCTCAAAATCCTCCAAAACAAAATCAGGGGTTTTGTATAGTCAGTGAGGTGGGGGTTGTCTGTGGTAATGACACAACTACTGGTAAATATCTTTGCACATGATATTTTAAACTGCTGACTTCTTGCTTGCTTCCTTTCTGAATAGATGAAACCACAAAGCACTGGCCCAGCAGTACCTTGTTTATTCCTGCACCGGTAAATTCTTGGATTTAAATGAGATAGATCTTTTGGAAATGAATGAAGTAAAAAAAATCCAAAAGAAAATACAAACTCCTCTCTTCCAGATATTATTCAGGAGATTAAAAGAATTTTAGACATTTCTAGCTCTGGCATCCCCATGGGAATCCATATAGCTATCAATGTATTTATTTTTTATAAGAAACCCAAGCTCCAGAGATCTTTATTAAACAAGTTTCTATATATGGACTCCAGAGGAATTTTTTTCCCCTAAAATTGGTCAAGACCCTGCGTTATTTTCTTTTTCTTTTGAGGATCACAGAGATTTCTATTTAAAACTCATCATGCTCTGTGCAGAACTTAAAGTGGTGTCAGTGATAGTCTTGATTGTGCCTGCTCATTTCCTGCATCATATGATAACTTTGCACTCTAGTTTTTACTACAGATTTTAAGGTCATTAAAATGATTGAAAGTGTTTTATGACCCATTATTTTATATGAAGTAAAATTATGAAGTAGTTTTCCACTATAAGACATATATTGCCTGAGATTGCAGATGTCTGAAGTTGATGACTGAGGTGGCCACAGATCTGTTTTGATATTCCTTGGTAAGCACAAAGGCTTGCATACTGACTTAAAATTTCAGTCTTGAATGAGAATAGTTAACTTTAGCTGTTTTTCATATCACCTTTTTGTGCTTTGATAACTTGTGCGCTGAAATATTTGGTAACTTGTGCGCTGAAATATTTCCCTGACTTAAATCGCACAGGCAGAGGGCACTCTCTCCTCAAAATTGGAGGGCAGAGCCTAGGTTGGCTTGGAGGGTCTGTGCCTCAGAGCAGCTCCTGGCTGAGGGTCAGCCTTCCTCATGTCTAAACAGAGAATCCTTCTGCAATATTTCAAAGGAGCACCAAAAAATAACTGCAAAGCTGCAGGGGGCTTTGTGTTTTTGAACTCTTACCAAGTACTGGTTGCCCACCGTCGTATTTAGGGGGTTGCCAGCGCACAGTACAGTAATCTTCTCCAATGTTGCTGATTGTGGGAGCTTCTGGAGGGTCGGGAACATCTGAAGAAAGTGTTAGAATGAACGAGAGTTGTTATTGTTTCAATTTCTTTATGTAAGTAAATTAAATATTTTAACACTTTCTTTTTTTTTCCTGTGTGGTATTGATGTAGTGGTGTCCCCCAGGAATCAGTGTCGGGCCCAGTCTTGCTTAATATCTTAATTGATGATCTGGATGAGGGTATTGAATCTATCATTAGCAAATTCATGGATGACACCAAGTTGGGTCAGGGATTTGCTGGAGGGTAGGAGGGCTCTGCAGAGGGACCAGGACAAGCTGGATGGTGGGCCAAGGTCAGTGGTGTAAGGCTCAACACGATCAGGTGCTGGGTGCTGCACTTTGGCCACAATAACCTCCTCTAGCACTACAGGCTGGGGGAAGAGTGTCTCGAAAGTGGTCCAGTGAGAAAGAACCTGGGGGTGCTGGTCAACAGGGGCTGAACACGAGCCAGAAGTGAACAAGCGGCCAAGGAGGCCAATGGCATCCTGGCCTGTATCAGCAATAGAGTGGCCAGCAGGACCAGGGCAGGGATTGTCGCCTTGTACTTGATGTCCTGGGGAGGCCACACCTCGAGTGCTGTGTCCAGTTTTGGGCCCCTCACTACAAGAAAAGACATTGAGGTGCTGGAGCACATCCAGAGAAGGGCAATGATGCTGGTGAAGGCTCCGGAGCACAAGTCACAAGAAGAGCAGCTGAGGGAGCTTGGGCTGTTTAAGCAGGAAAGAAGGAGGCTCAGGGAAGAGCTTATTGCTCTCTTCCACTCCTTGAAAGGAGGGTGGAACCAGCTAGGTTTTGCCCTCTTCTCCCACACAGCCAGCAACAGGATGAGAGGACACAGGCTTTGGCTGCACCCAAGGAGGTTTAGGTTAGCCATTAGGAAGAAATTCTTCACAGAAAGGGATTTTGGAATGGGCCACCCAGGGAGTCACCATCCCTGGAGATGTTTATATAAAGATGAAATGTGGCAGTCAGTGCTTGGTCTAGTTGACATAGTGGGGTTGGACTTGATGAGATCAGAAGTATTTTCCAACCAAATTTATTATGTGATTCTGTGACGCAGCTTTGTCAGATAGCAACAATAGGTACAACCAGAATGTATTAACTTAGCCTAAAGTGAATTCTGCTCTTTGATGCTCCTTTTTTAGTTTGGTTTCCTTTAAATACCACTGATTATTCAACTTCCACCTTCTTCCCAGATATAATAATTTTTTTGCAAAAATATCAGGTAATTCTGTTCTGTAAGATGAGGTTTGTTCCAGGGTTTCCTATTTTCTCTAGAATAAATTTTATAAAATACAACTGCATGTCTCACATATTATGCCACTTTGGAGCTATTAATAGTAAATATCATGATTTAATATTTATAAAAGATGGAAGAAAACTTAGTATTTACAAAGCAATTCTAAATTTTAATACTGTAGGTGAAATTAATTTTCTTTTATCATTTCTGATTTACTTATAACTTGTCCTTTTGTTATGTGTGCCAGGGTATCAGCAAATTAAATATTATGAAAAATTTATAAAACTTACTGACTCAAACTCATATCTCTCCCAGGTCTTTTGTGACTCATTGAAGAGTCTGTCAATCTGTTCATCTTCTATCAGTTCCATTGTGTTTCTTTATTCCATTAACCATTTACTGTATATAGAATAAAGTAATCTCTGCTTGAAAACATAACCCGCGACAAAATGACTAGAAACTTTTCTTATCTCTGACAAGCATGAAGCATGAACTTCAGAATGGAATGTCATCCATACAAAGATAGAATCACCTGGAACAGGAAATACATGGATTACTACTGGGAGTTGTTCTCTTAAATTTTCACCTCTGAAAAAATATTTCTGCCAAATTAATGATTGAAAATGTTCCTTTCTTCATGATTCTTTCCAATTTTTCTAAACCTGAAGTCAGGACTTGTATCAGAGAGACTTTTAGAGAAGGGTAAGTTTCAGCAGAATCAAGATTCTTTCATGCTCTTGTTGTTTCTTTCCTTCACTTACCAATAACTTTGACTGTGATATCAGCCTTATCTTCTCCAGCTGGGTTCTTAAGTGTAACTCTGTAAACTCCCTCATCTTCTTTTTCTGCTCCTTCAATAATGAAGACACAATGGTCCTCATGCATTTCCACACGGACTCTGCCTTCAGATCCAAACAGGAGCTGTGGGCAGTGAAAGGGCCAGACAAAATCATTGCAAGTTGTGCCAAGCCTGATGAGTCTGTGTGTAAGCTGGTGAAAAACTATAAATCATTGAATATTACAATAATTATTAAAAAGCGGTAAAATTTTTCAAATTCTATTTGTATGTAGAAGATAGAAAATACAGACTGGTTGGCTCACATAAGTAACATTTGGGAAAATTGGTTGTGAGAGTCTGCAGGTTGTTGAGATTCGCCACTAATTACACAAACCCAGTTATATTTCAAAGAAGTTACTAAGTACTTCCAGAAATTCCTACTTGGGACAGCTGCTAGCATCACTGTGAAGAGTTTGGATAGCAGTTGGTTACTGTATAAATTAAAATAAGATTCTTGTAACTGGTAGTGGCATCATTATGGTTTCTGCCACTCAATAACGTCATGTGGGGAATCTTTCTACTTTGTGCTAAAATCTAAACAAAAGGACCACTTTTTAGTTGCACATACATAATACACTCCTTTCTTCCTTTAGTGTGCCCATGTATCTTTAGATTTAGAACAGGAACCATTAGAAAGAATTCATGTCCAAATAGTGATTCGTGCAGCAGGATCCTAGCCCTGAGAATAGTTTATTGCTGTATAAATGTAAAATATTTTTTACTCTATCAAGAGAGAAGTAATTTATGTGAAAAATACTGCAAAGTGAGTCCTGTTTCACTGCTTTATAGTCCATCCACTCCCCTGACCCATTGTCATCTTTCTGTGTGTCCTATAGGATTTTGTCCTCGTTATTATTGAAGCTTCCAGGTTACTGAGGGAAAAACACCCCTCACAAATAAATCTAAAAGAGTTTTCAAATAACTGCTTTGATTCCCTGTGACCCAGTCACCATGTGCTGGTGATTAGAAAGATTTTTCTCAATCAGCTTCTTTCTCTAAAATTGTTTACCAGATCTCTTGTGCCCAGCAGGTGTCCTGTAATTACCAGTGTGAGGCAGGATAGTGGGCCTGATGTGCTGTATCTGCTGACTTAAATTTTATTTCCTTTTGAGTATGACCTTTCATCTGGAAAGCACTAAGAACACTGATTGTGATTGCATAAATAATAATAAGGAACTTACCTTATTATCAGTATTTAAATCACTGCTGTTTTCTGAGGCGGTCATGGAATCATCATTGTTTCGAAGTAGGTCGTTTCTCTAGATAAGCAAAGAAATCACAAAAGGTCAGCTAAGGCTGAGCAGAACAGTAAAGCTGTTTCTGCAAGACAGAGAAGAGTTTGTTAGGGGGTTGAGTATGGTGGTGTGAGGAAAGTAAACTGAGGCAGCAAGGAGACCTGGGAAGGAAATCTACCAAAACCAAAGTAAAAAGCAGAAATGGGGAAAAAAAAATGGTTTCAGAATGCAGTGAATTAAAGAAAGGATAAGTCAGCAAACTCAGATTTGCAGCTTAACAAAGGAAGAAGCATGACATTCCTGCAGTGTTGTTGTGAACCTCTCTATGTCCTCTGGTACTAGTTACTCTATATATGTAAGTACAAAAATAAGGATTACTTCTCTCTGTAACACTGGGATAGTAAATTGATGTAAATATTTTAACACTCAGAAATATAATCAAGCCTGTAACACTCACCAAACACCATCTTTTGAGGCTGTGCTACTCTTTGTTTAGCATTTCATTAGTAAGTATTTTTTACACAACCTTCAGTCAAGACTGGCTGCTTTTCCTCATGTTGAGACCTCACACCTCAGAAATAGCACTGTACAGTGGTTGTCTGATACCCAATCATAATTTTATGTATATAAGAGTCAGTTTTTGGCTTTTTAAAAATTTATTTCCATACTAATTCTGCATTGCAGAAAAAAAAGTTCTGAGTGCTATCAGAAACTCTAACCTGAACAAGAATATGGCACAATCATGATGAAATAGGAGACTGGGGGAATTAACATAATTGGCAATATTATTTTTTCTACATCTACACATATGGAAGTGTAATGATGCTATAGAATGTTATGCAAAATATTTCTGTTTTGTACTAGTTATAGCTCAAGAGCCCACAGATGGTGAGGGGTGGGAATATTTTGAGATACCCAGAAAGGAAGCTCACTTAACATTTTAAGTCTAGCCTTTAAATTCTTTCTCTGGTATTTTGTAATTGCTTTGATAAGGTAAATAGCAAGGTTCCTCTATTTTTATTATACCAAGTTCAGTTTTATGCCTCTAGTCTGATGACATGTTCTTCACAAATTACAGAGTCCTTGATAAAGGCTAAAAAAAGAAGCTGCCACCTCCAGAAAATGTTCGTTCTGTCAGGTGAAGGTGATGGACATGACACATAATTTATTTATTTTTCTCTGAGGTTGGAAAGGAATAAATGAGTATGGTATCCTTCTATCTGCATGTACATATGTCTACTTGTATAGAGTCAGCCCCTTCTTTTGGACAAAAAAGCCAGGGAGCAGTTCATAAAAAAGAGCAGCTCAGGAGGAATCACACAACCAGCTATGTCCCAAGCAGCTGCAGTGCAGGTATTTAATTTTTCTTTTTCTTGAGGTTTATAAATATAAAATTGAAAGACAGAAATACTTTGGAAAAACTGTAAACCAAATAATATTTGAGAAAGAAAAATAAATTTGCTGTTGTGACTTGCTTCGGACACTATGTCAGGTTGCACATTACCTTGTTTACTTTCTGCCAGATGACAGTGGGTGTTGGATCTCCTGATACAGGAACATCCAATCTCAATTTGTTCCCAGCCACCACGACAATAGTGTCAGGGGATTGGCCCAGACAATCAAGGTGGATTTTTGGGGGCTCTAGAGTAAAAGCAGAGAAAATAAGTTTTAAATATAGTTTGAGTAATCTGAATGGGAAAAAAAAATCATGCATTAAATGAAAAATGAAAAAAAAATACACTGCTTGCTTTGCTATTGAAAACATTCTTTCTTGCATATGAATAATGACTGCTGTTCTTACCTTCTCTTGGTACAAAATCTATCTTGACCTCTGTGGTTGAGGGAAAGAAAAGAGGACATGGGGAAGGAGAAATAGATCAGAAAACAGAATTTACATAGCATCTGCACTCACAAAGCAATTTTAAAACTGATTGAAATTTCATAAGCATGTTAATCAGCAGATTTATACAAGAAATTAGGAGAAAAAACAGGCTCTGTAAACCAATGTGATAATAGTAATGCAAAATAACAGGGAAAAGCAATGTGTCTCCATTGAGGTGTCAGAAAAGAGATCTGCATTCTCTTTCCTGGCATAACCATGATTATTGTCACCATTATATCCCTGTGGAATTCCCATTACACATTCTAAGATAACTTACCCAAAAACTGAAGCTTGGCAGAAAGGTTGTAGGCAAATCCTTGTGGAATGAAGGAATAATCAGCCTCGTCCTCTGGTGTTACATCCTCAATAGTTAGCTTATGGATTCTGGAAACATGAACAAATATATTCCACTCCCTTGCCTTACATCCTCAAGAGAAACATGGCTATCTCAAGGGACAAGATACTGGCTATAGGATACTAACAGAAATTATTTCTTCTTCCTTTTCCATGGCACAAGTCAACAACCACCAGGGCTGTAGACTGCTCTGTTTTCAGTGTTAAAGCAAATCTATATCAGCACATTGTCTATGAATGGATTTTGGGTTTTTTGTCAAGGTAGATTGTTTGAAGAGAGGAAGCAGTGTCCTTGCTCTAGTCCAGTCCTTCACCATTACAAGAGCTGTTGTAACACTGCTGACTGGTTTGATTTGATTTGATTGTGAAACTCTGGAACTCTGCCCAAACAAACTAAATAGTGATTCTCCATCCCTGTATTATTTTAAGTTTGAAACAGAATACAGAAAAGAGTACCAGGAAAGACTTCACCTAGTGTTTAATGCTGAATCTTCTTCATCTCCATTTCTATTAGTAGCTATTAGACTGCTAGGAAAGTTGAGCACAGAATTACACAACTGTGTATGTTAATATAAACATTAATTTTTCTCTAGGTTTTACTCACGTGTACTAAACACTACTATTAGTTTTAAAGTTATCAGTGATGTGTTTTCTGGATTGTTTGAATACCATAACCTCATACCAAGTAATCCTAATGAAAACTAAGGTTTACTTTTGCTGATACGCTGCTGAAGCCATACATATAAAATCCACCAACTCAGAAAGACTGCACACATACCAAAACAAGTCTGTCACTAAATGTTGGTTGCATATGAAAAGACTTTAAACTTTTAATCTTTTAGCTGGAGCCAGGACAAAATCTTGCTTTATTTCTTATCCCCTGAGATAAAAATTCTTATGGATTGCACTGCCACACACAAGCCTGTACCTGTTTTCCGAAACAAGACTGACCTGCCAATATGGGAGATCTTAATCCTTTCGTCTGGGATCACCTCCTTTCCATTCTTCAGCCAGATTCCTTTCACATTTTCATCAGAAACTTCACACTTGAAGACTGCCTGGTCACGTGCCTTCACTGTCAGGTCTGCAATGCTCTGATAAACTTCCAGCTTTTTCTCTGAAATCGTGAGAATAATTGATACACACGCCAAAAATCCCAATAACTCTGTAAAGTTATGGCGTGGATTTATTAAGTAGAAAAGGCAAGGGCTGAGCAAGCTGTCTATGGAAGGAGGAAATATGAAGGGAAACACACAGCATGCAGGGCTTTAACAGGACTGATAGCTAAGCACCTGTTGTTATCAGAGGATCTGTTATATCCGGCATGCAGGTCTGAGTTCTCCTTGAAGCCTTTATTATCAAATCCTGTGCCCCTTATTGCATCTTCTTTTTCCCTGTCAGGAGGATTATGCTACCATCCTGCACTGTCTGGAGAAGGTTACCTTCAGCCTGTTCTCATTTTCAGCTTCTCTGGTTCTGGGATATTCCCTGTGCCTACCTTGCACAATCAGTTCAGCGACTGATACCCCACCATTGGTCTTCACAGTATAGTGTCCACTATCCTCCTTGGTTGACTCATTAATAATGAGATACTGTTTTTTCCCATCTTTCTTGAATCGGTATTTAAATGTTTCTTCTCGTGTCAGTTCAATTCCATCCTTTTCCCTGAAATACCAAAGAGTGGTATTTTTGTTTTGGTTGAAACGGGAGAGTAAGGGTCAGCTCAATGTTACTAGGGATTGGAAGACACAAGGCAAATCCAATCTGTGTGTCATTTCAAGTTAGTGAAAAAGGATTGTTGCACAAATGTTAGTGGAACCAGAATGCCTCTATCTTGACCGTTAATTTTCCCTAGGCATTCGACTTCTGGTTCAAGAGAATTCACCACAAGTAATTACTTGATTTTTTTTTTTCTATTTATATGCTATAGATAAACATGAAAGTGTGTTAAACGCTGTAGAGGGTAAAAGGGTTGAAAAAGCACTTCACCAGCAGGGAATTTACTGTCTTAAAAACGGCCATAAAGTAAATGGGACTTGATGGGCTATTATTTAAAAATCTTCATTTTCCTAATGTGAAATATAACTGTTATAAATCCATGATTTTTGGGCACCAGCAAAAGGTGTATTTTTGATTTTGTAGGTCTTTCCATCCAAGGGTGCCACAGTGTACTTAAGACTTTACTAAATTAAGCTTCACCATCCAGCCCAGGAGGAAATTTAATTATTGTAATTTCCAGTCATCATGAAGGGAAATGCGCAGAGAGGGCTCATGCTGTTTAATCAAGGTCATACAAAAATACATAAGGTGTTTTAAGGGTTTCCTGTTCCTAATACTAAATAACATAAACAGGCTACAAGAAAATATTTGTAATGTCTTCAATTTACTAATTTTGTCGCATTACATTTTTCATTATTACTTGAATATATTTATATTACGTTACTTGAATACTGCTGCAGTTTGTAAATGAGAAAGGTTTTCTCTTTGATAGTTACATGGAGAAACAAATAGGAAATATGTGTGATTTTAATTGAGTAGAAGTATTCTTTCTACTTTTTTGTAATTTCCCTTATTTGTGACCAATGACTCAGTGACTATTCTCCTTAACAAATGAGCTCAGAGAATAACAAATTGAAATGCTCTTGGGACTCATTAAAATACTATACCTCTAATTTCTAAGTACATGTATGCAAGAAAACCTTTAAATTCTGTCAGTCTGCTGAAGTATATCACAAGATCAAAACTTTAAGCAGAGAGAAGAAGCCTACAACTTGTGACTTAGATGTTCCTGATGCATTTCAGAATACATACAGGTGTATTGTATAATGCACCTCCTAATATAATACACCTCCTAAATTTGTTACAGCAGAGCTCACGGGAACTCAAGAGTTGGTTTAGTGAAGAACTGGCCTCTCTTCCAGGTCACAGAGCAGGCTAGTAAGGGAGGAAACAGAGGATGCTTTTAGCAACCACTTGAAACACAATGCTTAGTATTATTGTCAGGATAATGTTTCCTTTCCTTTCCTCTTCATTCCTCTTCAGACTAGAGTCTGACACAACGTGTAAGATGATCTCCTAAGGCTGGTGTTGTGATTCATGTAAATTAGCTCTGGAGCAAGTGCTACAATGAGATGCAGAAACCTTTGCTGAATTGCTGAGAATGGATTGTAATCCCAAAGTTCAGCATGCTGCGGTTACTAAATGCAAAGCCAAGCACGTACACTGTGGCAAAACTTTTGGAGCTGAACTTGTAAATTTGTTTTCAATGGTCTATTTTGATACATGGCTCGTGAGAAATATCTGAATGTTCTATTCACCCATTGGTAAGAAAGAGTTCTCCTGAAAGATTGACTCAATAATGAAAATAGTCTTTTTGTAATGATTAGTGTCTTAAATCCCTTGGAGGGGAATACTATCTTTAACTGGTGTTTGTTTTACTGACTAGCACATTGCTGATCCTGTGGAGGACTAGAGAGTTTCCAGAGGGGTATAGTGACAAATAGGGGCTGTAAACCTTGAAAAAGAACTCCCAGATATCACTTGACTTAAAATAATACACTGCTGCTGTGAAAAGCAGAAAACCTCTTTAAGGTAATATTACAGGTCTTCCTTTAGCAATTGGAACTATAAAATAGAGAAATCTGTTGATATTAAAGTGTATGTGAAGCATTATATAGAATCATAGAAACGTTGGTTTACAGAACACCATAGGTCATTGGTGCAGCCTCACATTTGAAGCAGAACTAGTGCAGTAATAGGTAGGTCAGCTGTGATTTAGTCTTTCCAAGTCCTGAACATCTGCAAGATCAAATATCTGTTCTCAACTTTACCACTCAATGCCTCTTTGTCTGGAAATGCTTTCCTATTTCCTGTTTGGATTCTGAGGATTAATTGGTTAATGTCTTCTGAGCTATCACTGATGTAGGTACTATGTGATAATTGGGACACACAATTTTATTGCTATAAATACACGTTACCATGGTTTGTTTTGATTTGGAGATAAGATGGTACATCCAGCATTCAGAGATGGAAAAATTAGATCGAAACTATGTACTTTATTACATCTTTTTCTTCAAGTATTATCTTATTTCCAAGACTATCTAAAGTTTAGAAAAAAAACTGTTCCATCATACTGCAAGAGTTGTAGTAGTGTGAAAGCTTTCTTGGTTGTCAAGAGAACATTCTTTTCCAATTGCTCTGAACAGAGTCACATCATGAATTCTCCAAGTCTTAGTCTGATGGCCATGCCTCACCTTATTTCTGTCTCCTGCAAGTCACATAACTGCCTTTGTTCATGTGCTTGTGGTTTTATATCCTGGGTTTGAAGATTTAAGAACAGGTGCTCTGAGTTAGTGCCTGTTATTTGGCTTAAACTGTTGAACATTTCCCTAATGAGCCAAAGAACTGGAACTCTTTCTCCACACTGTGTTTCAAGTTTTCCCTGGACACTTCTCTCTGCCGTCCAAAATGTTCCCTTTTGTTGCCAGAGAGCATTGACAGAGTCTCATGTAACAAAACCAGTAAAATACAGTGTGAATGTTTAAGTGCTCAGTTTTCCATTGCAGTGATTTGATGAGTTTCTCTGACCACTTGCTGCATTTTGGACTGAGACAGCTGCTGGTTTGCCCTTGTCACATCAAATGCCCATCCCACAGATAATAGCTCAGTGAGATGTATGGGAGTTGTTCAAAGGCACAGGATCAAAGTGTGGCAGCTGCATTGTGTTCTGAGAGGGACAGATCTGGTTGTATCCGTCTCTTGTGACCAGGCATCTGCAGGCAGTTCCTGAACAACAAAATAGGTGTCCCTGTGCTTGTGGCTTTAATAGTGTAATGCACAGCCTGTACTAGCTCTTGGACTCCATTTAAATTCTCAGTTCCTTCCTTTGGGACAGCAGAGCATTAGTTGGCACTTTCCAGGAATGTAATGGGCATTGTGGGAATGCTTGATAACCATGTGCCTGAAGCTGTTAACAAGCACAAGGGAATCTCATCTGGTAGAGAAATGAAGTGAGAACAGTGTGTGTGTGACATGGCATATGAGCCCTGCTAGTCATGCCTGCCCTGCAGCATGCACCTTCCAGCTTCTGCTCAGCTGGAATGCCCAAGAAAACAGGTTCCATGGTCTAAATGTTTGTCATCGTAATCCCTCTCACTGCATAAGTATAACGAACAGCTTTGCAGGATCACCACAGCAGATGTGTTCCCTCTGTGTGTCTCAAGAGACACGAACTTTCTTACCTAAGAAAAAATACTTTAGAAGCCCAAATGCATCATTGCAGTTGAAAAGACCAGAAGATTTCAAAAAGTAGAGCAAACTCACCACAATATGGATCTGATTAGTCTGGGCAATACTTAGACATCACTGAAGTGTAAACACTGAGGAAGAAATTTTAGAGACACTATAAAATATCTATACTTAATCTAAATTTTTGGGTCATATATTTTTTCTCTCCTCAATGTTTGACATATAGGAGGAGGAACAATCTTTTCCTGAAAACAGTTATGTAGGATGCCTTCTCCCTTTTTATTCCCCACTTCCTGTATGTTCCATGAAGGAAGATGGTTTAATATTGATTTGGTTTGCTTTGGTTTTTTTTCTTCTATTCCCTTACCATTTCACAGTAGCTCCTTCCTCAGACACTTCACACTCAAACTCCACTCTCTCTCCAACCATCACCATCTGGTCCTCCAGTGGGTGAGTGATCAGGATTGGAGGTTCTGGGAAAAAAGAGAATGTTATTAAAACAGTATTCTGAAAGGCTGGAGACCAGAGGTAGATTTCACCACTCTCTACTCCCCAGGAGGAGTTGTTGGGCAAATAAATGGTGATGACCTCTGTCCTAGAACTTAAAATTTACTGTGCCAGATCATCTCATCAGAATTTTCAAATTTCTTTTTTCATGAGTTAGAATAAAAATATAGGATTAAACAATTTTCATATGTATTCTGAAATTCTAAACAGGAGGCATTAATTTTCTGTACTGTTTGATCTGCTTGTAGAGATTGGAGCACATGTTTATCTGGACTGGAATAAAATCTTTAAAGTAAGTTTCTAGCCCCATTGTTGAGATGTAAATAACTTTTCACATGATAATTAATGATAATATCATTGTGGTGCTTTCCTAGTTGGTGTTAGGCACTATTTTCCTCAATTTAACGCTAAGAAAATACTTGCTTCAATAGATCTCAGAATTTGTTAGTATGTTTAAGAATTTCCTTCCCTGTAAGATAAATCTGGGAGTAGAGAAGGTGACAGTAATTCCATGCTAAATGTTAGGGGAGCTCTCTGTGCTTTTGCTAGCATTGCTCACCTTTCACAAATAATTCTGTGAAGCTCTTCTCATCCCCTACCACACACTCATATGCTGCATCGTCGGCCAGCGAGCAGTGGTTTATGGTCAGTATTCTCTTATTCCCAACAGACTCAAAAATATATCTGAAAAGAGAATTTATATGTAATTACCAGAGAAAAACCCTTCTGGACCCAGTCACTGTCTTCTTCTGCCTGGAAGAGAAACAGATTCCTTCACTTTTTCTGACATCAGTGGCAAGATTTGTAAGGACTCAAGACAAATAAGCCTGTCTTGGTGCAGTGAACAGCAGCAGTGTCTGAAAAACTAGCACAGGGACTTATGGTGAATCTTCCCCAGCTGTGAGATACACAAACTCCTGTGAAAGGTTGGATGCTGTTCTAAGATCTAGCATGACTGCCATTAAAAATGGCTTCAGCACAGAATCACTAAAAATTGGTTTTGCAAACAAGTTATGCTGAACTATATCTGAGATCAGGAGAAAGCCCAGTTGAACCCTGGGTACACACATAAAGAGCTAAATATAATCTCAGGACTTACTTGCTAAGTTGGTCGATGGAAGCATCCAGTCCCACATGTATGTATATGGAGCAGAGGGAAGAAAAAAGAAAAAGTTATGACAATAGCAAACTGACCCTGAGCCATAGCACTAAGCAGACTCTTTCTCAGCTCCTATTTCTGTCTGTTTATTCCTTTCCTTCTAAGAAAAACTAATTTTTTTCCCACTTTGTCCAAGCTGTAGCTCATTCCTTTTTGGATTTCTCATATTTCTAGTTTACCTGCCGCTCACTTGGATCTCCTGTCCATTCTTCAGCCATTTCACATCAGCATCTGGATTGGCAACTTCAACCATTAATTTAATCTTTTGCCCCTTGTCTACTTGGTAAGCTGGATCCAGTTTCTTGAGGAATGCTATGATGAAGAATGATTAAAAAAAAGTCTTTATAATTTTTATACTTGTTTTTTTCATTCTGGGTCATGAAACAAATCTTTATTCCCTTTCATGTTGTTTACCATCATATTAAACCTTTCCCAATTTCTGCATCCTTGTTTGAAATTTTACTCTTTCTGTCTGTTCTTCATCCTCTGCCATTTTTCCTTAACATAGGATGACAAGCATGTGTTACAAACCAAAACAAGCAAAGTAGAATATTCTAAATAAGTTGTGAATATGTACTTCAACACATCCTAAACAGAGTTACATCTGCCCATGTAGGAAAATTATACTTGGTCTTCTCAGTTCTGATGAATGGCTGTTTGCCCTCTCTGTTTCAGATTTTTAAAAAGTCAGTTACAATTGGGCATGACTAGAAAAGGCTCAAGAATTCCAAATGTATCATACCAATGAAAATTAAATTGTTTAAATATATCACTATTGCTTGACATACTGACTACCTGGGGTGAGGGGCAAGTAGGGGATGTTGTTTTATGTTTAGGGAAATATAAAGGCCCAGGCTTGTGGAACTGGTGAAGTGAGTGTGTTCAGTATATCCAGAGTTTCAGAGGAAGGAATATCAGAGTATTGGGCATTGCTGGAATCTTTGGTAATCAGTATTTCATATATGAAGGCTGGGTAATAACTGGATCAAGAATTTACTGTTTCTCATGGTCTTGTATCTTGGTGCTATAAAGAAGATACGAATGCTATATTTGGAAGAAATGCATCTAACCAACCTGTGCTTTTTTTCTCTTCCTTCTTTATGCGTTTGAGGCGTTTCAGCATCCCGCGTAAATCTGTGATACCATACTGGAAAGCAATTTTCTCATATTCCGTGGGAGGAGCTTTCCTCAGGATATCCCAGACATCAACATCAGATTGTGATTCAGATTTTCCTTCACCTCTGCAGAAAGAGATTAAAGTCTCTGAGTGCTACTACAGAAGTATTAAAAAAATCTATGGGGTTGACATCTTGCCTTGATGAAGCCATTTCTTAAAAAACAATTAACATTCTAACTTTTTACGATATTATTATGTAAAATAATGCAAGAAAACTGGTCACTAGTTTTAATTTTATTTATATATATATATAGTGATTAAAAATTAATTTTGTCCTAAAGGGTTTTTCTAGCAACCAAAACTAGTAAATATTAACTTCCTTCAATGATGGATAATGGAAACATAAGGAAACTTATTTTCTTGTTGTGGTCAATGAACAAAACATGGAACATGGCAAAGCAAGGAACTGAATTCATATGCTGGCAACAACCTTAGAAAAAAGGCATTTGATTTGCATAAATGAGAGACATATCCTTTTCTACTCAGGATATTTTTTGTCTTCACTAAAAAGAATCACAGATTATTAAGACTTCTATCATCTGTTGTGAAGAAAACTGTTGTCTGTAATAATCTATAAAACATAAAGAGACTGCTGAGTAGTGGCAAACAAGACAGTATTTACAATGAACTACTTATTTTATATTTTAACCAAAGAACTAGTGATTATGAAAAAATTAATGTTTGTTTTAGTAAAACCAAGGGAAAATTTGGCTGTGTGGCTTTGGGAGAGGTGTTCTTTTATATCTGCCATCGTATTTTTTGTTTGAAAGATCATTAATAGAAAAAGAATTGAGCATAGCCTTACCGGTTTGAAGGGCGCAGGAAGCTGCTGTACTCCAGAACGATGCAGAGTAGTGTTTGGAAAAACGTGCAGCATCCCAATGGGCAAGAAAAAGGGCATCATGTGTTAGTAGAAAAGAGACAATGTCATTGTCACCCTTAGCAGAACATGCCTGCGCCTCAGTAGCAGGGAGGTGAAGGAATTCATGCAAATGCTCTGAATTTGGCTTAAGGGAAATGCTGATCCATGTTGAATTCAAACTCACTCCCACGCTTTTTACCCACAGTTCCACTGTGGGATTTATATGATAAGTGCAAGCACTTCTGTTTATTCCCACTTATGGCTGATCACCTTCAAAAACAAGTAACTCTACTTTGCCCTGTTATCATGGTGTTTTTGCCTGGGATAGTTTTTTGGTAAATGGTGGAAGAAGTAACATTTTACTAAAAAGTTCTTAGGAGAAAGAACTTTCTGTGGCTGCTGTTTCTGATTTTCACCAGGATCAAGCAGATTCCAGTGCAGCAGAACACTCCCTTGTAGTGAAGTCACGTTCAATGGTAAACCTCAACAAGAAGACAAATTCTGCAACTGGTGATGCAGAGAAAAGTGGAATGTTATTGGGTGTGTTTCCATTTTTTCCACGAAAATATCAGTCCAATTAGTTTGTGAGAAATATTACTACTTAACAGTCCTACTATAATCAGTCCAGACAGCAGACACAACCAAACATTTCTGGTACTCCTTTTATTGCCAAAAATGCTCTTGCTTGTAACAGGAGCACTGTGTTTAATAAAGTGCTGCAGTCCAAGCTTGGAATTTCCAGCACCTTGCAGCTCTCGAACAGAAAGGAAGCAAGAGAAGAGGATTTCAGCTCAGTGAGATTGAGCTGAAATAGGGCATGCAATATCTCATATCTTTGAAGTGGTTTAGCACTCGATAAGCCCAAAGCCCTCACTAACACTCACTGACTTGATAGGAGGACCTGAAGTTTGGAGTGCCTATGATAAGAGCAGCATACTGGGTATTTGCTTTGCCATAACACTGCACCAACATCACCCACAAATTTTACCTGGGTTCCTCTTCTATATACCTATTGTTTTGTTTGAGGCTGCTATCAACAGTTTATTTATGCTTAGCAGGAGACAGGAAAACTGAACTGATTTGCCACATAGATCAAGATTTTTTTGACATAAGCAGTTCTTGGGCTTGCTGCCCTGGTCATTCAAATAGTGACTTTCAAATATTTCTAGATACATGGAAATTAAAATAGATATACAAGTACTAAATTCTAAGTACTGTATAAAACTAAGGGCATATAATATTTCTAATATGTATCTTATTCTTTCTACTGGAACAGTCAAACTTCTGTGGAGAAACTGTATCTTAAAAAGTATAAAATCATAGGAAATAAGAAAGACTTAAGAGATTCAATTTTTATCATCTTCCTTAAGACATTAAATAAATATTGGTAGTTTCTCTATCTGCCTACTTATAGGCTGTATATACACACTCTATATCTGAAAATTTACAGGTAGCACTATTCATGGAGATTTCAAAAATGTTTTGTGTGCTTTATTTTGAAGTATATAATCAGAAAAATCTTCCAAATTCAAAGGAGTTCCAAAGTAATCTAATATCTCTCACTTTTGAGAAGACTTGCCTAGTTTTTTTGTTACCTTTTCCATTACTTAGTGTCATGTTATCCCATTGCTTTATCTTGCAATACTATTCTGGTGTATGCAATACAAGAAATTTGAACATAAGAAAGAATATAACCTCTTCCTTGGAAATACTGATTTTTCAAAAATTAAAATGGAAATTTTGAGTTTCATGCAATGTGAGACTAAAAGCTAGAGGCTGGAATTTCTGTTTAACTGAGTTCTGAAAATGAAAAGAAAAAGATGTGTTTGCCTTTGAGCAAAGTTTTCCCCATCCCAGTACTCCTTTTGACTATTTTGCATTTGTTAAAACATTCTCTTTGATCCCAGTAAGACTTGGAATTTGCACAGAGAAGCTGTACTCCTCCACTACCAACAGGAACTAAACAGTGTACAAAAAGTAATAGAGCACTGGGACTCATGAGATTTCCCCCACTCCTCTGTTCTTCTCCCTGCTGCTGGGGATCCTTATTCACAGAGATCACCTCATAGGTTAGCTATGCACTTGGGGGCATCAAGATGCAGCTCAGTGAAACTGCTGTTAATGGAATATGCAGCTGATATATTTTAAACATATGTCGAGGGATTAAAAATAGTTTTGTACATCCCAGAAATGGTTCCTTCCTATCCAGTTACTGTCAACTGATTGGACCCTGTCAGCTGTCACCTCCTTCAAGGTCTCTGCTCACTATCCCATTTAATAGTCCTGTGACAGCTGTTCCCTTCCTCTTCCCAATGACCTCTCCTTGGCCCATGACATCTGTATGTCAACACCAGTTAATTAAATTACTGTGATAGAAGATACAGCGTTAAATGAAGCTCTTTATTATAGTGAAGTTATTTATTATAGAATGATCATTACCTGTGGATCCAGGGACACTTATAAAATGATGTAACAAAGCAGAAATGGTAAAAGAATAATTCTCAATTCTGTTTGAATCTGCACAGCTCTTGAGAGCTCCCCAGCATGAGATCCCTTTCCCTATTCTATTTTAATGAAGAATTCCTTCCTTCCATTATGAGATTTTATGCCTATCTGTTCTCATTAATATTAAGTGGTCTTTAACCTGAAGTGTGCAAAGCCTGAAGAGTTCACAAATTACTTCTGAAGTGGCTGTGAAAAACAACTAGAAGCAGTGAATTTATGCTCCTAAGCTCACTAGGCAGAGATTTGTAAGTCAAGAAATGGCAGAATTTATAAGGTTCTTTTAATAAATTGCATTTCTAAAAATTAATTGTTGAATCAATAAATTTAACATTTCTGTAAATACTGAAGATTTTTACTGCTTTTTTGTGTTTGATCATTGCTCAAATCCATTTATGAGAGCAAAAGGGAAAGGCATGAGGAGAGGGGCTCATAGTACTCAGCACCTGGAGACTCTGTATGAAATTATGCAAATATTTTCATGCTGGTTTTAATTTATTTAAAATTTTATAAAGAAGATAAGCAATTGCTTTATGCTTCACATCTTCTAAGGAAATGAACTTCTATTTACAACAATTTGGGTTCATGCTGAAACAAGAAACTTAGATATCAACGTCAGCTCTAGAACGTTTGATAGGTGTTTTTTCTGTCTCATTTGTCTGTCCCCCTGAAGTGCTCTGCTTTTGGTGTTACTGCAAAGCCAGGATCCACCTGTGGGCAGATGCCCTGCATGGGGTGTAGCACAGGGGTTTGTGCAGCATGTGGCCTTGTTTGCCACACCCAAATTTGAGTGAGTTAACCTACTGTGGTTTTATTGCCTTCTGTAGAAAGTTATTTCATATGTCTGCATGATCCTGCAGTCTTTGTAAGGATAAAACACTTTTTATAAATAGTGATACTGCTGCCTGTTTCACAACAACACTCATACAAACAGTTGATTACTAAAAGTCAAACTAAGAAAGTTTAGATTTGCAAAACGTGAATCTAAGTGACAAGTTTTAATAGTAGTTTCAGGTGCTGGAAAGACAGAGTGAGTGTCCAGGGTCAGTGAACAGAAAAAAACAAGCAAAACTTCACCTATTTGATAGGCAACACTAGTATGCAAATGTTTTTTCTGATTCTAAATACTATGACAACATGAATACAAAGTGGCAGGTTATTGAGAAAATCTGGAAATTCAAGGAAATTTTAGAACTGGCTGTATGAAAAAAGGTGGTGGTAAAAGCCAAAGAACATTCAGAGAAATACATTGATTGTATCAAGTTGTCTAAACTTTAATCTTAAAACAGTTTAAAATAATTTCTGTCTCAGAAATTAACATCCTGTAATTTTCTTTCACACTATGCAATTTTTGTCATGTTCTACATGTAAAGAAGCCAAAGATGCATGCATTATTTCAAACCCCAAATGGTTCTTATATTCAGTCTGACCCATGCATTTATAATACAATTAAATAGAAAGCTTACTCTCTGTTGGCAACAGTGGAATCCAAAACATTCAGATTTAAGAGTTTGGTAAAAAGAGAAGAACATAAATAGGTTATGAAAACAGATACATGAAGGAAAATTGAGAATTAGATGAGAAGTTACAGCAAAAAAGTGAAAGTAACAAAAATAAATAAGAATGACCATAGGAAGAGTAAAAAAATTTGCTGTATTTATGCAACAAAAAATATCTATGTAATAGATAATATGTAGCTGAACAATATTTAGGTATCTAATAAAAAAGCTACTTCTCCCAGCTCTCTGGTTCTTAATAGGGCAGCAATATAAATAGGTATTTTAATCCCCCCCCCCCCATGAAAAGGGCTGTTGGAAACATGTAATTACCCGAGTCCAGGCCTTTTCTATCTTGGAAAAAAGAAATTTTTTTTCATTGTTTTCCCCCTCCTCTATAAACATAGCAGAAATGCAGCAAATGCTGTGTATTTCAGAAAGTAGCCATAGTTACCTGTTGTGGCTTTCCATTTATATCTGCTTTAGGAAAACAAGGATTCTGAGTTCATGAAACTTTCACTTATTCCAGTTCGGTTATTTCAGAGTTGTTCAGCAGAAGCCTTTTTTTTTTCTAAGTCTGTGGATTTCTACTCACCTTTTTTTCAGTAGGGAGCTGAAATTAAACTCTGCCCCATCATCATGTCCCTCAGTACTGTGTAGTAATAGAAAGCCATAATTAGTTTCAGAAGGAAATGGGAATAGCTTGTGAGACTATAACATTATATAGATGGCACATTTTTGTAGGGGAGTAGTAGATGGGTTTACAATGAATTAGAATGTGCATTGACATGGAAGATGACTTAAATAGGCTTTGTGTTCATATTCATTTGCATATAGTTTTTTAAAATATGTAACAAAATTGTATTTTGTCTTTGCTGATTGTGCATGAAATTGTGCAGGTATTAATTTGATAACCATATTGTTTTGGAATATATTCATTATCACAGAGGTGTTGAAGAAGGTTCCCTCTTACCTCTGTCTTTCACGAGTGTGGATTTGAATTACAGTTAGGAAAGTATTTAATCAAGCTTTTTGTGGAATGCCTCACCATCCAAAATGACTGTTTTTACTCCTAGTATTATCCCAGCTGTAATTGTTTCTTGAGGCTCTTTGTGATACCAGAATTCATTACACTGAAAAAAAAGTGTCACATAATTGGTGCTTGGGAGAGTTGAAGGAGGAATTCTCTTATGTAGCTTTCAGCCTGAGATGAGGTTCAATATGCAAAATTCAATATTTGTTCAACAAGCATCATGACAAACAATGTTGTGATGAGATGTTGTGATGATGTTCTGCCTGTTATATATGGTATGGAACTCAGATGGAATGAACGATGTTATTTTTGGTATTCTGGATCTAGTGAGTTTTAGCTGTGCTTCTGAACATCTGTAATGCTGATTTACTCTGAAAACAGCATAAAGTCACTAGAATCCCTCCTTTAGATTTAATTCCTAAAAGAAGGTCATCTTCACATTCAGACAGCATTTAGAAAGCCCAAATGTATTTTCTTCATCTCAGCCAGTCTACTATCATCAATGGCCAGCTGCTCTTTAACATCTCCATTGTCTTGAGTACAAGAATCTGGTGATTCCATCTCACAGCATTCATATTCTTCCAGAAGCAACATTTAATTATTATTTCATAAGCAAAATTTTACTTTCCACTTGTACTGGTGATAGATCATAGTTGTAGACCATAATGCTGCCTCTGTCAACACACAGTCCTAGTTACTTCAGAAAAAAATCAGTCTGTCTATAGAATGCAAGAGTGTTGGGAAAACTCAGTATTGCAGGAACAAGAATGTTCAGAAGTAAGAAAACAGCTTCAACAAAAAAATGATGGGCATTACAACAGTACTGTTAAAAAAAAATGAAACAGAAACAAGTGCCAAGGTTCTTGTGCTGCTGGACAGTTTAGAGTCTGTGTAATTTAAAATATGTTGTGAGAAGATATCTTTTCTTTAAGAAAATACTGTTTTTACATCTTTGATTACTTTCAGAATAGTACAGTATTGGAAAGGATAATTTCCTGGGTATAAGGCTCAAAGAGAGAAGTGTGTTTTTGGCCCTACTTTCACAAGAATTTACATGTTTGCAGGCATAAAATATACATAAAAGAACTATTATAATCCTCAATATGGGATTCCTGTGATCAAGTATTCAATAAATCAGGTCTACAACTGCGAGAATAACTATTCCCCTTATTGCTGCACAAGTGGTAGTTAAAGTTTCAGGAAAGACCAGCAGTCAAGGTTTAGCGTTTTTGAAGAATAAGACTAATAATTTCTTTAACATGCATAGAGTTAAGTATAATCTCAGAACTCCTGGTTTTGCTATAGTAGAAAACATTAGGAGCAAAAGGAATAAAGTGAAAAATGTAATGATAATATGATCAGAAGTGTGCCAGGAAACAACAGATCTTCATTTGCGTTGATACATTTCTGTGAGCAACAGCAATTTTAGTCAAAATGTGCTCAGTAGAGAGGAAAACATGTAATACAGAGAGGCCAGACATGCATATAATTTAAAGTTATTATTTTTCTTCTGACAAGGGTGAGAAGATGTCACTTGCCAAACACATGCGTTTTCTGTAGATGAATCTGCCTCTCACTGAACTACCAAGCTACTCTGTTCTTTATTTGTTTTATCTATCCTTTTATAATCTTATGTTTTATCTTTTTTTTTTAATCTAGTTTTTCTTATTTGTCTTACATTACTTACTCGTCTGTATTAATCTCTTAGAAATACTGCACATAATAACAGTGATTTATTTGGAATTTAGGTTGCAGCTTAATTTTGTGGGCTTGATTTTTCTTTTCCTAAGCAGAGAGAGACAGTTCACTGTAAGACTTAAATTTGTCTGCTGACACAGTCAGTGACTACCTGAGAAAGGCTGAAGTCATCCGTCTCCCCCCTCCTGCTAGGCTCCTGAGTGAGGGTACCAAAGACAAAACTTCAGATTTAAAGAGTTCAGTTCAAAATCTGGCTTCATTCTTACAGGAGAAACTGTCAATCTGAACAGACTGAAGCTGCTCACACTGCACTCCCTTCCAACTGGTTTGAAATTTTTTAAATTGAGATAACAAGAAGAGAGACTCTTGAAGCCTCCTTTCACTGCTGTGACATAACACAATGCAGTTATGCACTGAGTGTCCACTGTTTTACAGTGAGGCTGGTCAGCTACCTACAGATTGACTTAATTGTAGACAAATTCTGCTAACCTTGTTTAATTCTTTGTGATAAATGTTAGAAAAATTCTCATCTAGAAATAGGACTTAAAGAGAAATACTCAAAGAGTTGCCACAGGTGACTTGTGCCCTATAGTGAAATAGATGTCAGAATATTCTTGGTCTAGTAACTTCAAAAATACATAAAAAACTAAAAGAGAAACTTACTTATTGTTACATGAAGGAAAAAGAGCACAAATTAATAATGTCTAAAATTTAAAAAAAAATCCGACCAATTTTGTGAATTTTACTATTGGAAGGGAACATTATTCCTTTAAGAGATACACCAGTTCAGAAAGTATTGAAGATGGGGAGAGATTTGAGATTGGCCTTTTCAACACCAGTCTTTAATATCTAAATCTTTAATATCTGCATATACCTGAGGTTTCACACAGACACAGTACCATTGTCTTCATTCAACTAATATATGTATAGAAGATTAAAACAGATACAATCAAAATGCTTGCAGGAATGTTATCAGTCATATGCTGCTTATAGAGCTCCCACCAAATTGCACTCTCCTTGTTTAGCAAATGTTTGTACTAAGGCACGTGTAGTTCCCCAAACCAGACAAAATCAAGACCAGCATCACACAGCAGCTTTTCCATCTCTATTGCTCTATATCTGGAGTGCTCTTTACAGGCCTGGGAAAAAGTTCTTGTTGCAATTATACACATTATTGATTGCCTAATTGAAGGCAAACGTGAATATTGCACTAGTACAAAGTCTAAACTCTCTTAGGTGATTTACAGGAGAGGTATGTTATTTTAATAGTAGAATTATTTTCTTAGTAGACATCTTTGTGCTTGTTTGTACAACAGCCTTGCTTTTAGCTAGTTTTATCTGGGAAAGTAATGAATGCCACAGGGATGTGTGACCTGATCTAGACAGGTTTCTGCTGTGCGTACTCACGTGCGGCGGAAAGCAGCTCGAATATCCATATCTCCACTTACAGGTGCTTCTGATATGACAAAAAGTAATGAAGAAAAATGGGAGAGCAAGTCAACAAAATGCGAAAATACACTGATATTTCTAGAGTTTTCCTTTGAAGACATTTGTAGAAATAAATTCTTATTTATTAAGTAGTGATTAATTACATACTGAAAGATTAACGCATCATCTTTAAACACATAGCCCTTCACTAATTAGCTCTCAACATCCAGTGCTTTTTTGGATAACTTATATCTGCCTCCTGTTTCATACCTGAAGCCTGATGGACTGTCTTATCTCCTGCTTGTCAATTCTCTTGCTGCAAAATTTTAATTTCAGTTGTGTCTTCACAGAGTATTTAAGCCCTAATGAGACTATGACTGGACATCAACTGAATACTATTATTAATAATAAATTATAACCTATCCTCTGACAGCAGAGTTAAATTATTGAAACTATGTAGAGATGGATGGAATTGAGCATGTTGTATAGAGAGAATTTTATTACACTATTGGTATAAAATGGTGTGCTACTGCTGTTGAGAGAAAAACCATTTTCAGTTGCTGCTCCTAAGTCTTAGGAGTCCTAGCTAGTGAAACTCCAACAATTAACACTGCTGATCAAATAACTTTATAAACTTCTGTCTTTACATTAAGTTCACTGGTAGCTGGACACAAGTTAATGTTGCAGCCCCTTCAACAGAGTTGCCGAAACAGGAAATGGTCCAAACATTCAGATCATTCAGGCAATCCAGGCAATCCAAGCTTACACTGTTTTGCTTGAACTTTTCCACAACTGAGTCAAAGTGATGTTAAAATGTACTTGCTTTTCAATATTTAAAGACTTCTCAGTACAAGACTTGTGAAGGTGGCACCATGCATTAGGTAAAATGAGTCATCTGCTCTTAGAGCAATTTTATATCGCAAAGTGCTTCTTTATGAGTTGAATTTTTTCATATAAGAAGGGAAAAGGAATTGACAATTGTGTCACATTCTAAATCTTTCTTTTTTCAAGTACCCATTTTTAGTACTGAAAATTTGCCAAAATAAGAAAATAAGAATGAACTTATCTTCTATTCTAGTGGAATTAAACATCATGAAAGAATGAATCTCAAACCTGAATAAAGCCAGAGAAAAGGTGGGCAGTTTTGCATCTTTATGTGTACTTTCTTTAAAAGCATCACAGTTCTGACTAGAGTGATGACCAAGTGGTACCTCTAATGATCTCAATCCCATTTACCTCTGGGGGTCTTTCTAGGTGTACCTCTAGATCTTCAGGTCTGTGCTTCAGGTCTGTGCTTGTCTAGTAACCATTATGTACCAGAAAGAATTGTTGGTGGGCAGGGAAAAAAAATACAGGGGTAAGAAGATTAAAAAAAAAAATAGATGGGAGGAATTCACCTTACCATTGACTGTCAGGTTGAAACTAGAGCTATCAAATTTGTCTTTGGTAGACACCTCACATCTGTACCCTCCTGCAAAAGTCATGTTTGCTTCTATGATTTCCATTTCAAAAGTGTACACCTAGAACAGAACCAATGATACAATAGTTAAAATAGAAAATGAAATGGTGAACCACACAGAGAGGGAATACATGGAGAAATAGACAAAGGATCAACTGTGTCTTTGTATCCTTTCAGAACTAAGAACCTCCTAACAAAAAAATTATCTATAATCCCCAATTTGGTAGAAACAGCTGAAGAGTGCTGTCAGTACAGGTATTCCTGAGGATACAATGTTATATTAGGAAACCATGCCGGGACACACACTAATGTACATACACTAATTGCATGTGCATTGAAAACAGGAATAAAGCTTTCACTGAGCAGCTTTAGTCTCTCCCCAGAACGTATACAGAGCATGCCAAAATTCAGCGAAAGGAGTGGCTAACGTGAGCGAGTGTGTCCAGTTCCATCCAGGAGAGGGGGGTAGTGGTTCATATACCACGGATGATGCTAAGCCCTGGAACGCTCCTGCGCTCCTGCTCCTGTACCTTCGGACAAGTCTGTGGTATATGTGCCTTACTCAGCTACTTAAAGCAGTCTGGACAGTCAAAGAGAGCAATACATTCCAGCACTAACAGCAGAATGATTGATCTATTAAGGCCAAGACAGGCTATGCTTAAATATCTGTCTGATTATTGTTTTCTCTTAACTATGCTAAGTTCCTTGAGAGGAAGATGAAGGGAATTCTGCAGTAGAAAGTGCAAAATTACTCCCCCAGTCCTGCAGATGTTTTCTCATTTCACCACAGATAACGTATGCTAGAGTCCATATGTAGAGTTTCTCTCTTGTCTGTGTAGTTGAAATACAGGCTTCTATGGATTAGTATAGCCTTGTGTGTTGCTTTGGGTACCTTAACATCAAACCATTCCTATTTTAGTTCATATTTTCCTCAGATTAAAGGTTAGTACTTAGAAGGCTGAGAACCCTATTCTGCCAATGGTACCTTGGTATTTCGATCATAATTGTCATGTAGCTGGAGATGTTTCCCCACTTTGCTTCCCAGGTCCATCCACTTCCCTTTGAACCATTTCACTGATGGCTTCTTCAGCAGGCTCTCACCTGCAACTTTGGCAGTGAATGTGATGTTTCCACCTTGTAGGAGAAGTAGATTAATGTAAGATTATGAATAATGTTTCTCTGTTATATCACTGCTGTCACCCTGTACTTGGAGAGCTAATAGTCAAGCAACAGGTACAGTTTACAAACTTTACTTGACTAACATTTTGCACTCACCAACAGTAACTTCTCCATCCTGTGGTCTTGCCACAAAGAGCCCAATGGGGTCCAGAGGTGGTTCTGGTTGTGTCTCAGCAGATGAAACTGAAACAAACATCATAATTGCCATTTAGAATATTTTGCATCAAACTATATAGTGAACTAGTTAATGAACTTAAAAATATCTCAGTAGATTTCTTCTGCCTCTGAGATTCCTTATTCTTTATGATCTGCTTTCATCTACTGTCTCTATCTCACCTTCTCGAAGGAGGCCCTGCGTATGTTCTTCCCTTCAGCTAATAAAACAGATTTTATGACAATGTTAATGCTGTATTACCTTCTGTGTTTTGGCTGCTTTCTGCTGGTGGAGCAGGTGACTCTGAGGCAGCTGGGGCTGGAACAGCTTCTGCAGGAGTGACTGTTTCACTCTTTTCTGGGAATCAAAGTAAGCCAAAATTAGAGAAAATCATATTTCCTCTTTCTTTCTGAAGAAATTTTGCTAAAGAACAGCCTTTAATATATGTTAGAAAAGGCAAAGAAATTAGCTGTTGTTTCCTAGAGCTTAGGGGATGTGCTGCAAGCAGAAGGGGCCCACTGAAGCTGGATGGTGAGGCTTTTTCTTTTGCTGAGCTCAGAAAGAACTGATGTCTGTTTCTTGAAATTCTATAATATTGATGTGTAGAAACTTGTAAACTGAGGAATAATGCTATTATTTGCTGCAAACATCAGCAGTCTAAACAGAAAAGGTAATGAAAAATGATGTAATTATTATCTTTGTAAACAGTTGGCTTATTCATGAGATTTTGTTTAATGATGCTGCTGGAATGTAATGTTACAAAAGCTATTGTTGTGTGCAGCTTGGAAAAAAACTCTAGACACTGCTAGTAAACGATACAGATAAAGTATTTTAAAAATCCATCTGTAATTTCTTCCCCTGGCTTATGGAAGTTTGTATCCTCTCATTTAAACCATGACCTCAGAGACAAATTCAGGCAAATGCGCTTGGCACAATGGAGAAGACAGAATTGTCTGAAAATGGAGTAGGAGTGAGCAACTGGAGCAGATGGAAGGAGGTAGAATTTCTCGAAATAGATCAGTTGCAGCAAGATATTTTTTCCCTGTAGGTAGTGGAGTCACTTCCAAGTAATAATGGGCAACCCAATTACTCTGTAACATTACATATTATACAACACTATGTTCCATAGCATTATTTGCAAGTTATCTGCCTATGGCAGGCTCTACATGGAACTAACCTGAAAGACAATGAGGAATATATATTGAGTACAATATGGACCAGTTTGCTTCCAGGATGAGATAGTCAGCAGGACCATATTTCCATGTGTTCTGACAGCTGTCAAGTTGTCCTAATCCATTCCCCTTACACATAATCTGCCATGCCCTGTCTTTGCATATGGAACAGGACATCTTGAATCACGTTAAACATTCCTCAGTTTCTTTTCAGAAGGTCTCACAAGGTCTCATCATGTTACTAAAACAAACTGATAGCAAAGAAAAGGAAGTGATATGAACAACCCAAGTCTGAGGCTTTTCACCAAGCTAAAAAGCAAAAAGTCAAATACCAGAAGTGGTAAAAGGATACCAAAAGTTTTGGAGGGAAAAAAGATCAGGAAGGTCAAAATGTTTCAAAAAATGAGTGATTTCATCTATCCTAAGCATCTTCAGATAGTTTTTCATAAGAAAACTCCAGGGAATTTGACTCTTTAGATTTATTCCCAGGAAAAGCCTGGGGAAGTTTTTGAACTTCCTACATAACTGATTTTTCAATGTGTATGAAGGTAGTAATAATGGGAGGTACACAAATAATACAAGGGTTACTCTTCATATTCAAGCCCTTCTTGAAATATGCATTTTTGGTAGCAGGAGATTTTGAGAGAATTTTGGGGAATGTATGAACTTCTAGAAACTTTACAGTGTAACCCGTAAATATTTTGTCAGTTGTTACAATTTTGTATTTGCATTAATTGATTTAAAGAAAATACCCATCCTAAAATCAGCCATATTAGTTTAGGTCGGGGTGAGGGATAGATTAGCTTTGCTTTGCTTTTCAGTAGCTAAGTGTAAAAGCCTGACAGAATTCTAAAGAAGTACATTGACATTTCCCCTATGACCTCCTCTCTGTGTACTTCTAACACCTGGAAAGAGGTGTCTTAACCACAGGAAATGTATTCCTCAGCTTAATATGAATTAGTAGCTTCAAATAATTGGGCAAAACAAATGTATTGGTGGTAGAGAAATTTTACAGTGTCAAAATCTTTGACACTTATCCATGAAGGTTGTACGTGGGACTGGAAACACTGATGAAACCAGAATTGCTTAGGAAATGCTGTACCTGGTTCTTTGACCTTGAGTTCAAATTTAACCTTGGAACTTCCAGCTATTACAGCATATGTCACGTCATCTTCTTTTCCTGCGTTATTGATTGTCAGTGAATGCTTGTTTCCTTCTGTCTTGATGACATATTTTTCACTTTCAGTAATTTCTGTGCCAGCTCGCTGCCATTTCACCTTGATGCCAGATTTTTCTGTCTCAGCTTCAAACACAGCTGTGTTTCCGGCTGTCACCTCTGTTGTCTTTGGCTTCTTGGTGAATGCAGAAACTAAAAAAAGAGAGAGGGCTCACTAAAATCTGTTTTGCAATTGTGGCATATCTGGTGTAGTCAGCTGTTGTGGCTGAAGCAGCTGTCTCCTTTCTCTCCCATCTGCCCATACAAGATATAAATTACAACACTTTCCACAGAGAAGCTGTGGAATTGTCTTTGAGTTTATCAAGTTCTGTCTCACTGAAATGTCATATCTCCTCCACATTGTCATGAAATCAAGTGGAATGGATAACAAAATCACCTCACTTTATGTCTTCTTCTTTTTTTTTTCCCTCCATATTGAGCTCTGATTTTCCAGAAGTGAATGTTTTGGCCTGTGACAAGATGGCACGATATATATTCTTATATTTCTAGCTGTCTACAACTATTTGCCATGCACTTTTATCTAGAATTATTTTTTTTCTAACAGCTACTTAATACAGTTGTTACAGAGGATCAAGATCTGTTCTTCATTGCTGCAGTTTGTGCAGTAACTTGTGCCCTAATACACCACAATGAATTAATGGTTCATCTTTAGTCCTTGTGTTTTGACTGATCAAGGTTTTAGTGGAATGGGATTCACATTCCTATGGTGACCCTTGTAATTTTATTTCAGCTAAAATGTTATTAATTTTTATTTGTATGCAGAAGTTCACTTCAGATTAAAAGTTGAAGTACTTGCCTATATGGCACTCTACAACAATTAGTTTTCTGATTACTTACAAGGTAGATTAAAATATTTCCTCAATGTGTCAAGAAACACTTAGGAAACTTATAATGAGAATTAATGAAATTATTGATATATATTGATGTATAGGGTGAACAAGTGTAAACCAAATGAAGTTTTAATTCATATGCAATCAAAGTAGCACAGCAGATAGGAAATTGTAAACAAGCAATGTATCATGATTTTTATCTATGGGTATCCTAATCTCCCTCAAGTTAGGTTTTAGTAAAGTAATTTATTTTAATAATTTCTTTAACCTGATTTATTTATATTTCTTCATCTTTATTTTGAATCAAGTTTTACATTTCATGCTGGTGTTATGATCTTAATAAAATCTGTTTTCATTTGCTAATTGCTATGAGCTATCTTCATGTGCAAAAATACCAGCAATTAGCATTCTGATTCATGCACTGCATGATTTTTTGTGCATCATTCTGTCATCTTTCTATTGACTCACCCCTGTCTAACTACATTTTTATGAAATACTAGTGATTTCATCACATCTAATTTTATCAATCACCTCTGCAGGAAATTGTCTATGGCTCTACTCCTCTGGCAGCCACAAGAACTCTTCCAAACAACATGACAATGGTTATAATTAGCTTTGAACTTTTGGTTCTTCTTTATACAAATGAAACGAACATGGCATGAAAATGTTTTAAAATAAAAAGTTTATATTGATGTTAAACAGGTGCTTTAGTTCATGTAAAAGGTATATTATTAATAATGCCATCTATTCTTTTTATAAAATCTTTATTCCTGTAGCATGTCTTCAGACTGCATAATACAGTTGACCTTAGTGGAGTTACATCTGCAAAGGTTTCATCTGATGGCCTTTGGTCTTCAGTCATAATACAAGTCATGCTGCTTGCATTGTTATGCAAAGGATTTGAACCTTCCTAAGCATCAGTTAAAATATGAACTAGGAACACTTAAGAATTTAGTAAATATTGAACTTTGCTTTTCTCCATTATATAAAACCAAAATTACATTTTTAAAATTTTTTTCTCCCCCCCCCCCCCCCTTTTATATTTCTGATTAAAACACAATTTTAGTTTGCAATAAGCCTAGAAAAGCCTTGACTGACCTCCTGTTTTATTCTTCTGCACGCTTTCCTTCCCTGTTTAAAAGTGTGGGAAATTTCTTCTGGGAGTGGAATGTTTCTACCTGCTTATAATTGATTTTTTTTTTCCAATCTGGTACAATAGTTCTTTAAAAATATAGTGCTTTGTAGAATATAGAACTATGTACTGTGTGTCCTAAAGCATGCTCCCTGTTACCAGTTGCACACCTTTAGATAGCACATTGCCCTTCCATAAATAACACAGCAGGGTGTTCATCCATGCAGTGTATCCTGAATAATTGCAGGAGAGTTACTATGCACAGCAGGCTGGACATGCAGGACTCAAAAGGCATGTGAAGGTGGCCAGGGTCCTGCACAGTGGGGAGAGAGGGACCCACCCCACTGCTGACCCACTGGCTCCTTTCCCTACAATTCTACAGACAAAACAGCAAAGAGGCATGTTTTTAATCTTTGAGTGCTATTATCATCACTCTTCTATTTAAGCACAAAAGAATCTATAAATATATCAATTACCTAACAGCAAAGTGATTTGTAAAAGTTCCAGCCCACGGTGTCAGGGTTTCATGACATGCATACTTGGAAGTAACTCTGTGATCTGCTGCACACCCTGTAAAGTGATTAGGTTTCTTACATTTGCTTTGTAGATGACTCAACAAGAACAAAATTGTTGGCGAGAACACAGTGAGAAATCTCCACCACTACATAACATTTCTGGCTTTAGGAAATTAAACACATATGCAGAAGTTTATAAGTAAGACTCCTTGTATTCCCTCCCCCCTTTCCTGCCAAAAGACTCACTTAATTCCAGCTTAAAATGATTATGAATATTTCTGGTAAGTACAGAATTGGAGAAGCCCCAAATCTCCCAGGAGGACAAAGGCCTTCAAGAACAATTGTGGTGTACCCACTTTTTCACTGCTAAAGGAGGCTCAGATTTTAATTGAGTCTTTTTCCTGTATTTGAGATTCAGTCAGTGGAGGGCAGTGTCCAGAGTGGCTTCTCTCTATCCAACTGTATTCTCTTTCATCTTTCACTGCTCTTTTTGCAAAGGAAAACTGAAGATCTGGGTCTGGAGATCTTACAGGAAATTCTTTGCTGCAGAAGAGAGATTTCTGAACAAGCATGTGAAGAGAATAGCATAATTTTTCCTTTTGGGGAAAAAAAGGGGCTGCTTTACAGAATAAAGAGTTCAGTTATTCCCTACCCCTTTACTGTGGCTGGTACTTTAAATAATGTGTAAATCCAAGTCCACCAGAGGTTTTCCTCATGGACTTATACCAATCTAATTCAGGTATTTCTTCATTAGGAACACTCTTAATCACAACCATCTAAAACTTCTTGTCTGTGCTGAGAATCACACTTTTGCCTGCTTTTATCAGAAACACATTCCCCATCTGACAATCTCTCTCACTTCAGCATTTGGCTTCTACCCAGATATACCTCTCTGAGTCCTAGATATCCATCCCCTACTCTAAACACTGTTGAATGTGAACCACCACCATGAGGCTGTGGAAAACCCAATGACTATGACACCGCTTGTGTGATGTTGTGGAATGTGTCTGTCAGCCACTGACAGATCTCAGACACTGTCCTGTGTTTATCCAGACTCCAGGTGCCCATGCAGTTAGGAGCTGCAGGGCTGGGGCACCTGCTGCCCACTGGGTCAGCTTTCTGATTCCTGATATGCTCTAACCCAGCCAGCACAACGGGAGAGAAAAGTGGCATTAGTACCCGCACACCATGGCAGTTCTGGAGAGAGAGCAGAGACCCACATGAGTTAGCACTGCTGATGAAGACAGAAAATATTGAAGGCGCTCTGTGTGTGTGTTTAGTGGGCATGGGATTGGTGTTGCTGTGGGGTTTTAATGGAGGGAGAGAAGAGGGATGTGAAACAAATAAAAGAAAATGAGCCTAGGGCCACTTTGTACTAACCCGTTTTTTAAGACTTCACCTCTCATAGACCAGGCCTTCCTCATCACTTCTAGCTTCCATAATGCAAACACACTCACATAATTTCTGAGTAACGTAAACCAGCACATTTTACCTCAGGCAGAAGAGGAAACAGCTGTATGTGGTCTGCAGTTATCTTGCAGAAACTTTTTGGTGGTTAAGGCTGCAGCTACCAGAACTTGCATCCTCTAAAACTCTTGGAACACCTGAAGATGTACACATCAGCCATAACACTAGATATGTTACATGAATTACAGCTTTATTGGTCAGCAATAAAAACCTGCTTGGAGGTCTGTGATCAGAGGGCATTTTGAAAATTTATTAGTAGGTCTTTGAGTCAGGAGGATGAAGAAAAATAAAATACGTTTGCTTTGGGCCAAATTAAACTAGAATGAAATAATTTCAGTTCCAAAACTAATTTTCTGTAATAGTCACCTAAGTAAAATAACAAAACTAGTGTTCTGCCTTCATTGTGCTGCCATTTTTTAAATCTTCATACTAGCACCTTCATGCTTTCTCCTCTACTTTCTGATCTGCTTTGAAGCAATGTCTTCTAACATCCATCATCAAAAAAGCTTACTATTATGCTTCATGTCTTTTATATACTCTCCTATGGAAAACTCAAGAAGTGGCTAAGCTACTACCAGGGCTGCTATCTATTGTACTAATAATTGTTTCTTCTACTCTCTTGTTGAACCATCTATCTATTTACTGGGTTTTTATTTTATGAGTGTTTTGAGGCAGAGACACTGTTTTTCTGTTGTCTTTGTACAGCATTAAATTGTTAGCAGGTAGTTGCTGTGTACTGTAGTATCTCTAATAAGAATAAAAATTAGTATTAGAAGCTAGAAGAGCAATTCTTACTTCATTATTGTCAGAAAAAGTGGAGGTAAGAAGTATATTAAAACAATGTTCAAATTACCAAAATAATTTCATTTGCTAGCAGCATTCCCTAAATAATCTGTCTTAGAGTCGCAAGCACCAGATGAAAACCTGTTCCTGAAATACTGGAATTTCAAAGTATGTGTGAATTATGTGAAATTAAAGTGAGCAAGAAATGTGGATTCTACAAGAGTGATTTTAACTACATTGAGTGGTAGAGGAGAATGTGTGTTAGATGACATTTTCAGATGACATTTCTGCCTTTCTGAAATAAAATCTGTTAAAGGTATAAATTCTTGAGGAGAATCTAATGTATCTGCTTGAATGCAGAGGCTAGAAACTACAGCAGAAATTTGTGATGAGTGAAATTAGACAAAATGATCACAAGTTTCTCCCACAAAGCTGAGTTATCTTACTTCACATTCTCTATATTTGGTGTTAAAATATGTTTTAAAACCAAAAATAAGTGTTTGGTGTTAAAATATATTGGTCAATACATTTAATTAATATTACAAACGTGGTATTAGCTTTTGGAATTAATTTGTTAAGACTTCATGTTGAAAATTGGTCTTTGCTTACACTTGGCACCTAGTTTTGCTTCTATATCATTTGCTCTTCCATTGAGTTAAAAGCCACACGGAGGATAAGCAGATTTCAGTAATGGAGCTTGAAAATTCCTTTCTGAGGAACTATATAAAGATGCTGCACATTCCTCGGTCAGGACCTAAGTGGCTTCTTGCAATTACAAGCTTAATCATTCCATGATCCAAAAGCTATTGAAAGACTCAATCTTATCATTCCTTGCCTACTTCAGCAGCTGAGATTGCAAATTCCTGCAACATGAGCAACAGGCAAGGAATAGTTTCACTAATCAGTCACCTCTCTCTCTATGCATCCATCACACTTTCTGTAAAAGGGGGATAGTAATGTTTAGCTTGGTTTGAATCTTAACTTACAAAGGAGGAAACTATGTATGTATGAATTTAGGGGTTTTTCTGAAATCCTGTGGTGCGTAGAAGTTTGTTGCAGTACTTTGTTGTGCTAGTGCTTGTAAATGTGAAAGAATGATCTCATATTCAAACTAAAATTCTGCAGTTTACTCTTCAATATGCAACATTTATTATTATTACCATTATTATTATGGAAGCCTCTGTGTACTTACAAGTTATTGGTAAATTCTTGACAAAATTTCCTAATCAGAAGTACAAAATCTAGACTCCTCAATCTACAAAATATGTGAGCAAAAGTTGACTGATTTTCAAGGAAGATGAGTAATACAGACTTCTCCTTTTCCAGATATAATAATGCACACACTTCCCTTTAAGTCCCATTTATCTACTAAATTTGGTGCTTAAAAATTTGTTGGTATTTCCTTTTAATGTCATAAAATACTGTTAGGGACATGGTTGGGTTTTTTAACATTTCTGAATTTTCAGAACAAAAAAATGATCAAAATTTTCCAAACAGTGAGCTTTTGAACAAAGATTAACAATGAAATGTTTAAATCAAAGGGAGAAGAACATAAAGTTTCTGCAACAGAATCCTGAAAAAAGTAGTACTTTTCAAAGTTTCATTGGACACTGACACTAAACTCTTACAGGTCTTATAATTTATGTTGCTCTTGTGGATAGTGTGGATTTTTTAGAAAGCTAAGACATCTCTTTGGCATTCTTGAAATAAGCAGGGGAGTGCTTTATCCTGAAGTATTTTAGTTGGGCAGTTTAAAGTGAAAGAATGTTGGAAAATTTGCTTCACCACACCATTTTAAGTTTATTGGTTTATTCAGTGTTTTTTGGTGTTTTCTTGGGTGGGAGTTTTTGGGGATTTTGGTGGGGTTTTTTGTTTGGTTGGATTTTTTGCATGTTTTTTGTTGTTTGTTTCTTTTAACGTGTTAGAAGGCCTGTTAAAGCAGCAGATATAAGCAGTATATCTCTGATCATTCTTGGACACGAAGAATTTTCTTTTGCCTATAGACCAGAGGCACAAATTTTCAGTAATACTGACTAGGGACTTCCTTGAGCTCCTCAGTAACCCAACAGTATGGTGCGTGAAAGTCAGGAATTGTGATTTATCCAAGTATGAATTGCCCAATGGTTATTTGTCCCTCCTGAGATGGTGTGCAACATTATCCCACCTAGAAATGGCTTGAACTGTATAAACAACATGAAATAGAAAACCAAAGGGATTAGTGTCTCCTGGGAGACTGAGAAGATCCTCTCTAATAGTTGTGGTGCATGTGACTGGTTCTGTCTCGATCAGAGTGGGTAACAAGAGCTTTTCCTCCCCCTGCTGTGATAATCCCAGTGTTTGGTCTGGTTTGTTCATAAGAACTGTGTAGGACTGGTGATGTTAGACACCTGTTAGATTTCTCTGGAGAAATAAGTTGGAAGAGAATTGCTCTTCACCATTAGCCAGCAAAAGTGAGTATCTTCACACAGAGACATTGCCTCTCATCCACTGAGAATGAAAATATTAATTTAAAGGCAGTTAGACAATTATAAATCAGAAGTTATAATACCAAGGTGATCACACTGTCAAATTTTGCCTACTCTGTTGTATTTCTTTTTGTCTGCATTCACAACAATTAGACATTCCAATAAAACTTAAAAATCATGTGACTTTAAAAGCAGACTATATGTATGATTTTCTCATTTTTGGGGTGATTACTCAACTTTTGCAGCTTATATTTATATATTTAAGTTTCTATCTACAGTTACAGGATCTAATATATATTTATTTTTTTTTAATATACAAATCTACTTTAATTAGAAATGGCAGCCTTATGAATATGAAATTATGTTATACTTGTAATGCAATGGAGGGATTGCTGACACCACTGCTGCTTTACGGTTATCATATAGAGGGAACACAAAGAATCTTCTTGGTGCTAACCACACTTTAGTGCTTTGCTGTTTGTAATGGGAGAGCCTCTGAGTGTGTAATGGGTCTGCCTCTGGCAGTGGCTGATTTCAGATATTTTGGTCAAATGAAGGTTCTTCTTAACAAGTTCTTCTTTTGTTATTGTGACCATAGGAGATCGTCTCATTGGCAATTTAAGAGGAGACCAGTGCCTGCTCAGGCCTTTGCAAAGCACAAAGACCATTATTAATAAACCTTCACAGCTGTCAGTGGCTAACTCTGCAAACTGCATGTTATTAAAAACATGTGCACCTTGTACTGTACGTTCAGGTAGTGGTGATTCTGGGTATGCACTGGCACCAATGAAATGACAGCTCTGAAGTGGAGAATCCCACATTTAGTACAAGTTTCTCCAGACCTGACTATTGCATATGTTCACACTTGACAGTCATAAGTTCAGCTTCTGTAATTATTTTTCCCCCAAATTTGTGGACACAAAGTGCTCCTGAGGCATCTTCTTCTGCAGATGTCCTGAAGTTAAACTGTCTCTTCCTTTTCTTCCCAGGCTCTCTTCCTCCTCAAAGCACCAGATCCATTGCACCTTGCACACCATCCTAGGCCTCCTCTGTGTGGCAGCCTCCGAATGATTTGTTATTTGAAGATTTTAAATTACAACATTCATAAATCTGAAATATTTTCCTGGCATTTTTCTCTGTGCTTCTGTGACCTGGACTTTCTGAAAAGGGCTAGTTAACTCCTGGCTCACGGAGAAAGGATGTAGGGCAAGGGAAAAGAAATTACATATGTTCTTCACAGTACAGTGTTTCCTTTATTTTCTAGAGTTCTATTGTCAGTGGATGAAAGAACTAGAAAGAATAAACTCTGTACCAGGTACTGTTTGTTTTCATTTTCACAGAGATTTCATTAACAAGAAATACTATCAAACTTTTCCAATAATACTTCTACAAATTATCAAGGGAAAAAAACCCAAAATAAAAGCAAGAGAGTTTTATACTATTTACTGTCCAAGAGAGACAGTTAAATAGTTAAATAGACAGCCTTTAATTTTTTTTCCAGAGTCCTAAAGGTGACTAGGAAAGGAAATGAGAAATTTAAAGCATCTGAGAGTTAAATGAGTTTCACCTCTATTTTTTCCTCATCCGAAGTCTCATGAGAACATTCTGCGGCTGAAGGTTATCAAAGCAGTTAGTGATTTCTCTGCAAAATCACTGAGTATCTCTTACATTTATAACTTAACAAAATTTCTTTTTCCTGTCTATTTTTTCCTTTGAGGCATTCCATTTCTCTAGGACACATAATCTACTCACATTTTTCCTGTCAAGCTGTTCTCAGCTTTGTTAGTTATGATCCTTACCTGTTTTCTTTACAGGCTCTGGCATCTTCACTTTGTTTCTGATGGAGCTCCCAGTTGTATCTAGAAAGCAGGCTATGAGTTACACAGGGATGTGGCTGCAGGGCTTTTGAGACCCCCTAAAGAACCACTCGCTGGAAGCCCCCATCCTGCTCCTCCCCCTCGATCCCTCACTGCTGTCAACTACGGCACCTTATCAACAGCAGGACACACTTGACAGGCTACATCAGCTGGGATAAATATAGCCAAGTTCCAGGAGCCAGGGAGCTCAAGCCACCCAAGAGTGGCTACCACTGTTGTGTTGGTATAAACCAGAGCACAGTGTGATGCTGCACATGCGTACAGTGAGTTTTCCAGCTCCAGGCATGTATTGCATGGAGAATTCCAGCACTGCTGTGTTCACAGCACATCCAGCAAATCAGATCTGATGGTTACGGCTCCTGTATGCTGGTTCCTGCTTACTCTAAGTGTGTATTTGCTTTCATTCTTACTACTTATTTCAGTTTTTGTTTTTGTCATAATTGGGTCAGAGCTGAACAGACTCTTGGAAATTGTTTCTCTTGTTTCTTTTTTAGGCTCTTCTACTGAAGACTGTATTTGTAGAACTGACTGTGAACTTTAAGGAAAGAACTTTCTTTTGCAGAGACACACATTACTGACATTTGCAGTCACAAGTAGAAAGCATGACACTACTTAAATAGTTTTAGTCCTCCCTCCCCATCCGCCCACTTGATCCACAGCATACATTTCTTGATAACTAGCAAGTTTTTTTTTCTTATTATAAATATAATTTTTAAAATAGTTCCAAGGTTCTGTTTTATACCACTAGATGTTTCAATTTTTCTTAATCACATAGAAAAGATCTGGGGGAAAAATCTCACTGGAAAATTATTCTTGTATGGCCATTTCATGCTCCCATCATTGCTTCTTATTTATTCATATACTTAACATACCACAAAATAGTAACCGTAGACAATCACTCTTTTATTATAGCGATGATTTATCAATTTTCAGTTTTAAGCCTTACCAGAAAAACTCTGTAGGCCAAACATTCAGCATATTTTAGCCACCACTAGCATTGACAAAATTATTTTTAGAAAGTGTGGTTTCCATTCTTTTCCCCCAGCTTTACCATCCTGTAAAAAACTCACTTTTAAAGGATTTAATCTTTTGGCACGGAGTTCAGAACAGACCCGTGTGCGAGCAGCTATCAGTCACTGGACTCTGTGTCTGTCATACCCATCTGACGCTCTCGGTAGGCTGATAGGACAAATGTGAACATGCAAGAAACACAAACACTCATGCACCTCTCCTGATTTGGGGCCAAATACTTCCTCTCCTTCCCTTGAAGCAATTTTTTATGGATGAGTGAGGAAGATGGGCAGGATGTTGCTTGTGTTTATTTTCCATTGCCTCTGTTTCTAGTGGAGCACAAGTTACCATGACATGAATTTGACTACTGTCTTGTGCCTGACGTATATCACTGGGAGTCAGGAACTCTTGGTTATCTGCTTTGACCTGAAACCTTTCAAAGAGCTTGGGTCTCACTTCTTCCCCACAATGAAACAGACCTATAAGGATTTAATCTGATGCAGGGAAATGATCCTACTCCAATAACAACTTTGCAGATTTTGTGATTTTTAATGTTATTTAAAGCAACATTTCAAATATATTGCTATGTTCAAGACTGGGAAAAATGAATGTTTTGTCTGCTATTACACCTTAGGTTACCAGGTGGCAGCATTGTTGTAATAGTAAGCTTTTCTCTAGCATTTTCTATTTATATAATATCATGTATCACATCATATCATATCATATCATATCATATCATATCATATCAATCATATAATATCATAATACTTTTATAACAAAATGGTTATGCAAATGAAATATATAATTTCAATTATATATATACTGACCCAAAATGGATGTGTAGTGGATTGTGATACCTACTTTCTATGCACTGGGACACTGGATAATTGTTTAGCAAGTGTGTGAAGTTTCATCCTGTATTCAAATGAAACTGATGTACAAGAACAGTGAAGCAACATGTAATAAATGTCTCAGGGCCTGCGCTTAGAAAGTGAGAGGGAAAATTCTTTCTTTGTCAGAATTCTTTCTTTGTCTGAAATTATTGTTCTGTGCTTCAGACAGTGACTTTCACCTTGTAATTCAAAATCAAATTAAAAAATGTTCGAAATTGGTGGCCTGCAGTGACAGACTGTGATTTTGAATAGTTGCACCATGGCTTATGCAGAGCAAACCTAGGATTTATTATTCATAGCCAAAAAAAAAAAAAGTAGCCAAAGTCAACAGCACCTCCTTCTAAAAAGATTATCCAACTTCTTATTAAAAGCCTATGTATTTAGGTGCTTGTGACTCTGCCCAAATGTAGCTTTCCAGGCGGAAGGTCTATATATCACTTTTCTATTTTGGGCTTCCTTTCCTGGTAGTTTCTGTCATGCTATTTAATTTCTTGTCTCTATTTCTGTTTATTTGCTTCTCTGCCCCTTTGTTTTGTTTCACAAAAATACCAGCTCCTCGGTGGTTGGGCAGTTTCTGAGCACCAGGCAGCGACGTTGCCGCAGATCTTGGCTGCAGATTTCCCGGTGGGAAGGGGGGACAGCTGAGGTGGCTCAGCACAGGCCCAGCAGGGCTCATCCACTGTAGAGCTCATAGAATCATAGAAAATCCTGAGCTGGAAGGGATCCCCAAGGATCACCAGGGCCAACTCCTGACTTTGCACCAACAGCCCCAATACTCACACCAGGTGCCTGAGGGAGTTGTCCAAATGCTGCTTGAACTTTGGCAGGCTCCTGCTATGACCTTCCTGGGAGTCCTGTTCTAGTGCCCACCCTCTGTCTGGGTGAAGAATCTGCTCCCAGTATCCAGCTTAAACCCCACTGTTTCCACTGAGTTTTTGAATCACAGAGTGCTGGTGTGTACAGTGAAAAGCCACTCGACCTTACTGACAGAACTTGAGTTTAGGGGACTTAGATTTGGGTAGTGCTGGTCCTGCTTATTTGAGCTTTCCTCTGCACAACTATTTTGTATCCCTACCCTTTGCACTCCATATTTGAGTTCTTTCTGTATATTTGACAGCAACTTGCTTTCATTTCAGGGATATTCTTTTAACTGTCTTCATGATAAGCAACCTGAGTTGCTGCATTTTCTAGACTATGGGTAAAAAATGCAGTCTGCTTATGCTCAGTGAGAACTTTCTACATTTCATCCTCTGAAGAAGTTTTGTTTGTGTCAATGAGGTCCAGTGCAGCAGAGTTTTCATGCATTTATCTCTGGGCTAATGTGGGACTTGGACTTAATTGACACACTTGACCTAAAAGCAAACAGCCTTTGTGTCATGTGCTCCAAAATGCACATCAAAATAAAGGGGAGAACCAGCAGGGTTGGGGGAAAGATAGTTGGAACTTCAGAGAGGGAAGGGATCACATCAAGTTGAGTGGAAGGAGGAAATAAAAATGTGTGACTGAAGGGTAGGAATGAGAATAGAAATTTGTTTTTTCTAAGTAATATGGGAGGGATTTGAAATAGATTCTCAAAATACAACAACAATAAATGGGGAGCTAGGATAGAAATGGGGCAGAGGGAAAAGAACTGGTGATAAGACTGAAACCGTAAGAGGATGTGGGATGGGAAAACTATAAATGGCTGAACAAATACACTGGAACTGAAAACCATTCACATAAAGAGAAGCTGACTGGAGGCATATGTGAGAAAAGTTGGCCTGAGAGGAAGCAATAAACTAGCTGGGCAAAAGTTGAAAACAGGCATTGAGAATAAAGCAGTTGGAATCTACTAAATATGGAGGCATCTACTAGCTGAATCTAGGCATGGAGAAAAGCTGAAGAGCTGGGAATTGATAGCTCAGGCTGGCAGAGAAGGGAAAGCACAGTGTGAGTGAGCAGGAAAAAATGGAAGAGGGCATATCTAGAGAAGAAATCTAAAATTATGTTTCTGAAAGCAGACACCCAAAACTCAGAAACTTAGGTAGGTAAATCTAAAAGGACCCAAACTGATTTGTATATGCAAATGCCCAGCTCAGCACCCAAACATTCTTCACTTTGCATAAGGCAGAGGAATCGAAGCATTCTGCACAAAGCCACCAGTGGCCAAAGTGCTTCTTGTACCTAGAGCGCTGCTGCTCTGCTGCTGGGGAGTTAAAACAGAAGCTCAGAGGGAGCCCTTAAGGCAAGAAACTGCATTCCTTCCTACCAAAAAACCGCTTCCCCAATCCTTTGCATAACCTTGGTCTCCCCAATACCTCCTCCCACCCTTCTCTCTCCTCCACCACCTCCTGCTAACCCTTATCTGCTCCACCACATCCTCATTCCCCTCCTGTCCATAGACTGCTCTGCTCATTCTCACGTACTGCTTTGTCTCCCCAATAGCAAAAAGTAACACTGTAGGGAACTAAAGGCATGAAGAAGGAGGATGTGGCTGGATGAGTGGAGAGAATGGAAAGAAATACAGAATGGAAAGAAAGTTGCCCTGAAAAACCTGATCTAATAGGCCTGTCTCGAGTAGGGGGTTGGGTGGGGTGACCTCCTAACATCCCTTCCAACCCAGGTGATCCTGTGTGCTGGTGTGAGGTGTGCAGCTGATGCAGACACTGATGAGTTATGAGTGAGGAAATGAGAAAGAATATCTCAGCCTACTGCTGTTCTCATGTTCTTTGGAAGAAGTTCACATTCCAGTTCTTGGAACAGGACTCTGGTTATTTGGTTTATGTACAGACTTCTCTAATAGCACAGGCTCAGCTGAGACAACTGAATTGCAATGTGCAAATCTGTTAGAGAAGAAAGGTGAAACTTGGTGAAGTTTTAGCTATTGTTACAGTTTCTTTAAAGAGCAAGATCTTCATCTACTTGACTGTAATATATTAGTGGGTTCATTACACTAGCATTTTTATTGCAAGCACTACGTTTTTAGTGTTTTAAGTATATGGGTATGCAAAACTATGTAAATCTGATTTGAGTATTTCTTAGAAGAAGAAAAGGTGGTGAGATAACAAGGTAGCACACAAAATAAATTAGGAATAAATGCAAATTCTTGGAATTGGTACCACAGTCTGTGTCATAGCATAGTCTTCTCTATCCATAATCCCTAAATTTTAAATACACAGGTGTGGGATTTCCATTGAGAACATGCTATTCTGGGCATTCTCAAAGGAAAAATGCTCATTGTGTTGTCATCAGTAATAAAGTCTTTGCTATGAATTTACAATGTGCAACTAGAGTACAAGGAAAATTTTGAGCAATAGTATAAATAGGCTGAACTGAACTGTCATGTGATATACGTACTAGTTATGAAGCTGGCAGTATAGTTTGAATTGAGCTTGATGATTATGAAATTAATTTTGTTGTGTGGGGATTTGAATGAGGGAGGAGAAAAATTGAAAGAAATGAAGAAAGGCAAAGAGATTAAGTGATACAAATAGAAAAATAAACTAAGGCAAAAGGCTCACTGAAGAAAAGAAACCTGACAACGTACAGAGCCTAAACCCTGTTGTAATCACAAGTGAAGATGAACACGGATTGTAAGACTCTGTCAGTGTATGAATCTTGAAATGAGGGTATAGCGATAAAATTTCTTTAAGGAGGAGATGAAAAACCTCCAGCAGATATACTGGGATGTGTGTGCATACATTTTTCAGGAAGTTTGGAGGATTCAATAAGTGTGGGTTTTCAGACAAAAATAAATAATAGCACCTTTAACTGCAGCTTGTCTGATGCAGGTGAGTAGCAGATTACATCTAGAAATGTCTAAAGCTCTCTTTGACTGAGTAGAATTTAAAAATACGTGCTCCCACTGTATATTATTATTAGCAGATTATAAGTATAGTCAGTGCAATTTTTCTACCTTTGATGCCTCTGATGTACAGCTAGAGGGTGTCTAATATACTGTAGGTGCAGTTCAGTATTTTGAACTTGGCTCACTAATAGTTTCTTGAATAATCTTTCCACAAGGATTGATTAGGAACTACTCAGCGGCTAATAAAGCTGATTTTTAAAGCAGGCTGCAAAGGGCCAAATAGAAGTTGAATATCCGGCTGTAGTACAAATCCTTGCTTTGAAAGAGGATTGATGATCTCTAACAGCAGTGGGCTGCAAAATGTTCTAATGAACTTGTGCTAATCATGGGTCATCTCTCCAAATAATGTCCCCCCCCGACCTTTTTGATCCCGTCTTCCTGTCTAGTACTTGGCCACCTCCAGAGAAAATGGAATGCTTGCTCCTCTGTAATCTTGCAGAACCTGTGATTTAGTCATATTCATTTTGTACTTTTGTCTAAAACAGCCAAGGAGCTTCTTCTTGCCTGTGCAGCTGAATGGTGATAATTCAGTTTGCTCAGACAGCCCAGTGTCCCGAGCAGTTGGATTGTGTGGCAGACAAACAGTACTCTGGCAGAGAAGCATCATCATTTGGTCTCCTTCACAGCTGCAACACATGATTATTCACTCTTTATGCCACAGATGAAAAACTTAACCAGAAACAGATGGGGAATGAATATTTTTAGAAACAGTATTTCAAAGCATTATCAAGAGGAAGAGAAAAAGTTTTCAACTTTGGAGATAAAATTTTAAACCTTCTTGTTAAAGTATATTCAATATTATGTTTTAAAATGTTTTATTTATTAATAATACTATCCCCCCAAATAATTTTCTCAGAACCTTCAATTTCCTTGTTGCTCATGGTCAAAACCAGCATAAAATGCAAATTCTTTAATTCAAGTAGAAGTAGTTGGTCTAAATTAACATTTTATAGTAACACACAGTGCTCAAATAGCCCATTTAAAGGTTCTTGTTGTTTCTGTTTGAATTCTTATTTTAATTTTGTATTGTTTCTTCAGCATCTAATTGGATTTTATGCAAGACTTGCCAGGGAAATGGAAAAATGGAATGGTGGCATAGATCTTAGAAAGCTTTTTGATGAGCTTGAAATGGCTTTTGTGATATCCTAAGCATCTCCACAATTAACTCACCAGTTGGCTCTTTTCAGTTATCATAGTTTTCCTACAAGAGGAAATGATCCTTCTCCTCCAAATTACAGTGTCAGAGAAGGATCAGTTCTGCTTTTGAAGCTGTGTTTGTGATAGTTATTTTTATGAAGAGAGGAGTTATTACTCTAGTTTTCTTGAATAACAAGTCCACAATTCTGATGAGTGCAAATATCTTTAATCTCTTTTTAATTCCAGGCCAGCAGTGGAGAGTCCTCATCAGTGCCAGGCACAGAAGTTCTAAGTTTCTAGCTCAACAAGGAGGAATTTAAATTGTGTCAGTGTTGGGTGTTCTAGTCTTCTGAGAGCTGCCTTCAGCATCTTCAGCTTCCCTCCTGAAACTTCAATATGGATGCAGATGGAATTATCCAAGTCCGTTTTAGTGAGTATTTCATTATTTCCTATAGGAAGTAAATCCTTCCAGCACAATTTTAGAAGCAAAATGTCTTAATTTGACTTATCCTTAGTGAATGAAAAATATTTGACATTCTCCTCAAATCACAGAAACTAAAATTTGAATTACAAGATTTTTAGAAGCATGAAAGATAACTTTCTGTTAATTTTTGGCACTGATGGATGTGTTTATCATGTTCATGAACTGGGAATAAGAATTGGGAAGTAGAACCTTGTGACGTTTTAAACCAGGAGCTTCTTTCTTGTTTGGCTCCAAAGAGACACTGTAGGCCATGATGTCACCAGACTTTTTACTTCCACAGTGAGATTATTAGTGCAGATAACACCGACTGTGTTTCAATTTAATTTTGAGAACTCAGGTCTGTGAGAAGCTCATCACTTTCAACTATTTCTGGTTTCAGCGAGGAGCAAACTCTGAAAAATTTCAAGTTATTTAGTGATATTTGGCATGTTGTACTGCATCTCAATATTGTTGAAAAACCCCCTTCTCTTCATTCGTGATCTGCCTCATTTCACCTCATCTATTTTGGGAAATTCATGATGATATTTCCTGACTTTTGAGTGATTGAAACAGTTGAGATACATTAAATAATGTTAAAACTTAAAATGCTGCTTCTCTTACTGTTGCTTGAATTTGGATTTAATTTCTGTGTTTAGATGTCCTGGGTAAATTTACCATGGTGTCTCAGGTATTGAATTATAATTTATTTTGTATTTTGAGTGTTATCTATGTAGTGCAGTTGTTACTAATTCATATTAATTGTTTTACAGTAGGGATTAAATTCCACAGTTAAAATCTTGAAACTCTTTTGTACTGGAATTCTGCAAAGACATGATTAAACACAACTTATTTCCAAGAAAGATTCATAAGCTGGAATCAAGGTATCACTGTGGGGGAAAGCAAGACAAAAGAACAGGAGGAGGAAAATAAGTGAATCAACAGAAGAACATGTTAATTGTTATGTTGTAAACAGGATGGGGGTATACATGCAATTCTTAGAATACATGATCAGAAAATGTTCAACTGGCAGGGCTTTTGCACAGGAGAAATAGTGAGAAATACATGCATATATATGTACTTTTAAATTTCCTTCAATACTGTAGTCTCTTTGACAATAATGTATTTAATCTCTTACCTTTGTTACTGAGTTTGACACCATTGATGATGTTTCCAGGTAAATTAAAAAGTAGCTACAGATGGATAAGGCCCTGCAACCCAGTGCACCTTTTGTTCAGACACCACACAGGAGCTGTGTCTGCATAAGTGAATGCGAGACATTTGTTTGTGAAGTAATCATTTATTATGCAAACATCAAAACTTCATTATATCTAATTTTATTAAATATGTACATGTTATTACTATTTAAAAGAACAGGTATCATTCCAAGATCTGCAAACTTCTCTCTAGCTCTGAGAGCTGCGGCAGAGCCTGTATTAATGCTAGTTTAAAAGCTGGAAGCTAACGCGGTGTCACTGTGAGTGACACAGCACCACCTCTGGAGGCAAAACTTCATCGGCTGTATTCTTTTGTTACAATCAAAAAAAAAAAAAAATCTTTCCTGACAACAATATATTTGTACATTGTTAAAATTTCCCAACTCTGTCCAACTTGGAGGACGGAAGCAAAGAATTCTGTCATGATTAGGATTCTCAGATGCTGAAGAAGGGAATTCGTACCAGAAACATCTGATGATAAAGGCTGTTTAAAGGCAGAGAAGGGGGCACAGGAAGCAAAGAGAAAGATGCGTCCATCTCCTCTGCTGGTATCCAGCCAGGAGCTCTCAATATTTTTCTTGCTCAGGGTCCCATGGCCTCAGTGAGGATAATGTTTCCTATCAGTGGCCCCCCTTCCCATCACCTCTCCACTAAACTGGTAGGTCAGCTTCTTCTTAACTTTCTTGACCTCCCCTGTCTTGCCATAGTTTCTCAAAGCCCGTGCCATCTTCTGGTAGGTCATTTTCTTGCGATTGCCTTTCTGGATGCCCCAGCGATGTGCCAATGCTTCTTTGTGTTTGGAGGAGAACTGGAAAGTACCTTTCTCCTTGTCCACCCACCAAATGCTGTCCTTCATGTCCCCATTGCGAAGAAGGTCCAGAAGGAACTGATACAGACGTATCTTTTTCTTGCTGCCTGTGTCAGAGTCAAAGAAGAAAGCCAGTAGAGCATTAGTATTTGTGTGTAGATCCTGGCGAAGCAGCAGCAGAAAGTGCCTAAGTATTTCAGCTAGCTTGGGAGATGTGCAACTTCTTCAGTTTGCAGCATTTATAACAGTAGACAATGTAACACTGTGAGGACAAAATGTGGGTTGATGTACCAAGAAGAAAAATGCAAGAATATGTAATTCCAAAGGCTGAACTTCTGAAATTAATTTGATAATTTGAAGCTAATTGAAATACATTGCTAATTCAAAACTAACCTAAACCAAATTATGGCAGGTTATACAGCATATGACTCTCAGGTACTGAGCAAAGAGAGATAAGTATTTTTTATTTAATTGGTTCTTCCATTGACTTTTTGTCTTGGTTTTCCTGGCTGTTAATAGAAACTGGAATAGAAATGGCAAAAGCCATTTCCATTCAGGAAGCCTGAATATGCAAATCCGAAGGAGGCGGGGGAATACATTAAGAAATGAGGTTTGAGATAGTTACAGTTGTGAAAGATTCAGAGGACAGGAAAGTGCAAGGAGTCAAGGAAAGAAAAGCTTTGGCAGTGGCATAAAATACTATCACAGCAGTGCTACAATTTTATTCATTATCATCATGGTAAAATGACACCTGCTTATAGCTTGACAAAATCCTTCTGTTTTCACTGACCTGTTTCTCCATGCATAATTCCAGGCCCAGGGTCCACACCATCATTCTCCCCATCTGATACCTCCAAGGGGGGGCTCTGCCTCTCTATGTCCTCCTCATCAGAGCTGGGCTGAGGTGGAGAGAAGTACATCCGGGGCAAATAGGGCACCTTTTGGAGAACAGAGTAGTAGAGGGAGAAGGCAGTGATACAGAGTAGGGCATCAAGATTAAAAAAAGGAAAGGTAATGAAGAGATGCACAGAGAAAAGGGGGGAAGAAAGTAAGAGGTACTGGAAAATGTCTAGTGTAATACTAAGTCACTTAGTTGTTGACATTTACAATAAATGCCTTCCTATTAAGAAACACTTTCAGATAACAGCCAACACATATTACAATGATGCACCTTTACAAGAGGGAAGAATGAATAACTTTGTGAATGTCAGAACTTTCTCGTATCATATCCTATGCAAGTAACACTCCCCCTCTTCCCCCACATCTCCCTAAAGCTTGCTTTCTTCTTAATGAGTTTCTGATCCTGGTTGTCTATCCCCAGGGTAAAACTGCTCTTCAGAACAATTTTTTCCTAACACAGACCATCTGGAGATAAATTCAAAGAGAGGAACAGTTCTGCCCTGTCATGGCTGGCTTTGGTTCTGCTGTCCTCTTCCTTTCTCAGGCATAGTACCTCCTGATACTCTATGGAACTGCATCCAAATCTGGAGATGGGATTACACCAGTCTGTCAGATTTCCCTCTTGAACTTTCCCCATGAGGAGAGGAGTAGCCTTAACACTAAGATAAAGGATACATCATAACAGCCCATATTCTCTTTTCCCTAACTGCTAGCTTAAAATTCCCCATTAGGGGGAATTTCTCCTCTACAAAGCTAGCAAGCCAGTTTTTTGTGTTAAATTCTCTTGCCCTTATATAGAGGTGTTCTCAGAAGCAGTGTGGAATATACCTCAGCTCTGTAAATTCTCAGTTGTGGTCTAATTTGCTAGGAAACATGACCAGTTGCCACAAATTATTGTATCTTATTATTTAATAATGTGAAACAGGTCAGTCTGAGGGGCAGGGAATAAGAACCCGGTCCCTACATTAAAAAACCCCCAACCAACGTCCCCCAAACCCAGTAGTGTATCTTATGTAGCTTTTATGAAATGGGACAGATGATAGTCCTTGAAAGTGAGCTCTTTTTGTAGCGCTCTTCTCCTTCACCAGGAAAGGATGTTGTGAGCCTGATGCCCTCCGTAGCAGATCTCAGGCACTGAAGCGGGCGCTGGGTGTTCATGGGTCACATCACTCACCCTGTGTTGGGCTTGGCCTAGTGGTGCCTTTCAGATGAGTTTTGCACCACCTTAAAATGTCCCAATAAGGCTGTGCCAAGGGCTGGTGGGCGCGCAGCAGCTGGCAGTTAATGAGTTGGCAGATTGGCTGCAGGAAGGGCAGGATTGGGCAAGAGTTCGTGTAAGCTTCCTGTCAGATCCCCAGGAGCGAAACTTCAGCGCTCACCACAGTCGCCTTCAGCTTTTTACAGTTAAGAAAGCTGCAGCCCCAGGGGCTGGAAGGAAGGGAGACACTGTGCCATGGGGGAAGGGGAGTGAGAAGGTGGGACAGTGTCCTACAGGGGAGGGGAACAGAGATTGGTGCCCCTGCTGAGAAAAAGGCTGTGGAAACCTGGAGCGTTTTGGGAGGTCATATGGGAGTAAGGAACCACTTCTCTGGGGCTGCAGTGGGGCAGGGGGACAGTGGGATGGGACATGGTGTCTTCAAGCAAAGGTAGATGCAGAGGCCAGCCTGGGGTGTTGAGTAAGCTTTCCCCACACTGTCCCCACTTTCCCTGACTGCTGTATCTTTGCTTACACTTCCTCTGCACCTGGAACCCAGCAAGGGCAATACACTGTCACACAGTTTTGGGACAGAGTTACAGAGGACCAGCCTGAGTGCTATAAAGAGCCAGGTTACTAACACAGCCCTGGAGAGAGAAAACTTAAGGAACTACTAGCCACTTTTCATATTCTGGTGTTTTCTCAGGCTCTGTGGCACCCACGTGTGATTTTCCTCTTTCTTAAAATCCTTCTCACAGCATTCCAACCTTCTCTTTTATTCTCCCTTCAGAATGATTTTTTTTTTCTTATTTTATTATTTCTGAGGCCCCTGTTGTCAGGCTAACAAAACTTTTCAAACAAATCTTGTTCATGAACAGGTTAGACTTCAAACTTGGTTTCACAAAGTAATGGCATATCAACAGAAAATTAAGGAAATACCTTTGATTATTCTTGCTTTATTGCAAACAACAACTCTGATATTGCAGGACAAGCATGTTAGTTAAAAACTAGCAAATTTAGAGAAGGTTTAGAACTTGCTTCCTGCTTCTGTTTCTTTGCCCGTGACTGAGACACACCAGAAGCTGAACTTCAGAGCATGCCAAGTACTATTTGCATGAGCTATTCTAGGAATAAAAGTAAAGTCAAGTAAAAAGCCAAAGATCCCCTGCTGGTAAGGAAAAGGAGGGAGGTGGTGAATTCTGCATACCAACATCTGCATCTCGGTAGGGTGTGGGGCAGGGAGATCACAGTGCTCTTTATCAAAAGTTGTATCAAAATTAATTCCCCACCTTTAAACTGAAATGAAAGACCATAGCTGAGTAGTATGGAATGGGGATAAGCAGCAGTTCCCTCTCTTGTTTTTTCATTGTGCTTCCAAAGACATCTCTAAAGGGGCTCATTCTCATCCTTTGCCCATGGCCAGAGGTAATGTTTGGTCACTAGGTATTAGCAGTTGCAATGAGCAACTGAAACAATTTGAAGCTTCCCACAGACTGCTGTTCCATGATGCATTTTTTTTGTATTTGTAACTTTCTGTTCCTAATTCTTTGTTTGTATCTACATCTTATATTCTATTCCTGATTTTTTGATGGCTTGCAGTTTCCTGTTGTCAGTGTTAACTTACTCATTCTATTTTTTCTCTTCTTTCTTTTTGGTTAATACAGTATTAACATACAATTTCAGTTTGCTTTGAGCAGAGAAACCCAAAATGATAAGCCCATGCATGTGTTTTTTCTCAGAAAGTTTCAGCAAGGGTATGCAGCACTGTTATCAGCAAACGCCCTTTTCTCCAACTTCTGTCTTGTCTTTAGTACTGTATTTATTTCATGTACACTGGGAAACTCTTTAGCACAAGATCTCCCAGCTTTCTTACTGCTCCCAGTAATGACTTTGGACATATTCTCGTAGGGTGAAGAGTAGTTTCCACACCTGCTGTGCTTAGTGTCTTTGCAGTGTGATGGAATACCTTCTACTTACAGCTTCAGTGAGAATTCACGGGTGTTTTGGTGACTACTGCAGAGTGGAGTATCTTTTTTTTTACAGGGAAATGCCTGGCTTAATATCAAACCTGAGCAAAGACAAGACAGTGTGCTTTGGCTTGTGACTTATTTACTCCCAGACAGAAGCACAAGTAGAGTGTCCTCAGCCTGTGGTAGAATTGCCAGTGACTTGTCTTTGTTAGCATTTCTCATACAAGTCATATAAAACTGTCAAGGTTCCTTGGAAATATTTAAAACTTTCCTACTTCAGAGTTCAGAATTACTTCTTAATAGTCATGGGTACCCTTACTATGATGATACAAAGCTTCTCAGGTCCAGTTCATCTGCAGAATTGGAGACCAGTTGATTTTCATTCCAAATGAAACAAGAATTTGAAATTCCAAACACCTCCATAAAATGCTGTTCTCTTTTGAGACAGTGTGGGGAGCGTGATTTTTCATTATCCAGGTAAAAAGAATGTTTAAAATACATTTTTCCTGTGAATGAAGAGCTTTACACACCCTAAGAACCTGAGTAACTCAATTCAGCAATCTCTTTCACTTAATAGCATGCATTCTCTAAACTACTACTTTCTTTAGCATTATTTATCATCTGGAATTCTGAGCAGGGGTTGGCAACCATACCTGATGGTTGAGCCCGATGTGTGTGGTTGGGATTGCAGAATCCAAGACGTGCATTTGCTCTATCTCCATGTGCCTGTAGAGCTGCTGCAGCTGGGGAGGCTGCACACTCTGCAGTTCTGTGAAATGGTTGTCTCCAAAGGTCTCAAATTCACTGTGCATGTGGTGTGGATGATACTCCCAATAATGATCTAAAGAAAGCAAAAATAGATTGTCTGTCATTGCAAGATTAAAAAGCATGGTATTTACCTGGCTTTCACTGATTCTTACTCGTGTCACTGCCATGTCTGCCCTCTTCAAACCACTCCTGTTGACCTGTCTCTCTCTGCTGGCAATCTGCATAGATCCCTGTAAAGTTTCTTTTCCTAATCTCATGAATTCCTGTGACTGGAAAGTATTACTTAGGCCACTTTAAGTAAGACAATACTCTCAGATAGTAGGATGAATTTCAATGAGACTTTAGCACAAGATGCAGAAGATATTAATGCTGGCACCTTTCTCAAGAAAAGACCGTAACAAGTTTCAAAACATTGTAATTCTTGAGACAACAAATTCTACTGATTGACCTACTGTCATATTCTTTTTACACTCTTCCTCATGACATGGAAATGAGGAGGTGGAAAAAATGTGGAGATTATTCTGCAGCTATCTTTAGTCTTTATTTTACTGTGCTAGCAAAACTCCAGGAATGCTGCAGAAAAGGCACTTTTCTAGATATTTCCTGCCGTGTTGCTTTTCACACATTTTTAAGTACCAATACTAGAGAATAAAAGGATAAACACGTGGAAATCTCTATACAGAAAGGCTAAATTCTAATGCAGACTCTCTATCTTTTTTTATTTCTTTAGCACACTTGAAACTTCTGTGATAATTTGGATTTTTTTTCCGAAAATATAAAGAAGTACTTAAATAACTATTATCATGTTTCGTGATTAATTTATCTTTGAAATTAAATTCTGTGTCATCCTCAGTTTTAGATTTCTGGCTTTTTTAGTTCAACATACGCCTTCAAGTTTTTAGAATGTCATATTTGCTGCTCAAAATTTTAAATTTTCTATGAGAAATGTGAAGTATTGCTAATTCTGTTTCTCATATACAATAGCTGCATGCATAATTTTGCACATATTTACGTGCAACCTGTTTTTAAAATCAGTGTCAACTCTATGTCTTCTGCTCTGACTGATCTTGGAACTAATCTTCCAGGATTCACCTTTTTGCACATCATTTTATGCATGGCTGAAATTTCTTTATGATACTCTATGTAAGAGTTCTAATTTATATCTTACTATTCCATGTTCACTTCCCTTATTAAATTATTAAAAATAATTTCTATCCTGCCCTTCATGTTTTCAGGTTGCTGTCTGTACTCTTACAATCTATTTCAAATTATCATTTAACCTAGTTTCAGCTCTCAGTCTTTCAGTGTAAATCAATATATTCACCCCCTTATTCACATTTGTACATTTCTCCAAGCTTCCTCCCAGTTGCTGACATCTTTCCAATAACACAGTGGACAGAATTGAACATGTTCCTCTTTAAATTTATAAAGGAACCATTGTCTTGTTCTGTAATATAATGTTATCATGCACAACGTTGTCTGGATACTAATATGCTATGAATATTTTTCTAAAATGTCAAGTTAGTTTTTTTTCTCATCTCCTAGATCCTCATCCTTCCCCATTTATGTTTCAAGCAGTTAAGTGTAATCACACTGAGGATTTGAAATCCAGATGAGTGACTTTGAATGTGGCTTCCTTTAAGGTGAACTCAGTGATATGTTTATACCAAGCACAGTTGCACCTGAGAAGCTGTAAGCTTTTTCAGCTGCCTCTGTGCTCAGGCCTGTAGAAATTAATTTGGAAGCTCTATCACACCATTTATGACACCAACACTTACTTTTTTTGTCCTTTCTGCTTTTCTGATTCATGAATAAACCTTGTCACTGTGCGTTAAAGAGGTGGAAATGTACTTATAAAAGCATCCAGGGAGCTGCTCCATTACTTTGTCTCTCTTTGCTTTGTTGTATGGCACTTTCTATGGGCTATGTATGGATTTTATAGCCCTAAGATAATTATAGTGCACACTAGCACTTCTTCATGTTGCAATTCAAGAGAGAAATTTCTGTTTCTAGGGTAAAAAAGTGGGGTTTATGGGTGTAAAGGACCCAGGTGTTTTTACATCCACATCTACTTCAACCCAGGAAACAGAGAAGCATGTGAGTTGAAATCTATAAATTACCTAAGGCTGTGTACTGGTAGGAAGCTTTGAGCACTTTCAGTGTGAAACCTTTCCATTTAGTTGAAAGACTGAGCCACACTAACTCATGTTTTCTCTGGGTTAAATTACTGCAGATTTCTCTAAGTAGAGCCCACCACTGAGGTTCAATATACCATGGGCAGCTCCTCATTTACTTTGTTGAGAATACATCACAGGAATAATCTAAACTCTTGTTCCTTAGAGGAATCTGGCTCTGCTTGCTGTGTGGAAAGTGTTCTGTCAGAGGGCAATGTGTGTTCCCAAAGATCCCTTGTCATTGATAATTTAAAACAGCAAATGAGATCATTGCACAACTGGGAGGATGACAAAGCCCAGGACAAAATCTCTGAGGCTTCAATGGCAGGTCTTCAGCTGTGGAATATCTTACTAGCAGCATATATGGTGGCCAAGAGAGAACAAAGAACATTTCCAACATGCATAGCCATGAGTATCTGTGCACCCTCTAGGTGGTCTACTTTTGATTATTTTAAAATATTTTTTTTTAATCAGCAGTAATGTTTTTATACTTCAAGATGCCTCTTCATTTTTTTAGCCTATGACAAGGTTACTGTTGCTCCAGAACTGTTCTAACTTTTCCCTTGACAGATTAATTATCCTATGGAACATTATTTATGCATATTCATGATAATAACTAATTATTAATCATTATATTAATTACTAAATTCCTTTTTGATGGCATTAGATGCTGCTGTAAAAATAAAGTAATAAAATAATACTATTAGCACAGCATATAGGATTTAAAGTAATGACATAATAGTATTACATTACAAAAAAAGTCTGTCAGAAATTACTTCAACACAAACTCATGTCCAAACATTCAAGCTGTGATAGGGAACAAAGTCCTTATTCTTTCTAAAATATCTACAGTTTCCCAGTAATGCTTAGGAAAAATAGTATTGGTTTAGTAACATTAGAAGATAAATTAAAAATCTGTCTCCATAAGCTCTTCTGCAGTTAAACATCCTAAGTTATTGCACATTAAAATAAAAAGAGAAAAGTTTAAATATCTGTGTCTGCAGATATTTGAGTTACCTGAAATGTTTTACTTCTATGCTCTGTGTTAGTGTTGTGTCACTTACGCATAGCAATTTTGTTCTTTTCTCTAAAATATGAGGGTGGAAGGAAGAAAAAAGGAGATAAAAATTCTAGAAATGGAAAGTGCCTGTTCTTTGGGTAAAGGAAAATGTCATTAAAAGCCAAGCTATACCTACAAATGGAGTCATTATGAGAAATTTCATGTGAAGTGAAAGAGGATGTGAAAAAAATTCTCTCTTAGAGACATGGAGATCGTGTTTGTTTTGGTCTTGTATGTAGTGAAAGGTTAGAGGAAGGACAACCATGAATTCTGAACTCCCTCCCATGACAGAGAGGATGTTAGCCCGTTGGGAAGCAATAGCTGACCTGAAGGCATTGTTTTAATATTCCCCATGGAGGTAGATTCTCACTCCACAAGTGAGAAAACCTGACTGAACTTTTTTATGCATCTTCTCATCACTGTAAATTGCTTTGCTGCTGTTTCAATAGATGAACAATGGTAGAACCAGCAGTCAGAATATGAAACTGGCTCAAGGAAGGTATTTATAATAAATGTGGAGCAGCGGGCTAAATCTGCATTATGCAGTGCAGAAATTCCTAAGCCAGCTATTGAACTGGAAACGTGGCAGCTCTGTCAGCACAGCACTCGGCCCGGGCTGAGGACACTGCTGCTGCCATGGCTGGGCTTGGGAGCTCTGGCCAAAGTCTCTGGCCTGGGCTGATTTTCCAACACATGGTGAACTAGGAGAGGGTTTCTTTCACAGCCCCACACTGCATAACTTACAAGTTCCCACTGTGTTCTGCTGATCTGAAAAAACAGGTCAAGGTAAAACCCAGTGAGGAAACAAAAATATTGAAGGATGCTGGAAACTCAGTGTCTTGATCAGACACTGCAGAATCACTCTTGAAAGAGTGCCATGGTCCTGGGCAGAGCATCAGTCTTATCTAAAACAATGTTAGACTCTCATTAGCTCTCACTTTACAAACTTCATGACTTTAATTATGTCAAATGTTCAGAAGCCTATGGGTCAGGCCCCATCAAATCATGTGAATAGCTTTGAAGGCAGGGGATTTTTAAAATAAAGTTTGGAATTCTGTCTCTTTTTCATATAGCATTTAAGACTAAGGTTCACTTATTTGGACTTTCCTCCACTTCTATGTGGGCTAATAAATTCAAAGCTGAGATTCCTAAATGGTCATGTTACTCCAGAATGTGGGACAAAAATAAAATCCCAGATCATGAAATCTAGTAAGTTCCAAGAGGCTAGCAATGAAGTGAACAAGGGGCAGCACTCAGCTTCGTAGAAAATGCAATTTTTACTAAACCTATAATGTTTGGTAATAACACAGAGACAAAGCTGCAGTGGAATTTTGTAATTACTAAGATTGCATTAGCGTTACAAAATATGCTGTGTTACGTTTACGGACTTGCAAGCTCGGGGTAGGGTGATGGACTAATACATGATCACTCAAAGCAGCTTCTGTCCTGCATGACTGTGTCTCTGTGTTTATTACAGTATTTAAAACATAGTTATGCTACTGTACAGAAAATAATCACACACAATGCTTGTGCTGAGGAACATATGTTGTTGTTTTGCCTGTTAATTTCACTTATTGTGAAATTAGTGTTCACTTACTGGAAATTATTTCCTACATATTACTCACTAGGGGCACAGATCAACAGATTTTTTGGTGGACTTTACTATTATTTGTGTAAATATGGAGAAAGGGTTTCCTTCAGTACTATATTTGAAGAAAAGGGACAATGAGAGAGAGGTAGAGTGACACCTCAGGAAATTTTCCTATTTCTTTAACAGTCCCTTGTCAGCAAAATCAGAAGTATTATTCTGTCTAGTGGCATCTATTTCCATTAACTGTAGTATCAAGGTGCATAGTGCTACTGAGTAGACCTGCAAAAGTATTTCTATGTATTGTCCGTGTTCTCACTGTACCCCAAGCTGAACATCTCTCTCACAATTCTATTCTTATTTCTTCTTTTTCTCCTCCTATCTAACCAAGCTCTTGTCTCTTTCACTGCTGTCACTGGAGCACCTTTTTATTCCTTTCTCCCTCCATTTTTCAATCATTGTGCCTTTACCCAGTTTGTTCTGAATACTTAGTATGTATTTCTAAATGTACTTTGTGACATCCTTTTCCTGCTCTTCTGCATGGTTCTTCTCAAGAATCTGTACTTCAGTCACATGAACAAAATGAAAGCCAAAGTTGGGTTTTTCAGTGTTTATTGGAAAGAAGGAAACTACAATAATTTGTGGGTTTTAGTCTCCATCTGTATTTTTTGGCTGTTCGTTGCTCTTTTGGACTGTGAGCAATTCAGGACAGCATAGGGCACAGATATTTATACACAGCCAGCTACATTACAGGTGCTTTCATAAATAAAAATTTGATTTAAATGTGCAGGCTAGGTTTAGGTTGCCTTTTCCATAAGCACTTACTGTAGGAGTTAAAAATACATTTTTGGGTTCTTTAGGACAAGTGTAGCACAACTTTAGACAAATTTCTGTTTAAAGTTCTGTTTATGTACTGCTTAGGCTATAACCCATATAGGTCACTATCCAGTTTTTGTTGTGTTCATTATAAGGAGTAAAATCGTGCTATTGTTCTGAGAAATATAGCTTAGGAACAGGCTTTCAATAGAAAAATGGGCAGTAAACCAGATGGGGTGATAAAATTATGAAAGATAAAGGGATGTTTTTGCTTGAGGTAGCCTAGACTTAACGACAGAAAAGTTATTTCCCAGTTCTTTTTCCTACATGGCATCTTTTATATTTATTGTTTAATTGTCCCAATTGCTTTTTCGAGACAATCAATGTTATCCTGTTTTATGAGTGTGCAAACAGGTATGGGGTATATTGTAAAAACCCTGAATTTCCATGTGGAATTTGCTGAGTTTGATTAATTAGACTTGACAGATGCCATGAGATAACTTATAGAAACTGAATTGATTCTTTGTCTTCAGATGTTAAGAGTATCATAGGTGTTTGAATGAAATGTAGAGAACAAATTTAGGTAGGAATCTCTTTCAGCTCAGCACGATCTTACTCAGTAACTCACTGCTCTTTAAGATAGCTTCTGTTACCACAGATATAACAGTGCTGTGCTATGATTAGTTCATGTCATAAATTTTAACAGCAATGGGTCTAGTTGCTGTATCAGTGGGAATCTTTCAGGGAAACTCCAGGATCTGCAGGGACTGCCACCAGTAATACAGCAGAAAGGTGCTTTTCCTTCCTGAGTCAATATTGACTCCGGTATTTCCAGGGTGGTGTTGCTGGACCATTGTATTGCACAGGAGAAAAAATTCACAAAGCAAGACTCTCGTCTCTGCATTGATTTAGAGTCCAGTGCCCAGACAACATTTAAATGTATACACCAAAGCTTTGGTAAATTCAAATAATGAATAATCATATAGCATTTTTACATTGAGTTATGTTTACATACAAACAGGTACAAGGAAGTTTTACATAGATTTGGAGAGAGGAAGTACTTGGGTGTACTGGAGGAAGAGTGGAAGTTAAAGTTAGGTGTGCCAGCATGCAATAGAATTCAAAAGAAAGAGAAAAATATATGGAGTTGAAAAAGGCTGAATACCAAAGAAACCCGATTGAAATAAAAGCACAAATAGATTGTTTAGGACCTAAGTGAAATGGGAATTGGACATGGGAACACAAGAAGAGGAGTACAGTGTTGCAAATCCTTGTTCTTAAAGAGTTGAGAAGCAAGCTGAATGCTTTTGATCTGCAGAGGAAAATAAAAACACAGCAAAGATAATGAAGGACAGAGATCTTGAGATCCTACTTTCCTGGAAACTCTTTGCATCATAGAGTGTTTTTTAAAATGCTCTTTCAGAGAAACCATGTTGCAGTTGCTGAGTTGGAACAAATAATATAATAATAATATTATATTATTAATGAAATACTTTTTGTTCCTGATTCAGAAATGTGTTCTTATACATTGTAGATCACAACAATAAATTTGTTATTTTCTTGTATGTCCTAAATCCATTTTATGCGGTAACTTTATGCTCCAAGGAGATATTTTTTGACTTACCACCATGACTCTCTCCATCACTGTTGAGATACTGGTAATAGTCATGGGGCTGTCGGTAGAGGTCTGACTCATAGGGTACCATATCTTCAGAGGGCTGTAAAAAGAAGAGGAATTTTTAGAACAGTAAGATTACACAAATCCTTTCCAAATTATTCATGTAGTTAGTGCAGGGCTGATGCCAACCCATTTTATATTGCTTAGGGAAAGAAAGGGGAGACTTCAAGTTACTATTGAATCAGCAGAAATAAAATGTGTGATGCCAAACGCTGGTTTTGGGGAAAAAAAAAAAAAAAAAAGAGAGAGAGAGAAGAGAGAGAATAATCCCAGTAGAAAAGAGATCCAGCCTGTGTAGCAGAACCTGTCCAGTTTTAATAGAGAAATCCCTTGTATCACACACTCCAGCCTTCTGAGGATACTGCTTTAGAGCTGTTGTAGATTTTGGGCACAAGTAAAGGGCCTAATGAAAATGAAATATTTTCTTTGGTAGTAACAGACATATTCTTTTACTGATTATGACAATGGTGATTATTATTCCTGCACACAAAGAGAAAGCAGAAACTTGACTTGCCTAAACATATTCTGATTGTTTCTACAGGGTCTGACTAAATGGGGGCAGTCTGTCAGAGAGTAATGACACTGACAGAGGGCATAAACACATTTGTTTTCTCAGTTACTGTCCAAGGTGGCCTCTAAGTGCTTGTTAGTTCAAACCAACTGCGCAGGGCTTCTAGCTATACACAGTGAAGACTTTAAAAGTCCAAATGTGGGGCAAATAGTGAGTTGTGACCTGCTGGATGCTTAGCTGTAGAATTGAAGTCCTCTCTATCTTCTTAAAATAGGTGACACAGGGTAACTTGCCCACTTCTCTTCCTCCTCAGGCCCAGTATTCCAATGTGAATACTGATTAAGATCTTACGTTGTCACAATAAAGGTTATTTATTATTAGTTGTGTACAATTTTGTTGCTTCACTTAATGTTCCTCCTTCTTTATTTCCAGAAGGAAGAGTTAGAGAAAACAGTGTCTGTCACTGGGTTTTGTTAAACCTTAGTCCAGTTAAGCTTGTTACAGTATTTCCTCCCAATCCAAACAAATTCTTGGGCTGTCAACAGCAAACGAGGACTCAAGCATCCCCTTGCCTGTTTTTGGAAAGGAAATTGTTTCTAGTATTTCTAAGTGTTAATACAAACATTTTAATTTTGTTAATGACTCCATCATAACTAACTTTGAAGGACAAATATTTAAAATAACATGATAATTTACATGATGGGTGTGTTTCTTGTGCTTACATTTCATATGCCTATCTGTATGTCCCAAATCCTTTCTCTCCCTCCATGAACCTGTCACATTTTTGGAACATCTGCATTTTTGAAGTTTTTGCCATGGTGACAGCATGACAGAAGTACAGGAGAGCTTCTCTTTTTCTTACTCTTCTAGACTGCTCGAGAGCATGGAACCTAAGGTTGCAGCTGCCACTAAAATCCAGATGGAGATGGTACATAAGCAGCTAGCTAAAGGAAAGGATCTTTTTTATTCTGGTTTCTTTAGTTATTCTGGTTAACTCCTTCAGTTTATTCTGTTTGAATTTGGGGATTTAAAGATTGTCCCTTTCTGAGGATTAAGATGTTAGAACATATACCAAAAAAACTCCAACAAAACATTTTCAGAAATTACTTTGGAACCTGCAAATCCTCAGTAGGAGCCATGTGTTGTATTAGTACATCATTAAAATGCACTGGGTAAGGTTGTCTAAAACTTCATGACTTTCAGCACACGCACTAACTGGGAGTCAGATCCATGGAATATTTAAAGCCTCAGGAGAAAATCCATCACCTGGCTACAAGCTCCAAATACAACCAGTGGTGGTGAATAATTGCTTTGGGGAAATCTGGAGAAGATGATAACCCACAATAAAGACTGTCTAAGGGAAAGACTAAGGAAAAGGGACAAGTCATCATTTAATTGCATCCACAGCAGGAATACCAGTGGCAGGACTCTTCTCTGGTCTCCAGAGCTGTACTGTAGGTACAGTCTCTCTTTCCAAATCTATGTGATTACAATAGAATTGTCCTTTATTCACACAGAGATACAATGGGAAGTATAACCTCTTTTCCAGATTTTACAGGAGTGGTCAAAGAAAAGAGTACAGCATGTATTTTCTCAATGTTTCTGCTTTATCTCTATGTATTTTCTTGGTGTTCTCTCTGTAGTTATATGTATTTACTCATCTTCATTCCTTTGATCTTTGGTATACTCTGATCTCTGACAAGAAAAGGTAATGAGCCTGTATTTTGCTTTCTTTAGGATAAAGTTCTGAATGGAATTTCTCCTTTTCATTATCTTTGCAAATTAATACATCCCACTCCCTCATTTCCTTTCCTAAATATATGCTTCATGTTAAATACATAAACTTATGCCTTCATATTCAGAATTTTAAATTATTAAATTATTTTTAAAATTATAATTAGCATTATAAATTACTATAATTCAAAGGAAAGCATTCATGTGAAAGGGGAAATGTCAACATCTAAATAGAAAATGCATATCATACTAGTTGGGAAAAAGGAGGTTAAAAAGTCATATAAATGTAAATTGTTTGAAAGAAAAATCTCTGCTTCTTCTCAACTAAAATATTAGAAACTGAGAAATCATTAAGAAGTTAGTACCTAAATGCATTGAAGTTTTTAACGCTAATAGCAATTTAGCCAAAAGTAAACTAATTGCAAAAGAAATCAGTATCCTGTCAATCTAGGCTTAATTTGCTAAAATTTCCACTGATAAAACAAAATATCCAACACTTATATCTTTACAGAAGTATAGCTTGGCAGGAAGGCCAAACATCAGTCCAAAAGTAGATAAAAAATATGTATTTTAGGCATGGAAAAGAACATTTGGCTTTTCCTAATTGTGCTTTTCCTTTGTTGCCTTTTCTCAGTTTCCAAACTCCCCCACTTCAGACCAATACACATTAATAGGCAATAGTGTCTCACAGTCTTACAGCTGAGAATGAAGTATTTTACCATTCAAAAGCTACTTATAAAGCTCAGATGCATATTCAGTGACCAGAGCTAAAGGCAGGTGTGTTAAATGGACTCTTAAAACAATGATTCCCTTAATATTTACAGACCTGATTGACTGCAGAGTGAGTTGCAGATACTCAACATCTTAAAATGTTTTTACATAGGGCATTGGGTTACTATAAACTCTGGTTTGAAAGTCTGGGACTTAAAATCTCTTTATTATGGATTCTTGGAATTTTTGTCCTTGGATTTGTTTCCTGTCCAGTGATCCTTTTGATAAAATACACGTGTATATCCTCGTTAACTCATGCAACTGGACCAATCCATCCCCACAAAAAACTTGTAATGCCACCACTTTCTATCTTGGTATCTGATCCTCAAGGGCACACTAACAAACATGGCAAGATGTATATTAAATATTTAAAAGTCTATTTATCATAATCAGATGGTGGTTACAAGACATAGAGCAGCAAGTATTCTCTCTAATTATCCTATGGGAAGGTAGGATATTTCCCTCTATTTCTTAGAGAAGCTATTTCTAATAACCTGTTTTTAATTGCTTTCTGGGTTTTTTTGGGGGGGTGGTTTGTTGTTTTATGGGGTTTTTTGTTTGTTGGGGGTTTTTTTGCTTTGTTTTTGAGTTTTAGAAAAGTTTCTTTAGAAATGTTTTCTCTAATTAGAGAGAAGTGGTTTCACCATGTACTGCTGTTGCTTCTTGTGCCAGTCTTTACCCACTTGCCCTGTCCTTCTCAGGAACCTCCCCACCCACACCCATTTCATCATCTTACTGACAGCACTTCCATGACACTGAACTTTTTTGTTACTCCTGACAAAAAACAAAGGATAGCTTATGTTTAATATTTAACTGATGTCAATGGCCATTTTTTCTATTGGTTGTTTCCATGTAAAAGAGTGACTGAAATCTTTGTTAGGATCCCATAGTTGTGGTCTAAAGTTGGTATCTGTTTTCATGCATGCCATAAGGTGCAGTACACTATCTAAGACAGTATTCTACCCTCAAGTAAGAGGTCAACAAGGAATACTTTCTGTCACAGACTTTGATAAATGAAGAGTGGCCTCAGTCTTCCATCTTTGCCCTGAAATTCAAGGAAAAAGCCACAAAACCAGTCAGAGAAAGCACAGTTGGCTTTGGTTAAGAGAGAGACATTGGACTCAACTGAATAGCAGTCTGAAAATCTTGTTACTCCCCAAGACTTTGTCAGATGATTCCAGGAAATTGTAAAATCACTAAATGCTGATATTTTTATTATCTTGATATAACTATTCACTGGCATGTGATTCAAAAATACTTCAGACAATTTCCAGTGATGTATTGCTGAGACAAGCTTTAAGGCCAAGATTACCTATATTTCCTTGGAAAAAAATTACAGTATAACTATTTTAGAAAAGGTGAGTAAAAATATTAGCATGATTACTCACTGGGCCAGCCTCACTGGACCGTGTTGACAATGCAGTTATGTGGAACAGAGTATTTCTGTGGGGCATTTTTGCTCTCATGCAAAAATACTTCATTCAAAGCTGTGATTTCTACAGGTGGCTACTTAAGGATTCGTATATAACTGGAACCCTTTTCAGGCAAAGGTGTTTGACTTAATGATTTTTTGACCCACAACACAGCTGAATCCTATCATACATTGGAAGACACAGACCCAGTCTGCAGAAGATTTCCCCACAAAGTTCCTAATCTTCAGAGGAAGATGCAGTACTCCCAAACCATTTAAACAGTGCTTTCCAACAGAGGGATAAGAATTTCCTAGCACAGGCAAGAGAAAGCAGTTACTGACCCACCCTCAACTGAATGGGGAGGGGTGGAGGAGGGAAGTGTTGCTGCAACCCCTGCCTAGGAACAGGCTCGTGTCTCCCTGCTGAAAAAGCCCCAGGAGACACAGACACGCAGGGCTCTAGCTGGCAGTGCTCAAAGTGCACTTAAAGCAAATTTGAAAGCACAGACCACAAAATTATTATTATTTTTTTACAGTTTAATCACAAACATAAAAATCTAACTGCCCTGTCGAGTGCTTCAGTAAGATGCAATTGTGTTTTTACCGTCAGTTGTATCGCTCATCTGAACACAGTTCAGACAAAATATTAAATGCAACACAAATTAGAATATGGACCAAACTGTGTTAGATTTTCACTCAATTTATTCAACATATGCCCTGGAACTCAACACTGGGGGAAAAAGGACAGAAATCTTGGCTATGAGTTAATGAATGGACAGAAAATTAACAATTAGGTTGTTGTGTTTTTTTTTTTTTTTTAATGGAGATGCAGTTTTCTGGGGGAGATAAGGACAAGGTTTGTGTTTCTTTTTAATTTGTTTTTTTTAAGCACAACAAGTAACATACTGCGAAATCTGTATATACGTTTTTATTTTCTTGGTTTCTATTCTGATTTCTATTCCACAACAGAATAGAACAGACCCATTGGGAAATTCTTTGTATTTAAGAAAAAGAAAAATTATTTTTAGGGTCTTCTCACCCTTTGGGTAGACAGGTGATTTCAAAGACACTGATGATAAACTGAGAAAATAAGGGGTCTCCCCCAGAAATAATACAAATGCTTTCAGTCATCATGAATTCCGAAAATGACAGGAATTCAAAGGGCCATCTTTCTGGATGGAAGATAAGAAATGTCTTTAGTCTTCATTAAATGGGACAAGGCAACACCAACACTTGATACCAGTTTTTGTTAAAAAGCCCTTGGATCTGCATTGTCTCTTTCTGTTCTCTGACATAAGTATAGCAATTACTGTAAGACATCTACCACATAAAAAGCCAAGTGAACCACCTTATCTGATACCTCTTCAGCTTCTACAAACTTAATGAAATTTAATTAAGTCCTCTTGTACCCATTCTGCTAAGAGATTTGCCATTAAGCCTGGTTTCTGAACAACAGATTATTGGTATTATTTTCTTCATAAATAATAATTTTTGAACTCACTATACGATAAATTACAGCAGTGCAACCATGCTTCAGAGTTAAGGATAGACCTGCCCCATAAGCACACAGAAAAATTTGTATCTCAGAGAAAACATTGAAAGACCCAAATAAGAACCATAGGCTTTTTACCCCCTTTGCCAATTGCTTTTTCACAGGCAGTGAATTCAAGAGAATTTAGTTCAATAAAAGATTAATAACTAAAATGCCATCATTGCAAAGAACACACAGAATCCTAAAATCTGCAGTATGTAAATCAACACTCAACAACACTTCTCTCACAGATTAGTAGACAGTCAAATACATAACTATGTCAGAGACTTCAGATGATTAAGAATTACAATCTGAAGAAAGACGGCTTTTATATCACGTAGGTGGCACTGAAGAAAAGAGATTTACTGACTTGCTATAAGCGTCCTGTACCAAAATACCATACATTTAATCTGTGAAAACAAATGGAGATCAAAATCAGATACAAGTTTGGGGAGGAAATGTTAATTTCCCTTTCATTGCAGTGTTATCACTAGTTTTATATATTGACCTAAGCCAAACTTCCTGGCATTACAAATACAGACCAAGACAGAGATATTCGTAAATAACAGAATTTACTGGTTTACTTTGTCTTTTGCTTCTGAACCCAATGATCCATATTACAAATAAATCCATATACTCACAGGGGGAATAAGGGGAAATCCTTCCATCTTGCAAGCTTGCAACATTCAGCCAACTTCTGAGTGAATTTTTCTTAATTCAGTTTTCAAACATCCAGAATAACTGACTTGCAAAATGTCATATTAAATAAAAGGGGGGGGGGGGGGGAAAGGAAAAATAATGAAAAAAGAAAGTTAAAAAAAAAGAAAAAAAGAGAAAAAATGAGATCCTTGGACTCTGTGAAGTCCCTTAGCAGTGGTGGATCTCAGGATAGGAGGACCCTAACAAGTTTTCATAGTTTGCCCTCGTAGGTTCTGAGGTGAATTTCTTCCCGAGTTGTACGCGAAGTTCCTGATTTTATCAAATGTCTGTAGAAGGCAGATAGCCCTCGGGTCTATCAGCGCGCTGTGACATCACACTTTAGCCAGTTTGCATAAATCTCATTTCAGGGAGCTGTGGCGCTGTAGCAGGAAGTCTGCCCCAGCCATGGACAGGTGCTCTGCTGTACAATGAGCAGCCCAGAGCCCTGGCCTGCTATCAACAAACGAGTGTGGTGTGGCTGCAGCACTCTGGGCAAGGCTGCGTGCTTCCCACTCCTTGTGAACTGTGACCGTGGGGCTGCTCTCAGCCTTAAGTTTGTATCGGGAAGACGCAGTCCTGACAACTTCTGTGAGGCCAGAGCAGTGGCATAGACCTGCCAGTTAATAATAGTCCTGTGTTGAAGTTACGTGGCAATACTTAGAAGGTAGGAAAAAAAGAATATGCAGTTTCAAATACGCAGCCTTAGGTTTATACAAAACGCTGAAGTTGTGCCCATGAGACTTTCATCATCAGCTTTGCATGAGAGTAAATTCAGTGAAAGGTACTTCGTCCTCTTATTCATTTCTTGTGAACTCTTTTCTTTTATAATTCCTGCAAGGAGAAAGTGAGTGGGGAAAAGGGAAAGTATTACATGTTCCTCACAGTGACTTCCCTCAGGCCCTGAGTGCCTTTAACAGTGAATAAAGTACAAGATTTATAGACTCCTGCCCAAAGAGTCAGGTGCAGAAATACCCTGTAGTGATTTTGTGTTAGGTCTGCTCTCTTGATTTTCTCCCCTCTCTTTTTCCCAGTTTTCTGCTTCCATTTGGCTGTGCTGAACAAATGCCCTTCATATGCAGGTTCTGGCAGTGGCAGAGGTGAGTGAGGCAGGGGGCAGGATGTAGGGGACGGGGTCCGGCTACAAGGGGAGAGAGCTCTCATTCTGCAAAATGCCTTCTTACTTTCCAGTTAGTTACTAATGTCTTGGAAAAGTGAAGTTTCTTTGTCTGGTTTGTTCCCCTTCAGTCTATGCCCATGTGCCACAGGTTCTGCTTTTGAAAGCAGCCTGTTCACCGCTCACCTGGATCTGTGTGCAAGGGGAATTTCAGCCACTCCAGACTTCCTCCCTTGTACACTGGTAAAACCAGAGGCCACTCACAAGTTCCTCTCATTCCCCACCCTCAGGAACTCAATGAGCAAACAATATTAGCAATGGGAGAACATCAAGAACATGATGGGATATTAACTCTTGAAGCCCCAGACTGAATTTCATCAGCATTAGTTGATACATAAGCATTTAATTCTTACTTAATTCGTACCATTAATTCTTGACTTCAGCCTGGGAATAAGCAAGCTGCTTAATAGTCCACTTCTGTCACTGAGATGGTTCTCAAGTCTCCCCCTGGATACCAGCCTGGAAGCAATAAAACCACCTGAGGGAAAAGTAGAGAGGCAAACTACCACCCTGATGATAAAATTCAGTGCAAACAGAGGAGAAGGGAGTCAACACAGTGGGTAATTGAATAATAGGTGATAAAAGCAGTTGTGGAAATTGTGTGTCGATTAACAAGGCTATTCAGAGCAAGGAAGATATGCTATCTGAGTCACTGCACACTGGAAGATAGCTTAAGCAGCTTCTGCGAGTATTAAAAATGTGTTTTATACAGAGAGGTTTCTATTAAAGTGGAATGAAACTATATTCCATAGACTGGATGATATTTCTGTACTGTCTTTTAGCACAGGAAATTGCCTAATAAGGACAGACATTTTGCACTAGCCTTACAGCACTTGGGGAATGTTAGATTGCCAACAATATGGACCAGGTCCAAACATACAGTAATCACAAGTGCACTAAGGCAATCAATATAAAGAATTAAATTAATTCTCTGTATGTTGAATCAAAACTAAATTATGTACTATAAGGTTTCAGGGCTAACAGAAAGTCCAGCAATTGAATAATCTTCCCAGGAAAGAGGTTATCTTAATACATGGAAATGCTCAAAGTGAAATAAAGCACTTCTTTACCATATTTGTATAGGAATATTACTAGTAACAACCTTGCTGAAGTTCAACACAGACTAGTTTCTCACAACTGCATATAACTGGTATTTTATCCTATATTTGTAAACACAGAATTTTCTCACCTCTAAAGCAGGCCTTACTAGAGGTGGTTCTTTTGCCTCTGATCCTTGCAGTTGCCTTATTAGATGTCTTACATGCAGAAAATAGATGAAGTTACAAAACAGTTGGGTAGTAGGGAACCGATTTCCAGAAGTATGTGATGTGGACTGCTACTCACAGAATGCATTCTGACCTTCGAAAAGGCTTTTGAAGTAGGGTGGGGATCCTTCTCCACGATGGAATTTTGAGAACTAGAGAAAAAACTGATGAGTTGAAGGATAAAGTTTTTGAAAGATTATTTCTGATAACACTTAACATTCATATCAATATTTTCCCTCTAAACATTACCTCACTGTGTGCAGTTTTTTGAAACATTTCTTCCCGTACCTCTAGCCATTGGTTCTTTAAGCTACTTCTAACCACAAACTACCAAAGCAAAGGGGTTTCATCTAGCAGCCACATCACAGAGAGGTCTCGTCACCTCAAACCTTATTTGGTGCTTGGAAGGTAATTTTCCCCCCTACTAAACCACAGACGACATCACACATTCTGTAGTCCTTTAATCAGAAACAGGTGTTTACACAGATTCTGCTACTGAGTTTTCTTGTAACAGAAAGACAACATGTGTTCCATATTCTTCCCATTAGTATGTTTTAGCATGGAACTTGTTTTTATCTAGACCTAATATGGCTTGTAGGTCTTGTCATCCTTTAACATTTACTGTGCATTGAGACAACATGGGTCTCTGACTGTGGAACCTGAGGGTCTGGAGGACAGTCCTCTCTATATAACTGCTTGCTGCATGCTCTGCTACCCAGTTGAGGATATGAGTTGAAATATCCTCGTTGCATATGTTGATATGGGAGAGTAGGAGGCAGAAAATGGCTGCTGCAAATTCTGGCTGAAAAGAATTTGTTACCTCTTTTTCTCAGGTGGACCTGCACCATAGGAACTTGAACACTCTGACTATAGACTGACCTGAAATATGTGCTCCCAGTTCTACTGTGGCAGTATCACACACTGAAGTTCCCTTGTGATACCCACAGGTTTATTGGCATGAGTATATTTGAATACTTTTCTTCACTATGTGGGTATCCCTTCCCAGAGCTGATGCAGTTTGTACTTGCAAAAAAGTGCTTTAGACAGTTCAGTTTTCATGAGTTCCTGAGTTTTATGTAACAACATCTGTACAAAGACTTTTGCTAGTGGGAAATGTCATGAAAATGTCATTAAAACATCAGTTTTAACTAACTTCAATATATTGGCAAACATTTTCAAGCATAAACAAGATTGCATCCATATCAGAATGGAAAAAAACCACTTGTTTGGAGGAAGATAAAACTTCATGGATATTTTGAGAACTGTTATGATATGCAATCACTTACAGAAATGAAAAGCATTTCTTTTTTCATTTGATTAGTAACTTTTAAGCTCTCAATAGAACAGAATTCAGCTGAGAAGAAAATCTCTCTTTGGCAATTTATATGGCTTTAAGGTCTGTTTACATGTCAGCTGCATTTTATTATTTACTGTATTTGGGAAAACTTGTTTGGCTTTTAAGCCATTTTCAAATAACTTTAAGATTTTATGTAGTTTTTAATTATATTCTGCATTCTGTGGGCAACAGATTTTCAATTTACACATTTCTGCTTGCCTGTTGTCATCCAATTTCTCAAAACCTTTGTATAATTTCAAGAATTTAACATAGAATAGTGCTTTAACACCATCTACTTTTGAAGCCTTCACCCAGTGTACATCCTATCTCTAGTCAGCAGCACCAGTAAGGTGAAGGTAGTATTGTCTAACATCCCTTCATAAAGAACCTACAGTCCAGTAGAGGTTACCTTCCCTCTCACCTCCACACTGCCTCCCCCAAAAATCAGATACTTTAATGGTAAAAATTAAGTTAAAGGGTTAAGGCAAATCTGTGATTTGGCTTGAGAAGAATATATTTATAGAAAAAAATTCTTGCTGTTGATGGAGACTCAACACACCCCATATTTCTTTTGACAAGGTGTCACTTCAGACTGATTCTAGTCTGATGCCATGGAATTCCCATTTGCAGCTGGAGAGCTGAGCTACGTCTTCAGTTTAATCTGAAAAGAATCCAGTTTATGCATGCTAATACTGCTGTGTGGTGCAAAGTGTAGTAAGTGGGAAGGATCAGGATATTGACTTTAGAAGTGGTCTTATGATCTGAGCTATATTGTTGATCTACATTCACTACTGGAGAGGATTCTTACCCTGTGTCTGTTGTGACCTCTGCCAAGCTGTGTAAGAGATATCTTTGCTTTGTGGAATTTGATTTGGATACTTAGGCAGCAGCTCTTTCTTGAGAGCTCAGCTGTATCTAGTCTTTCCAGACTTGCATCTTATTAGGATTTTGCCTCTTAGCAATCTCTCAGGATTCTAAAGAGAGCAACACTATTCACAAATAAATGTGCTTAGGTAGCTGGTGGGTTTGTAGGTGTGCTTCTGGCTGTCTGTCACCAGTTAGATAAGAACTTTGTGCTTGGAATGTTGCGCAGACAGAGGAACTAAAGTACTGCGAGACAGTGCTCTTACATCCTCCCCATGGGTATTTGGCTGCATAAGAGCTGAAGCAAGCCCTAGGTCACAGCTTTTTCTGTGTGACTAGGCAGGTGTGCATGACACACTCAGGAGTATATTATCTGTAGAAACTTTTTGACCAATTGCAAAAATTGTGTTTTAATTAATTACAACTCATTCTTTTGTAACCTCAGACCATCTTTCTAAATAAGTCATGTGCAGTTGGATTATTCAGTCTTCATTTTTACTTTTTTGCCTGTTATTTTTCTCAGGTGTCTTGAAATCTGTAGGGTTTGGTAAAAAGCTGAAAACCTTACCTAATCTGGTAGAAAAATTAACAGCCTAGAGATAAGTAGCTCCACCTTAAGCTCTACCTTTCTTCAGGAGCAAAGTGTGTTTACTGCTTTGACAAATGCTGTCAGCCAGGTAAAGACTACAGGCCCGTTGAAGGTGTTGATACATTTTTGTTTGATTGCAGTTGTTTAGCTCTATTTTTTGGTACTATGTTTTTTGCAAAGTTGTTCTGCTAACAGTATGTGGGTTGATACTTCATTTCCTCCCTCCTTTCATTTGCATGACTGTGGCTATTGGTTCTCTAATGTTGCAATCTTTTCATTTTAATGCAAGCAATTTGCTGTACCTAGAGTACAGTAGGTACTGTACTGAACTCTATTTCATTTTTTTTCTGTTGTGCCAGAAGTATTACATCAAACTTTAAACAACTACATTACGTATTGCACATTAAAGAAACAAATATTAGGGGGCAATAGTTGCCTGAAGGGTCTTAAAAGAACATAAAAATTTGGTTTTGATGTGATAGTTTAAAGGAAAATAGAAGAGAAATACAACAGAATGTTTTTGAGCAGTGATTTGATCTCCTCCTTAAAATGGAGAAAGGAGAGAAAGGAAGAAGAGAGTATCTGAAGCCAGGAACACCAGAGAGAAGGAGACTGGTTGTGCAGGTCATTGGTGGGCAGGAGTTCAAGCAATAAAAGGAAAGTGAAAAATTTTGTTCTTACAGGTGTTCTGCTAGAGGAAGCTGCACATCCTTGATAAAGCCTGGTTATGTAGATTGGCACAATATCAGAGACAACCCTCAAGGACAGCAAGCCTTACAATAGCTTTGCTAATAGAAGGAGGTAGAAAAAAAACCTGAGAGGTTTTGTTTCGATATTATTTTACATAGAATGTTACAGAAGAATAAACTAAGTGGTATATATCTTGGAAAATGAGAACAATGAAATTATCTTCCTGTTCTAGGAGAAGAAACAGCCACAAATCTGAAGAAATTAACCATGTGGGGAGCCTAAGGTTTTATGATGAGGATTTCAGTGCAGTGGCAGTGGGGTGCAGAGGAGCAGAATGCCTTGAATCCAAAGTGTTTGTATATGGCTGAGGGGAAAAAAGGGGAAAGAGGAACTTGGGGTCTCTTCATTTGTAGGACTGGATCAATTCACAATAATTACCAGAAGGAGTTAAACATTTTCTGGGGTTAATGTGAATCAGAATCTGTACACCATGCGCTGGAAATTCCCTAAATTATTTCAGTGGTCATTCAGAAAAGGGAAATGGTTCTTTTCTGAGTAGGAGATGATAGGAGACAGAGGAGTAGACACCAGAAGAGAGCCCTAGCTCAGTATTTATAACTCAGATTGCAGGACTCCTACCAGCTGAGAAGGGGACAGACTTTCCCCATGGCTTTTTCTGTTGAGTGGGGGTCTTGTTGGCAACCACTGTGACTCTCTGTGACTGATAACACAAGAGGCTCAGATACTTATTGTTCTGATAGAAATACTACATGCAATTATGTGCAGCATTGGCAAATACAGGTAAAGCTGCTGATAAAATAGGCTCTGCTGATGAATGAAGCTTCAACTCTTTTGCAGTGACCTTATTGCCACCCCCATGCCCCTGGACTTACTCAAGTTTCTTGCCTCTTCGGTCACAGACCTCATCTATCTGCAAAGCCTTTGAAATTTAATTGAAGTACTGGATTGTGTATTTTAAACAGTGATGAAATTTAACATAGTCTACAGTTGCAGCATGCTGTTGCCAAAGTTGTTTTTTTTTCCTTTAAATCAGTCATAAATTTAGTTTAACCAGTAAAAGTATTGTGTTTAGACCTGTATTTTCTAGTCAATAGTTATGGATTTTTCGGCTCATGGTCTGTAGGCCTTTGCAAGTCAATGAAACATTTCTGAGGAATCTGAGAAAAATAAAAAACCCACCCTCTTATCCGTGGGCTTAAGCTGGCCATGTAAAATGCATGCATGTTTGCAGCTACATAGACTAATTTTAGATATCTACAAGTAAAACTATTTTTTAACTCTGAGACCTAGAGGTACCTCTTTATTTTATCTTCTTTGTATATCTTTCCTTCTGAGTACCATTTGTCTCCAGCCAAGATCTTGCCACCATCCCCCAGTCCATAACGGGCTGTAGGATCTCTACTGTGGTGAGTAAAATTCTCCAGTAAACCAATGGCAAAGTTTGTCACTGGGTCACAAAGGCAGAGTACAAAGACTTCGGGAGTGCTGACGCTCTTTATCTCACTACCTCAGTCCATGGTGTTTCCTCCATCCTGTTCCTGCTCCTTCCCCTTGCTTCTGCTTGCTTTGCTAGGAATCTCTCTTTGATGCCATGACTGAATAAGGCTTTTTCACTGTTTCATTCCTAATAATTCCTGTAATCATCATCTTTCTGAATAGTGCTCTACTCACCTATCCACCCTGTCCCTGGTGGAGATTGAGGTGTTTGCAAACTGAGGAATTTTAAAGATTCCTCAAAAAGGAAAATCTTAATATTGCATTTTGTTCCACAGCTAATGTTCTGGTCATGACACTGCTTTTCATGCTCAGTGCAGATTCCTGTTAACTGAGAATCACCCGGCACTACTGCCTACCCTGCCACAGTTTAACCTTCCAGACGCTGTCACTCTGTGCAGAAGTTTTTTACTATGTATTTAGGAGATTGCACTTCCACTTTTAGCTTATGCTACATAGCTGTACATTTAGTGGAAAATCCTGCTTTGAACTGAAGTTTTTTTTCAACATACAGAGCATTTTGAATGTTTTGGAATCAAAATTATGGTGGTGGGTACAGAATTTAGAGCAAATCCGGCCTGCAATGAAACACAAACCCACAGCAGTAACTGCAGGACTGAGCTCACCATGTAGTTTCCAAACAAGCTGACAGCAGTAGGAATCGTGGTTTATAAAAAGCTGCCAGCAGTGCTGAGCTGGTGAAGAGAAAGAGGAAGCTACAACGGGAAAGAGAAAAACATCACAACCAAAGGCAACTTCACTTCTCTGCCTTTACTGTTTTTAAATAGATTTGGCTCTAAGTTGCTGTTGAGGGTGCTGTGAAATCTTACTAAGTGATCCTCACAATATTTATCCCTTTCTGAATACCACCTGCAAGTCACACCCAGATTCAAGGGGACTCCTCTGTGTTTTTTGTGTATACATGTGAGAATCTAAGTATGTGATTAGGAATACACACCATGTTACGGAGGCTATTGCTCAACAGCATGCCGGTAAATAGAAGTTTACTAGAACAGCTTTTGCCATTTCACTCCCCCTTTGCATGATATGCTGAGCTGTTCTCCTGAGATCATTTCCCAATGTTTACTTCATTCTGTGGATTAACTTAATTATTCTTCTTGTACTATGAAATGTTAAAAACTGCCTCACATCCTCAAACCACCAGTATCAGACAATCATCTAAGGCACTATTGACCAAACTGTCTTGCACTGGGTGGGAGGTCTGTGGGAAGGTGGTCTTGAAGAGCTCAGCTGGTGTGTGGGGCACAGGCTCCCTACTTCCACTTTGGTTGCTATAAGTGCTAAGCTAGGTGATGGAAGATATGCTGCATCAAAGTGGGAGAGTAAAAGGTAAACACGGAAAGACAAGAAATAATGGGAGAAAGGCTGATGATTAAAATTAGTTGCATTCGTGACTCTTTTATTTTGTGTCATTCTGGGTTCATAATTTTGATTCCTTGTAATTTAGTTGAGATGGGATTGACTTCTTGTACAGCTAGTGAAAAGAAAACATTGCAGAGGGAAAGACCTTAGGGGCTTTGCAGGTGAACTGCATTTTGTGTTACACTGTATAGTTCTTGAAAGAAAGACCTGGCAGCACAAAGAATCAAGATTAAAGCCATACGAAGAGGTCAGTCTGTTTTTAGTGGCTGTGCTAGTCCTAGGGAGGGGGCTGACATTGGCATGCCCTGGAAGAGCACGAGCATGATCCGTGAGGATGAGCTGAGGACAATCAATCTGCAATCAGTCTGTCAGTGGGAGGCAAAAGGCAGCAACAGAACACATGATTCCGATGATTTCCCAGCAGCTAAAATGCTGAGCGTAGCTGCAAAGGCTTAAGTGCACAAAATTTATAATAATGATTTCTTTTCCTTCATCATTGCTTTTTTTTTTTTTTTTTTTTTTTTTTTTTTTTTTTTTTTTGTTCCAAATGGATGAGTACATTTTCTTGCAGGGCCTGAGGTATCAGGATATACCAAGGTGTTTTTAGCTCTGCTGCCAGAGCCCTTTATATTTAGCAAAGAGCTACGAGTGGGTACTGGGACATGCAGTGTTTTTTTCTTATTCTTGCTGAAATATTAACATCAAATCATCAAGACAGTCAACACTAAAATTACTTCTTTTCACAAGCTACCTCTTGGTGATGTAAGACTGGCCTAGTAAAAAAATATTATCTTCCTCAGAATCTCCTGCAGAGAACAGTCCCCATTTTTTCCATTCCCATTTTGTAGGAGGTCAGAAGAGACCAGGCTTTTCTTCATGGCCAATTTGTGTAGACTTGGAGAGAGACACTCTGTAGCTCCCCTTCCATCCAATAAATATACTTCATTCTTTTACAGTGCACACGCTCCCAGCTGCCTTTCTCCTATCATGGAAAGAAAGTTTCTTTAATATTTTTCTGTTTATTCTCCTGATCCAATCTGTTCTTAGAAAGATCAAAACTGAATGTAGTTGTTGTACTTACTCATAAAACCATCATTCCTGAGACAAGGATATTTTACAGATCTTTGACATCTTCAAGGTCAGTCATCATCAATGTCCTACATAGGCTTTCAAAGAAGTAAGGATGAATTTTTTCACCTTGACCAAAAAGGACTGTATCAGGCTTGGTGTTGGGAATGTCACTGATGAAAGGTGATTGGCTGAAATATGAAAAATAACCCAAATCAGGAAGTCATTACTATGCTGTTTCAACGAAATTAAATGTAAAATATTTTTCAGTTTTGGGGGTTTTTTTAAGTAAAGTCTTAATCCACCCCAAAATAATTTTCAAAATCTTTATTCTTGAGTGTTTAAACAATCAAGACTCAGCTTTTTGAAACTACATATCTTAGCCTGTAGTTCTAAGTTTAAAAAGCACTACATTCTTATTAAATATGATTTGTGTTTATTTTTCCTGTAGAGAACCACCACCAATTTGGAAATCTGATTAGTTGAATTTGTCAAATCTGTGACAGTCTGTTTATTTAGAAGTTTTTAATAAAAAAAATTATTTACTGTTTCTGTTTATTGTTGCTGTCACTCTAGAAAAGGCAAGTTGTCCAAATGTAATTTCTCTTGGCAGATCCTCCTTATAGTGTCATCTTGTGATAATAAGGCCTCATAAAAGAGCAACTAAAATAACTGATAATTTAAATGTCAGGGAGTTCACACTCTCTCAGGGATTTTCCCCTAAACTTAATTCCTATATGTTAGGATACTAAACACACACCTTAGGCAATCAGGGCCTTCTATTCTCACAATAAGACCACACAGTTTAGAGGGCCCACGGTCAGACCCCAGAATGCAGCAGCACCTTCAGGATCCTCAAGACAAACAGGAGCACCTGGGCACTAAGGCACTAAAAAGGAACTGCAGCTCAGCCACAGGCCTGACCATGGCACTGTACGTCACCAACCTCCCCCAGGCATCAGATGGGAGATTTCTGTGAAATATGATGTTATCCAGGGAAGACATGCTTTGTGACTGTTTGTAGCACACCAAAAAAGAAAACACCCCCAGAGAATTGCCTCAATCCTCGAACATTTTCTCACAAATCCTGTCAGCCAGCAGGACCTTCCTCTTCTTTTAGCATTTTAGCACACTCCACTGAGGCTAAAACTGTTTTCTCAGCCTTAGATGCATTACATTTACATACATTACTTTGAGCTCTGACTGACAGATTAAATGCTAGATTTTGCAGGAGACCTCATTGGGAATGTGTAGCGGAGTGCTCATCATCCTAGCAGTCAGAAATTGCGAATTTGTCATTAGGGAATCCACCTGGCAACAGTATGAACAAAACATCTGAAACAGTTTTTAAGTCACATTGTACTCGTGCAGTTTCTGGTTTTGTGTGCATGGCACCTCAAGCCTATTTCTTCCTTCGCATTTGTTATGTGCCTTTTACCAATGAGATGTTGGAACATATGGCTATAAAGACAAGGCACTAATTTTCTTTATTTTTCTTCCAGCTGTATAAGGATAAAGGAGACACAGTTCAGTACCAATTGTTCAGTACCAATTATTGCATAAAAAAAAATAAGGCCTTTCACACATGCAAGTTTACTACAAATATATTCTATGCTCACCAGCCTTGCACAGGTGAGGAATATTGTTTCTTACAACAGAATTTCTCTGGATAGTGATAAATCACTAGATTAGTTATCTCTAGATTTTGTGCATGCTTCATGGGACCAAGTTTATTTTATTTGACTGGATTGGAAATGCAAAGTATTTTTTTAGTAATTTTCCCCATAGGTCAAATTTCTTCAAACTACATTAAAAAAAATCAGAAAACAATCAGAAAAGATACTTCGTAACAGTTTTTTGCTAAGCTTTGCTACTACTTTCATATTTTGAATTGACTTTGGTTGTATTTGTCTCCAACATTTTCTTCTGTTTATAGATAGGACGGAGTCAAATAAGTTTCACCTAGGCCAAGAAGGTTTTTATTTTTTTTAATAGTTCCTTATTACAGTGATGAGAGAATATTGCATGTTTTCCCAGTTTGATGAGGAAAGGAACCCAAAAAGCTGGAGTGAAAACAAGATGAAGAACTGTTCTTTTTGTAGTAGTATTTTTTTGTGGGCCTCTTACATGAGAACAGAAGATTTTGCTCTTCCAAATTCCATACCGTTTGATCCAAATTAAAAAACTTGTAGATTTGATGTACACAAATGTCCGTGGTGCAGAGAAGACAAGAGAGGTTACTTGGAAAATGAGTATTGGGCCCTGAATTCTAACTACTTGTTTTTGAATTGTCATCCAGCCCAGCCCTGCAACTTCTCACAAATGCGTTCTTTTATGCAGTGACACAAATTTTTTAAATTCTGGAAAATGCCGTCACCACAATTTTCCCCTCTTTAAGACTTAAGGCTTATCTAAACGATAGCTGTGAGTTCAAGCTTGCATTTGTGCTTGTGCCTGCACCTGAAGCGTTCTGTTGAAAGGACAGAACTGCAGAGTAGCAGCGCCTGTACTCTGCTGATGATTACCTGTATGGGAAAGAGGCAGGTTCTGGAGTGTCCAGCATTGCATATGCATTATTTCCCTAGAACTCCCACGTTCCAAAATTTGCTACTGCTGTTTCAGTTGGTGTTGATCAGTTTGTGTTTATCAAGCCTTGAAAGAAGAGTAGAGTTGTATTTGGTTAACCTGTTCAGGGGTTTCTGCTGGAGCACAAACTATCGTCAAGCGCATTGCCTGTTACCATAATGCAATTTAGAGGCTCTTTCTGTAAAAGTCTGCTGTTATTTCATGCATGTTCTTGCTGCTGATAATCAGTGGATAAACAACTTTCATAATATGACTGCAATGCCCCCACCCCCACCCAGCAGCCTGACAGTTGCCTTGATGGTTAGCCACGGACTCATAGCAGCCCTGGGCAGCCCATTTGCAGATTGCAGCCTGCCCTTCTGGCCAGCATGGGCCCTGGCACTCAGCATGTGCTTTCAAAGGGCTGGGCAGGCTCAGCATACAGGTCTGTAAAGGTCTGCTTCCTCACACAGAGGTTTTGGAGCTACTGCAGCACATCAGTAATTGCAAAGTGATGGGACTTGATACTCTGTATTAGTGTAGTTCCAGAAAACAGTGTAGGATGTTTTTGGAAAGCTGGTATCACTCATCGTGTCATCCAAACTGATGGACACTGCTAAATCCACAGACAACATAACTCTATAGAGTTTCTCTTTTATTACCACCATCCACATTCCTTTTTTTTCCACCATCCACATCTTTTAGCATTACATTTCCAAGACCTGTCTGCATCTCTCTACATTGCTTCTCCAGTTTGCAAACCCCTCAGCTGAGTTTATAAATAATTGCCCCACAATAACCATGCTAGCCCCATATTGCTGCAGACTGAGCTGCATGCCAGACTGTCAAAGCTCTGTGCGATTGATGACTGCAGTCATTGTGCTTTTAGAGCCAGGAAGGAAAAATAAATAAATTATCTTGCCGTGCACCATAGACAGATTCTCAGAAATATTTTGCTCAGTCATATGGTAAGGAAACTGGGAAGTGCTCTTTCTTATTCTAGAGTTTTATATGCAAAGTCCTGTGTAGATACCACTAAGCAGTGTTGATGAGATTTTCAGGGAAAAAAAATGTAACTAAAGGAAGGGATGCTTGAAGCTAGAGCCACCAACACAGATCAAGAAGATATCTAATGGGGTGTCCTCATTGCTTGCATACTCCAGCAGCTCCAAGGTATTCATCCTGGCAACTCAGAAACCCTAAACATGAGCTCAGAGACAGATTCAGATTAAATCACTGAGTGAAAAGAGGAGAAAGTGAAACAAATGCAGTGTAAGGAGAGGAACTCAAGCTGTTTCATATTCACTTCTCCATGAAAACTCAGGGCAGGCCCATGACAAGAATTCAGAAAGCAAAGGGATATTCACCCATATGAAATATTTATGTAAAACACAGTCTAAGACTGTAAGGGACTGGGCAAGAATAGGAGAGCAGGAGGGTCCAGGAAATGGACCAAATATTTTCAAGCACTTTAGACAAGGTAGCATGAGGTTCAAATTGATGGACAGAAGCAGAGGTGTTAGCATACAGGTAATGGAATATAACAGTATTCTTAAGTATGTTAAATATATCTAGCCCAAAGTAAAAATTTGACAGTCAGTAGGGATGAACATACTTTGAGGCATAAGCCTTACAGTGAGATTAAGGAGAAAAAGAACCATTTGTTTTAAATAGTAGTCTCTGTTCCTTTCTGGGTTGGGTCCAAATATCAAGACTGATCACACATATCTCCCCATGAGGGTCCCCTCCAGTCACTCCTTTTACCATCACTCCCTTCAGCCTTAAGAGAGATCTTACATGCTCCTATTTTCTCGCTATCTTCTTTCAATCTTGCACAGGTCTTGTTTCCAAAATGTAGACCTGGGCTGCTTTTGGGCATGGAACTGATGACAAGAGCAATGTATTAAGCCTTTGATAATGAAACAGTCTGGAGAACACTGGGGAGCTTGGATAGGAACTGAAACAGACTAAGAAAAAAATCAGTTTGCCAAAAAAGATCTAGTGCTATGATGGATAACATATCATAGAGGAAAGCCTGCTATTTAAATACATGAGCTTACTGCATGGTAAAATGCACACTGCCTTGTCTATACAAGATTTCTCAAGCATATTTATTAGCATACATTAGCTGCCAGGTGTTAGCCTCAAATTTCTAGATAATCTAGGGGGTGATGTGAGTCTGAAGCTCTAAGTACAGTATTAATTTGACTGCCCTTTGGGGTTTTGTGGGGGGGGGAGGTTGGTGTTTGCTCTTGCAAGCAGGTTCTTAAAATATTCATTTCGATTTTGTCAATGTCCTACTCAGGGAAGCATCTTCTGTAATCCTGGTTATACTATAGTTATTTGTAAACAGTTTTGGGGGATCTCTCATGTTGATACTAAGGTTTTGATAATAATAACCAGGTAAAGTTGCATCAGGATAGATTTATTCTGCATCTTTTATCTTACAGAAGATTTTTCTTTTTGCCAATTTATTTTCCCTTCCTTTTCTGTCTTTTTCCACAGATTTCTTTTACAAAAAAACTGAATTACTGTACCCTTGAATCCTTTAATAGTTTGAATATTCAGTTTGTTTTAATGTTTATCAAAACCTCCACAAAGTAGTTCTGTGTTTCAGTAATCTCTCTGTCCATCTATGGCATCTATATCCATCTACTGACTTGTGGTTTTATTAAAAGTCTCTTGATACTTCATGTTTATCATATTATAAAAGATAATATTTCTTGTTTTTATTGCAGAGAATAGGCTGTAGCTTAGAATATGGAAATTCAGTGAACAGAGAAAATATATTCCAAAACTTATATGATTTTTAAACTAATCTCATGATCTATTGTGGTTTGGCTCTTGATTTTTGACTCTTTGATGTTCTGGGCATTTCCCATCCTCTTCTCAATGAAAGAGCAGGTAGCCCAAAGCCACAGAATTAGAGTTCCAACTCTGGAAAGATTCTGGATTTTTCTATAAGAACGGGATGATGATTCATTCTGTGCTCTCACAAGACAATCATGCATCTGCCCCTGTTTCAAAATCAGCAGCCCCGCCAGCTTGTCTCCATCGGCCTTGAGAAAACAGGAAGCAGAACACCACAGGAAGTGGTGCACTCTTACACCCACCCCAAAAATTTAGCTGCTGAACCTATTGCAAAATGTTAACAGAATGCTGCAGAGTACACTGAGAAAAAGATGAGAAATCTGCTGACCTTCCAGTGCCTGTGGAACTCCTGGCTTCAGTTTCTCAGGCCCCCAACCTAACTCAGCCACTAACATGTCCTGTGTCTCCCAATTTAAATCTTCTATTGTAGGATGCTCTTAGGCAGAATGCAAAGGCTTTTACTTAGTTATTTTGTTTCATCCCCCAAATTAGTACAAAAATGTAATAAGAAGCTTCTTGTCTGGAGGGCTGACAGACTGAAAGATAGAAATAGAGAAGGTGGAGAGGACTGTGTTTTGTTGATCGTGATTAACTGTGTACTCATTTCCTTGGCAACATGGAAGAAATGGGTGTTTTTAGGGGAGAGATTTATCAGTATGTCTTGTGATTTGGATGTTTTTCATACTAAAAAAGTAAGATTATTTCTCACGCTCATGGTTGCAGAGAACAGAGTGTACCATAAGTTTTCAGAAAATAGAGGTGCTTTCTGCTTTTAAAAGGAGGATAGACTGCTCTCAAGTAGGAAACCATTCCTTGGAGGTGCTGTGGGGCATGGAGTATAACTAGGAAAGGCTGAAAGAGAACAGGATATTCCACAACAAACAAAAGATAAACAACATGCAAAAATGTTTTAAATTTGAGAACCTTTTTTGTTATTTTCGAGTACTAAAATAATTTTGAAAATTTATTCTGCAAACTCAAAGGAGGAAAACGCAAGTTTATATGCTGGATGACAGGCAAGTAAAATTTTAGTAGAGGATTAGACATTAAAAAAGCAGGGTTTCTTAAATAGAGAAGTTGCTTCAAAAGAAATCCAATCATAGGAAGGCAGGAAAGGGTCAGGAGTGGAATTTGATGTTAGCTATTGAGACTAGATCCAGGCATTATATTTCTGTTAGATGTTTCAGCTGTCCAATAAGGCAGATTTGATCTGGTCACGGAAACCAAACTATTTCTAAATTCTTGTTAAATTATCTGAATTGTTTTGTCAATATTTAGAGTGAAAATGAATTACCTAGATTTTCTTTCCTGTTTTTGTTTTGGTTTTGGATTTTTCATTGTTGTTGTTGTTGTGTGTGTGTGTGGTTGTTTGTTTTTGTTTGTTTTTTTTTTTTAATTCAGACAGTAAAAGTCAGTTATTCCTTTAACTTCAACCAAATTGAGAAAAGCAGTCAGATTCCTGAATCTAGTCTTCATCATTATTGGGAGCTGATGAACATTAAGAGCTATATTGCAAGAGTGCTGAAAGTCCTATACACGACTAAATGTAGATTTGAAGAGGATGTCTTCTGAACATTAAACAGATATTCCCAGGAAGTTGGCTTGGTTTTAATAAAGCAGCAAAGTTCTATGCAGAATCTTCAAGTGATCTTGCCTGGATGTGGATTTTAGACAAATATCTTATTCAGAATGGATGAGTGCTTTCTCTCTTTGTCACTCTTCTTTCAGCTCTTCTTTCTCTGTCGCAGTTCAATTGAACTTAACCTAGAACAAATGGAAATGTAGCACCACTGAAATTAAATGGAATATTTTACCTCCCACTTCACTATGGAGAGACTTCTGTCCAGATTTCTGTTCTCCAGATTGCTTTGGAATGGAGTTTATAGTAACACTTCCAGCACAGGTTAATTTTGAAAATACCTAATCCAAGACAAAAACTTCATTATACTTCCTTCTGAAGCAACTCATGCTATACAGATTGCTTCTGTTTTGCACAGTCACTCAGCAGGCAACGTCAGTTTGTCTTGTAACTCCCCTCATTGCATTAACTTTCTTAACAACATACACTTTGGAATTTTTCTAAAGATCACAACTATGGGTTTTTTCTTGCCATGAAATAAATTTTCATTTCAAATCTGCTCAGATTAGTAATATGACTAGTTCTAAAATTAGCATATCCATATTCTTCTCATTTTGACCTTCCTGCTGGTTGTTCTATCTGTTGCCTGTTTTCAAACTTCTAAAGATGTTATTAAAATCTTGACGTTTACTGGACAGAATTTTGTCATGCTGGACATGTCTTTTCTCCTGAAAATTATGATAGTTACAGTTTCTCTTGGTATCAGGCTGAGCAAAATGTAAGATTGATTCTGGTTTTTTCCATTAAAATGTCCTGGTTCAGACACTTGTTGTGGATTTTGCATGGAGAGCTTAGTGATTTTTTGGGGGGGTGGGATGACAAATCAGCGTATAGTTAAACTTCAAGATATACCTTTCCACTGTGCATTCACACTAAAAAAAAAGAAAAGACCCACTAGCTCACTAAATTTTAAGGTCAGCATTCAAATCTGTCCCTTTGGGAATATCGTGCATGTCCTTAAGTTAGACTTCTGGAACTCCTAGCCATATAAAGATGAAAATTGGCCTAGTCTGAGCAAGGAAAAAGTTCTTATAGTGTATTTTACTGTGAAAATACATACTGGATTTCCACATGGAAACCAAACATTTAGAAAAGAAACCATTCCACCAGTTCTTCCTCATTTTTTTTTTTAACTTTCGCTACAACTCACAATTGGCTTTCAGCTTCTTTCCAAAGTTCTGATGATTTGTCTAAGACTGTTTTGTGCTTAGTATTTTTTGAGATTTACTTTTTTCCTTATGAGCTGTACAAACTGAGTTTTTAACTTCTTCAGATGGACATTTAAGTCTGGGCAGAAAAATCACACATTATTGTTAATTGTTACTGCACTAAAAAACAGAGCCAGTGAAGATGATGTGGGAAACAATGGACTTTCAGTCCTAAACTCTGTGTGCTTATTAGACTAGATCATGCTCTCTGAAATTTGTGCCTTATTAGTGGTCTAATACACAGTATGAAAATAATCTAATGTGTGAGGCAAGAAATAGAAGGAAAGGGGTGCGTTCTATGCAAATAAACCCAGAAAGTGTTCAGGACTAGTGAGTTTAAGTGCTTTGCAAACTGTCAGACTCCTGTTGTCAGACTTTTTCCATCCCTCTCGTTGGAAAAAGCATTAATTTGATAGGATTTGACATTGCCCTTTGCAAGTCAAAATTGCCCTTAAAGCTAGGAAAGACATGCTCTGAGAACAAAGATATGTGTTGCAGATATTTTATTAAACTGCATCATGTGGGTGCAGATTGGAAACTGGAAAGCAGTCTTTAAAATATGGACCTGATAAGTGATTTGGAGAACAAAATCTGTCCTACAAAAGGCTACATTAATTACATCTGATGGTCTTTTCAATTAAATATTTCCTACTGTTTTTTCAGAGAGAACTTCTTCAAAGTTGCAAGCTGCTACAATCCCTCCTGCCTATGGCTGGGCAGTCTGAGCTGGCTCCACTGGTTTTCCTTTCAGCTATTGCTACCACAAATATAGGAAGCCTTAAGTAAAGCCCATAAATGCTTTGATTTATTGACCTTCACTGAGAGGAAGAGGAAGCATCGTTTCTCCATTAGCCGTGTGCTAACACGCATTTCTTACTTCAAACCCATCTGGGTTTTTATTTAAAAATCACCCTGCACACTTCATCCTGTCCCTTCATTTGTTCTCTTAAATTCACTGGAAAGGTTTTTACCCTGCTTATTTGGTGTCTTCGCTGTATTTTCACCAGTTAGCAGCTTCTTTTCACTCCTCATAACCTAATTTTGCTAAGCTAGAACTCTTCAGATCTCCTTTTGTAAAATATGTTTCAGATTTATTTGGTCATTCCATTGTTCATTTATTTGTTTGTATTCACTGACAAAACTGAAAGACCAAAAAAGAACTGGAACAATGAAGAAAGAGAAAAACAAAAGGAAGACCAAAAACTCAAAACACAGTTTCATCACTTTCAGCATAACATGTATTTTAGTCCATCAATTTATCAATTCAACCTTAGATCAAAGCATATTTTTATTACATCAATTGAAGCATAATTTTGTTTAATTTCACTACTTACAGTTTCTACAGGGTGAAAGGCAGACAGTTTGTTCTCCTTTTATGCACTTCAGACTCAATTTTCATAGTTCTTGAGCTCTATTGATTTCATCTGCACTTGCTGGAACATTTAGACTACTAGATATTTTACCAATAAATAATATTATCTTTGGAGCTGAATATGATCTACAAAGTATTTTATAGTATCAGTAGTACATTATTAGCTTTAACAAAATCAGTATCTAAAATATGCAAACTCTATGTTTTGAATTATGGGGTTTCTACATGCCAATTCTATTCTGGGTCCACCAAATTTTCTTAGATGGAGTAATTTCCTTATGTCAGGATTATGTGACAGAGCTAGAGCAATGTTCAGGACAGAGCTGACCTCAGAGAAAAAGTAGATTTTTCTTTGTAAAAAATGTTAGCAGTCCTAGGCTTACTTAACATTCTGCTTGCCTCAGGTTTCAGTTATGCAGATGCTCACAGTAGTTTTTCCCTTTGAGCAGTCAGCTTGAGTCTGAATCAGATGACAGAATGGTTGGACAAGGTTGTCTAAGGACAATGTCTGTGCTGCTCTGGACATTGCAAAAGAACAGACTGCAGCTGCCACAGACCTGCCTGGTAAACCCACAGCTGCTTATTCAGTAGCCCTCAGGACTGTAAGATTTTTCTTTACTGCATAGAACTTCAAAAAATCAGGTAGAAGATTTTTCTTAAGATAGGCTAAGAAACACTCAGAGGAGATCAGATCAGATGTTCTCTGTTTTTTTCCATGTTTTCTAACTTAATTATTGTTTCCCACTGAAGAGTTAAAGATTTATTTTGGTGGAGCACCTTCCAGAACCATTACTTTCATTCTCTAGTCTTCAAAACTATGGCTCAATCTCTATGTGCAATGAAGCTTCATTTAGGAGTTGTATTTCCTGTGAGCAAAAATAAGGTTTACACAAAGAGAAAAAATATTTTAAAAGAAAAAAGTTTTAAAGAGCAACCAGATCATTTCTATTCTGCATTTTTTCCAGTTGGTGATAAACTTGACTGTATCTCTCCCCCACCCATGCAAACACTGAACTTTGTTTCTGTAGATCACAAATGTCATGATTTTGCATTTCTGCCTGCTGCTCTTGGTGAAGTAGAGCAGTGATGCTTTGCAGAGTGGCACAGCTGGGTGAAATATTTCTTGCTCTCTTGATTCTTTCTTTCTCTTTCAAAGTGAGTTGTACTAATCCTTGTGGGAAGGAAGAAGATGGTAGTTTTGCACAAACATTCACAGAGACTATTCTTTACTTTGGTAATCTTGGAATTTCCCTGAGGCCTTTGTTTCTTGCAAGTTCTCTGATACATTTTTTTCCCTTCAGTTTATTTCCTAAGCCTCTGAGCCCCAACCAAACTTGGTTGCTGTCCTCCAGCAATATAGTGGAAAACTAACCTTTGACCCATCCAGACCCTTTGGAACACCAGGACTGTAATAAACAACAAAAAGATGTGGAGGTATAGCTGCTGCTTGCCTCTGGTAGATGGATTTTATCAGAAAAGGTAGTGCTGATTTGTATCACTCAGCCACACTAAGGTTATACAAAGAGCAGCAAAGCCCCAGGAGCATAACAGTCAGTCTGCTCTTAACCTCAGACCTTTATCTCTCACAGCCAGCTTCCTTCCCACACCACAGGCACCATGTGCTATTTTACACTGAGGCAGCACTCAGCAACTGGGGTCTATCTGCCCAAAGAATGGAACAGAAAAGGAGGATGACATAAACGTGAGATGGGTGGGCAGCACAAGGACTAAAAATCATGGAGCAATATCTCACAAACCAGTGTCAACCTACTCCCTGCCACAGCATGTGAGCTTTGGGTTGCTCAGGGTGGGCTTTCATCAGTTGTTTCTTATTTGTCCCAAGGTGTTGTCTTTACCTCTGGATGATGAGAAGTGAATTTGACTAGCAACTGCTGAATGGGGTGAGAGAAAGCTGAAGGAATCAGAGGGCGATAGCACCTGCTCCAGTCTGCCGGAAGGCACCCATGACTAAAACCAGTGTTCCCCCTGTCCCAGGGGACAATGAGTGTTGCACCCAGATATATATGTGTTGCTGTGTTGCCCCCCTGAAGTTCCATTACTACACAGTCACATCACCCCACATATAAAATGAAATTTATTGAACCCCACAAATAAGTAGGGAAACTGATTTTACCCTTTTATGCATTCTCTGTAACTTATCTCTAGAGAGGGAAGAGAGGTACATATTGGAGTTCAGCAGAGTGAGACCTTCAAAAGCCTTTGGCAAAAGTTAAATCCCTGACTGTATAAACCTGGAGAACAAAGACAGAACAAAGGAAAATCTAAAGCCCGTGGATGAAGTCTTGTCTGAGTAAGCATGTGTTGGTATTTACTACTTAATCACTGACAAACAGGACAGATACTTGGCTGTTGAGGGTTTCATGATCAATGTGTTGCAGGAATCAGAATAGGATTTCTTACTCCTCACTTCCCTGATACACAGCATAAAATGATAAACTGTCTGTAAAGATGAGATGGGGTAGGCAAAAAACCCTAAACCACCAGAGACAGCTGCACAGATCAGCAGCTGTGACATACACAGGAAATTTGGATGGAAAGAACCATTAGTGCATTGAGAGCATCTCCTTGTCTGTTAGCAGGGCCAGCCCCCTTTTTGCAGAGTTTGAAAAAGCAGCTCCTTCATGACAGATGTGGGTGGCTTTAAGATATTGAGATTCTTAAGTAGTCTCTCAGGCAAAAGGCCTTTACAGAAATCAATCTCTGCCTCACCTTTTCTATTTTGAACTTGCATCCATCCTGCAACAGAAACAGGCCTTTGTATTTTAAAGACTTGTCAAGATACCATTTTGCTCAGTGTTATCCAGGTAATGACTGTTCCTATGCTGTTCTATAGCAGTTTCAATTACATGACAAGACCTATCCTAGGATAGGCATAGGATGTCTAGGAACAGCTGTTTTGCAACCATTTCATTGAGTGATGGATGCGTGTCTTAGTTGTTAGAGGAAATAAATAGCAGGCAAGACTGTACACGTCTCTTGGCCAAAATGCACATTTCTAATGAAGCCTCAAATACTACAGTTTTGATTTGCAGACCATCTGCTTATTCTCTCAGTCCCTTAGGCATGGAGAGTGTTAAACAGTTGATAAACACAAGCTCAAATTTTAGATATTTTGTGACAACTCTGTATTGGGCCATTCTGATTTCCTGCTCATAATAGAACCGATTTCAAATTAATTCTGAGGAAAAATTCCAAAGTAAATGCTGCATGCATAACTGGATAAATTTTATGGCAACTCAGAGGGGAAGAATGCTCAATCCAAATTTTAAAACTTTTATTTTACCCTATTATAAACTACCAAAGATATACAGTGGAAGTTTTTAGAAGAGCTGCAGCTGGAAAACAACTAATTGCACTGGCAAAATCAGAGGTCTGAAGACTTGTGTGGCTCTTAAGCCCAGTCTTCTCCATATTGTCAGACATAGAAACCATGTGTTTTCTGTCAAAGTTCCACAGCAAACCATGTGGAAAACAAAGAGCTATGAATAACTCCTCCCCAACATGAAAGGTGACTAATCTGCTGCTTCCAATAATATCACTCTTCAAACCCCTAAAACTTTCCTTTTTCTTTACCTGTCTTTACCTGTATTAAAGCCAGGTGATGTGGCCATCACTGTGCTCTTCCCCTGACCACCTCTCCTACTACCTTTGGTGCCCTCTTTCAGTCCTCAAATACTTGCAGAAATGTCACTTTAACTGTAACCTATGAATTACATTTGTGGAAAGGAAGATTTCACGAAACAGAATAGCAAATGCTGACACAGGAGAACATGTTCCACTGTTTAGGGTCTGACTTGTAATCTACGATATTGAGTTAATTTTCTGACTCTTCGACTCATGAGCTGGCCACTTGCACCCCTCTATACCTTTATTTCCCCTCTTGGTCATGGCAGGCAAATGTTTAGTGCCTTATCTGAAGTATAACACTGTGTCTAAAGAATTAAGTGTTTTGAGATCTGTTAATTAAAAACAAAAGCAGCAATACCAGCACTAAATGGTATTACCACAATGAAAAGTCAGCTGAAACTGTGCTACTGACCTTAAAATCCATGCAAGTCCAGGAAAATAAAAAGTCACTGAAGGACTTCCACCCTCTGTCCTTGCTGCCACTCACCCTTTATCAGTTATGGAGCATAAATAAGCTTGGTCTTGAATCTGCCCTACATTTAATGGAAATGCAGTGTCAAAAGTACTGTCAGCTTTACTTAGTATAGGCTAAGGATTACAAAGGGATTGATGTTCAACAGCCAGTGATATTTCAGCACAGTTCTATAAACATCTGTATAACAGTGGTACAACAGGATGTTTTCTCAATAAAATTGGGATGGATATGTCCGAAACTATGAAATGCACAAAACACATGATAGGGAAGTTTATGCAGAGTTTTATGGTCTGTTTTTAACAAGACACTTAGTAACGACAATGCAAGTATTTTTAATTTTGTCCTGTTTTAGTGTGTTATGAGCCAAACAATGGCAGCTGAATTGAGCAAGAAAGATGATTTCGTTTGTTATTAAAAAAGAAATTTTTCACATGACCTATTTCGCACAGTTAATGGATGTCAGCAGCATATTTTTAAAATTTATCATCTTTTCTCTCCAATAATTTCTTCTATAGGTTCTGTCATTCACATTTTGCATTTGATTTCCAACCAGGTTACAATATTTTTTCTTGCACAGGTATATTTTCAGCCAAATGTCGTTCTCACCTGCTTCTAAAATAATAGCAACAATAACAATTTTGCAATGCCTTAAAAGTCAATTATTTGTGTTGGCTACATTATGCCATAATTCCAGGCTAGTTTGTTATTTTGAATTCATTATGCATTTTGATAATCCTAGGGTGAGTCATAGTTAGCAGGGAAGACTCAGTAAATGAAGAACTGAAATTTTTATTGCTTTTCCATATTTTCTTTTAGAGTACAACTTTGTCTGGTTTTTAGTTGGTTGGAAAATAAGAATTTGGAAGAGAACAGCAGAGGAATAGGATTCTGGTGAAAGAAATGACAACTTTTGTTTCCTCTGTGAATTAGATTCCTTAATTTGTGAATTTTCCTAGATTTTTCTAACTGATATTGTAGTTTTAAATTGAATTTCTGCAAGAGATCAATAGGTATTTTATCCTGGTAAATTTTGTGTACAGTAAAAGTCTGGAAGTTTCCCCTGAATACTTTGGCAACTCTGTGTGGGGCCTATGTATTAATTTAAAGTAGTAAAGTTAAATCTTACTAGCTTATGAAAATATGGCCTTGAAAAGCATTTATCTGCACATAAAACTTTTAAATGCCTATGACTTTATACACAGAAAATTTTGATAATCATGAAGTTTTTGACTGCTTGCTAATAATCTCTTCTTCTCCTTGTGTTTTGCCAGGTCTCTCAGACTTCTCCTTTGACATAACTTACTCTTGTTCCCTGCGTATTTTTCATGTTTTGGTAACTTCTTGCATTTGGTCCTCAGCGTCTCTTCCTGCCTCTTTCTTGTCTCTTATTTTTTATGTCCTTCTTGCGTCTGTCTATAATGTCTAAAGTTACCAAGTCATTCCGTTCCATGCACCTCCTTCCAGACGCAGCACCGTTTTCTCTCCTCAACACCGTGGTTTGTTGGGAACTCTGTTACAGTGCTGAAAAGGCAAACCATAGTTCAGCTCCATCTACAGGCTTGTGAATAAAGCATCTTGCAACCAAGCTAACAAAATGTTTTTGTAACCCAAATAAGTCCTCCATGTGGGAGGTCAGCTTTTCAAACGTGCAGTGGTTCATTTGAAAAACTCCCTTGGGGCTCTGACCTTGTAGGCAAATCTCTTAGAAGCTGGTACCAAATGGCTTTTCATGGTGAGCTGTCCAGACAGTGTCTGCTCAGCAAGGCTATCTTTTCCCAGGCCAGAATCAAATCTTGGTTGTGTCTGTACATGGATTTTATCCCACCTCAAAAGGGGAGAACTCAGAGTACTTCATCTCAAGTGCCAGTGCAGGAGGAGCTAGGACAAAAATCAGTGACTCCATTTTGACACAGGCAGGAAACAATGAGAGGGAGGGTGCCTTGTTTCTACAACATAAATAATATTTTTGTGACTCCCCTATTATGATTCAGCAGCTCTGATGTCAATTTACAGTAACAAAGGAGACAGGAGATTGTCTGTGTGGGAAGGAGTGTCAGCAAAAGCATCTTGTACAACTTCCTCTGGGCTCCTCAGCTGTGTTATCAGGGGTGGGCAGCTGTGTAGGACAAGCCCAGCATTAGGGGAGCAAAGCCCCAGACTGCTGAGAAGAGGTCTGTGGTAATAGCAAGAAATGAGGCTGGTAGATAAGCTTTCAAACTCAGAATCTGTGATCCTTGTGGGGCCACTGGCTCTGCCAACCAGCAGATGTATTTCCATGGTGTAAGTAAATGCCTGACCTGGGAAAAAGCACACTGTGCTCAGAACATAGCCCATTGCTGATAGTGCAAAATTTGTGATGCTCAGAAATATGGGATGAACCTAAAAATGTTGGTTGAAACATTTTAAAATCCTTTCAGTAATAATCTGGGGTTCTAATTATTGTGTTCAGGTTTTTTTAAATTTTGTCTGTTTCATGTTTCAAAATTTTTCAAGCTGCCTAATTAAAAACTTCTGAAGCAAAGAGAGACTGAGATTCCATGGGACCTCTTGCTATGCTAAGAGGTTTGGCTTCTGAGAACACAAAACAAAAGATGAAATACAAAACACCTAGTATGAAGGGCAATACTGTCTCACAAATTTTCACAGCTATCTTTACCACTATTGCATCTGATACCATGTCTATCCAACTAAGATCAGTTTTACAGACCTGATCTTTGAGATGCTGTGCCTGCATCCCAATTTTCTCCCCCTAAGTCTTACTTTGAGTTGGACTCTACACAATCTTTCTTGCCCCAAGCTGCTCGTTTCCTTCTTGAACTTGACCTGTTGATTCTCTGCTGAATTTACTCATGCTTGCACATTTCTATCCTTGATCATAGCACCAGGAAACCATTGCTGTGTACGGTATTGGTCATCTTGATGTTGCATGTGAATTGTTCTGTTTAACCAAAACATCAAGTTTCCTTAGATTACTGCTAACATGTTCTTGTGAATGTTAGTTGTGATTCAGTGACAATTCCCTTTGATACTCGTCTTCTGAACCCTCTTCCATGTCTGCCACTGAGTTTCAGTCTTGCCTGTGACACTCCCACTATTACTCTAGTCCGGGGCTTCTTTGTCAACTAGAAAAGAAAAAAAAGGGCTTCCCCCACCTACTTTGAGTACCTCGGATGAACTTAGCTATCAATTGCACTTTTTTTAGTGCCGTATCTATACAACTTCTGTCACCTTAGACAAACAGAAATGGAAAAACCCTGATCTCACAGTTTTCTTCCGTCTTTGAGAACTTATTTCATAATGCAGGATGTCAGACTGAAACACAGCAGGAGATGTCCTCCTTTGTCTTTTTACAGAGCTATTTGTACCAACTGAGTAGTTCTGTGTTTTATCCAAATAAGAGAGCATAGATTCATTAAGACTGGAAGGAGACTGTAAACCCCTGACCCCTACACTGTTGTGACTTCCTCATTGGAAGAAAACTGGACTAGGCAGCAATAATGGCACTTAAAGTTTGAGTGGTCAATGCTAATAATAAATTCAATGCTCTTGAATTTATGAAGCTGGAAAATTTAATTCTGTCTCTGCTGGCTTGAGGTAGGCACTGTTCTGAACCATAGTAGTAGCTTTGGAGAGCCTTTTACACTCCATCAACCCCTTCGTTACAGAGGCCTGATATTTAAACCTTCTCTTCACACCATGCCTTACAACTCCTAATCTTACAGGTCTGCCAAGTGATGGCTCCTCCACTTACAGTCGGTAGCTCTGCACAATGTGAAGCCTACAGTAATCAAGGTGAGTGACAGCACAGGCCTCACTACTTGCAGTAGCTGAGAGTGTGAATCTTGGCACTGGCATTGAGAATATGGCCCTCACTAGGGAGGGATGTAAATCTCACTCTGTGCAGAGAATGGAAGTGTGAATGTTGGTTATGAAGTATGTGTATGCCTGCAGCACTGATACTGAAATCTGCACACAGAACTGCAGCCTGTCCTCTGCCAGCTGAAGGGCAGGAACCAGAGCTGGGTCTCTACCCTGAAGACATGAAGCTGTACTTCACAGTTATAGAAATCAGGTTTTTCATTACTGAACACTGAAAAACATAAGGAAACCTTCTTTCATGGTCAGAACCCAGCATTAACTCCATTTAGATATAAGACAAAGACAATTGTTTTTCAAACACAAAACACATACCCAGCTTGGTAGGATAGTATTGTGACCTCGCTATTTAAGTCTGAAACTCTGGTGAGGAACAAACACATACTGATATTTTTTTTTTTTTTTTTTATGATTGCATAGATTTCCCTTCCATTTCTTGCGTACACTTGTTAAGATGAGGAAAAGCAGCATGAATCTCCATTCTAACTTTTGTAAATCTTCCATTGTTAATCTGCCACATTTCACTCATCTGCCCTAACCTGATCTCTGGTTTTCTCTTTCCCAGACCAGGCCCATCTTTTTTCTTCTTCCTCCAGAATGACACTGAATTCTGCCCAGATTAAAAAGCAGTGACCAGGCAGGTCAATTATTCCTTACAAACAGTAGCAAACTGCTAATCAGACTGAGCTCCCAGCTGGAAGTTGTGTGTCTGTGCATAGAGTCAGGCATAAAAGGAGTCACTGGGACGAGTGGACAAACTTGAGGTGCACACAGAGTTAATATGCTGACAGAAATACTGAGCTTTACATCTGAAAAACCAAATACAAAAATAATATGATGAGTAAGACTAAAATTCCCTGTTCTGAGCTTCCATGGGGCCAGCTCCCCTCCCCACCCCCCTTCAGGGCTCAGCAGTCACTTCTCCTTTTCTGCCGTGCCTTGCAGAAATGTCTCCTGGGATGAGTCAGAGCAGGACTTCAGGCAACAGTGTTACTGCCTTTGGCCCCACCAAACAGTGGGCAAAAACGCCTCTGCTGGGGCCTCGCAGCTCTTTTCGCATACTTTGAGGGCTCCCTCTGATTCACTTACCCCTTGATACTGTTTTTTTCTGAATCAGAGGATCACCGAAAACATGAAGTTGACAAGCACCTCTGAGAGGTCACTTTGCCCAGTCTCCTGCTCCAAGCATCGCAAGCAGATCGAGTTGCCAAAGGTCAGGGAGAGCTGAGCTGCTGAAAATCTCCAAGAGATAGCACAGAAACCTTGGACATCTCTTCCAGTGCCTGGCCACCTTTACTGGGAAATTAAAAAATCTTTCTGTCCTGTCCACATTCATGGTCTGCCCCTGTTTCTCTGCTTGCCCTCTGTCAAGAGCATCGAGTCCTCCACATGCAAACCTTCCAGAGGTGTTTTGCTGTGATCTCTCCAGAGGTTTTTGCCGGGTCTCTGGTACCTTCTCCCTGCAGCAAGTGCAGTTTCAGGGCACCGCTCATGTCCCATCCTTTTACAAAATGGAGCTGGCTCACTGTATCACAAGAAAAAGTATGTTTTAGGAGGACAGAGTACAGAGAGCACAATTAGGTGCGACAAAGCATGAATTTACTAAGCCACCCTGACTCCTTTATTAGCAAGTTTTGAGGTGGAAATTCAGCTGTCAAAACGTCTTTCTGGGGAAGACCACTCCCCTGCGGAGGCCAAGGGAGTCAGGCTCCTCCGCAGGGCCCCCGTCCTTCAGCCAGAGCAGAAGGCTTGCCAGGCTTTCTGAGACACTCGAGGCTGTTCCCGGCTAAAGTACAGCCTCCCTTGGGGGAAGGTGACACCATCCCTGATCTCGGGCTGTTCGCGTCGGGCACAACAGGGCGCGTTCGTGGGGACAGGCCCCCAGCGGTAGCGCCTCACTCCCCACGCCCGGCTGGGCACTGCGGGGCCCGGGGCCGCGCCCAGCTGACAACTGCGGCGCCAGTCTGGGGCCACGAGCTCGCCGCGGCGCTCAGGTGCCTCGCACAGGGGTAGCCGTCCTCGTCCGACAGACGGGCTCTCGCCCACCAGGCCACAGCCGCTTCCCCGCGGGCGGGATTCCCCGTTCCACCCCCCCGGGTACGCTCCGGGCCCGGCCCGCGGCTCCCGGCGGCGCCGTTCGGCGGGCGGGCAGCGCCGCCGCGCGGGGCCCCCGCGCCACTGCAGCCCCGGTGCTCGGCGCGCTCCTGGGGCTGGGCTGGGGCTGCGCCCCGCGCCCCTCAGCAACCGGCCGGGACCGCGGCAGCCGCCGGTTCGCCGCCTTTCCTTTTGAATTCTTTCTTTTTCTTTCTAGCCGGAATACCGTAAACGGATTTTTCATGTGGGTGACCCAGCTAATAATAGACTCCTTTATCAATTAAAGTAATAATAATAATAATAATAATAATAATAATAATAATCATGATCATGATAATAATAATAATAATGTTTCAGCATTTGTCATTCATTAATTGACTAATATTTTTGAGTGACTTAATTTTTTCTGTACCGTGCTCCACTGCTATCTCTTTCCTTTTGTGGATGCAAAGCACACCAGCCACTGGGGGCTGTGCATGAGGTGTACCCCATGTCTCTGCCTTCATGGGTGCCACTGAACTATAATGGGTTTACTTTTTTGTTGTTTTTAACTCTCTTCTGGAAAGCTCTCTCAGTTCCATCATTGTCCTGCTCCCGCGAGAATGACACAAGACCACAAAGGTTGTAAATTAAGGGTAAGCACTGGAGACACTCAGGCAAGGACATTAGGGAGGCAAGAACATCAGTTACAAGTCAAAGACAACTGAATATATAGTGACTGTTTTGCTAGTCTACCTTTAAAAACTGATCTGTTTTTTTACCTTCAGCTGATGAAATAATTTGGCAAAGAATACAGAAACCTAAAAGTCATTTTGAGATAAATCATATTGAAGTGATTCTGTGGCTTGGGGGAGGCAGGAGAAAGTCCCAGATCCCTGATTTTTTCATATGGATCTCTAGACTATCACTGAAAATTTCACTGCACAGCCACCAACTGTGTTAAAGCTCCGTTTGATGCACAGCAGCTGACAACTGATGACATGAGGTACAGAGCGAACATTTAATCCAGAATTCTTCCTGTGTTGACTTACAGCAGGATGTCATAAAAGCTGAGAGCCTTGGAAGGAATTCCTGCATACTGGAGTCAAAAGCAAACTCCCAGTCATTTCACTGAGACTCTACTGATTGCAATAGCTGAAATTCTCGGTGTGGTTTGGTTTACCTGAGGGGTTGCTTGTTGTCACTGTGATAATCACAGCTATGATCCATCAGCACAGGGAACTGTGTCACTGGAGCAAGGCTCAGGGAGGCTGAGAATAGCTATTCAAGCGGTAGGAAGGCAGCTGTGGAACACAAAAACCATAAATCGTACAATTTGAGAGCAAGATGCATAATACTTTATCTTAAAAGTTTGCTTTCAGAGTTCGGCTAGCTGTACAAACATTCTGCTTGTAAATAAGAAATACACAACTTATCTTTAATTGCATTTGCAGCGCAGTAGCCTGTAGGACTGTGCTGCTGTTACACGAATGCAGAAAGAACAGCTAAACCATTGCAGGCGACTGCGGCTGACTTAATTCCTAACTCCTGCTCCAGGGCATGACATTGGTATGATGTAATGAGACTCGGGTGAAACCGTGGCGAAAAGCACCAACATCAGCACTGCCTTCTTGGGAAATAGTATTAATTCTGAAAACTAGAACGAGAATCAAGTTCTGTGTCTCAGGGAAAATGGTAAGAGTACATGAGTACATTTTGGAAAGTGTCTGTATTGGAAACAATATAGGTCCAACCTAGCTTGGCTCGTATAAAGGTAAAAATCTTTATTCTCTTCTGACCTAGTTTCCTAAGCACACGCAGTTTCTGCAAATCTCTGCAAGAAGCGTGGGTAACCTTCACCACTAATAGGACACCAGTGCTTAAGGAGCCCTAGTATTTCACAAGTTATCATGAAATTGCAATGAACCAGTGAGGAGGAAGCAAGCTTGTTAAAAAGTCATTGTAACTTCCAAAAGTATTTTGAGGCTCACTCCTCAGCCACACTTCCCTCTGCTCTAACAACTTCCAGAAATTCTGCTCCAACCCCGGTTTCACACTGTGCTTGTCTCTACACATCTGTAGCCTAAAGAATTTATAATCAATTTATGGAGATTAAAAAATAATAAAAAAAAAAATAAAAACAACAACAAGCTCAGCAAGCATGTTCCAGGAGCGTCGCACAGCACGCGCGTTTGTGCAGCCCTCGTCGTGGATGTGTGCAAATACCGCACGGCCGGTTCGTACGAGCCGCCAGGGGCTGTGCGGCAGGACTTGGTTTGGCCGTGCCCGCGGTCAGCCCCGCTCCCGCCCGGCCGGACACGGCGGCGGCGGCCGGAAGCGCAGCGCGGCGGCGGCGAGCGCCCGGCGGGGCTGGAGCCGAGGAGGCCGGGACCGACGTGGCCGGCCGGGGGAGGCGGAGCCGAGGGGCCGCCGGGCGGGGCAGGCCCGCGCCGAGCCGCGGCTGGATGGCAGCGGCGGCCCGGGGCACGGCGGCGGTGGCGCACGGTAACTGCGGCGGGCGGCCCGGGGGCGCAGCCGGGGGCGGGGATCGCCGGGCCACGGTCACTCCGCTGCTGCGGTGCGAGAGGGGACGGCGGGGCCGCGTGTGCGGCGGCGGGACGGGGTGAGCGGGGGCGGGCAGCGCCGCACGCAGCGGAGCCCGGTCCGGCTCTGGGAGGGTCCGGCCCGGCCCGGCCCGGCCCGGCGGAGCGAGGGACAACTTTGAGAAAGACGTGGCGGGGAGCGCCTGGCGGGGCCGTGGGCGACGCGCCGCCCGCTCCGGGGCCGCGGCTGCCCCTGGGCTCCCGGGGCCCCGTCCCCCTCGCAGCCCGCCCGCCCTTGCCGCAGCCCGCCGGGGAGCGGCGCCGGGCGGCTGCCGCTGCGGGCGTGCCCGGGGCTGCGAGCGCAGTCCCCGCGGGACGCAGCCGAGAAAGTTTTTGGAAGTCCCTCCTCCGGTAGACGATGCCGAAGGAAAGTCTCGGCGCAGGGGCTGCCCCGCGGGACGGTGCGCGGCCACAGTGGCACGGGGACCCCGGGCGGCAAATAACGCGCTGCTCCGGAAAGGTGCGTGAGCAGCGCTCGTTACTAATTCGCCCCGAAGCAAATAACGTCTCGCTTTGCGTCGCTCAGCGTTCCTCTAATAGGAACCCGCGGTGTCCGTCCCGTCCGCCGCGATGTGACGGACAATGACACGAGCGGGCCCGCCGCGCTCATCGCCCGCCGTGAGAGCGGGGCCGGGCCCGGCGAGGGCAGCGGGAGCCGGGCGGTCTGCCCGGCCTCTGCTTCGGGCAGCCACGGAGAGTGGGCTGGGAGGAGAGAAATCCCACCTAGCCCAGAGGGAATGAACGCCATTGCCTGGTCCTCAAACTTCCCTCTCATCCTAGCGACGAAAGGATGCAGGGTGGGGAAGAAGTCGCAGTCTCCCCCAACTCCGGTAGTGTTAAATCGGTTTCAGATGCCTTCCTTGCCAGCTCGTAGGTTTGCCCCGGGTGTGTAATCTGTTCTAATCTGCGACCCCAATGCTTGGAGGTCTGTGCATCCCCAGCTTTTAGCTGCGCACGCTGTCATTTGCAGGAATGTGAGTTTGTGCGGAGTGGTGTTTTATGAGAGGGATGGGGTAAAAGGGACAGGTCTCACCACAGCAGAGCATTCCTTAGAGACGAGCAATGATTCAGAGAGAAGGGAGTGCTTAGGGAGTACTGGAGACCTTTTGTGCTTCTGCCGAGGTCAGTATTTCCAGGAGGAATTCAAAACTCTCCACAGGACTAATGGAGGGAGGTGGCTCATGTAGAGGCTTTTGGCTGAAAATTATGCTTCCTCCCTGGAAAATAACTTTTTTTCCATTCCGTGCAGTACTCTTTTGCAGCTGTAAGACCAGGCAACTGGCTTTCAGGGAAAATGCTTGTAAAAAAAAGCCTTTTTAAAATTTTTTTTTCCTTTTGACAGCATCTAAAATGTTATTGTATGGCAGTGAGCAATTGCACCAAGAAAAGAAATAGTGTAGTCTGAGAAGGCAGAATGTCTAGGAAGGGAGCAATAGATAGAGGCTTGGTCATCGTGTCAGTATTTAATTTTCTCTTTTCCAGTAGGTTTTTGCCTTGGCATTTTAATTTTGTCCATGTTTTCTCAGTCACTGCCTGCTACAGAGGTGCTCAGTGAGCACTGTGAGATAGGGGAGGCCCTGGGAGCCTCATGGATCTCCTGGATTGGTGTGCAGCTTCTTCTGCCCCTGCTCAGGAACGTGTAAATGGCAAATTCTCATTTATTTGTTCTTTCTGGGCTGGAAAAAAAAACTAATGGTTATTCCAGTCCTGAGGCAGTTGCAGGAGGAGCTGAGCAGACCTGAGTCAGACACGTGGTGCTCTGGAGAGTGCTGCCAGTGGTCATGGTCACCAGGCTGTGAATCAAGCACAGCTGGGAGCTGTGATTGCTGCCAGAGAATTGTCAGAATTGATAAGTAAACGACCCACTGGCTATTTTTCTCCCAGGGTTGCATGCTCTTAAGGATGTGATAAACCCTTCTTGAGAAAACACATCTCCAAACCTGGTTATGCCTCTGCCTCATGACCAGAGATGTCTCTGAGAACATGCAGTGCTTTCTCTAGAAATTTCTCAGGACATTCTCTGACTGGGTTCCTAAAACAGATGCTGTTGTCAAAAATTAAGGGTAGGTAGAGACTTCCTCCACCCTTTGCAACTGTTTTGACAGGGTATTATTTTCCTCTTGAGCATTTTTTTCCCTATGACTATGTCTTCACTGCTTATTTTTTCCCTCTTAAATACTCGTCTTAGGAGCAACCAGTTTGAATGTTTGAATTTACAGATTTCACTAATGTACTAATGAGATGGAGAAGCAAAGGCACTGTAGAGATAAAAAGTGCTGCTGGGTTTTTTTGTTTTTTTTTTTTTTTAGCAATTTGTTTTGATGTGTTAGGAATAAGGAAATGCTGGGAATATGCCCTAAACAGTTAGCTGGACACAAACAGTTCAGGTGTGTCCTGCACAATAGACTAAGTTTCTCATAGGTGTTTTATAAACAGGAGGGATTTATTGCGTGGGATGTGGGATTGTTCCTGAAGCATGATGTGATGATGGTCTGGCTGCACAGGAGTTAAAAATGTACTGCTTTTTCCTCATGTGTGTAACAGCAGAATAAACACCTGTGAGCCACAGAAAGTTGAGCAACACTAATGTGAGTTAGGGGAGTCAATTTTCTACACCTTTATACCTATTTGTTTTCTACCACCATCCCCTTTCTGGGGAACCTTATCCCTTCTATGGCTGGAAGACCGACATGAAGCCAGTATGCAAACCTTTTTCAGAGCCCTGGACGTGCCCTCTGTCCTTGTCCTGCTACCTTGGGGCTTTTGTGAGTGTGGAGAATGAAATGCAAGAAATTGACCCGTTGAATCAATTGCAGTGTTTATTTTTCCAGATTGATTCTCAAAAGCTGTGACAAAGTAACAAAAGAGATTTGTGCTGCTTCCCATCATTGCTGAGCTGTGTGTGTTTATTGCTTCTTCATAGGCATGTATAGTTGTATAAATTCTGATTTATTTCTGGTGTGTTCCTCACGAAGTTCTCAGTTGTTTTATAGGTCTAATCCTATCATAAAGGATGAGGACATCCATCAGGCCCACTCCAGGGCTGGAAGGGGTGTAGGCCTGAAGGATTTCAAAGAAGGGATCTAATCTTTGCAATGAAATAGTATCTGCGTCAGCTGTTTCATTTTTCTTAAAATAAAATTAAAAAAAACCAAAAAAGCCCTGAACAACAACAATAACAACAAAAAAACAAACAAAAAAAACAAAAACAAAAAACCCACAAAGAATAGTGCTGGAGATTCTGCATCCTAGATAACCTGTTTCAGTATATCCCCATTTTGACACTGTGTATATTTGTTGCTTCATGTTGAGGCTAAATATTGTTTACCATTTGAACTGATGTGGAAGAAGAGTTGGGCACTTTCCCCCTTTCTTGTGTCTTTTAATGTATGCAGGCTGTTCTGTTCCTTTGGTGTTATCTTTTTAAGACTAAACACCCAGTCTCTTCAGTTGTTTTTCCAGGTCATGCTCTCAACATTCTAGTTTTTGTTTCTTTCCACTGCAGTGTCTCAGATTTTTTGCATGTGTTTTAAGGGGAAGAGTATGTGGAGCTGGCTGTAGTCTGTTGACTAAAGTCTCACCTGTGAGACCTGTAGTGGTGCTACTGCTATGTCCCAGGATGACATTTACCCTTTTTGTAGGAATATAAGCCTGCTGGCTTGTAATTAATTTCTCAGTCAGTGTGTGCTTTTTCTTTGTGGCATGTTGGAATTACTGTTCTGTCATTTCCATTTGATTCCACACCTGCCTCCCCTGCCCTTAGTGTACTGGTTTGTATTGATCTTTACTGAGATTGGTTTGATAGTAGGTTATAGTTAGCCATGGGGTTCCTGCAGCCAGATTAAAATACTGCAATAAGATGCCCCAAACCCCTGAGCTGGTTTGAACTTGCTGTGTTGTGGTATTTTTGTTGTTGTTGTTGTTGTTGTTGTAAGAGAAAAGTGATAGCATTAGTGGTCCTTGCTCAACTAGCCAAGCCAGTGTCTTCAGTGATTCCTTCTTGCATCCTTGCTCCTGATAGCCATGGTCACTGTGCTTGGAGTTTGGTGTTCTCCTTCAGAGAAGCCATGGGACCCTGTCTCTTAATTTCTTTTTGATTGCTTTTGATTGCAGCTTGGCCTTCCTCCTGCAGTGTTTTTGTTTGGGGACTGAAATTGGCAAAGGGCCATGAGTTTAAAAAAGTAGTTTTTCCTGCTCGTTTTTTCTGAGGCTGCTCACTGTTGGAGTCTGGTGTGAGCATGGAGAGGCAATGGTTCATGAAGGAGGGGGGGACAAGGGGCAACACCACCCTTTTCATCCACAGCCTTAGATTGGCTCCAACACCCTGAATTTTGTCTTGAGAATTTCAGGTCCCTTTCTATTTGGCTGTTACTTAATGCTTTGATATCTTTATCAATTTCTTATCTTATAGGTAACTACAAACTGATCATTTAATTTGATCAAGAGTCCTTCAGAGGATTGAAGTTACTGGTGTGTAACTTCTCCCACCTTTTTTTTTTCCTTTTATAAAGGTAGGTGAGGCATGATGCTTCTCCAGCCTTCCTGTGACCTCCCCATACTCATGTAAATTTTCAAACATGGTCACTGATGCTTCAGAGATTAGACTGGTTTCTTACATGCTTTCAGCATGCAGGTGAATGCTGTTATTACCTCTCAAGAGCTGTTTTGTGAACATTCTTTAGATCTATCTTTTTCTAACCCACCATGTTCTCCCATTTCCAAATTAATTTTGCTTGTCACCTTTCACTTTTTCTTCTGGAGATTGAAGGAACATTTGTACTTCAGCCTTTACATAATTTGCTTTCCTTCCCTCTTTGTCAATGAGTGTAATTATCTTTATTTTTCTCTTCTAAAATTCCCTCTTCTCCAGTTCCCTTGTGACTGCAAAGCTCTTACTAACAGCTGTGCTGATTTTGACTAAGACACCATCTAATCCAGTATCCTTCTACTAAAGGATAAAAACAGGACAAGTAGATATGGTATTTTTCAAGTATACTTCCATTCTCTGGCTCTTCTCATATCAAGGAATTTCCTGAGTCTAATGTGAACTGTTTAACCATTAACAATCAATAGACTTGTCTTTCTAGTACTTGTCCTGTCTTTGGATGAATGCATGTAAAACTTCTCATCGTTTTTGGAGAAGTACTACTGCACAAATTATCTGCTGATGAAGGGTCACGTTTGTTTGTTTTGAAGCTGACCCTCAGTGGCTCCATGTGGATGGGTGTCAGCACTTGTGTCTGATGAGATGGTGAATAATCTATCCTGTTCCCCATCTTTTCACCACTCATGAGTTTACATACCTCTGTTATGTTGCCTGTCTTGCATCCTAAGTTGTTGCAGGGGTGCTGTTCCATGGCAAAGAGAAGAGTTACCTGGTAGCATCTCTGGTCTATACCTTTTGCTGAAGCCTTGGGACACTGAAGGGCAAGAACAAGGGTACTTGGAGTCCTTGTCCAGCCCATCTGAAGGAAAATAGTGAAAGCTTGATGCTTTCCCAAGGTGTCTCAATTTCATTCACCCATTGATAAACAGCCTCTTTGTCCTTTAGTGCAGTGTTGAAATCAAGAAGAGTTTCAAGTGCTCCTCATGGGTATTCATACCGTGCTAAGGCACTGAAGGGAGGGCTTGGTGTGGGCAAGGCTTTTCCTCTGGGATAGTGGAACAGAGGGTTAACATGTTTTCAGAATTGCTTTCCCCTGTCTTTTCAGAGATTGGGCAGCCTGGCTAAGACCACTTAGCAATGACAAAACAGAAACTGCTGCTTGATGGGACATTCTCCTTGTTTCTGATCGTGGCCTGTGAAGCTCAGCAGCTCCCGAGGAGTCATGTTGCTGCTGGTTCTGGTTCTCTGTGTGATAAGGAGGCAGAGTCCTGGGGACACCTGTTCAGCAGCGAGCGGCTGGATGCTTGGATCTGCTCCCTCATCGGTTCCTTCATGGTGGGGCTCAGTGGGGTCTTCCCCTTGCTGGTGATCCCCCTTGAGACGGGAGCTGCGCTGCGGTCAGAAGGTAAGCCTGCCAGCTGCACTGGCCTTTCTGAAGCCAAGTGTCCTGGGATGTGACGACAGCGCAGTGGTGAACAGGACCTTGTCGCAGAAATGTTGTTCTCTGAAAGAGAAAGTCTGTTTTTGGTGCTTTAGTCCATATCTGTGAAATTGAAAGGAAGTCCTTTGACAAATGTAAGCCCTGGATGAAGCTTGTACAAAGAGTACTGTTTTTCACCCTGCTTGGTTCAGGAAGTTCCCACACACTACTGTGCTACTGTCCCAGCCAAGTGGTGCAAGGGCTTTTTCTTGCACTCCATTTGGTTTGTGTTCTCTCCTTTGAAAGCTTGCTTTGCAGATGCTTCTGATTTGGGTTTCTTGGTGCAAAATCTCAGCTGGAGATGTTTTGGTTCCTGGCTGAGTAGTGATCAGTTTTTTTCCTTCTTGTTTCTTCATTTTTAATTTAATTTTTTTTTATTTTTTTAGCTGGTTCGCACCGTTTGAAGCAGTTGTTGAGTTTTGCAATTGGTGGACTACTGGGAAATGTGTTTCTCCACCTCCTTCCTGAAGCCTGGGCCTACACATGCAGTGCAACAACAGGTATGAGAGCCTTATGTGCCTGGAAGCAGCTTGTGCTGTGCCTGTTTTGAGTCTGTTCTGCCTTGAAAGCCCAAGCCCAGCCAGACTGGGTCAACTCAAAAACTGGTCTAGGCTGGTATCCTTTTTCAGGTAATATATAAAAGAAAATGCCTAGGGAAGGATGTGAGAATAAAAAAAACCCCACACGTAACACTTCATCTTTGTGCTCAGCAGTCCTCCAAAGACTTTGAAATTAGAGGCTTCCTCAGTTGGCCACGGTTTCTTTACGTTTAGTAACTTGGAATGGTTTTCTTGTCTACTGACTTTTTCTATCGCGCCTTGGATGCCTGTAAATCTGTTGATTTTTCTTTGTCCCTTCTGTATGGAAAGGGAATGCTTCTTTAACCTGATGGGAGGTTAAGGATGTGTACGTAGTCTGGTACAAGAACACGTTCACCATCTTAGGTGGGGATCAGGTACACTTTTTTTTTACAAATCTGTCCCTATAACAGTGTTAACTCTTAGAACCTCTTCCTTGGCACTAACTGGGCTCCTCTGTTGGATGCTTTGATTTGTGGGAGCTCATGTGTTGCAGTCTTTGCTCCATCAGAAATCATGGAACATTGTCTATAGAGCCATAATCAGGATTGGAGGCTGGGGCAGGGGAAGAAAAAGGAAATGAAGGTGACAGAAACTTGTGTTTGCCAGCAAACTAAACATTGAATTGGTATAGACCTTGTGGTACTGGTGTAGCTCCTTCATCCCTCAAAGAGCCAGGGTTGCTGAAACCTATAATGTTTGTATCTTTGATTCAGCAAACTGATACCACACCATAGAAGGCAAGTGTTGCTGTATCCCACCTGTTGAGAAACCAAGAAGTCATTTTCCTGCTGAAAATGTGAGAGAGGGAAGGTGATGCCCTGAGTTTCCCAGACTTTCTTGCACCCATGTCCTGGGGCTTCAAATCTGTCAGGGCTTTAGTCCTCTTCTTCCTCACAGCTATAGCACTGTCAGCAGAACCTGCTGTACTTTTTTTCACCCTTTCTACTGTGGTTCCCAAATTACTCTGTCTTTCTGCTCAAGCTTGTTTGCTTTTCCCAGACTGTCCTGAAGCATAAAGGTTTCCTTGACCCCTGTAAGTCCTGTTACAGACATTCTGTTCTTCCATTGCAATGCAATTTCCATTTCTGCAGTGAAGCTGAATGGATAATTATCTCACAAGCTTGGCTGTAATTGAAAAGAAAGTTTGTAGCTTTGGGCCTAATAACTTGCTGAGGTGTGGCAGAAAGGGGAAGGTGAGTTTGTAACTCCACTAATGGCAGATTTGGTGTCAGGGCTTGCTGCTCAGTAGGTACAGCTGCTGGATTTTTGTTGATGTAATATTCACTTGCCTCTGGAGCTCAGGGAAATTCCCAGTGTTGTCCGGAAATATTCTGGGTTGAGCTGATGAAGAAAAAGGGATGGTAGCTCTCACTCTTAGTGTCATGAGATGGTGATATCTGTTAGATCAAGAATGAGCAAGTTAAACTAATCTGTTTTGAGATGTGTTTACTCCTCCTACCTCTCAGGGAGTTTTTCCACTGTCATTTATTTTTTTGTCTTGGAACTGCGTGAAGAGGTATGTACTTAATAGAGACATGAAGGTTTTTGTTTTGTCCTTCAGGAGAAGGGCAGAGCTTTCAGCAGCAGAAGCTCCTGGGTCTCTGGGTGATCATTGGTTTCCTGACCTTCCTGGTGCTAGAGAAGATCTTCCTAGAGAAAGAGGAGGAGTATCCTGGTGTGGTAAGTTAGTGGCTTGAGGGGAGGGAGTGCTCTTGCATTTGAAGCTCTGTATTAAATACTTAATCTACCCTGTCTGACAGCATCAGGAAATTATCCTGTATCTGCAAGTACCTTGTCATTGCACTTTGAGAGTTTTTTGCCTCTGGTGTGTAGGAGTAAGTTTCATCTTCAGGCTTTTGTTTTGTGGTTTTGACTGAGATTTCTCACTTCTAGTTTGGTTTTGTTCTTTATGTGGTAAGTGTAAAAGAGAGCTCCTATTTTGTGAGGGACTGGGAGCCTGGAGCACTCTGCAAATGAGACTTTTGCCCAGGTAAGCTTAGAGGGGTGACAGCTTTTGTGACTCATTCTCTTTCTGAGTCCTCAGTCAGGACAAAGGCCAGCCTTCTTGAAGATGTTTCTTCTTGGTTGTGTTCTGGATCAGATGTTTGTTTGGGTGAATTTGTGTGGTAGAAGGGGTTTATGATCCGCTAGGTAATCCTAAGTTCAAAGGAGTTACCCAGCTGCAAAGGGGAGATGTAGATGAGATGGCAGAATGTAATTCCAAGACAGAGGAGAGCACCTAGTCTTCAGACATCTGCACAACTCCTCGTTGCAGCTCCTTTAGACTGTTCAGTCCTTTCTGTGCCATGACTTTTGAGTGGTGAAGCTGCAGGTCAGGCACTGTTTAAGAGCAATTAGGTGGTAACTTTGACTCAGCGTGAGACTTTAATGCCTGAAAGAAACTTCATCTTCTCATTTAGAGAGAGGCTGAAATCCTAGACAAATATCTTGTTGTTTGGAAGATGATGATCCCAGCTATAGAATAATTCTGTAGACTTAGTTAATCTGTAGCACTGAGGAGAGCAAGACTCTTTCCCCTGTCTCCTGACCAGATGGAGTTGTATTTCTTGGGGCAGCAGCTTCTAACAGGAGGGGCAGGCTCAGTGGAACCTGACTCATGCCAAGGGGTTGTGACTCCAATTCCTCCTCTTTCTGTTTCTCTGGAGGACTGGCAGGTCTTAGCTCTTGTTGTCTTTCAGAGCAGATGTCACAATGCTCTCTGATTCTGTCTCATTTCTGGCAGTTATTAAACTGGGGTGTCAAAGCTGCTGAGTCACATTGTAAGGACAAAAAGATTAAGGGTGAAGGTTGGATTTCTGATCCTAATTCATGCTCATTCATCACTGAAAAAAGAATCAGTGACAATTTGTTTCCCCTGATTTAGGACTGTGATTCCAAAGTCCCATCTGGAAAGATTCCCAATGGAAGTGGTTGCCCCCTGCCCAAGGGGTCCAGTCAGTCCCAAAGAGCACAAGCTCAGTGTAATGGCTCCTCTTTCCAGTCTGGTCCAAAAAACAACAGAATCAAGGTAAGGGACCCACAAACTCACCTTCACCTTTTAGTCAGGAATTGTCTGTGGGAAGACTGTGCTTGAGTGGGGAACTCAGCATCTGAGTTGTGCTTAATTTTGCTCAAAGTGTGTCCTGGTCATGGCAGAGAGGAAATACCAGGCTTGGAGAAAATTTGCACTGCAGCTTATGTGGAAGAGGCAAAGTCAATATTATAAAGGCATAAGTCTGATGATGTGTGTTTTAGCTGAATTCTGATACCAAGATACAGAATTCATGTTATGTTACTCTATATTTTATAGTCAATACGGTTTTGTTTGCTTAATGTTTTGCACCATGATTTCTCTGTTCTCTACTGCCTGCACTGTACTGATTCTGAGCTGTACTTTTCCTTTTAAGGCACCTTTTGGAAGTGTTTTGACACCTTTAGGAAGTGTGTTGAAGCTACCCAGTGTAGAATTTAAAAGTTCACTCAGATTATCAGTTTACCTGCTGCTATAAAGAACTTCTTGTCCACTTCTGTTTCCAAACCTATATTTCCCATGACTTCCTTTGCACTGGATCTCATCTGACCTCACAGTGAGCCTATTCAGGGAGCTAAACAGGCAAAGAATTTGCTTGTCTACACCCACACACCCACCTCCCACCCCCTGGTCTTTTTCTCTCCTAACTTAACTTCTTGAATCAGCTTGGCATGCAGACAGGCAGCCTGTAGTGCTGGCATAAGGGAGATCAGCAGGCTCATAGGACTGGAGGTGGAGGAGGAAGAGTCCTGCACCATTGGGAAGTGGATAACCTTTACATTGGCTTTGCTTTCTGTGCAGTTACTATCTTTGTACTGTGGAAAACCCTTTTCTGGGTGAACATTACAAGTGAGAGAGTAAACAACCACTTTGGTGAAGGAGGACCTGCAATCTGAATTTGAACACCCATAAAAATGTGAAAGATTGTATGAGATTAACTGTGGACAGAAAGTGTGCTTGCATGAACTAGCCCAAAGCTGGGTATGTGGTCAGGCAGAGGCTCTTCAGTCTTTCTACTTTAAATCTGTTTTGCCGTAGCTTTATAGCTCTTTGTACAGAACATGAAAGTTATGCTGAGGTCACTGAGTGTTTTTGACATCTGTCACATTCGTGTAATTTGTCCATAACACTGCACAAACTGTGAGGTACCACATGGATGTTTCTAGAGGTGGTAGTAGTGAAGACACCAGTATTACTGGGTTATGAAACATTATGCCCTAATTTTGGAAGGGTTTATATAAGGAACTATAGACTACTGATTTCAAGTACAAATGAAACACAATTGCAAACTGATAGGTGATACAGTTGCTCGAGGCGTGGTCCTAATATAAAAAATAATAATGTAATTAATGCTAATTTATATGACTTTATGTAAGATAAATTCTTATCAACCAGACATTTGTCCTGCCTCTTATTCGTGCATAAAATTGTTTAATAAAGGTCATGACAAATACATATGAAACACAACTTTCTCCCTCATTCTAATTGACTTTGCTAGTATTAAAAATCTGTTATTCTATGTTATCAAAAGGGACTGGTTTAATGCAGCCCCCCTCAAATCTGTTCACTGGTGGGTTATGATTTTTCTAAGTCATTATTTAAAAACAGTATATCTTCACATTTGCAGGTACTGTGTTACATAAATGGCACATTGTGACTGCATGAAGTCAGTGATAGCAGCTAAACTGAGTAACTTCATCCAAAGTGCTGAATTTTTAACAGGTTTTGATACATGCAATTATAAGGAATGGATTAAGAAGGACTGCAGATCATATTTACAAGATAGGGCTAGTGTCTAATTAGTCAATGCCTTGGAAAAACATATGAGGATTGCAGTAGGAAATTGTCTGAATGCATTCTTCCCTCATGGTGCTGCAGCCAGGATGGGTGAGTAGGAAATAATATATAAGAAGAGAGGTGAGAGTTCCTCTTTCTGTAGAGCAGTAGTGAAATAGCTCTCTGACTTCTTCCAGTAGTGCTATTCCAGATATCCAAAATACTACTGATAATTTGTAAAGGAGCCTGGAAAGAGATGAAATAATGTGATAAGTTTGCAGTACACGATAAGTGTCTTTCTTTAGTTTAGCTCTGTAGTCATGACAGATCAAGGGTGACTTAGAGTATACAAACACTCATGTTAGAGGAATGACTAAATTTGAATCGTTAGAGTTATAGCAAACAGTAGCAGACTAGAACTTGCAGACAACTCTAACTGACGGTAACTTGCCAATGGACCAACTTGCCTTAGAGATGGCAGATTTTTTGTCACTTTTAAGCTGTAAACTGTGGTTTAAGATGCTCCATACAGAGTACATGATAGCTTGATAAACAATGATCTTGGTGCACAAATTAAATTAAATTCTTTCAGTTGGAATGTGGAAGGTTTAGACAACCTGGAGAGCCCTTCTAGCTTTAAAATCCTAACACATCTGTTCAGTTTTGCAGACAGTTGTCGATATGCATGAATTAGAAACTAAAGACTTAATGGGTATAATTTTAACTTTCTACCTTCTGATCTTATAATCTGAATATTTTAATAGTCTTCCTGGTAGGGTGGAAATTATCAAACCTACCAAGATACTCCTGCGTTGTTAGCCTGTTTCCTTAGGCAACAACATAAGCAGTCATTCCATCTGTCTGTCCATCTGTTCTGCCCTTCATTTTCAATAACTTTTGAACCCATAATTAATTTCCCTTGAGTTCAAGAGAGGATGGGAGTCTTGAGGGTGATTGGATTTCTGCAAGTTCCATAAAAATCAGCGTGACAGTAGAGGAGGAATGCAAAGGGATGCCCTGTTGAAAGCCGCAGTTGGAACTCAGGTGCCACATGCTGCCCGGCAAATGCGCCTGGCTGCAGCTGGGCAGGGGGGGCTCGCTGGGTAAGGGGAGTGCAGGGGGGGGGTCTCACTGAGCAGGGGAAGGTCTTGATGGGTAGAGGGGTCTCGCAGGGCAGGGGGGTCTTGCTGGCCTGGCCTCTTGGGGACAGGGCTGTCATGCCATGTGTGCTGGGCGCAGCAGGTGCAGGGAAGTGGTGTTGCCGGGAGTGAACAGAGTAGGTAATTGCAAAGTAAAGAGTCCATGGCACGATGGATTTGTTTTTGTTGTTCTTCTATTCACTCAGAAACCCCTATTTTTTCAGCAAACAAAAAGAGAAAGATATTTAAATGAACAAAGTCACCCTTCAGGATTTAAAGATCAGTAAGTTGTAGTGAGTTGGCTGCGATCCACATATACATTAGAACTTACGCTTTTTAGCTGCTGCTAGAATTTGTCCTAGCTTGAAAACAGCAGGTGGGAGGTTTCCTTTGCCTGCAAACATAGATCAGTACTGTCCCTCATTACAGCCTTTATTCCCTCAGCAAGTAAAAAGATTGCTACTTTTGCCTTGCTTATTCTTTCTTTTTCCCTGTCGCACATGGGGTCCTGGTTGATTTGTGGAAGTATGTTTTATTACACAGTGGCATTAATTCTGAAGCATGAACATAAACACATGATCTGGCTGTGCTCTTTATGAGCAATGAGAACATCCTATTAGGGATTCACAGAATGTAAATGTCAGAGGCTCATAACTGTCAAATCAACCCAATTTATTTCTGAGCACTCCAAAGCTTTGCTTCTTTCAGTGACAGCTTTTGCCCAAGCCACTGACAACAAAAAGTCATAATGTTTTAATCATGAAGTCTATTTTTTCCCTATACGATGGTACAGGAAAACATTTTTGTGTAAAACTTCTGTGAATAATTATTATTATCCTATGGGGAAAATGCTGTCACATGAAAAAAACAACATGAAAAGGAGAGTTTTAGTCATACTTGACTGTCTAGGAATGAGAATATGAAGAATGAGAAGTAAAACTGTTGCATTTTTAGGTCTGCCTGCATGCATCTGTTTGGGTTTCCTTTCTTATAAAAAAACATGCAGGGATCTTCTTTTTGCATTCATTGTGGAGATGTTACTTAGATTATTACTTAAAAGTGGGCTAGGCTTTGCCTAATTCTTAATTATCATATTTAATCATCAGTGCACTTTAAAAAATTTAGAGGCTACAAAGGTGCTCCAAGATAGTGCAGTAAAAGTGCCCTGCAGAAAGGTGGTGCTTTGGAGAGAGAGATTTGACAGAAGGCTCCTGAGCAGTGGCATACAAATGACAGAAAGAACTGCCCCAAGCAGAGTTGATAGATAAAGGGAAGAGGACAAAACCAAAAAGAGGTAATGAAGTCCATCAGCACTTGTGGATCAGCTGAACTTGGGCATCTGATGCTGTGATGAAGTAAGAGGTTAACACTTCACAGTTTCCAGTCTCTCCTCTCACTGGATACTGACCTGTATCTGGAGTTCTTGCAGTCCAGAGACAGCCTGATATAAGTGCTAACACCTGGTTTGATAATAATTTAAACTGAAATGCCATATAGTGAACTGCATCTCAGGACCAACATGCGGTAGTTTTTGTTAAATATGATGGAAAAAATGCCAGAAACCTGTGAGCTAAAGAGCTGGGGTGGTACCCTCATAAATTACTTCAGATGAAATACTCAGATTTTGTCGGGAGATGACCCTAGTTAGAATGATAGGGAATTTTAACGTGGAGATGGACTTGTGAGGAAGGCAGCTGCTTTGTTCTTATAATTTTCAGAAATGTGTTTTTATGCAAATGCTGATACATGCTATCCAGCCTTCTAGTAGGTGGTTTTTTGGTGACTGTCATCACTATAGTCTCTTTTGATTCTTTGTTAAGGGAAAGCAAGCCCACAAGCACGAACTTTTTTGGTACAATGTTTCAAGATTTATTTAGTGATAGAAAGCAATTCCAGCAGCATTTGTTCTGTGGCATTGTACTTGCCAGTTTTTGAAGAGGAGATATTTAACAGTTGGATATTAAAGTACATGACTTGAAAACAAGATCAAGTCATATTTGAAGCCAGTCACCTGTGTAAATTAGTCAACATTACCTAGAATTGGTTCGACCTAGAATTAAATATATTCTTGTGTTTTGGCTTTCTTCTTTTCCCTTTCTTTTTCTGTTTCTAGAGCTCTTCGTCATTTGCATACAGTAATTATTCTAATCTCAGACAATACTAGCCTACCCTAAAACTTAGTTGACTCTAAAACCAAAAATTACATTTAATTTGTACTGAAGCATGGACGTAGGTTAAGATTTTCAGCTTAATATTTTCTGCAGAAGCATTGTGCTCTGTCCTTTCCCATCTGATTGTGACTGCATAACCGATGTCTAAGTTGTGTTCTTTCTTTTATCTTCCTATATCTTTTCCTTTATCAGGGGCTCTTCCTTCTCTTTGCAGATTAGTGGATACCTCAATCTGCTGGCCAACACCATTGATAACTTCACACATGGCCTGGCAGTAGCAGCCAGCTTCCTGGTTAGCAGAAAGGTAAGGCTTCTGTCCCCAGCTGTGTACTGAAATGGAGAGGCCTTGTCTCAAGTGTGATTCAACATGCGAAACAGCCAAAAAATGCAAGGAGTTCCTTCCTATTTGCTGGAATTTTCTGAGAAAATACAGACTACTGTAAAACCCAACTCTATCCTGATCCTCTGATGCAGAGCTTCTTCGAATTTGGGACATGTTAGTCATTTATACTGGCATTAGGGGATGGATTAGCTCATCTACTTTTTTCTATTCAAAAGGCAGTCCAGAAATAACATGATGAGGATGGTCACCTCTGAAACTGGAACACAGACAAGGCAGAGATGTTTATTGCATTTTTGCTTAGGTCTTCAGCACTGATGATGGGCTATGGGGTCCCCATTGCCCTGAGCTGGAGCACCATGACTGTGGGAATGATAAACCCAGCACTCATGTGGGATCTGCTGCTCCTGCTGGATCCCTGTATAAGTGTATGGGACCTGATGGGATTCATCCAAGAATACTGGGATTGTTTCCTAATTGTTTTCTCTCTGCTGTAGGTTGGGTTCCTAACCACAATGGCCATTCTCCTGCATGAAATCCCACACGAGGTGAGAGGGCTTTGTATCCTGCCATCGTGAGGGGGATTACAATGTGCTTCATCTGCTAAGAGAGGGTCTGGGTCTGCCCTCTGGGGAGTCTGACAACACTGAAAACCAGGAACAGTCTTGAAGCACTAGCTTTGTTGTGAATGGCTTTTGTGACTGAGAATTTAGTATTCAAGTTTATTAACTGTCAGCCCCTGGTTTCCTTAGGTTGGAGACTTTGCAATCTTACTTCGAGCTGGCTTTGACCGCTGGAGTGCAGCCAAGATGCAGCTTTCCACAGCTCTGGGGGGAATTCTTGGAGCCTGCTTTGCAATATGTGCTCAGTCACCAAAAGGAGCAGGTATGATTCCCTGGGACCTCTGTAGAAATGTGGGGGAGGCAGTGCTTGTCATCATTGTGTATTTTATTTCCCTTCTGTGTTGTCTCCTATGTCTCTGTCTCAGTAATAACCAAAGCTTTCTGTATTTGTGCAGGAGAAACAGTAGCCTGGATCCTCCCTTTCACTTCTGGAGGATTTCTGTACATTGCCTTGGTAAATGTTGTGCCTGATCTCCTGGAGGAAAAGAATCCTTGGTAAGTGCTCACTCCTGTTCTTCTGTAGCAATTTGTGCTGCCAGGGGGCAGGGATATAACCCTTCCCTGTGCCTCTTCTGGAAGTATGTGAATGCCAGCTTCCAAAATCCTAAGGCTGGAATCAAAACTGACTGCTGTGCTATCTATTGCATTTCTGGGACTACAAATACCCTCTGTAACATGAGAGCTTTCACCTGGGTGAGTCCCAGAGATGGTGCTGGCACAGTATCAACAGGGACAGCTAGAGCAAGTTCCTGGGAAACATGTTCAGTAAGGACACCACTGCCCAGTCCATTCAGCTTCCAGCACATACTGGTGTAGGAACTGTCTGAACCAGGGCCCCACAGAGATGTGTATGTCTGATAACCACATGTGAATCTATCCTTCCATGCTTCTCTTGTCTCTTTCTGACCCTATCCAGTAATTTGGGCCTCTGCAACCATCTTTTGGCAGTAGTTTGCAGAGTTTGACTGTACTGTGTTAAGTGATGTTTCTTATTATTTGGCTTTTACACTGTTGCTTATTGATTTTTTTTTTGTTTGGTATCACTGTGTTGCTGTGTGAGTAGAAAAATAATAGTTTTCTTCTCTTTATCACTCAGCATTTCATAGTCTGTCATTGTGTTCCATCCCAGACATCTCTCTTCTGCACTGGCATATATATTCCAATATTTGGGTTTCCCTCTTGTATTATTTTAGTTTCTTGCAGTCTAATTAAGACTGTAGCAGGTCCAAATCCAGTTGTTCCACAGTAAAGGCCCTCTCATATCTGCTGGCAGAGCTGCCCCTCAATGTTCCCTCCTATTTTAGTTGTAATTAGACAAGTAACTTTAGTAGTTTAAATAAGATGCCTTGGTTCACCTAGTTAATTTTGACTGAAACAGTGCTCAAAAAACCTGCTCCACAGTTCTATCTGAGGAGGTAGGAACTTTTTGTGGAGAAATGTTAATTTGGGTTGGCAGAGGTTGCTGGCAGAATATACACAAGTGGGAGGCACACAGTCACTTCAATCCAACAAAAACCTGAGACAGTGCTAAAAGAATGGCCAAATTTATTGTTTTGTTTTTTTTTTTTCTGTAACTGTGGCTGTTAGCTGGATGAAGTCCCTAAAGTGTCTGTGCACATGCTGCATAAGTGCTGTTTTCCTCATGAGTGAAAGGACATGAATATGTATCTGAGTAGCTGCATGACTGAATCAGCTTAAGTTGGTTTGGGAGCCTGGAGTTGGGCCTTGCAGATGAGTGGAACAAGTCCATGCCAGTTTATAGACAACTTCTTTGCTTGGGGTGCTGGGAAGGTATTCTCATCTGTTAGTGACTTTGTACAGCTATTGTGTTCTCCACATGGTAGATTTGAGAGGGCAAAGAACAGATCATTGGAGAACTCTTTGCAGCTGCCTATGGGGATTGGTCTATGGCTCCTCCTAATTGTGCTGTTTCTTTCCCAGGAATTCCCTGCAGCAAATTCTGCTCCTGTGTATGGGCATTACAGTCATGGTGCTACTTGCGCTCACAACTGAGTGACCTCTGCGCAGACCTCATGATGCCTCCCAGAGCCACCACAGTGACTCTGAGCTTTACACAGCAATAAGGAACACTAATGTTACTTCCTACGTGTGTGTGCGCAGATCTGGCTGCTAGTATGAGAAGCAGGTGAGAGAGAGGTCTGGCTGTGCAAGACTTCATTCCCTGGCTCTCCTATCCCTGTTCTGCTAATATCCACACGAAGGCTTCTGGTTCTTTATTTTTGGTTGGTTTCTTTTTTTTGTTGGTTGGTTGGTTTTTAAGGAGCAAAAGATACACTGGGCAGAAATGAACTGAACAACTGCTCCACTATGAGTGAATGTTTTATTTGGTTCATTCCAATGGAACTGCACCTCCCAAGGTCTTGCATGAAAACAACAGAGGTGATTCTTGTAGCTGATGAAGATAAAGGATTTTTCCTACCACTTTAAGGGCTGGAGGAAGAACAGGCATGACAAAGCAACAATAAACAGCTTTAACCAGAACCCCCTACCCATGAGAAGTTGATGGTGCTATGAGAGAGAGGGGAAGAGACCCTTTTCAACTTGATCTCCAGTTGTTCATTGACGCCACTTGTTCCTAAAGGTAGTATTGGCCTCAGCAGTCCAGCTCTTTTGGTCCATTTTGTTTACATTGAAATTGAGCCAAAATCTTAAGGCACTTTAGGGTAGGTCACTACAATTAAATAGCTCAGCTTGGAGATTACTTGCCTCAGCCCTAACCACACCAGTAGCCAGCACAGCCCAAGTGTTTATCTGATAAATGATCAGTAAATATTTCTTCGGTTGCCAACTACCAGCTCACTCACATCTGGAGGAAAAGCCATGTAGCTCTTGTGACTGAGCTCCCTCTCCTCAAAGCCATTAGTTGAACACTCCTCTGAGCCTGCTCATGAGACCTGATTCATGCACTATCTACCCAAACCATGTTTCAGAGCTTTCTTGAGCTGTAGCATGTTAGAGCTGCCCAGCATGCTATGGCAACCCTAGATTGTCATACAGAGGTGCTTGAACACTACAGCCTGGTTAGTTCTTCCTCTGTTCAGTGTAGACTATTTAAGGGCATGTAGATGGTAGCCTATTTCTGGAGTTCTTACCTCACAGTGGAGTTCATCTGTTGAGGATGTATGAATAAAATAATACTGACGGCTTTTAGATGGGAAAGTTGAAACTGCTGGTGAAAATATTTTTAAGTAAGGTGAGAAAGGAATATGAAAGGGTGACAGTAAGTATGCTTTAAGAGGAGTTTTCTGTTATGTGATGCTTGGGATAAAATTTTTGGCAATTTGAGACCAATAAAAGTAAATAAAATTTCTAGTGTTTTCTTCCATCCCAGCTCACAGGGCTGACCAGGCCACAATTCCACAGGGATGTTCTATTGCCACAGACGTGCACAATTACTAGATCATCCCTTCTGCAGAATTTAACTTTGCTTTCCTTGAATTTGATTAAAAACAGTTGAACTAGTGGAGTCACTGAACACAAAACAGGTGCCACAGAGTGATTTACACCAACTTAGCTCAGTCTTTTAACAGCTTTTGTGAAGCAGTACAGCTCTCCAGTCTGCCCAGGGCCTTACCAAGAGGGCCTATGCCTTGAGAGGGCCAGGTTATGCTGCCCACAGCAGAGGCATTACTTCCCTAAGAGATTCCTGAACTGTTGACACAGTTCTTTTTTATGACAGCTCCTGTCCTACTTTTCAGTGAGTGCTGGAGAGCTCATGCTTGCAGTTCTGTCTGCCCAGGAACTGCTGTCTGAAATTTTTTCAGCTTTCCTTTCCCTGGACTTAAATCAGTAACTAGTTTCACTGCAACAAGGAGGGAGGCTTAGTGCAATTGTTTATTCATCTTTACAAAATTACTTTCCTGTGCCAACTACTCTCTCCATCATTCAGTTGTCATGAGGTCTGAAGGTAGCATCCACTTCCTACTTTCCTGGAAGGATGATTAATCCCGTTAGCCTGCAGGGACTGGGGGAGTATGCCAGCCCTCTGGTTCTAGTTTTGGGGGTTCCTCCTGCCCAGGGACTGCAGCTAAGCAGACCATGTAACAGGGCTCTGGAGGAAGCAGGCTTGCACAGAAAGTTGTGCCTGCTGTTTCTCAAGATGTCTTTCCCAAAATAAGGCTGGCATTTAAGTTGAGGCATTGCCAGGTGAGTGCCCATGAGTTGGCGTTGTTGCATCAGCACTGAGCCTTGCCAAGACTGAAAACCAGAGTCAGGATTTCATACTCAGTGTTCAGGAATGTGAAGTGGATGACACTGAAGAAAGAATTTCTGAGCTGTTTTTCTTGGCTGCTATCACAGGCATGGCTAGTCTGTGGTTCTTGGGAAGATACCCTGGTAGGAGGTAGCGTGGGGCTTGTGGGAGGGAGGTAGGGAGGGGTTCGATAGATTTCTACTGTGTCAGCCTAGGCTGAGGATTTAAAGCCTTGGGAGGAAATGGAGCATCACTCCACCACATTTGTCACTTTTGGAAATGCAGAGAGAATTACATTTTCTAGCTTTATTTTTTCAGCTGCTCTTATGCATTTTCCCCCTTCATCTGTATTGGTCTGCTCTGCATGGAGACAATAGAGATGAAATAAATGGTTTTCCATGTCGGTTTGTGTTATTGGGTTATTTTGTTTGGTTGGTTTGGGCTTTATTTGAAGTTCCTACTTTCCTTTGATTTAAAAAATCAATTCAGATTTCATTTAAATTACAGATTGCATATCTCTGGGTTAGTCTAGATTAATCTGGACTCTGGGCTGCTGTCAGACTTTCCCCAGACTTCCATAGTTGAAAGAAAAAGTTGTATTCCAGTTTCTTCTTTCTGCTGCCATGGAACTGTTGTCCAGGAGCAGTGTGGTAGAATCATAATTCTTGACTGCTGCTCTGGTTAACTGGAAAAGCATCACCAAGTGAGTTTCTCCTCTTTCAGGGGAAGGCTTGTATGGTAACTTTACTGTTCAGAGAGTTTTGGAATCATACTTGACTGTAATCAGTTATTTTTTTAAATCAAGCAACCTCAAGGCCTGTCTGGTTTCAGTAGGACATGTAGGACAAAGGTGCACTCATCAAAGGTTGTGTGTTCCAATTGCCAAGAAAAGACTGAAAGGAAATTCTCTACCCTTCAAAAACATGGGTCCAGAAAATGTCTTATACCACCCTTTCATTTGGAAGATTTTCAGCTATAAATGGTGCATTTATATCTATTCTTACCCAAAGTCTTCTGTAAAAAGAAGGAAAACCATAACCCAAAAGCTGGAAGAAGGTGAAGGGAGGTGGGTGATCAAGTCATGATGTCACAGTCTGTGGATTTTGCCAGTAATCTACATTTTGGAATCTCTGTCCCTGGATTTACCACACTGCACTCTTGGGCTGTGCTGGTAGTCCTGCCCTTAGGCCTGCGTGATGACCCTCTCCCCCTCATCCCTTTTTTCTCAAAAGTAATTAAAATTATCATTAATTAATCAGCTGTTTCACAGGCTCAGGGAAGAATGGCTCTGGCACAATTGCAGTAAGCACAGAAAGGAGAACAATTATGAGTTTCTTTCATAGGAACTTTCTAAGATGTTGGTACTGTTGAAGCCCCTGTCTTCTGAAACTGTAACCTGAGGAGCTCATGTGGAGAGTAGGGTGACATAATAGGATTACAGACTTAGGAAATGTGAATACTTGGATCTTTCTGGGAAAGAGCTATTACAATTGAAGGATTTTTCCATGTTGGCTAGAGCAGTGATTGTATTTGAAAATTATTTCTCATTCTTGCTGTGGAAGACTTAATTTAGCTGGTATGTGTAAGAAAATTCTTTTGACAGCAGCCCTTTTAGTTTGTCTGCCTTGAAGGCACTAGTGTGCAGCTGCATGGATGGTAATCCCATCTGTCCAGTGCAAACTGCGGAAGAGGATCATGCAGAAATGTGGTTAGAACAAGCTTTAGCTGTGGCTGCTGCATGTTTCCACCAGGCAAGGTGCTCAGGGGAGATAAGCAGTACTCTGTTCTGGACACTGTTGCTGGGAGAAGTGCTGGGGAGGGTATTTAAGTTGTGCTCAGTGTGGCCAAGAGACCAAGAAGTGACAAGGGGGAGGTGGTGGCAGGAGGAAACGATCAGAATCTCCTACAGTTGAGCATTTCCTCCTGGGAACCAATTAACAATACTTCTAACAAAAACACCCAAAAGCTAAGGATTTCAAAATTAGACATTAAATTAGTAGTTTAGGCATAGCATATCACTAGGTCATTTTATCTGGAGGTCAGAATTGATGAGGCAATGCCCTAATAACTGGCTTTGGGGACTGACTGATAGTGCTGCAGCTGGAGGAACAAATCCTATACAACAAGCGGGATCAGAAGGGATTTTGTGCCCCTATAAAATGCTGCATTAACTAATGGATTGGATTTAATCTGCTTCTCATTGTATAAAATAGATGGACATTTTTCAGCTTTTTCAGGCCTTATTTTCCATTAACTGATAATGAAGGGTGGAGGAGAAGTCATAATCCACATGCCAACAAATGATGTTGCGGGTGGTGTTTGTATTTCGTGTATATTTGAAAAACTGCTGGCTCCCGCGGCCTGAGCAGGGCTGCTCTCTGCTCTTCTGCCCTGGGCACGCCACCGGGCCGGGACAGGCCCGAGGAGGCTGCGGAAAGGCTCGGAGGGTCCGCTCACCCCTTCCTCCGGTCATCCATCCCCGGTAGCTGCCCGCGGCCACCCCCGCCCTCGGCCAGGGGAGGGGCCCTCGGCCCGCAGAGCAGGAGCCGGGCGCCGCGGCGAGCGCGGTTCGGGGACGGCGCTGAGGCCGTTCCCGGGGATGCCGCGGTAGGGGCCGAGCCCGGCGCGGGGGGCGAGGGAGGGCCCCGTGTCCCTTCCGGGGGCGGTGCCGCGGGCGGCGGCCCCAGCCGGGCTGCAGGGAAGCGCCCGCCCCTGCCGCCCCCGGCGCGGTAAGATGGCGGCCGCGGCTCAGGCGCTGAGCGGTACCGGGCTGCTCCTGGCCGCCGCCGCCCTCGCCCTCCTGGCCGTGGCCATCGGCACCGACTCCTGGTACGAGACAGACGCGCGGCGGCACCGCGAGCGCTGCCGCGGCTTCGGCCACAAGCGCAGCGACCCGCCCGGCTCCATGTCGGCGCCCAGCTCGCACCTGCCGCTCCGCGCCCGACCCCCGCGGGCGCTCCTGCCCGGGCGCCCCCCGGCCCCCGCGCCGGCCGCCGCCGCTTCCGCCGCGCTGGACTCGCACTGCGGCCGCCGCTTCAACTCCACCGTCTCGGGGCTCTGGAGGCGCTGCCACCGCGCGGGCTACGAGCCGGACAGCGAGGAGCTCATCCGGAAAGGTGCGGGGGCGATGGGCGGCGGCGGCTCCGCCGCTGTCCGTGGTGCTGAGCGCGGTGGCGGCGCGGCCCCGACGGGGCTGCGGGCGGGGCGGCGGCTGCCGCTGCCGGGGCGAGATCGGGCCGGCGGGCGGGCGCGGATGGACCCCCACGGACCCCTGGCTCCCCGTGTCTCTGGCGTGCGGGAAGCGGCGAGCGCGGCCCTGACCCCATCCCGGGGTCTTGTGCGCCTCCCTCTGTGCTAAAAATGCTGCAGTGCTGGGTGGGACCGCGTCCTCAGAGAGCCCCTTCGGGGGCCCGGTGCACGGCCTGGCTGTCGGTGGGCGGCCTCCCAACCCCAGCACTTTATTCTAATTGAGTACTGAGGAGCGTGCGGTGTTGTTTATAGCAATGTGATTTTTGCAGCGAGGTGAAAGGGACCTGTTGTTCCCATTCTAGCATGAGGGAGTTCTCATTGCTGCAGTAGATTGCCAGGCTTTATTGGTGGCAGATGTCACTCAGGGTCCCCGGGGTGACAGGATAGAAAGCTATGGATCTTCTACTATTGTGGCACATGGTACAAAGCCAAGCAGGCCATGAAGTACAAAGAGAAGTCCTGCATTTGACGGTACTGGCAACGTAGCGGGCTGACCCATGAAGTCTACGGGTTATGTATGGTTAATGATAAATAACAGGACTTCGTGTTCCAGCAGGTACATATTAGCACAGAGGGAGTAGGAGTTGGAAAAAGTGCTTCCATTGAGGCACAAAATGGAAATGCTATCTTAAGAAAGCGAGAGCAGTTCTTCAGCTTGGCTTCCAACTGTGACGCCAGTCCTGCACAGCAGAAGCTGGATAGACTGCCACTGTGAATCTCAGCTCGTCTTTGTCCCTTCTTTCCAATGCACAGCAGTGACTCTTACTTCTCAAAACTCTAGTGCTGTATGCTTAGCTTCTTTATTTATTCTCCTAGGATCCATTTTATGCAATTTCATTTTTATTTCCATGCTGAACTCCTTTCACTTAAAGGGAACTCATTAATTTCTTTCTATTAATTGTGGCTGTAAAATATTTATCTGTTTTTTTTGCTTCACATCAAGCAAAATGCTTTCAGCTCCCTCTGAGATTGGCTAAGATGGGGGGAAGGGGTAGGAAGAATACTAGTTTGGTCCTCAATACTTCTCTTTCTGAGGTATTTTCTCAACACTTTAACAAGTCACATAGAGAGGCTAGGGTCTTCATTCTACATTACAGTGTGGTGAATAGTCTTCCTCACTGTTTGGTGTGTAAAACTGGAAAGACTCTAAATCCAAAATGTTTTCTGTCTACTTTATTTCCTTCCCCCCCCCCCCCCCCCCCAGCTGTTCTGATAAAAGACCCTGCCTTTCCCTACAAAAAGCCATGCTCCCCTTATATTCTTTGCCTATTTGGTCTGCAGTTGCTACTGTAAAGATTTATATGTCATCTTATAGAGGGAAATTATTAATAATAGTTCTTGTAGACTCAGATCTTTAAATAGACACGACTCTCTTATCCCTTCTCCTGACCTGCTTTACTAGCAGCCTTTCCTCATTCCCACTGTGTCTGTCTTTTCTCTGACAACTGTGATTAAGCAGCCTTTTCCGACTGATGGTCAGGTGTGGCTGCATCTGAGCTGTTCTCTCAAGCATGATACCAGATCTGGAGCTTCTGAAAAGGAAAAGCAGGTATTTTTTTCCCCTGGTGTGACTTGAAGATCACTACTGTGCACTGCTGAAAGTCCTACTTCCTCCTCAATTTGCATTAAGTTTTTAGCTGGCTCTTTGGTGATGTGTGATGCCTTTCTTTATTCCTAGTATTTCTTAATCTAGATATTTTTATGGTCTTTTAGTGACAGAGGAGTAAATTTTATTTTTTCTCACAGTTCTATGGTAATTTTGGTTTGGGTTTATAGTCTCCATTTTTAATAGTCTCTCTGGAGTAAGATTTCTTTCCTTTCTGCATCTCTCCTGAATTCTGAATAAGTCCATAAATAGACTTACCCATACAGATAATTCCATGGGTTTCTAGTCCTGTATTTATCTACTGCTATTAATACAAAGCAGTTTCATGGAAACTTGCATACTTGTGCATTGTAGCTAATGATGCATATACAAGCATCCATTTATATATCTAGGATATTTTAAAAAGCAAAATATATTCACTTCATATATTTAAAAAGAGAAAACGAGTCAGAAGATGTACTGCAAAACTGAGAGGTGGGAAATGTTTAAATGTAAGATGGGAATGATATGTGAGATTTTTCTTAAAATGCAAAATCACTATTTTGGAACTGTGAAAAAATACAGAGTTTCATTTTAAAAATACAATTAAAAGGCAAAAGAAGAAATAATTTAAAAGCCACATGGGGAAAATGGAGATAGCAATCAGTAAGAGACAGAAGCCAAAGAATAGAACCATTTGGTGGGGAAACTAAGAGGATCTCTGTACATGTATGAGAGGCTCTCTGAGTGCAAGAACATGAACACTACATGTCATGCAGAGCCTGTGCTATGTGGGTTCCACATTCAATAACTGATGCTACAACAAAAAACATCTGCATGGACTGTTCTTAACTAGTAAGGTCCTGCAGGGATTTATTATATTTTGTTTAGGGGTCTTCTCTACCTATTAGCAGAGTAAAAAACTGTTGCTTACAAAATGGTGACAGAAGAAAATGATGAATTGGGAAAGATCCATTCTAACAGGATAACTTGATGGGCTCATTGAACAACGTGCACTTTAACATCCCTACACTGAAGGAATTAAAAATTAAAAGGTTTATCATTGTTGATAAACGAGGGATTTTATTGCTTTTCAGGCATGCTCTGAAAAGTCTCTGGGGTGGGACTGGTACATTTCATATATACTGAAAAGACTTCTTGCTACCATAATGTAGCTGAGAAAGTGAGGAGAACCACTGGATGCTTAAGCAGAGGAACACAACAGTTTGGGACCGTAGTGAGGCCCTTGAGAGAAAACTGCTCGGTCCTGGTGTCTGTACTTCCCATTCTTTCTGACTGGTGATAAGTTGGAAGAGTTACGGGATTGCCTGTGAGGTCTGTAGAGGATCTGTTATAGTGGCAGGTTTAATAAACTTGATCTGTTTCGTCATGGCCCTTGGTGAGTATGATATGTCAATGTGATCTGTAAGGGTTCTTGTGGTATTTTAAAGAAAAGTTGATTTATTTGATCTGGTGGCCCTTGGTGACAATGTGGACAGAGTGAAAGCATGGCTGTGGTGCTCCTCAGAATCCTGGGCAGAAATGTAGGAAAATGCCAGGAAGCTTCAATGGTCACTTGGTGCTGGGGCATGAGAGAGAGGAGGGCCAGACTCACATGGTATTTAGTTGTTAACTGGCCATGGCTGCTCATGGGCAGGAGGGGGTCTCTCCCCGCTGTGTGAGAATCAAACTGCTCTGATACTGGGCCACATAGCAGATTTGAAAATGAACCCCTCCATTTCTTCATAAACCTCTGGCACATCATGTAAAAAAAACCCGCATGTGTCAAAGTTGGAGACAAAAACTAAACTGAAAGTCAGGATGTGCTAAGCCCAGGATTATAGACTGAATGTAACAGAGCAGGGTTGGTGTTTCTGTGTTTCTGGCAATTTAGGAACAAGGGGCTTGTGCTCTGCCTGGGTATCTGGCTAGTCTAGCAAGCATTCTTCATGTTCAATCCGGAGAAAGGACTTGTCCAGAGACACTCACATGTATTCTTCCAAAGGATGTGTGAGTTCCAAGGGGAACCTGTCTGCAGTTGGGTCCTGAGGGGTGAAAAAAAAACATGTTGAGGACAAGGTGTTAGAAACAATGATGGCTGTGAGAAGGCACAGAAATGTAGCTGGGCCATGAAAGTGTCAGTGTGACACTGCTGGATGCAGTTCATTGCAGTTCATGTTTATTTTTCAATCAAGAAAATTGTACATGCAGTATGACTCTCACAGTGTTCTTTTAAAGTCCTTAGAAATGCTGGGATGTCCATCTACCCTTTTGCTTGGATGTATGCTTTATGATAGGCTAATGACTTGTGCACCTGCCTCCTTCTGTCCTGTGTTCCCAATGTACTTGTGTGCCAAAACAGACAACACTCACTTGTTGTTCACCACATGACTCTGTTCTATTCAAGCCCTTGCCTGAAGGCAGAGGTTTTAATTTTGGCAGGCTTTCTTATGGTGCTTGTCTGAGTGTGTTTTAAATAAAAGGGAAATCACTTTGCTGGCAGGTTTCTGAAATGGAGGGCAGCATGCTGTCCCTATTTTGTAGATTGCGATATCAGGTATGTAAGGCTCAGGTTCAAGGACTTACTGGAACTTTGAAACACTTTTTACTTAATAGTAACCTTGGGACTGCAAACTTGATTTTGATTTTTACTTTTTTTTTTTTCTTGAGTACTTAGAGAACAAGATGTTATATGACTTTAAATGCAGTCCTGCAGACCTGGCCATATTTATTGGAGTGCATGGCATCTCTGCAAGTGAGACCTAGAGATTCACTGAAAAAATGGGAAACACAGACTAGTGATGGCAATTGCAAAATCGAGGTACTGAAGATAGCCTGGGTGCGTGTTAAAATTTCCTGGGAGGAAGTGGCTTAAGTATTCAGCTGAGAGATCATACTTCTACCCTGAGTCCCTGACTATCTTGCCTGCCTATTTCAGCTTTTCTAACAGATTGACTGAGTGATGCTTCCCTTGTTTTGTCTATAGTGGCTCACATCAGAGTGGGTCCAGTCTGTGCTCTTGGGAAAATGGAATCTTGTTGGAAACACGGCTTGTGCTGGTGTAGTCAAAGGCTGTTACCAAGCCTATGGATCAGAGGTCAGCACTGAGCAAATGCCCTGAAATCTGTGCACTCCTGAGCTTTTTTTTTTTTTCTTGCAAACTTGCTGTTTTAATATAACTGTATGTGCTACCTATATAAAATTAGCACTTTGAATTCTGGGGAAGAAAGGATTAGGAGTACAGTTTTTAAACCAGAGGTAGAATGACTTGATATCTAAAATTTTCTAAATAATGAGTTTTGTATGAGAAGGTGGAGAGGTTTTAGTTTTAGTTAACATGTTAAACTCTTGGAATTATAAAGAGCAAGTATTTTTCTTGGTGGTGTCTTAGCTGAGAAGTTCATAGCTTTGATCATAAGGTATGTACGTCTCTGGTCTTTGCTTTTTCTTTAATGAGCTATAACAATAGTAATCCTTGCTCTTGTATAAAATGCTGTTTCATATGTACTACTTTTCTGATCAGGAAATGTAAGTGCACAGATCATACTTTTAATGAATGCAATGCATTATAATATGAAATCTGATGTCATTAGGTTGTTCTATATACATATTTCTCAACAACACATGCAAATTGTGTCCGCACTGAAATTGAATTCAGTCAGCAGTTACAGGTGAAATTTGAATAGATACTGTGTTGTACTGTATATGGCCTAAGTTCCTAACTCAGATGTCTGCAGCCTTTGCAAATGAACTGGCACCCTCTGACATGAGCTGTCTTGCTGATGGGTGGCTCAGGTGGCTTTGCAGCCTTGTCCTGAGGTAAGGACAAGTGCAAGGAGGGAGCACTGCTCAGCGGGAGAGGTCACTGGCTGCAGGTGAGGGGCAGCACCTCTGTGTATGGTGTGCAGCTGGAAGTGCTCTGTGGTGCTGGGGAAGCAGCAGGGAGCCACAGCAAGGGAAGAGGTGGTGGGAAGCACAGCTGAGAATGGGAGAGTGCTTGAAATAGGAGGAAACTCAGATCACCTTTCCCTCCCTGGCCTGATGGCTGGAATTACCTGGGTCTCTCTTATGCAGCTTCTGATCTTGTGAAATGGGGGCTTCCTCTTTGCAGGTCCTTGCAGAAAACAGGTCAGTACAGTCCCAGTGAACATTGTTAGAGAACAAAATCATGCTTCTCATTGCTGTGGGAGCCACACAAAGCTCAGTTCTTCTGGGTTTTCTAGTGTCGTTTGAAAAGCTGATTACTGAATCTGCAGCTCCCTGCTAGTGATTGTTCACCAGCCTAATGAGCTCACTGGCCAGTTGATTGTTTGTGAATGGTTCTTCTGCTCCAACATTCAAATAGTGGTAATTACCCTGTAGCTATTGTTTAAGAGGAACTTTCTGTACTATTTAGCTCTTTTACCTTTTTGGTTACTCTCTTCTACTCCACCATCCATGTTTTATTCTCCCGCATTTTCTAAATTAAAAATCCCTTTCAAGAAGAGCATGTTGGTAGGTTCACATTGACATCTAGGGTACGCTTTTCTTTAAGCTATAATGGAAACAAGCCTACCTGGCTACTACTGTTCATTGAAAGTAAAGCAAAGAGCCAATGACTATTGGAGTGAATTCAAAAGATTCTCCTATGCAGTTCACTTTCCAGCATTCATTCAAAAATTTTAGTGTTTCAGTTTGGTCTTCTTAGAGATGAAGTAGTCCTGTTGGTACTTAGCCGTATTGTGTCTTTAGACATCCCAAAAAAGATCACAGCAGTTCCTCTAGAAAGCTTTTAGAGCTGTTTTCCCTGACTGTCGTTACTGTTTAACTTCAGCTGTTGCTTCCAGCACCTGGCATCTGCTTTGCCACTGTTTCTTTGTAAATTCTCTCCTCTCCTAATCCCAAAGTCTTTGAAGTAAACAGCTCTTTTTTGGTTACATTTTCTCTGTTACTGAACTAAAGCTTCCTCTGCTGTGAGCTCTGCTGGTCCAGCAGCAAGTGCAAGGCAGAGGGGTTTCATGCTGTTCACACTGACGTCTCTTTACAGGAGTTATTCAGCGCTGCACTGCTGTGAAGTACCACTACACCTCCAGCTCTCTGCCTCGCAACTTACCTATCAACATCACCAACACCATCCGGCAGGATGAGTGGCACGCGCTCCGTAAGTAGCCCGGAGCGGGGCACAAGAATGTTTGGATCACTAAATGCCATAATGCAATGTCAGCTGAGGGCTCAGAATCACCTCATCTAAGCATGGCACTGGGCTCTAAGCATAGATACAGATTGATTAGTGGAAGGAGGTATGAGAGGAAGTATATTAGAGGAAGTATGAGCAGCCAGCTGTGTGATTGGAAGGGGACATGAGATCTGGAGGGGCTTAAAGCTGAGAATTCAGGAATACAGTCGTGTTGTGAATTGCAAGGTGTAATTGTATTTTGGGTCTGGGCACAGACAGTTCCTAGCTGGTGTACAGCAAAGGTGCTGCATCACTGTATAGATCCTGTTGCAATTTTCTGTGTACACACCAGTGATGCAACCCCCTGGTGACCAGTTCTTTCAGGGAAGATCTCAGTTTATCTGTGCACCAGCACCTGGCCCACAAGCTGCCTCAATTCCAAGTCTTTCCCACACAGATAATTGACCTGTATCCTGTGACTGAGAATGATTTAATCAGTTTTTTTCTGCTCCTGCTTCTCTCTGTTTTTTTGTTCTATTGCTCACGTAATTTAACATAGCCCCTGTCATGTGAGAGTCAGTGCCAAGGAAAGCCTAGGTCACCTGGAGACTGAACTAGGAGGAGACAAGAGCAGCAATTTTACTATGGATAAGAAAGTGCTGTTCATGTCACTGGTACCCAAGCTTTTTTTGAGAACTTGTTACTGGACTTGTTCCCATAATACTGTATTGATCTGCTGTCTGCTTCTGTCCTCCCACTATTCCTCTTTTCAGCTCACACTATGTGCTTCCCCATGTGCTAATCCTTCTCCAGTGTCCCCTCTTGCTTCTTTTGTTTCAGTTTTCAGCAGAAAATGTTCTCCCCCAACAAACTCTATCCCAAAGAAAGATACCACACCAAACCAAAAAAAGCAAACAAAAAATAAAAAAAAACCCCACCTTGTAGTACTAACTTGAGTTTGTGATGAACCCCTTCTGTCCCATGCTGGGGAGTATTTGGCTGGTACTTCTCTGGATCAGGACAGAAATGCTCTCCAGTTGCACAGTGCCCAGCACAATGGAGACATTTTAGATGGATTCCCTGAGTTCCAGTGTAATCGGTAAACTATCTGCCTCAAAGAAGCTACAAGAGGAGAAACCCATGGTTGAAGTATAAACTTTAGAACCAGTAAATCCACGTCTGTCTGGACTCTGCCTTGGCTGTTCTCTCTAGGTACTGCCATCTTCATGTCTTTTGTCTTGCTTTTCTCCTTTTCCTTCAGATCTGCGGAGGATGACAGCTGGCTTCATTGGCATGGCAGTCTCCATCATCCTGTTTGGGTGGATCATTGGTGTGCTGGGCTGCTGCAAACAGCAGGAGCTCATGCAGTACGTGGCTGGGCTGCTCTTCCTTATGGGAGGTGAGAGCCTTTCACTTCTGCTCCTCAAGTCACCTCATTCAGTATTACTGACTTGTAAAAGTAATGTCAGCCCACAACAACCACACAAAACAGTTACTTAGTGCAGCAAGCTGTCAGCAAAGTGCAGTTACCACTTCCAGCACTGGGAATGCTTGTTTCTCAGTAGACCCCAATGTGTGTGTATGAGTCTTCTGCTCTAGAGCTGGTGTGTAGCCACAAGGGACCATGTGCACGATGAGCACAGTCCTCTGGCTTGCTCCAAGGGTGCAGCCTGTGGCTCCTGTAATACAGCTCAGCCCAGTTTTCCCTAGGAATCATAACAAACAAACTTAAGTTAATGTAGAGCACCTTTCTGGTACTGAGAGGTGCTTAAATTTTCATGTAATGGCAAAGTCCAAACCAGCCAAGCCTGGGAGAACACTAGCCCAGTCGTAAGGGTGTCAGCTCAGTGCTTGCCCAGAGGCGTTATATCTGTTTGTCCTGCGTGAGAGCCGACTTTCTGTATGACCAAAGGTTTTTCTGAACTTTGATTTTTTCAACTTGAAAATGGGCAGTACAGACCTGGAATCTAGTGTACTAGTGTGTATTAGACATACTATAGTGCCTTGTGTCTTCTTAGGCTTTTTTCTCCTCTGTACAGGTGTTCAGTGAATGTGCAGCAGATGACAAAAACCTAGGCATGCTTTTTGGGCCCAGGGTACAGCTGGCAGAAGTGTGGGTATTCCTAGTGAAAAGAAAAAAAGAGTGCTGCACTTTGCAGCCCTGGGATTCAGTGAGCTAATTACCTTTCACAGGAGAAACTGCCCAAGTACTGTCTGGAACCTAATTACATTAGACACTGGAAATAGTCTCAGGAGAATCAAAGCATGATGAACTATGACCGAGTTCAAAATTGCAATGAAAGGTGCTAAGTTAATACTGGTTATCTGTGAAGCAGTGCCCTTCAGTCCTATGTATTTCCCTCCTTTTTTTTTTTCTGTGCATTATAAGGAGAGGGGCTGGTAGGACTGCAGATAAAACCCCAAGGGTAATTCTTGATATTGAAAATTAATGATTTTGCAAATACTGAGGGGAAAAAAAAACCAGAGCATAATTAACCTGTGTGAAGGCAGTGTAGAACCCTCTTGCTTTTCTCCTGCAGGTACTTGCTGTATCATCTCACTCTGCACATGCGTAGCTGGGATCAATTTTGAGTTATCCCGCTATCCTCGCTACGTCTATGGGCTGCCGGAGGACATCAGTCATGGCTATGGCTGGTCCATGTTCTGTGCCTGGGGGGGCTTGGGCCTCACCCTGCTGGCTGGGTTCCTCTGCACATTGGCCCCATCACTCAACACCTCCCGGGCATCCGTACAAAAACCCAGACAAGAAAATGGGGCTGTGTGACCCTAGAGGGAGTGAGGAGACTCTGGAAAGCGCAGCCTGGGCAGAGCTGTGGGTTAACACCAGGAAGAGGTGGCATGTCAGCGTGTGGAGAGCAGTGCCAGAGCTGTTGAAATGCCAGCCCATGGGACGCTGCTACAGCCTCCAGTCGCAGACACAGACATTGCAACTCCAGGTTTGAATTCTTGGCAACTTGATCATTGATGATTTAAGGGGGACAGTTCTTTCAATTTGTTTTTCTTCTGTTTACAAGGGATTAAGTCCAAGACTGTGTCTTTTTTTGTGCTGTTTTTTGAACTGTACCTCCATGGTCCTGTTATTGTCCAGTTGTAAAGGATGTTTACGCACCGACTCTATTGCTGCAGGTCTGTGTAATTCAGACCCAATTTAGGGCAAGGAGCTAAGTGAAGTTGGCTTGAACACTTTTGCAACAGGCATATTTAGTGTTGGCTCAGGCCATCCTTTCCCAAAAGAACCTTGATCTAAGCTGAGGTTTAGGCCAAAGAATTAGCCCATTCTTAGTATTAATTTATTTAAATCAGAATCCTGTGCTATTCCATGCTGTGGATTCAGCTCTTTACTCACTACTCAAAGTGTTTCTAAAAGGAGCTGTCACTGAACAGGACTCCAAGAAAACTCTTACGCATTCTGGAAAGCAGAGGAAAGTTTTTCTCAGCTTCTTACAGTGAAGGTTACTCATTTGGGTAACATATCCTTATTTTAACGGGGAGATGAATGCAAGGTGCAGCTTTTTGTATTCCACCAGAGGTACGTTTTTTAAAACATGTAATCATTTGAGCTGCCAGGATCAACTTTCTGAACTAACTTGTGAATGCAACTCACGTTCTGTGAAAGGAGATGAGTAACTCTTTTCTCTGAGCTCAAATAACAGTACTGCTAAAATAGCAGATGTACACCCCCTCTAATATTAGTGCCCAAAGGAACCACAGTGTATTTTCCTCAGGAACGTGTGGCTTCTGCTCAGTTCTCCACTCATCCCCTTCCAATGTCAAATACGCTGAGCGCAGCGCATCAAGAACACACGTGTTCCACTGGAACAAGATCCCTCTCCAAAATGAACACTAAGGACCTTGGTACCAGCACAAGTACTAGGGCTAACTCAGGAACATCAGCCAAAGTACTTTGGAGTGCATTTTTCTTTCATACCTTTATTCTTTTTTTCCTTCTCACATCCCTGCCCCTCTCTCAAGTGTCCAAAAACTGCACAGGTAAAGATGAGATGGCCAGCATTTGGAGATGTTTACATTGTATTTAAGATACAATACAGTGGCATGTAAGATACTTAATGCTAGTCAGTGTATTTATGAAAAGTGTAATTTTTAAATGGAAGTTGTAACTCTCAACTGGCATTAAAAGTACTGAAAGACTTGCTCAGTGGATGAAATGTTGAATTCTTTGACTAGTGACCTGATTCCTTCACATACATATACAGCAACAGTGTTAAAGCTTCAAAAGTTCAAATGATGAAGTTTAAACATAATTCATGTGTGACATGTGTTCACCCTTGCAAAATGCATGTTCAAAAGTTTCAAATGCTAACAAGGCTGGAGGCTGTTCACAGGCTGTGCAGGCAAGAACCAGGGATGCTGTCTGAGCTGCAGCTTATCCATGTCACAGTACACTTACTGCAATACAGCCTCTTGGTCCTCATGAGGAAATACTAGAGCAGGGATTAATCCAAGTCTAGCTGAAGAAGGGTCCAAGGGCAGCACGATGGGCACTGCAGACACGAGGCTTTCAGCCTCCCTTACACAGAGCAAGGGCAGCAGCCCCAACACATCACGGATTTGTTTTTAAAGGGAAAAAATGCTTTATTTTTTCCACACAGAAAGTAAGCAATACAGTCCAGTCTACTCCTGTCCTCTGCCAAGGCCGCAACCTTGACTGGGCAGGGATCAGGCATAGTACTGCAGATTGGCTTTCTTCTTTGCTTGAACTTCCAAGATTCCTTCCATGTAATCCTCGTGGGTGAGCTCTGTAGCTCCACGGCGGAGGGCAATCATCCCCTGCCCAATGATACCATATTTAGAGAGGGAATGTGAGCACCACACCAGTTCCAAATAATGACTCCATGCTAGCTTTCACATTTCCCTCCCTTCAGTGCCATTCCTATGGCGGAACACTTACCGCTTCAACACACACAGCCTTGCATTGGGCTCCATTGAAATCATCTGTGCAGCGAGCCAGTTCCTCATAGTTCACGTCAGGGCTGATATAAGCAAATGGGAAAAAAAGTCTTGAGAGCATGTACCAAATAGAAAAAGCAACGTAGGGAGTTTCCTCAGCCCTACAATGAACTCTCAACAAGCGACTGCCAACCACTTCTCAGCCCCGAGGTACCACTGTGAGACAAAAAGAGCCCCAGAAGGCCATACCTGACATTCATTTTGCGTGAATGAATCTGCATAATTCTAGCTCTGGCCTCTTCATTAGGCATTGGGAACTCAATCTTCCGATCTAACCGTCCAGAGCGGAGCAAAGCTGGGTCCAAGATATCAACCCGGTTGGTTGCAGCAATCACCTAAGTAGAAATAGGATCATCAGTGTGAGGCACCTGGAAGACAGGCCTCTTCTCCCCACAGATTCACCAAGCTTCTTTCCTGGACATTGTTTTCCATCCCCTGCTAGTACACCCTGGACCTCAGCAGTATTCCCTGCTAGTTCCCAACCTTGACTTGTGTGTTGGGCTGGAAACCATCAAGTTGATTAAGCAGCTCCAGCATAGTCCTCTGCACCTCCCGGTCACCAGCCTTCTCACTGTCAAACCTGAGGGGAAACAAGGGTAAAACTGTCAGTATGAACCTGACCACTCTGTCCCTATGTTTTTAATCACATCAAAACACAGAATGATGCAGTTCATGCTTTTTGGCTGAGGTCTTCCAAATTTTTCCTTGAAACTACAGTCCTACCATGATGAGGACTATAACTAGAATAACTGTCAGCAGCATCTAAGACTTACTTAGTCTTTACAGCTGAATGGGGCTTATGTTGTCTACGCCCAATTAGTAAATGAGCATGAACATCTCCAGGTGCCTGCTGCAGTGATCAGAAAACAGTTTTATACAGCAGGAGGCTACCAGACAGATCCCAAGTCTGACAAACTTTGCTCCTGAGCCCAAGGATTGTGGCAACTGCTATCCATCTGTGACTGTGTTCACACTTTCTGAGTAAGCCATCCTTTAAAAGGCTCTGCTTACATACACAGGCAAAGGAAGCTGCTAGGCAGCTCCCAAGAACTTTACAACATGGACTACAGCTCACCTTTTAGTGCCAATGGCATCCAGTTCGTCAATAAAGATGATGGAAGGAGCTTTTTCCTTCGCAAGAGCAAAAGCATCACGTACCAGCTTTGCTCCATCGCCAATGAACATCTGCACAAGCTGTGGACCCGCCAACTTCAGGAACGTGGCCTGCGAAGTGAAAGAATCAATCCTAGGCCTCATTTCACAATAGGGTCGCTTCTGAGTACTATAAGAAGCCCTTAATCAAAACAAGCAAGCACGTAAATAGACAGGAAAATGCCAGCCTTTGTAACACCAATTTGTGTGTATGACCTTCTTCTCCTGGAGGTGTTCTTACTCTTTGTCAGGTACTATTCTAAAGCAGCACACACTTTCACAGGTTCGTTTTACCTTGGTCTGGGCAGCACATGCTCGAGCTAAGAGCGTCTTCCCTGTTCCTGGAGGCCCATACATAAGGACCCCTTTAGGTGGCTGTATACCCAGATTTTCAAATTTCTCCTTGTGATTCATTGGCAGGACAATGGCCTCCACGAGCTACAACAAAATAAAAATATGAATACATAAACCCATTCTTCTCCACAGATTCAGGCTGTCTGCTTTTGAGTTGAAGTTCAAAGACTGTTGTCCACAGTCACACCAGAAACTATACATAAAATATCACCTCCTGGATTTGTTTATCCAGCCCCCCGATGTCGCTGTACTGCTCTGTGGGCCTCTCATCCACCTCCATGGCTTTCACCCGTGAATCATACTCAGTAGGCAGAGTCTCCAGGATCAAGTAAGAGTCTTTGTTCACCCCCTGTAAACACAAGTCCTTTGCTTTTAACAGGTCCCTCAGATAGCACTAAATAAACATGCAATCAAAGCTGATTTACTAGACCTCAAGGAATAACCAGCTTTGACACTGGCATTAATCAAATCACCCCAGCTTGGCAGAGTGGACAGTGCCACAATCAACCCTCCACATTTATTCAAGTGGTCCAGTTTATTTCCAATAAAAAGACAGGATTAAAAAAACTTACTAAGTAGTCTCTAAACTTTCAGCACCTAATTGTATGTATAAAGGACATAAACCCCAAACTGCTTTTCTTTACTACAAATCTAACTGAACCCATAATACTTTTCTATTAAAATTTTAGTAGAGAAATGATCTTGGGGAAATCTGGACAGACTTTTCTTCTTTCTTAAAGGAAAGACGTGCAATTTTCTGGCCACCATCATATCTAACTATCACAATAGAATCACTCACCACCAGATCTCCAGGCTTCAACTTCTCAGCATCAACCAACCCAATAACAGGCAAGAAATATGTCTGTAAGAAAGAAATCTAAGTGAGCAAAACCAGATGGACAAGATCCTTTGCATCACTCCTCACACCTGGTTGGGCACATGGGTCTTACCTGACGTGTAGAGGTCTTGATCACAGCACACTTGCCCTTCCTCTGGGAGTCCAGGTCAATGTTTGCTCCATCCTCCTCCTGGTCATTTGGGTCAACATCCAGCAGCTGAAAACCAGGGTGAAAGAGTTAATGACAGTGTAACCAGACTAGCAAGATGACCTTAGAATTAATGCTTCTAACATATATGCATTGGAAGAAATAAAACTTTCCATCATCCATCAGCAGTAGAATCCTAAAAGCATTAAAGCCCTCCTGTAAAAAGTGATTTCTTCCTTTCCTTATGAAGCAGCATGCAGTAGTGCATAGAAGGATTTTACAAAATTCAGAACTAAGTAGTAGCTAATGACACTGATTCCTTCTCCCACACAGCAGCTCACATTAAGGCTTAAGCTCATTAAGTTTTAAAATAGTAGTACAAACCAATCCCATTTTTAATAGCAAACTATCAGCATTCTTTTTCCTATCATCAAAATTACTGAATTACAGAAAGAATGTGATGGAGTAACAGAACCACAGCCTTTCATTTGCTGTTTCACAAGTTTCAGAGAGCATGTGTCCAATTTCAGATACTCAAGTTTACGCTCAGAAGGGCTGTGTCACCCTCTGATGGTTGTTAGGTACAGATGAACAGTACCCCAAAGCCTAAGGAATGACCCAGAGAACAGGTGGGCAAGAGATATAAATAAGACCAACAGAAACCACCAATAAACAACAGAAAAACCTGAAAGTCCTGGCTCTGGCAGCATTGGTAGTCTGAGAATACTTCAGGTCTTGAATCCCTGCCTTTCTCCCTGCCGCTGTAAATTGCACACTTCTCATGTCACTACAAAAGAGCCCACCACCCTCACCTCAATAACATTGGAGACAAGGTATGGCAGGGTTTTGTTCACTTTGATCTTCTCACTGTTCTCTTTGATCTTGTCTTTCATGGCCTGGAGCTCGTGGGTCACTCTCAGTACCTCACTCTTCATGATCTGTAATCAGTACACAGAAGAAAAAGGAATAGTGTCAGAAGACTGAGGCAAGATAAAATTAATAGATTATTCCAAAAGCAAACAGTCAGAGAAATCTAAGTCTGAGGAATAAAGGGACATGCAATATAAAAAAAAGCAAAGCCAGCAAATTAGCCAAAAATTGTTAGGAATCGAGGCTACAGAGTCCATTCTGGTCTCTAACTAATCAATAACTCCAAATAATTTCTTCCCTGTGTCACTTGGTAGCCTCAGCCTAATCAGTGCAACAGCTTACAGGGTTGCAATGTGACCTACATAACAATATGGCCCAGATATGGAAACTGTGGTTTGGTTTGATGTTTTAATATATACAGATACAGAAATAACTACATATACACACCTATTTTAGTTTTAAAGATGTCTTTTAAGAAAGATGAGGACAGACTTTTTATTAAGACTTGTTGCAACAGGACAAGGGGTAAGGGTTTTAAGCTTCAAGGGGGTAGATGTAAGAATTTTTTTGCAGTAAGGATAGTAAAACACTGCAACAGGTTGCCCAGGAACATGGTGGATGCCCCATCCCTGGAAACAAGCCCAGGTTGGACAGGGCTCTGAGCAACCTGGTCTAGTTAAAGATGTCCCTGCTCATGGCAGGAGTTGGCCATTAAAGGTCCCTTTATTCTACGATTCTATGATCCTACTAACTGTAAGGAAAAAATACTTCTAAGAAAAAAGTTCAATACTCCCCATCCAAGAGTGAGTACATTTCCACCCAACACAAAGGTACCCAACACAGGTGTCTGTGGTGCTGTCTGGCTGACACCAATAGGCCTTTTCCTCCCTTTCCTGGTGAGTCACACAGTGTGCAAACACACACTTTTGTGATCCCCACTGAAGTGACTGAGCACCAACAGATCTCAGGAGAACTGGTCACACCTGAATTGGTGTAAGTGATTCTGTTCAATGGGGAAATCCACTGCACCAAGAAACTATCTTTTTAAAAGTCTTTATGCCTAAACATAATACTGTGCTGTAACACATTCACAGGACAGAACTGTTACAGGAGTCAATACAGAATCTAGAAGAAGGCTACTTCTACCCCTTACTGTATTCTGCAATTTAAAAATAAACATATATTTACCTTTACTGTCTTTAAAGAATAATAAAGTATACTACAAAGTCAGAATTACTTGCGGGGCCTGAAGCATTATAGGATGAAGTTACTCTGTAGAATTTATAAAATATTTTATCTCAATACTACTAACACTGGGCAGCAAACATTCTGAATTTGTAAGTGCTCTTTTATGCAAAACGTCTCTGTCTTGAGACAGGTCTATGTACTTAACGTCTTCATGAATGAACAAACAAGAGAATGGAATATTTTCTCATCATGTTTGCAAATGACACCAAATTGGGCGGTATAGTCTCAGCGTTCAAGGGCAGAGCTGCCACACAGAAACCTTACAAAACAAAAAGACACATGCAAAGCCCCGCACCAGGGAGGGAAGAGCACCTTGCAATGACACATGCTGGTGACTGTCTGGCTGAGGAATGGACCTGGGGGGTCTCTGTAAGACAATAAACTGAACAGGAGCCAGCAATGTGCCCTGCCAGCAAGGGTAGCAAACCGCATCTTGGGCCGTACTATCAGGACTGTAGGCAGTAGATGGAGAACAGTGTTCAGTCCCCTTTATTCAATACTTTTAGATCCTACCTAGAGTGAGACTCAGTCCAGTTTTGGTGTGCCCCCATACAGCAAAGACATTGATAAACAGGACCGAGTTCAGCATAGGGCCACCAAGATGCCTAAGGGCTGGAGCATGGGCCCTGTGAGAAAGAGCTGAGGGAGGCGGGTCTGTTCTGCTGGAAAACAGAACTGCTGGAGAAGGAAGAGGTATCAAAGAGATGAACCAGACACTTCACAGGAGTACACAGCAGGCAGATGAAATAACAAAGACTGAAAGAGGGGCGGCTCAGACTGTATGCAAATCAAATCTTTATCCTCACGAGGTCTATCAAGCAGTAGCACTGAAAACTCTTCGAAGCGGTACGGTATCTGTCTTGAAAGGATTTCAAGATCGAACCGGATGAAGCCCTAAGTAGCATGGGTTATGGCTGACCCTGCTTTGAGGAGTTTGGCCTGGAGGTCTGCTCAAGTCCCCTTTAACCTGAATTACGCAAGGATCCTACCTGACTCGGGCCACAGAACAGACGACCCCCTCCCCTGTGCCTACGAGGGAGGGCCTCTGTCACTTTAGCTAAAGGATCCATCCATGGCTGCGTCGAACAACCGCCCCCTCAGCTTCCTTGGGTCCATGCTCTTCCCGTGATTCTTCCCTACCTTCGCGGTTCAGTATTCCTCAATCTGCCCTTCTCGTTTCAATTAACCGCGTTTAATTTCTTGTTGTCCCCGTGGCTGTGCTAACCCGCCCGTCCCGAACAACAGCAGCACAGAGCTCCCGAAAAGGCGGCCCGGCCCGGCCCGGCTCCGCTCCCAGGCCCGGCCCGGCGCGGCCCCCGCCGCTACCTTGATCTCGCTGTCGAGGAGACGGGTGCGCTGCACGATCTCCTCCGTGGACATCTTCAGCACCTCCTCGCCGACACCGTCCTGCGGGGGCACAACGGCAGCGTCACCCTCGGCCCGGCCCGCGGCTCGCCCCGGCCCCGCCGCCCCCGGCCCCGGCTCCTCACCTCCGACTCATCCCACACCGACGCCATCTTTCCGCCGGCCCGCGGGCGCGAGCACGGCGCGGCGGGTTCGGGTCGGCAGATTCCGCACTGCGATTCCCGGCGGCGCAGGGCGGGGGCAGCGCCCCGGGCGGGACGCGCGGCCCGGGGCTTCCGCGCACCCTCCCCTCCCCTTCCCCGCCGCTGCCGCCGCCCCGATCGCGGCCCCCGCGGCCGTGCCGAATCTGCCGGCGCGGAGGGGAGCGGCCGGCGGGTCAGGTGCCGCCCCCGAACCTGCTGCGTGATGGCGGCAGCGCCACCGCGGGGCGGGGCGCTGGAAGCAGACGGGGCGGTCTCCCGGAGAAACGCTTTATTACAGTCAGCGCCCGTACACAGCAGCGAGAGGGAGGGAGGGAGCGAGGGAGGGAGCGAGGGAGGGAGCGAGGGAGGGAGCGAGGGAGGGAGCGAGCGAGCGGGGCAGCGGGGCCGGCAGCCCGGGGACGCCCCCGCCAGGCACAGCCCGAGGGGGCCCGGGAGCGGCTTCGTCAGTCCCGGCCGAGCCCCGGCGCTCAGACGTATCCCGGCTTCACCGAGAGGCGGCGGCAGTTGGGGCAGCCGCGGGTCCCATTGGTCTGGAGGCACCTGCAACGGGAGGAGGGCGCGTCGGCTCGGGGGGCTCTCCGCGGCCGGAGGCTCCCCCGGGGCGGCTCCACGGCTGCTGTACACCACAAGGCCATTACAGCTCCCCGTAGACCCTCCCGCCACGGACAGAGACTGGAGCTCTGCCATCCCTTCCAGGCAGCACTTCGGCAGATTCCTCTAGAAAAGTTTGCTTCTGTACTGCTGGAGTCCACAGACTCATCGGGCATCTCTCACTGCCCGGCAGTTTGATCCTAATTCTGGTGTCAGGTGTGAGGCCTTGTTATTAAATCCTTAGTTTTCAGATTAACATGTTTTGTAACACTCCTGTTTCTTCTACAACAAAATGATGGTACAGCTAACTTCTTTCCTGGCAGTAGTGTGATAATTGGCTGAACAACTTCCTTGCCTCTGTATGCCACTAGCCAAGGGAGGAAGTGAGGGAACTCAGGAAAAATCCAAACTGCCCCTGGGAGCAAAGAACTGATTCCTCAGGAGGAATCAAATAATCTGTGAACTGGGATGACTGCCGTGACAAAAGTGAGGACATCAGTGAACAATCATTTAAAGGACAAGCGGGAGTGTGATGGATATGATGGCTAAATCTCACCCTCCAAGGCTGTGAGGCTCTTAGCACTGCAATGTTATCCTTCCAGGCAGGATCAGGACAAAGGTAAGCAGGTAATCAAGACAAAGACCCGGGGAACAGCATGCATAGGACTACTCTGGGTATAAGCAGCTCTTTCCTATGGCTAATGTCATACAATAATATTTAGTACTTCCAGCTAATTACTTCAAGTGGAAGAAGTGAGAGCAAGGTAGTGCCTGGAGCTGGTTGTTCTTCTCCCCGATGGACTCCCCACACATGCCACAGTACAGCTCCATCTCCTCCACACATTCATGGAACTTCACTACGTGGTCACGCAATTCTTGCTGCTGCTCCTTCGTGCGATAGATCCTTTCACACAGGCAGTGGAGCTTCAGCAGGCCAAGCTGCACGTGAAGGACAGAAACATAAGACAAGTGAACAACAGGGTCAACACAGACCTGAAACAGCAGTGGGAAGCCACAGCCTCATCAGCCAGCTGGAGAAACATCACCAGGTCTTAAAACTTCCTGCCATTAACCCTTCTTCTTTGTGTCACAAAAGGTTTGAGACACTCGGCAGCTCTTCCACTCATGGTTTCCCTGAGCTACCTGTGACATGAAGTGTATTTCACTTTCCTTTGCCCCCAGCCAGCACACAGTTCAGCAGCTGCTCAGAGCAAAAATGTTTTTCAGGGAGACCTCTAATCCTCTAGTTCTCTGTCTGTTTTACACCCCATTTTTGCTGCTTCCCACTCCCCTTTGCCTATCCCATTGTGACTCCTCACTTTTCAGACTTGCATACTGATCTGTACAACAAACACTTCATGACAAAGCAAATCCCAAGCACTCACAGGTTAATAGGAATGTTAATGAGCAACAAGAAGTTTGGATACTTCAATGTTTGACATCTTATATTGCCTGACACAAGACCATGAAGAGTGCTGAAAAGCAGCTGTAGGATCTTACCTTGTTCCCTAGTCCCTCTGCCAGCTCCTGTGCCTTTTCAATGCTTTCCAGAGCCTGTGAAGTGAGAGCACTGGTCGTTAGTTCGTCAAATACATAAAAGACAGGCTTGAATGAATGTCTTATGAAAATTATTTAAAAAAAAATAGGTAAAGAAGTATAGAGTAAAATTTGGATAAACACCTAGAGCACCCTGCAACTCTGGAGAATCAACAAAGCTTTTTTGGGAGGGCTGATTTCCCTCACCTCCCAAAAGTTAAACCATAAGAAAAGGTTGGTTTGTGAAAGACCACAAGTAATGCAAGAGCTACATTTCTGTTGCAGACACTCAGTGTTGTTGGCAGAGGCTGGTCCCCAAGCAGAGAGAATACAGACTTATTTAAACTCAGTCCCACATGCTCACTGGGGGCTGGGATGGAGCACAAGCAAAGCAAACCTTGTCCCCATCTTACCTTGCAGGCTCAGTAATTGTTGGGCAACTCCAATTTCACTTGTACCAGAGGTGAGGAAAGGGATTACCAGCACCAATACACCACACTTACCCATTTTCCCCCTTCTGTTCATATATCCACCTTGCCTTACTTACACATGGTGTGATGTAGGAGTGTTCTGCTATCCATTTTTTAAATCTGAAGGAAATATTTAGCATAGCAGCTGTCATACCAAATGAGGCCCTACTTTCCCCTAGATGTCACAGTGTTCCTTCCTGTTCTGATAATTAGTCTCTCTTTTTTTTCTGAGCTGTAAAGACCTGCTTCCTATTTGTCCAAGGGTAAGAAGAGGTCTCCCTTGTGATGCACATTATAACATTTTTACCCCGTAATTTGGTGTTACTGCTATTGTAGGAGTAGAGGACCAGATGAGATGCAAAAATGCACTGTGAAGGCAAAGGAGATGGCATTAGACTTGTGGTGGCAGCAACAGCCTAGGGTAAAGAAATGGTAGGAGAGGGAAGCAGGAACTGAAGACCAGCAGGGAAACATAACTGAGAACTGTGCTTAGGAATACTGAGTATGTACTGGAAACTCCTGAAATTAATGACTGTGACTAAGAATCAAAGTGAAATCTGTGGGGTAGGGGAAAAGATGTTGACAAGTCTAGGGGACTGGTTGTCTTGGACAGGAATATGAGGCTGCACAAGAATGAGGGCAAGCAAGCTGTGGGCAGCCTGGGAGGATCTGGCATAGCATGATTACATTACATGCAAATGAAATGGACTAACCAGCCAAAGAGACTGGGAAGATGGAGGAAGCTGGGACTATAACAGGGAATCTGCAAATAGGATGAATAGCCTGAGAAATGGAAACTGGGCCTGGCAAGTTGAAAAGCAGGCTTGGGTGAATATACAGGGATGTGACATCTAAGGAGGTCACATTTGGTCAAGAGACACAAGGTCCCTGATCCAGCATGGCAGAGTTCCCTCTACTGCCTGGGACAGAATACAATATTCCTCTCTTCTTCTGTGGAATTGGGTGAGATTAGAATTCTGTGCAAAGCCTTTATCATGTTCTCACAAGTGAGAGCTGCTTGATATCAGAGGCTGACAGTGGCTCAAGACAGAATCAGTGAATGTAAGGGTTTGATGAATGCTCTGAATATTCTGTCCTGCAGAGGCCTACCTGCTCTTCTACATTCTTTTCACACTGAGAAATCTTTCAAGTCCACAGTTTCTTCTTCCATTGCTAACAAACATTATGTTTACTTACTGAGATTGAATGGTGTGTCTCACCCAACTGATTTCCTGATGGAGGCACTCGGATGCTGACAGCACCCTGAACTTGTCTGTTTTGACATATATTGGACATACTGATACCTGGGATGCTTCATTTGAGCTTAAATTCTTAGTGCCTCAATATGAGTGATAAGAATGAATTTTCATCATATTTAGACCCAGCCTTGGCACAGTGCCACATCAGCATCTTGGTGTGGCACTGTGCAGGTACTTCAGGTTGTTCAGAGCTAGTTCAGGGCTAATGTTTGAGCATTTCATTCTGTGGCCAAGTAATGTTCCTGCCATGCAATGTGCTGCATCTAGTGCAGTCTGGAGTTTAACACATATACACACTGTCTAAGCATTTTCAAAATAAGTAACTTCACCTCCTTGTTCTATATTGACCAGTTGTCTATCCCCCAATAAATTCCTGCTCTCATTCCTCTGTATCACATCAGAGTTTATGGACTGTCAAAGTTTCTCCAGGAATTTTATGCCACACTTGCCTGCAAAGCACATGGTGGAGCTGCAGAGCTGCCTTAACATCATTAGCACATCAATGAGCTTAGTCATATAACTAAAAAGTGGGCAGGGGAATCTATTTCAGAGCATAAGGCTTCCTTCCTCCAGTGCTGGTTTCTCAGCATAGAGCTTTAAAGTCATCAGGATTGACTAATGAGGCAATTCTGTAATTTAGTAGTCTGAGTCAGAATGGATGTTCCTACCATTAGTAACAAATTTTTGGCTGAGAGAGACCATTCAGAGAAATATAACTCTACAAGCAACAGATCCTGTTGGCAGAACCAAGGAGGTACAGGTCTCTTCTGAACTGTACCCTCACCAAAGTGCAAGTACAAGACTGTGCCCTAATCTTGTCCTACAAACTTCTGTAGAAACGAGTTTGTAACTGACCTTATCCAGCTCCTTTTGAATCATCCAGCACTTAGTCACTCCTAGCAGCACCTGGATCAGGCCCAGGCGGTTTCCAATCTCTGTCATGATGCTCATGGAAGAATCATACCGAGGGAAGGCTGTCTGCAGGAGCAGGGAGGAAAACACATGCTTTGCTATGAACTGCTTTCATGCCCTCTTGCTATTCCCTCTATCCTTCCTGGCAGGAAAGAGCTGTACCTGCACGTCTCTGCGACTGCGATGGATATCTGCAAAGCAGAGCAGACACAGTGCTTGCAGTGGCCGGTCACCATGCTGCAGGGCAATCTTCATGGACTCCTGAAAGAAATTGCCTCTGGTCAATAAAAGAGCTTGTTCTTGGTTCAAAACAGCAAGGCTGGGACTTTGCACTCTGGCCACTGAAGGACCAGCTCCAAAGAAGTGGCGCATCTTTTAAGGCAAAGAAAATCTTTCTCACATGTTCCTAACCAAGGGCCATTCATAGATGCAAATTTTGAAGCCTCCTGGGCTACAGAAACTACAGCTCTAAGATTGGAAGGCAGCAGGAAGATCTAAAGTCAAGTGTGAATGTCAGGGTGTCTCTTTTGCTCCAGCCCTGTGGCAGGATGCCCTGGCAGAGCCCCCCACGGCTCGTACCTCACAGCAATCCATGGCATCTGCCAGGCGCCCCAGCTTCCGATAGGCCACGGCCATGTGGTACTGGCTCATGGCACGGTACTTCAGGCTCCAGCCCTTCCCGTAATCATTCACCAGTTCAGCAGCTTTACATGGGAAAAACAAGGCTTTCTCGTAGTCCTGTAAGGCAGACAAGCACACAGGCAGCAGTCACAGCAGAAATAAAGCAAAAAGGAGAGAAGAAAAAAGCCCAACTATTTTTTATTTACTAACATTGCAACAGCTACCAGATTTCTGTACATCTTTATACGCGCGCTGCTCCTCTTCCACATGCAGTATTTCGGTGCATATCAAATTGTGAAAGGTGGAATTGCCACATACCGAATTAATATTATTCTCTGGGTTCAGGACACTGGGGCAATGACCCAGCAAATGAATTTTATGTAGGATGCCATTAACTGTATTCTGCAGGAACCATTTACCCTCCTCTAGAAGCAAAGGCTGAGAGCTTTCTCTGCTCTTACATCATCGCTACTTGTAACATCTACATGGAACCTTTGTTTTCTCCATACGATGAGTTGGGATCTCCAAAAAGCTCATTATCCATCATTGCAGGAAAGAGGAATTAAGACTCATGGCCTCATCAAATTCACAATAAGTAATATTTCATTTAAATTTTTAAACATTATACATTTATTTTTAAATATTAAATTTTAATTCAAAATTAAGTATTAAATATTTAATAATAATACTTTTTTTTGCATCAAAAGCATATTAGAAGTAAATCTTATTTTACAACAATTAGGTAAAACTTATCTAATTATCTAAAACCATTATCAAGTAAGTTATATGAAACTGCAGAAGGGGAAAAGTCTTCATATTTTTTTAATTCTCCACAATGCACAAAGGAAACCACAGCTTCTCAAGTTTCCTTTCTCCCTTATTTCACTCCTGTAAAGTATTCAGCACCATGCTATTTTCTTGATTTTAGGTCACCACACTTCACGTGATGAGCTTTCTATGAGTGAAGAAATCAGGACTTTGTGAGAAAAACCTATTTTTTGCTGTTTGTACCAGAAATTAGAACTGGCAAATCACCCCCCTGCTCTGTTCCTGCCTGGTTTTACCTACAGCTGCTTGCTGGCACCTATTTGCCTACAATAGTAGTAGAAATAGAGAATCCATGGGTCTTGGCTGCCAGCCCTCTGTCTCTGATGTGATCTTCTTTGAAGCTAAGTTTGATCTTTCCAACGCACATATTCACAGCTGCTTCTGCTGTGCTGTATAAACATGACACTAATCCTCCCATCCTTACTGTGGAGGAGAGTACTCCATTTGGATTTTACAAAGGGATTTTAGCTTACAGCACTCTCTCAGTACTTCACTTCCTAGGAAAGACAAAGGCTGAAATTCAGATGATTTCCAATGCTTCCCTGAACCTGTGGGACAATCACCCTTCTGTCCCTTAGGTTACTGTACCTTTATCTGGGTGTAGAAGTTCCCGAGGCTGCAGCAGACTCGACATTCCAGCATTTTGTCATCGTTGTTGTGTGCGTAGCGTAAAGCTTTCTCAAAGCACTCCAAAGCCTTCTGGAAAATGCTGAGGCCCAAGAAGGCATTGCCCATGCTGAGGCTCACCTGGCCATTCAGCTGCTGGCTCACAGTGGTACCCTGCATGTTCAGGCACGTCTTACAGTAAGAGATTGTTTTCTGGAATTCACAGAGTTTCTCATTGCTGCGAGCCAGGTTTAGGTAGCTCTCTGTAAGGAAATCTGGGTCTTCCAGCTCCCGTGCTGTGTCAATCTGTACCACTGCAAACTTTAAATAGATAAGATAATGTTTACAAAAGTGTGTAGTTTATTTAAATACAGCTCAAGCACCTGCAGAGTAGTGCCCTGTACTGGAGAAGAGGTTCATCTCTGAGCAGGGCAGACAAGGCCATCAGCACATGGAGAACCATCATATGCACCGAGCAGTTATCTTGTGGTTTAAAAGGCCTATGAGGACTCTGAAGAAATCTCTCCCTCCCTTCACAGAGTCTCTGGGCAGGGAAGATGAACTAGGCTGGCAGTAAGGGGAAAACAGCTGTTAAATGGCCCTAAAGAGAAGCTGGGCAAACAGGAAACATCTGACACAATGCAGTTCTGTTTTCTTCCACTCAGTGTGATGTATCCCACTATCTGTGGAATTCCTAAGATATTAAAGTATTAAAGTACCCTAAGCTACTTCTTAAATTAATCTTTTACTAATAAATTGCAGTCTTGATCTTGACAGTTTTAGTTCTATAACCTCCAGGATTTGTTGTGTACTGTTCTCTGAAATGAAGCCCCTTTCAGGCTGCAAACTCTTCTAAGCAGTAACTCTTATGTTTTATTATGAAGCAAGCATAATTGCTGCTGTCTTGAGTTAGTATCAGTAGCAAAGGTAAATAGTTATCAATTTTCATTAGACATTATCAGTTAGGATTATGGATAGAAAATTCCACAGGAATCAATTTCTTCATTTTTGCATAGTGGCTACACGTAATAATTTAGGCTACTAGAACATTTTGCATTCTTTAGAAACAACAACCCACCCTAAAAAAAAAAAAGAAAAACAACAAAAAGAACCCCACAAACAACCCCCAAAACCCACAAAAACCAAACTAAACAACAAACAAACAAAACCCAAAACAACACCAACCACAAACTGTGTACGTTTGGTTTGTAATTATCTTCTCAGCTTCCATTAGTTTAGGAAAGCTGCTATGTGGACTCGGTGATATGCACCAGCTCATGCTTCCCCACATTCCCTTAACTTTGCACAAGTTATTATTTCCTGTTTGCCACAGCCTCTTTTCTTGGTGTGAAGTAATTTTTCCTCTCCAAAAGAGGTAGAGCATCACAACCCTTCTTAAATCACTTTTTCTTTCATGCCTTTAATTCTGACCCTTTTTGTCCTGATATTTCTTCTCTCAATGGCTTATTGGCAAAGCTGTCCTTTCTCTATCCTTTGATCAGTTGCTGTGTAAAATCTTTAGTTTGACTGAAGCCATTTTCCTTCCCAATACTGTGAAGAACTAAAATTCACCTACTCTGATCCCACTTTCTAGTCTCTTCTCAGGTAAGGAATTATGTTTGGGTATTCTAAGCTCACTCCTTTGCCCTTTTTTTCCCCCCATGAAGTCTTCAGTATTTCCTTCAGGTAGCTACATCTTACCCTTTTTTCTTCTTTGCTCCCCAATCGGTCTGTTGTTATTTTCCAGCACTTAATTTCACACCACTTAACAGAATTGTCTTCCAATGTTTTCCAAGTGTATTAATACCTCTCCTTTCTTCTTCATCCTAAGTATTTGGTTTCATTATAGGGCTTTGACATGTGCATGAGTTTACCAGTAAGATGTGCCCCTCTCCCCCCTCCAATTCCAAACAGAGCTACCAAAAACTATTCAATGAGATGTAGACACCCCTTTCATGTTTTGTTCTAAATGCTGAGTGATAGCCAGTCTAAGTAAGAGGCAACCCAAAACACTGGGACAAGAATATCAAAGCCCTTTAGTAAGACCCTATTTCAGGCTAGGATAGTTTCTTAAGACTATTACAACACTCTCTTGCCTTGTCTTACAGATTCTTGAGTCACCCTCTGAAACGCTTCCTGCTGCTCTCTGCATACATCCTCTTACTTCTCAGATCCACACAACAGCTTCTTTTTGTTCATTTAATTAAACTCCTTATCCTCATGTGCTTGAAATGTAACTTCATCTGCTTTTTACCACTCTTCCATCAAGCCCCCATATCCTTCCTTCATTCTTCTATACTGTCCTGACAACTGGATGCTGGTCTCTGACCTCAACTGTGAGACATCTGGGATTTCTCAATTACCTCACCAAAACATCATCTTCTTTTCCCTCTTAATCAGCCCCCGGCCAACAAATAATTGTAATTAAAAAAATCCAATATAAGAACTATATTAGATATCAGCCAGAAGCTGAACAAGATGACAGACATGTCTCCACAAGATCAATACTTATTCTACAGAATTCACTTGGAGTTCTTTTATACTGACATACACACTGTAAACAGCTTGTAGTGGACAAAGTTCTGTTCTGGAACTGTTCTCATGGAAGTTCTGGACTGTTCTCATACCTTTTCCTGAAGCCTGATAACATGGTGTGCCTGTATGTGGGAAATGATCAAGAAAGGTTCCCATGAATAACTGGAGAACTTAAATAAGTCAGGAATCCTGAGGAACCAGACCCAGTGAAGAAAAATCATATTCCATGTATCTTGTGGGCTGGAGCTCTTGGTGAGCACAGTGATTACAGCAGCCCAGAACATGCACTCAATAGCTGGTATTTTCTGTTACACACAAAACACCCCCCACTTCAGGTTCTGATCCAGCCACATTCCATCGTGGGTGCGACACAATGGCATGCATTCATCTCCTGTTCACCTTACCTTCAGCATGTCTTTGTATCTGCCCATCTCTGCGTGAGCAGTGATGAGGCAACCCAAAACCCGAAACCTGCCAGCAGGATCCGCAGACTTCTCCAAAACCCTCATCCAGACTCGCAGGGCCTTTTCGGTCTGATTAGACTGGTAAAGGTGGAGTCCTTTCTCTATCTGTTGCTTTGTCTGGTCCTGACCCATCTCCCATGGATTAAAAAGCCTCATACACTAACCTCTAAGGATAGCAAAAAGGACGTGCTTACAAGAGAACACAACGTAAAATGCCCCACTAGAAGAGGGCGGGTTGTGTGCTCAGAGGGCCCAGAGCCATAAAAGCCCAGCCATGTCAGGGGGCTGGAGCTGTGGTAGGCAATGGCAAGAAGTGGTTGCTCGGCACTGAAGGCAGAATCCCAAATCCACTAGGCAAACATCTTGCTTGCTAGAGCTCCATCAGTGCATTTGTCTGTCCAATCCCGTAAGCAAAGAGGAAAAGCACAACAGGGAGAGAAAAATCTCAAGCCACAGGAGTGAAACTCAATCTGAACAGCCAGTGCTGGTCTCCTCCCCATTGGCTGCAGCTGCTCCTGCCAGTCCAGCTCACGTGGCTCCCAGGAATTCTAGTCAGGCTCCCCAGCTCCCAAGGTCACGGTGCCAACTGCCCACCCCTGCCCGCCAGTATGCAGCTTATAAATACCCCAGGGAGAGACAATTGGCTGCAGTCACAGCCTCGGGATGCCTCGGCTGTCTCCTTCCTCTGTGGCCATCCCTTCAGACAAACACTGCTGGTGGTGGGCTAGCTTGGTAGGAAGCAGACTCAGGTGGAGTAGTAGCTGTAGGAAAAATATATGCCTTAAAGTCAGGTGTGAACAAGGCAACTTCAGTGTGTACACATGTGCACTGTTACACTTGCAACAATGTACTTGATACTTTGCTAGGCACAAAATTCAGCCTCCCTTTGGAGGATCTCAGCTGGCATCATGGACAGTTTTTACAGACATAGGTCAGCTCTGTCACAGATTTGCTGTAAATACACCTCTGACTTCCTAATTTTAGGGACAAGGAGCTACCCATCCTGAAAACCTTTGTTCTTGACTGAATGTTGCTCCCTCCCATCAGATGAGTGAGTGTGGCTGTCCTTCAAAAGTTTCCAACAGAAGTTGTCAATGCACTGCTTAAGTTCTGCATCCAGAAATTGATGATCTTTTATGAATAACAATGAAGACACAGAACAACAGATATCTGCACTTCTTGGTTGCAGGAGAGAAGTGTTAGACCCATTAAAAGATAGCTTTATGTCTCCCACACTGTTGAAAAAATCAGACTGGTTCCTCTAGGAGTCACATTTCATAATCTAGAGATTCATTCAGTCCTTCTTAAGAACATACACCAAACCTGGGGAGGGGGGGGGGGCAGGTGGAGAATGCTATGGGGATATCTAATGTTTTTCAGATGCATAAGTTCCAAGAACAAGTTTTGTGATCCTTTTAGTGGGCAAAGAGAAGCAATTTGAAGTTTTAACAGACCTGCCTGCAAGAGCTGTCACATCTCCAGCCGCCTGCCTGCTTTTTGAATTTGGTGGCAGTTCTTTCCCAAAGGAAAATACCTACAGAATCACCACAAAGGGAACCCATCAGACTATCCTGCTCTTTCAACAAAAACCCAAGGGAGCCTTCCTGAGGTGATATCCTTAAGGACAGCAGGACACAAAATAAGGATGATAGTCTACCCAGAGGCTTTACATCATAGCAGTCATGATATCTTAAGAGATTTTATCTGTCCTTTATCCAAAATTCCCTCAGAAAAAAAATATTTCAAAAAGATAAATGTTTTAAACTGTAGAACAGTTTTGCTGCAATAACTGATTCTCTTTTGGGAGCTCATATACACTATGATATTTGCATTATTTAACTTAGCTTTGTTTTTAAGAGATGCATTGTGCTAGATGATATGTCAGCACAGACTATATGTAGTCTCACTCTGGAAGTAGAAACTATGGAAAAATCTACAGAAGCTGAAGAAAAGTAATGGTGAGGCACTGCTGGTTAATGTGAGAAAATCGCTTCAGCAGCACTGCTGAAATTATTAGCTAGGTACTTCATAGATTTTAGGACTCGTGTAAAAGTCTGATTGAGAATTTTAAAAAATCTCTCCTCCCTACAGTAATTCTTAAATGTCTCTCTGGTTGTAGGTGGTAGGATGGAAACAAGATGCAGATCAGTCCTCATGGAAAGCATTGATAATGGTGAGGCCATTCAGATTTCTAGACTTCAAGAAGAGGCCAGGAAAGCAGCCACTGGAGCCTGCTACATAACAGAATCAAGCCAGGATCCAGAAATGGGGATAACAAAAATTCTGGGTAGATCCGACTACTTTGAAAAATTAACCTTCCACAAGTGAGCTGCCTGTGACTCAAAAAACTCATCCTGAGATTCTTTTGGACCACATCGGCAAAGCACTGCTCCCTTCCCCACACAGCATAGCCAAAATGAAAAGAGGGTGCCTTGCAGCCTGACAAAACCCATCTAACGTGCGATGTGTTAGATGCAGTTTATAAACCTCACTTCGCCTCCTTGCTTTTGAGCACTATGAAACAGTGCTTATTTTCTTAAGAATCAATCTGTAACTCACCTGTTGAGATAAAAACACCCCAGTAAAATAAGGACTAAATCCATCAAGTTCAAACTGGTCATTTACAAAAAACCAGGAACATGCTATGATATGGAACATACCACTCTGAGCCCAGCTGCAGCTGCCTAAATATGGAGGGATAAAAAATCAACACTGACTGCCTGTGCTACTTCAAAAAAAGCAGCGGCATCCGTCTATGGCTCAAGACAGCTGTAATTCACACAAGATTCAGGTACAGCTTCTACAGTTTAAAATCCACAGTTTCTCCTCAGGAAGTACAAATCAAGGAGCCTGAATGGTGCTTGGCAACATCAAATTAGGGAATCTTACCTGTCATACATGCAGTGAGGCTCATCATGCACTCAATTCTCCAGAGTGACCACACTGACCTGCTTCTCCTTCTCCCCACTGCTCTTCATAATGTCTCTGGTGACTCCTGGCCGTATGAAGAGAGCAGAATGTGGTGGGTAAAGTCAGGAAGACTGGAGTCAAAACAAACAGTGAAAGGTGGAGGTGGATGTGAGAGGAAAAAGGTTTCTCCTAAAACATTCAGCATCAGGATTTCATCTACAGCTTTGTGTATTTCCTACAAATGCTGATAAATATAACAACTAATGTGAAAATGCTCATTATTTTCGGAGATTAATACACTGGCTCTTAGGTGTAATTTGATTGTATACTGATTGGTGGTGGCCTTTTAAATTGAAGAAAAAGTCTTAAAAAAATAAAAAAGCCACTGACCCAAGAGGGATCCGGTGTCAGTTCTGTAAGATGTAGCTTACAAAGCTATGGTTGTGTAAGACAAGGTGAGTGAAGCTGGAATCTTCCATTCTGCTTAAACAAACCCTTTTTCTGATTCAATTGTTTCTCTCCATCCTTGGCCTCAAGTTGTATCTAAACTGAAACCCCTCCAGCCTCTCTTCTCAACAGCTGCAAATTAACTGCAGGGATCCCAGCACAGTCTGTAACAGGTGGCTCTGTACCTCGTGCCGCAATTGGTGTGCTCAGGGTAAGGAATGCAGCACTGAATCCTGATGCTCTGCAAGTGCTCTCAGATTTACAATCATGTAGGATGTGATGGGGTGAAATAGAGTATGCCAGATAACACAGGAAAAGGACATGGAGGAGAAAGAGAGCTGTCCCATAAATGTTTGCAAGTCTCCAAGATGCATGACAGCAGAAGGAAGAAATAACATCAGGGAATTTTAGAAGCTTTCAGAAATGCAGCAAAATCATGGCCATTGTGGTACTTTCCTTATGAGAGAGGCACTGTTCGTGTCAAACTTGTGGCAGGTTTCTGAATGAATTATGCTTTAGCTATGCCAAATACTTTTAACTAATTTGAAATGAGATATCATAAAAGGTATTTTAGTTCTAAGAGTAAAGCAGGTAGCCTTTGCTTATCACTAGAAAGTAATCCAAATCCATTTGCAGTTTCCCTGTGTACCAGGAGAACTGGGGGCTGCAGGTACTTCGATGCTGTAGAATCAGGATAGATTCAGCAAGCTTGGCTGTGTTCCTGGAAGGGGAAGGAGGCGGTGGCAAGTGCCGGACTTGTGAGAAAGGCATCAGCTGGTGCCTCTCTAATCCCACACAGCACCACACACTCTGCTGCTCCTGCTGAGCTGAGGGCTGCTGCACTGCCCAAGGTATTGAGCCCCTGAAACACCCTGAAGCACAAGGGCATGGGCAGACAAGTGGCTGCATGGCACCAGTTCCTACTCCTCACTCCCAAGTGTTGCACATGTTTGTGTTATCCAAGATCCTCAGCTTTTCTGTATCTAAAGGTGACTTGACTGTCAAATGACCCAAAATGGAAGTATATCAAACATAAAACCTTTTCCATTTCTACTCAAAAGTAGCTCATCTACACAGAAGTAAAAATCCAGGGTGATACTGTACATCCAGAACAAGTGGTATTGGGCCATGAATATTTTTGTGCCTCACAGCTAAGAAACTGTAAAATAGTTCTCTCATCTCTCTCTTCATCTTCTCACAAATGGACCCCAAAAAGAACCTCATGTGTAAGACACAAATACAACACACAAGGACTCTTCTCAAACAGTTTAATAGCAAATAAACAAAGGAAGGTACCACACTTGGCATATACAAAATGACTTGTTGTCGGTGTGTCTGTGCAATTAAAACAGCTTTAAGTTGCCCTTTGGGACAAGAAAAAAAAACACACACACACAAAAGGAAGAAAATTCCTTTAACACATACTCGCTTGTTCCAAACTTGTAACAAATCTTTTCATTTTTAAATCCACTACACAAACTCTGTGATCAGATCAGAAAAGCAACACGCGCTCCTCTGCTTTTTAAACCATTAAAGTAAAACCTGTAATTCTCTACAGAGTACAACACAATTTCACACAAAAAGACATTTTGTTTTGCAAATCAAAACAAGAAAAAAAAGGAACAGCTCAAACAAGGTAAAGAAAAGCATTTCTATGACTGAACCACGACTTCGAGTTGATTAAATCCTGTTAACTGCAGAACAGACTCTACATTTGGTCATAGTGGCAATTTGTTTTCTCATCACATTGTGAATCACTTTACATTGTTTTCTAGTAGAAAAGGCAAAAAACTGTACAAAACCCCTAGTGTTAAATACAATGTTTGTACCAATAAAAAAGCCCACAGGTTTGTCTCCAAAATGTAAATTTTCTTTTTAAATTATTCACAAAAAGCAGCCAAAAATCAGAAAGGCAGCTGCTGCTCCACTGTCTCAAATCCATTAAAACCACCACAGAACAATTAAAACAACCAAAGGAAGAAAAGGAAAGAAAAAAGGAAAGAAACACCCAACATTTGGCATTTTGGTTTTCTTCAGATAATTTTTCCACAGGTTTCCCCCAGGGTTCCTTATGGAACCAAATGCACACGTACAGAAACGTACTGGCAGTTCCTCCATACACTGCAGGGTATCAGTGCCCCCTGGCACATGGCCCTGTGCATTCAGACTGTGGGACTAACAGCAGCCAGCCCCCAACCCTACTTCCCAAATAAATGAGTCTCTACCCTTTTTCATTCAGCCTCACAATTCACTCCCAGGTACATCTACCATATTCAAACTGTTCTCTTTTGTAAGCAGATTAAGGACTGTCTACACAAGTCTGGTCAATACCTAGTGAGAATACAGTATCCTCAACCAACTCAGAAGTAGGATAGAAAACAATCTTTGCATCTTTACATTATCTCAAACACTGGACAAAATTAAGATTTCTATCCAATCAAACTCTACTTGTTTTCTCAGCAAAAACCCTTCTCCTGGAATTCCATTTCACATTATTTCAACTGTTAAGATACCTACACTAGCTTGCTGCTGCTTCTGACTGAAACTTCATCACAGCACACACTCTTCAGGTGCCTTCATCTAGAAGCTACTTCCCAGTTTCTACCTGTGCAGATGGTACATAGGGCAGGGGAAGCCTGCTACCCAGAGAGCAGTAACCTCTTCTAGTTCATCCTGCAAGCCAGAAAAGCTGCTCAGCTCATTACCCAATTAAAAACTAAACAAAAACTAAAAAATCTCCGCAGAGATTCCCCAGCTAAGGCCCTTGAAAAGAGAGCTGGGGATGGTACCCTGTTCAGGTAACAGCTTCAGAGGCTGTTGTATTGTGCTTGTCATTTGGGAAAGAGCCAGCAGTTTTAGGACCGGTGTTACAAATGCTTTCTCTGGGAAATTTAAAACACTTTATTTCATGAGCTAAACTAGATCCTTCCAGAATCCTGCCACCAAACTCTGACTGATGGTATTAAATTGGGGCTGGACTTCACAGAAATGTGCCCTGAGTTGTACAAAATGCTCAGTGTTTGAAATGAGCCCTAGCTTCAGATAGCTTTGGAAACAGAAATACTGTGAGTTCCCACACCTTCCTGCTCCCAGCTATCCCCTTCCATTGAATCTTCCACTAGGGGAACAGTGTAACCAAGCACCCTCAGAGCTTCTGACAGCACTGGAGATGGAGCAAGGACCAGGTGCTCTGTCAGGCAGACAGTCTAAGTGCACAGGTAGATGCCATCAGGTGGCTTCTGACCAGATATTTGTCATACCAAAACCACCAGTTTAAAGGATACCTTTGAAACCCATTAAATTGCTCAGTTTTTGCACAAACTATAGAAAACAGAGAGGTGAAGGTGATATATACGAGGGTGTGAAGAAAACAGCAGGAAACATGCACAACATTTCTGGGCACTATCTTAGTTTGAAAGATTAAAACAAAAACATCACATTTTGCTGAGGAGATTGTAGTTACAAAAAAACCAAGCATGCCAGAGCTTAACAAAATACAACATCAACTTTGATCAAACTTTCACTGCAGACTGATAATCACACAGGGAAGCAGGGAAAAAATAAAAATAATAATAATTAAAAAAAAATCAGTAAATGCCAGGGTAAAAATGTAGCTACAATCAGAGGAAAACATAGTTCAAGTGTTTTCTGTTGATGCCACTTCAAGTCACAAGTTTGAACTCATAAAAACACATGCTGTCTCCTCAAGCACAGAAACCAGATCAGCAAAATGTGACTAGGAAGTCTCCTGAAAGATTGAGTCACACCATATAACTGACTTTTTCTTTGAACTGTGTTTTTAAAACTAAGCACACAGAAAAAACTAAGTCTAAAGTGATTGGCTGTATGTTCACAGAAATACAAATACTCCACAAGGTATGCTAGCAAGGCTGCTCTGAAGACAAATTACAAAGAATCAGATTCACAAAATCAAGTGGTTATCTTACGAAGGTCTAGAAAAATAGAAATTCTTTTATATTCAAATGCAGGTTTAAATATTCCCCTTCAGCAGTCTTTCTAGCAAAACCAATTTGGCAGCACAAAAAAAAAAGAAAAAAAGAAAAAAAAAAGAAAAGAAACAAACATAATAAAAATACACATCAGCATCAAAGGTCAACACAAGGTCAAAGGTGAGAGTTCAAGCATCAGAGAAGCTGAAGAGACAAGGATTTGGACGATGTACTTGAACGCCACATCGACATGCTTTAGGCACAACGATGAACAAACGGCAGGAATCTAGAAAAAAAAACAAACCAGAAAGAGGGAGACCCACTGAGTTACACAGAGCAGTACATCCAAACACGGAGAGAGAGAACAAGAATGGGCACTGTACAATGAGATCTCCTGGGGAAGGGAGTTGACAGGGAAGGGCAGCACATGCCAACGATGGACAAGTAAAAGTCAAAGTACATGAAGGACACCAAGTAAACATCAAACTGCCAGAAACCAAATGGAAGCAGAGGCCTGGATTTCCCTCTCAGCACCCAGTCTGTGGAGCATTCCACAGCCTAGTGACACACTGGTTAGCATGTATTCACCTTCCCCTGTGCCTAGCATGCCTACTACCTCTGTTTAGAACAGAATTAAACTCCCTCCCCAGGAGACCGATTCCAAAAAAATATGACTCCAGGGCAAACACTTGCCCACAGAGACTGAGACCATGAGAGACACGACAGAGAACACAAGGGATTCACAGGTGGTTTGACATTTGAGACTTTTCTTGCACTCTAACATGGGAAGTTCTTAGGCAGTAGTAGCCCAGGAGATCCACATTCTTTCGTTTAGCTACAGCTTCTTCTCATTCCCTAGGAGCCCATGCAACTAGCGAGGGGGTGTAATTTGGAAAAGGGGAAAAAAAAAAGATTATACAAGACAAAAAGCTCACACATCAGAGAAGAATTCCTTAAGACTCGACTGCAAGTTAAGACTTGTCCTAGCTGAGCACTTGTCATACCATTAGACCTGCACAGGGATTTTCCATTCCCAACCTTTTATGTAACAGCCCTCAGCTCCCTGGCTTCATGAGGAGGAGATTCTGGGCTCTGAAAAGCTCTACAGTCACTGTTGCCAGCTTGATGAGCAGAAATAATGTGTTTCCTGAAGAGTTTATAAAAAATAGTTCTTATATTAAGTGACATAAATACCCCTGTTTCCTTCCCTCACCTTGTGAGCTGCAAGAGACAAGGAACATTTTGGGATGAGAGTGGGAGGCAGAGGAGAGAGGAAGCGGTTTGTTTTCTTATTCTGCCTCTCCACACCTCTAACTCCCCTTAAGATCCTGTTTGTGGCCTTAATCTTCAGCACATCTCAAAGCTTTTGGTTACAGACTAAAACAAGATGAGATTTGCATATTATTTTACATAATTTGAGAATAGCAAGTGTTGCATTCTCATTTCAAAGCAACAAGAAACACATTGTCTACTAAATCAGCAACACCCCTCTTATTAGAACTGCTGAGATTAATTTGCTTTTCATACTTTCCAATAAAGGGAAATTACTTGAGTACAGAGTTTAAACCAACTCCAGCAAACAGAGTACAATGCAACTCTTGCACTTATTTCTGTATTTCAAGGAATACTCCAGACAATTTGCAGACAGGTGCAAGATTTCACTCTTAATCCAGAAAAGCAAATTCATCATGAACTGAGGCATGAGAAACAACAAGAAGCATGAAATAAAAGTGACATCTTAGCATACACCACTGAAATCCTCTGCATGATTTGTCTGGGGATTTTCTTGATATGGATTTTTCAAATGTTTCACTCAGCTATGTTGAGAGCAAAGACTGAATTTTATCAAAGTGCCATGGAAAGACTGGCCTATAAATACAGAACTGTGAGATGCTGGACAAGATCTTAAATGACTTGGAGAAAGTTATTCCAGTTTGTCCTTGTTTTATTCTTACAACAGTAATAATTCTGCCATCTGTGTTTTATATTTTGTGGCAGGTATGCTAAGGTTATCAATCATCTTTAGGTTTACATGTCTGCAACAAGAAGCTTTCAAAGCATTTTACCTGTTCAAAGTTGCACCCTTCCTTTGCAATTAGCTTTATCCAAGTTGTTTTTAGGTATTTCCAAATAAAATAGGAACAACTTCATTCTGCTTTGTTGTTCTTCCCTAATCCACAGCCATTACCAGTTCAGTTAGATTCAGCTTGCACAATAGAATTACCATAACATGTGACTCTCAGCATTCAGGTGAAAGGCTTCTTCCTGATAGATGCAATTGCCAGTGAGATTTTTCTAACCTGGAATTTTTTAATAATGCCAGCTTTGTATTAAAAAAAAAAGCTGAACTACAAAGAGCTATCCTATTTTGGACTGTTGGCTATCTAGGATTGAAGAAATGATGATTTCATTTACTATAATACTGACACTAAGCAGTATCAGACTAAGTTCATAATTCTTTCACCTTATTACAGCAGTAAAATCACATATCTCCTGAGAAAAAGAATAAATTTATGAAGTAGACCATTTCCACCTTGTAAGCTAAAAATATTAAAAATATTTCCTGGTGGCACACATAATAAGGAATTCTATTTCATCAGAAGTTCTTTTAGCTTTCCATGTAGAAAATCAGGTTCTTTGGTTTTAAGCATACAGCAAGCATACTTTGTCCACATGGCTGCTTCAGCCAACCTGCAGTTTATTTGAACTCCCCCAAATCTTATCTTACTATCCAGGAAATCGAGCATTTGACACTGATTTGATTTGCACTTAAATGAGAGCATTATATTAACTAAAAATTTAAAGGTCCCAAGTCCCCAAAATCCCAGACTTTCCTGCCAATAAGTGAGGAAGAAAACTGGCTTAAGACTGAAAGGCAAGAGCAGCCTAAATCCCAACAATCAGCGGCAGCCACCAAACAGACACAGAAATGTTGACTTTATCTGATCAGTTTTGTTATCAGAAAAAAAAATCTGCCCAAGTCACAAACTTGATGCATTTATTAACTTTGGCAACATACACATTGATACACCAAGAAAGGGAAATCTGAAACAAATACACAAAAAGGGCAACATCTTCAGCTGGTGAAAACTGATGCCGCTCTACTGCGTTCGGAGAGCTGAACTGCATTGATTCAAACCATTTGAGGATCACATCTTTTAAAATTTAACCTGCATAGATTTATTTCTTTTTTTCTTTTTGGCAATACTTATAGTTACGCCAGTAAGGCACAAGAGCTAGCCCAAGTTAGGTGTCTTAAGGTGATTATGTCTGGGAGGAGTCACTGATCAAACTAAGCCACAGTGTAAACTGGTGAATCTCCTAAAGTTAATAGGAGTTACACCTATTTGCAACAATGCCAAGCTTGATTTGTAAGTTACAGTATTGAGGACACACTATAGGACGAAGAAGCTAAAATATCTAATTTTGGGCAACTGAAATGACTAATAAAGAGGCCAGAGCATCAGGTTAAAAGAAAAACAGGACAAAGGTATTGGATAGTACAGTGGGGTAGGGTGCAAAGAAGGTAAGAGTGACTGTAGAGACCCCAGAGCACAGTGCTCTCCTCCACTGGTTCACAGCATTCATCTTCCTTGTTTAGCAGTTGTTGGGCTGCAAACAGGCCACTGAAAATCAGTAGTTTCAATCATGCACATCATTATGTGTGTAAAACAATCACATTCAGGATTCTACAAAACCCTGGCCTTTTTTCCAGTGAAATAATTTAGGTAATAAATATTCTCCACCCTGGAGCGGTATAAAACTTCTATAAAAATAGAAACAACATTCTTGGTACAGCAGGTTGCACTTGGAGCAGTTGCTCCCAACTATGGTTTTTTATGTTTTTTTTTCTTTTTTTTTTTTTTTTTGAAAAGTATATAATTTATATATATATATAAAAAATCCCATTATCACCCTGGAGGCCTTCACACTCCAACACTCTATTCTCAGAAAACCAGGACACATCTTTCCTGTGGTGCAGAATTCAAGTGTACATGGTTCACTTCAGTGTATGTTTACTTTTCTAGAGAGATTCAAATAATTAACATAGAAGGGTACCACATGCCAGCATAACTGGGAAATTTGGCAATCTGGCCTTTGAAACTTTGCCACCACAAAATTATTTAAATAATACTGACAGATTTACCTGTCTGCCATTAGTATGGACAGACTGACATCAACTGTTTGATTTTCAATCTAAGAACTCCCCTCGGATGTTACATATCAGGCTTTGTTCTAATTCTGAGGTTTGAGATTCCGGGGTCCCAGTCCCTGGAAATGCCCAACAGATTACGGCACACAAGTGGGGATTCAGACCTGAGCTCTCAGGTTTGATGGGTTTAGTGCTCCTCCTGCTGGAGCAGAACACAAAGTCCTGACCCTACGTCTGACCCACACATGGCATTTAGCAGCTGGCTCCCAGACTGCAGTGTTAGCTAGAGCCCTGGGAAACAGCCTTATAACCCAAGAATACAGAGAAAACAAGGAAAAGGAGATATTATGAGGTAAATTGAACTTCTGTTAAAGACACAGAAATTGTAAACTTCCTCTTGTGACAGAGGTGGATTTTGGTGGTAATAAAATGGAACTCTACACTGATTTCTTGAAACAGCTCAGGCCAGAGTGTCAAAAGTCCTTTGAGCCCCCTAAAACCAGTGACTATTAAAGGCCCTTAGCACTGCACTAACAATTCCACTGGTGTGCAGAAAAAGCGTGTGTTCAGTTAAGGGGTGTGTTCAATTTTCCTTCAATATAAAAGATAACATCTTGTACCAAAAGACAGAAAAAGACTGAATGGCTCAATACTCTGATTCTGCAGTTCCTGGTTTAGCCTGTTCTGCACTGGTACACACCACCTTAAAGGAAAACTGCAGTAGAGAGATACACCTAATTATTAGACCAAGTCACTGCATGAGTTTTGTTCATTAAAAAAAAAAACAACAAAAAACCCCAACAAAACAGGAAGTCATAATTTCAATAAACAATCTGCACTTACACTATGCTCATGAAAAGGAATTCATAGCAATCTCTGCAAAAAAATAAAAGACATTACTCCACAGTAATGGGGAAAATGATCAACTGTTAAGAAGAAAAATTGTCAAAAATTTCTGCAGGTTACCAAGGATCTAAAGTTTCTTGTTTCCAGACCCAGATGTATTCATCCAGACTAAGCTGCCTTTACCTTTCCACAAAACCTAGATGAAGTACATATGTTTTCTTATACATGGAGAAATTCACTGCATCTCAATTAATATTCCACTGTAGACAGAGTGAAATTTTCTGGGCAGAGACATTATCTAATAGTTTTATAAAGTGCTGTGTACATTCACACTGCTATATAAACACTAATTTATATACAGGAAAGAAAAAAAAAAATCACTGCAGTTTTCCTTTGGCTGGTTAATGTGTTCACCCATTTAGCCTGTCTCCTGCTTTAGAGATGATTTAATAAATCCCCACCATGGCATACAGTTAAGGAAATTTCAAAGAGTAGATGGGGCATGACAAAGGCTACATGGACTTAGTTCTTTCTCACCCAGGACTCTGTACTCCTTGCCATCTTTGTTTTCATCAGCTATTCTGTGTTATTTCTGCTTTCCCTTCTCCTCTCTACCCAAAGCAGCGTGGTGTCAATTTCTGCTGCTTTCTTTAACCTTCTCTCCCCACCCTCAAGGAGCTGGCATTGGTCCTTCTCAACACACACTGGTTACAAACACAGCAAACTTCAAATAAGGGAAAAAAAAACAAAACTAAACAAAAAAAAACCTCAGCGATATGGCACCTAAACTCCAAAGTAAAACACTGGAAACAAAAGCACAAACTTGTCCTCCATCCGAAGCGGGATTCTCAGCAGAGGCTGCAGCAGAGTCTTCAAGGGAAGATGTGCCAGATAGAAGGCATGGATCAGCTTCCAGGACTGTAAAAACACAGCCTTAGGGCTTCGAATCACTAAGTGCGCTCCTCTCCAACTTACCAGAAGATCCTTCTCACTCCAGTCCCGGAGGGGAGGGGTGCTCAGTATGGCTTGCTGTCGTTCTTGGAGCGCTTGAGCTGTACTTTCAGCCGCTTCATGCCGATCTGGAAGCCGTTCATTGACTGAATGGCAGCCTGCGCAGAGACGGGATTGTCGTAACTTACAAAACCTGAGGAGAGGAGAACGCACAATTACCCCGTGCCACAGCTGCCCACAATAGCTACTCACAACTGGAAGTGCAGGCACTCACAAGGTCAGAGGGGCTTGCATGAAGTAGCGTTTTCAGAAGCTCACAACCATTTTAGACTCCTCATAACAACTTCTAAAGGCTCTCAAACAAAGCACTGTTTGCTGACATATGAAACTTTGGCCAGAAGTTATACAGAGAAGTTAACATTTTCTAGTCTATAAACAAAATAAGTACTGCTATTTATAAGAACTCATACCTGGGAGAAAACCGAACCTGGAAAATGTTCATCCAGATGCAAAAGCTCATTAAAGATACAAGACTGAAATCACCCTCATGATATTATGGGAGCAGATTTGTTTGGAGTGAAACAGGTGCCAAGGAAGGGTAGCACTGGTACCACTATTGTGTTTAGGTTGCTCTCAGATGGCAGGTTGCATATCATTCCTGGAAAAGATTTTCCTGAAAATAAACTTCTCCAGTGTTTTGAAGGAGCCTATTTTACACAACTCCACTCAATGTCTGGAGTGAGAATAATTCCCACTCCAGTCAATGGCTACGTGTCCATAATAAGTAGGTATTATAGCTGAATGATCAGCATATTTCTATGTTCTCACAAAGCATCAGATTGTCCACATCTTTTGGCTGAAATAGGAAAAAATTCAGGATTTTATTCAGACACAGTGTTATCAAAACCATAGAGAAAGGCTCACCTCTCCTATTCCATCACAAGAAATCTCTATCTATCAAAACAGTCACAAGAGCTTATGGCACTACAAAAATGCAATATGGTACCCACAATAGTTACTTATAAAAATATTAAGAGAAAAAAACTCATAATCATTATGTACTAAGTAGTATATACAAATTATTACTGAAATTATTGAAAAGATAGGAAGAGGCAAGAGAAATAATTATCGCAGGATTACAGTCTGCAAACACAAATAATTATCACAGAATTTTCTGAGTTAGAAGGGATCCACAAATATCAAGGAATCCAACTCCTAAGTGAATGGTCCAAAGGGGGACTGAACCCACAACTTTGGCATTATTAGCACAGTGCTTTAACTAACTGAGCTAATCTCAGGGAGAATTAGCTAGAGCCAGAACACTGTCATAAGGCACAATAGTATGAAACTGCGAAAAGCAAAAAGTCACACTGAAAATCAGGAAAATATAGTTTATTGCTGGAAGTGTTTGGTTTATTTATTTTTTAGGAATATATAGAGATTCCCAATGTACTTAGCAACTAGACTAGACAATATACTGAAAAAGAGATTACTATAAAAGCCACCTTTATACAGATAATGATTTATAGAATGACAAAATATCCTCAGTTGAAATGGATCCACAAAGATCACTAAAGCCCCTGCACAGGACTGAGAATTACACTGTTCGTCTGAGAGCACTTTCCAAACACTTCTTGAACTCTGTCAGGCTGGTGCTGTGACCAATTCCCAGGGGAGCCTGTTCAGTGCCCATGCCCCATCTGGGAAGAAACCTTTTCCTAATATCCAACCTAAACCTCTCCTGACTCAGTTTCAGGCCTTTATCTCCAGTCCTGTCATTGGTCACCAGAGAGAAGAGATCTGCCTTACTCTTTCCCCTTGTAAGGAAGCTGTAGATCCAACATACCAAAACACTTGCTTAGATTGGTCTGCTTGTCAATGAAAACCTTGGCAGAGACGACATTTCCAAATGGCATGAACATCTGCAGCAGATCCTGATCCCCAAACTCCTGGGGAAGATGGTAGATAAATAGATTGGCTCCTTCTGGACCTTCAAACAAGTAGGAAAATAAATTCAGAAAGAACATGGATACCACATACCCCCTGCACAAAAAAAAGGTGGAAGAGCCAGTCAAGACAAATTTTCTAGATAAAACAATGAAACTGCTATTTACAGTACTGCAGAGCACTTGATTCCAGAATAAATGAGCATGACCCCTTGCTGGGACTGATCACTCAAATAATTCTCGCTCTTTCTGTCCACTTTTGTTTGTACTTCACACATTGTACTAAAACTGGTTCAGGGACATTTGCTATAATGACAGCTGAACAGTAAGTTTGAGTGCTAGATGTTGACTGAACAAAAAATGGCTACACAAAACTTGTGGTCCCAAACGAACTAAGTAAATTTCCAAACAAAATATGAATAATCACATTGTTTGTAATCTGACAGATTCTCTTCTAAACATGCTACATTCTGCTGAAAACTTACTCCTACATTCTACATTACTTTACACTATATATTAAATTTAACCTGAATTTGAAGAGTGAAAAGACTGGCATAAGTAGCTGTTGGAAGAGGTGAAGGAACCAGAAAATAAAAATTAATAAAACCACATCTGATTCTCTGACAGTGGGATATATCAGGCTGTAGACTCTGAGAACATGCAGGAATATGATTAAGGAAGCACTTAAGATGAAACAAACCCCAGGAGAAACATCCTGTATAAAATCTACTTTGGGCAGCCCTTGGTAGAAAGATCCCACAGACCTTTTTTATCACCAGTAACTCCTGGATTCTAAAAAATGACACCAAATAAAAGATCTGCAGGTAAGGTAGGTGCAAGGGCTAAGCTTGCCCTTTTGAAAACCCCTTTCAAGTTGTTTCTACAGCTTTCTGCCTACCTTCTTTTTGACTTCCTGCTGCACCAATACTCTGCTGTGTTAAGAGACTCTGGTTATAGAGTGTGGGCAGTGCAGCAGCAGCATATTGCTGGATTCCAGAATAAGCCTGTGTGAGGGCTTCCATTGTGCTGCCTGTTCCATTTGAGAGACCACCACTGCCAAGTCCTCCATTTAAGGCTGCCATTCCTGTATAAGAAAGAAGAAATAAAAGATGGCTGAGTGCTTCCACTGAGCCAGATCAATAACATTCCAAAGGCTCTGCATGATTACAAAAAGGAGGGTGCAGAAAAAATCACCCCAGAGACCTATCACAGGCTGAGGAATGATAATCAGCTATTCCCCCAAGCCACCACTACACACAACTTACCTGCTAAAGAGCTAACGTTGAGACCAGCTGTAGCACCTGCCAGTGTCTGCAATGCTCCAAGAGAAGCCATTGGATTAACAGAGGAGCTGCTACTGGAACTAGGTGAGGAACCTGCTATTAAAATAAAACAATTAAACTTCAACTAATATTTTTTTGTCCTGATAATTCAACTTCTTCATTATGTTATTCCAGTAGAAAAAACTAGTAAGGAACAAATTCAGGCAACACAGGATATTTTATGTAAAAAAAAAAAACCCAAACCCACACAACTTGATTAATCATACTGCTTATATGTTCTAAGCCCTTCCTACATTTTAAAAAATTTCTACTTCATCATAACACCTACTCTTTGTAGCAGTAATCATGTCAGTAAGTGTAAGACGTGTAAGATTGAGACATAATATAAATGTTGGCTAAATTCTGTATCTCAGCATAAGGTAACCAGCAGCGATGCCCTCTTTCCTGCTGCCTAAAGTAAGAGTCACTTGCTATGTATTAACATTTATCCTTGAAATGTCACTCAAGGTGAAAAAGACCTGCAACATAGATACTAGGGACATTAAAGAAGGCTGAACATATGGTTTTCCCATACTGCCACACGCCCAGATTATTTTGACACATTAAACAATTTTCTATTAAAAATCCTGCTGCCACAGCTGGGGCTAGGACTGGGAAAAGTCTTGAAATGTACATCCAAAAATAAGTAGTCTGTCCTCTATTCCAGCAACATCTTCAACTATATCGACTCAGTAAGAGAAGTATACCAATATAGTACCTAGGACAGTAACAGCTTACATAGCCCACCAAATTCTACACGAGGTGGAGTTAGTTCTACAGAAGTCAACATCGAAATCACGAGAAAAGAAGTTTTCAAAGCTCGTATGTCAAAAGAAAAAAGATCACATTGAGGTCAACTACAAAGATTTATGGACATGATAAAATAAGAAATGCACAGTATTTTTATGATTATTATACAGCAGTGTTTTTTCTAAAAGCTTTACTACTACTACAGAAGAAAAGCACTACTACAGAAGAAAAGCTATCTGTATTGCTATTAATCAGGAAGTTTATATTTGCTGCACAAGATGCACTAGAAAATATTTATGGCTGCTAAAAATTAAAAGATACTGAAGACTGATGCTATAAGGGCATCTTGTACTCTGCTTGCAAGAGGAATTTATCAGTTTGACCAAGGAGGTAAGAGAAGAACTGAATTTGAGGCATTTCAGTTTTCCTCATGTTTTTGTGATTCTTAATTATGCTATATACATCCATTAAAACTTATAAAACAATTGTTAGCATCTTTCAAGAAGTTTCACACACACACACAACATATTTACCACTTCATGTTTGTGGCACAGTCTCTGCTGGGGTAGGATACTGGAACTATTTAAATGAAATACAGCCTAACAACCCCCTAAAAAAAGTAGCTGTATCTAACCAAAGCTGAGAGCTGCACTTCAAATCACTTTTTGTAATAACAGATGGAATGACAAACCTCCCCTAACACATGTTAAGACAAACTCTCCAACTAAGTAAAAAATTGAAAGACAATGTCCCAAACTATTTTAAGATGCTTACTTTGATGAAAAGGAGACACTTTTTGTCTTACTATCAGTAGTATATTAAATGCTGGGAAAAACCAGAAAATAAGTTACAGTATAACCCTCAAGCTGGTAGAAAAGTTAGCACAGCTGGCTGAATAAAAGCCAGAGTTCAGAATCATACAGTTACCTTGATTTTAGAGTATCACTTGTTTCTGCAACATTTCATTGCTGATCTTTATAATTCAAACAGACACCATATTTGACAGATGAGACCACCATTTAAAAGCCCTTCCAAATGTATCCCCAATAAAATAGCAGCAGATAAGGATAAAAAGGCTAGAGAACAAAGTGAGAGAGAAAAAGGATACCTTCCCTACTTTAAAAAGCGGTGATTTTAAATAATTTAAGTTAAACCACTAAAAAAGCTGATCACACAGTTATTTTTAGTTTGGCTCTTTTATCAGAAATTTCTTTAGGCAAAACAAGAAAGCTTTAGTAGTGAAAATGCCAAAAAAACTGAAGACTCATCTGTATTTTCTTTATCCTATGTACCTAGGAATTGAAGACAGCATCCCATTTCTGATGATGACAAAAGGCAGATAAGTAACAGTAGAGAAGAAATAGAGGGCAGTTACAAAGGAATGCCTCCTGTGTATAACCTATATACCAACAGAGCCATTTGTGAATCCAGGATTTTTTCAGCCAAAATCAATGTCTCTGTAAAGTTACAATTTTCATTCATTAATTTCAGTGCAATGTGAAAACCAAACTGTTGGACTCCACTATGTTCTAAGGCACAACTTCTGCAATTTAATAATGCACTATGCTAAGAAAAATCTGGTTTTTATTTTTAAATTATCAGGTGACAATCTGATATCCTGCAATTCTGTTCTTGAAATATCTAATGACTATTTTTTCCCTATTCATCTTCATCACAGCAGTAATGTATTTGTAGGTCATAATCATATCCTTCTCCCATGTCAGTCTTACATTTTTCAGACTATTCCTAGGGAAGGAGTTCTACCGTTCTAGTCAGCATTTCTGTTCTTCTGTTTTCCTTGTTATATTTGAGATCAAAAAAGAGAACAAAGCAATGGGGATGGAAAATCAATATTATTTTATATGTGTTCTTGATTCCATTCTTAATTCTTTACATTGTTTCTATGCATTTTTTTGTGGGTTGCTGGGGTTTTTTCTTGCTACTAAGGCTATGTTTTCTTAGATCTATATACTGAATAATATCTAGTAAAAAAGGTTAACTCTAACAGAAGTAGCTGAAAATACTTAAGAAGGTTTTTGGCAAAGTTGAATATGTAATTAGGAACAGCTTTGTAGAAAGATACTGGAAGACATATTATTAGCAAGATAATGAAACTTTGACACAGACATGAAGTAACAACTTGTGGAGGTAGGTAAACTGAGAGAACAGTAAGCCTGTCCTAATTGAATCACATAGACCTGAAGAAAAGTTAAAATTCAGGCAATGAATCTGACCGAACTGTACTTGAACTAGTTCCAGTAAAACAAGAAATGCTCTGCAATCTCTGAAAATAATTTTGCCAGAAACACATCAAGGCCAGGAAAATCATCTAAGCTTTGTTGGACTTCCAAGGTTGCCTTTAGAAGGAAGAGAAATGGAAACACACTTCAGTATTTGCAACCATTCTATTTTGTTCTGCCCAGGTAATTCTTCTTGGTGTTCAAATCAAAAAGATGGCAGACAAGACATTCCTTGTATCCTGAGATACAGTGCAGATGAAAGAAAATCAAAAAGGCAACTATGCAGAAAGACTGTCTGGATTTTTCCACCAATTATGCAATTTGAGCAGAGATGTCCAAATAAGCATCAGGTGAACATTTGGACGACAGATGGAGAGAAGTCAAGGAGTTAGTCACCTCACCTGCAGTTAGGTTTTAAGAGGTTATCACAGTAGATGTTGCCATATATCCCTCAGGCACTTACTCACACATGCTACTGAACTGCTTATATACTGGGCTTCTTCAAGGTCTGGGTGTGGTTCAGGAGGAACAGATGTTGTCTGTGCAGTGCCCAACAGCCTTCTATGTGAATACATAGATTCCTTGAAGACTAAAGAGTTAAAAACCTGTATAATTACAGGAAGCATCATGGGATCGAATGTGTCTGTACACATTGAGGCTTCCACTAATCCCAGTTTGAGTGTAGTTTTAAAAGGTGAAACATATTTATACCTCCAACAAAAAGCATTGGAACTGTTTCAGAATTTGGTGTCAGTGACTACTTATAGACTACATGCTCTCCAAAACTTTTTGTTACTTTTGAACAAAGCTAATCTTTACTCTTTAAAATTGTAATGAAATACAATAGTGCGGGCTTCATGTTACAAGCTTTTAAAGAGTTAATTGATAGATCTGTATAGGATATAAATACAAATGATCCATCATGATAACTGAATTGCTGACACACAACCATTTATTGATATTACTGATGATCAGAAGGTTATTTGAATTTAGCACAGAAAGCATTGACAAATGGGCTGCTTCCCACCCCGTAGCCTCTCCGTGAGCATGAAAAAAACGGAACAGAGTCCAGAAGTGTATCTCTCATCACAGAAAAAGGAACCTGCATAATTTTGTGGAACAGCCAAAATTCACAGAGGGGAAGCCAATTCCAAAGAATCCCTCAGTAACAGCATAACTTCATTCGAAAGGGACCTCTGTGGATCATCCTGTCTAACAGTCTGCTCAAAGCTGATCTAATCTGAATCTGAAAAAGTCCTTTCCAATTGCATTTCTAGTCTCTGAAATGATGGAGATTTCACAGCCCCTCTGGAACCTTGTTCCTGAGCTTGATCACTTTTGCCATTAACTTTATTTTGCTATCAAATCAGAATTTTCTCAGCTGCAACTTCTGTCCATTGCCCTTGTCCTTTCACTGCACACTTCCAAGAGGGGGCTGTCTCTTCTTTTTCTAGCACATCTGACATTTGAACTTTACAACTTTTCAGCCCTCGTCCACCTCAACAAAACAGAGAACAAACTTGATGCAGTCATCAGACAAGAGAGCCGAAAAATGCCAGTCACAACAAAATGTAACCTGACAAAGCATGAGGAAATGCAGGAGAAACTGTCAGATATATTCACTTTCACACTTCCCTTATGATAAAAAAGCATTAGTGGGTTACGAATGCAGCTATTCTGTAGTCTGAACTCTTCATAGTTTTTTGTTTCCTTTATTTTCTATTAAATTATGGAATAGGATACATAGCTGTTAGTCAAGATAAATTTTAGTATCTCAATCTTTTAAGGATTGCAGACCACAATGTTTTTATGTAAAAGATCTCTTGCAACAGAACACTCCTTGGACTAATTCTTTCTTGGGTATTTCTTTAAGTGGAAAACTGTGCAAAGCACCCATGGTTTAACTCCCAGTCATGTGACAGAAGGTTTTCTCAACAGCTTTTCCTTGTAATCTCTTTATAATCTCTTGTCCAGGCTCCTTGGTCCTCCTACGCAATTCAAAAACTACCTGTGGAAGATTAAAACCACCTGCCTCCAACCCTCTTTGGTCTGTCACAATCACAGGTGAGGATGCCAACTCCGTAGGACAGAAGCCAGAGATACTGGAAAACTGACATCCTGAAAATACAGGGTTTCCCTTGTATGCCAGGATTTAGTAATAACTCAAAATAGGATAGAAATAACTGAGTGGAATATGGATCTTCATGTGTAATAAAACTTAGAATGCTTGCCATAACCATAACCGAATTTATTTTTAGTTTTTTGCTTGCTGCATTTAATGATCACATTTAGCAGTAAGGCAGCAAAAGAATGCTACCTGGACATTCTAGTATCTCTGGTTAAGGTATATAACCTGAAGTTAACAAAACCCAACCCAAAACAAACAAAACACAAAAAAGCAACACAAAGGGAAGATACTGATTTTTATGTGCGACACATACACTAAATTCTAGAGAACTGCTTCCCAGGAAAAGTGCTAGGTGCCTGTTTATTCTACTTTTATGAGGAAGTTATAATATTCTTGTCTTCACTAATGGAATATAAACTGTACTGTTCTAGTGCACAGAACACATTACCTCATGCTAAAGACATTTTCTGTTTCCATACTGAGAGGAACAGGGTGTATTTACCACAGTGCCTGCCTAAAATGACAGATAAACCAAATATGCGATGAGATAGTAAATGACACGATTGGAAGGAGGTCACCTACCTTTCTGCTTCATGATGACCTCAAAAATTCTTTTTACTCTAAATTAGTCTGACCATTTGGAGGAAGAGATACAGCAGGTAAAAAAGCTTTTGCTGGTGGCAAAGATATCTACTCTAAACAGAGGCCAGTAAACTGTTCCTCTATTAAAGACCAACACAAAACAAATACAAAAATGCCAAAAAGGGAGAGACAAAACAGGTGACGTGTCCTGAAAGGACTTCCAGGGCCATGCACGTCAGGCTACAGCACGGGCAGTCTCTTACCTGAGCTGGTGAGCACACTCAGGGGGCTGCTGGAGGAGGTGAGCGCAGCGGTGCCGCTCGGCGTGTTCTGAGCTGCGCTGGCCGCAGCTGCCAACGCAGCCAGGTTCTGTAACTGCATCGCATTCAGTCCTGCAACACAGGGAACAACGCCGAGTTTCTCCTGTCACAGCCACCATCACCCAAGTGTAACAGATCCAGAAAGCTCATCACAAGGCACGGATGGGAAGGAGCTTAAAAGCAACAGGCTTAATACTAGTTTACCAATCTTTTCTACATTGCAATTCCTTGCTATAATTGAAAATCTTTTTCCCTGCCCAGACTGATGTGATTTGGGAAAAGGCCAGTTAGTCATTATGCCAGATGGAGACTCCAAAGTACAGGAATTTTCAAGCAGTGTTCGCTCCAATCAACAAAAGCATAGGAGTTAAATCAGGGTCTGAGAGCTCCTGTGCAAGCTAGAGAACTTGCCCAGACACCAGGCCAATAACTTCTCCCACTCTCAGGTCCCTCCACACTCTTTGTATGGGGACAGCAGTAGTGGCAAAATTCTTTCACGAAGGCCTCAAACCACAGAGGCCACAAAGTCATAGCTTCAACCCACCACCAGCTGAGCATCAGCACGTTTTGTTTGGTCCCCCTGGCAGCCAAGAAGCAACAGTCAATTGTGAGACAACTGTTAAGTGGCAGCTCGTGACCACAGGATCAGCCAATGTATGTGTAGGCTGGTCAAGCTCACTGGCAAGAAAAACAGGAAACTTCAGGCACGTTGTGTGTAGGGAGCACAGAATACTGCAGGGGGAGGAAGGGACCCCTGTGTTCATGAATTTTACTGGTCAATTTATTAATCTGACTCACCTTCATTTTGAGCCACCATTTTTGAATGAAATTATTTGGTCAGTACTGACAGTATTTTGCCTCTTTTTCTGCCAGATGATTCATTAAAATGGATCTCCTCCTGAATTCTGTATTCTAACCATCCTTTGGTAAACTAGCTCCATTCTTTCAATTCTGCCTCCCTTCACTTTTCTCTTATATTCCATTCTTTGTCTCTACCTTTGATTATTTTAACAATTCCTCCTCTCTTCATCTGACTTCAGAAAATCTCTTAATACTTATTCCCAACATAACTAAAAACAAAACTAAATCAATCACCCTTCATTTAACAACATCAGAACATCCTAAGCAGAGGTGCTACCTCATCTTTTGGATACTTAGTAAGATCTTGAGAGCAAAGCACACTAATTATTAACTAATTATTTTCTAAAGTACTTTTAATACCTTTAGTATAGTTTGTTTGGGTTTTTAAACTCTTTTTCAACTGTTTTTTGTTTGTGGCAGGACCTGTTTTCTTTGGCAAATTCAGTTTCCAAAACACGTGTATTCTGCCTTTATTTAGATTCTCAAGATTCCATTGTAACATAAAAGCATGAAGTTAAAATCAGAAAGTTTTCTAATTTGCTTTTGTTGTGCTACAGAGGGTTAAAAGTACAAGTGTTGGAGGTAATGAAGAACAGACCAGCTTGTTCCTTAGTGAAGCAGTTTGTCATGTGCACACTGCACCTGTCCTTTCGTCATCACACTGTTTTCCCATCTGCTTTCAAACAGTGTCGAGATTAAATTTTGTCTACAAAGTCTGATATAGTTTGGGATCCAATTACCTACTTAATTTTTCTTTCTATGAATTTCAAGAAAGGAGATCAGCTGAGATATTATCAAGACCTTAGAACTACAACATTTTTGGTAGAGAATCACAGATTTGGAATAACCATGCAACATACTACCTGTATGTCTGGTTTCTCATTTTTTAGGGTTTGTTTGTTTTCTTTTTTTTTTTTTAAATAGTGAAGACAGAATTACCCTGGGAACTTCTAAATCTCAGCTAGTTATGCCCTTCCCTCTGCCCCCAGTCCTTACTGCTGTACTTTCTTCTTTATTACATCTTGTTTTTAAGCAGACATGAGAGGGGGGAAAAAAGGCAAGATCTTGTGCATAACAACAGGTCATCCCCACACAGGATATTAGTGAAATTTAAGAAATAAGTGAAGTTTTTAAAAAAATTGCTATTTGCAAGAATCTTAGACCTAACAGCTCTGAAGAGATCTAACATAAAAGTCAATGTAGGAGGATGAATTTAGAACCAACTTCCAGTATACATCAAAATTCTTAAAAATGAAAATATAAGTTTGCAAATGCTTGTAATTGTCACTGAGGGATGCACCAGCCAACACAAGTCAGATCTACAAAGACACTTTTGGATGAACTTCTGCACAGAAAGGGCACGTGATATTGGCAACCACCGTTAAACTCCAGGAGGCAATTTGAGAAGTTAAGTCTTCAGTATTAAAATCAAAACTATAGCTTTTTCTGCCAGCAGAAGAATTTGGAGAATGTGGTGAATGGAGTTGCTAACATGTGTTTTATTATTCCCAACGGTGTGAAGACAAGTGGGACAACCAATTTTCAGCCCCAGGACTGCTATACTCAGTGAATATTCTAACTAGCAGACCACAGCAAGGAATTTGGCTCATATTTGTGAAGCTGATTTTCCCTAATAGTAAGGTATAATTAACTGTAATTCAAATTAATGAATAAAATAATCTGAATCACTAGCTCACATTCCTAACAACAGTGTATTTCCAACTTAAATGCTTTGTCCTTAAATGCATTGAAAATGGGAAAACTAAAAATCCAGAATCACTGAAAACATGTGTATTAGTAAGTGCCTATTTCACAACACAGCTCTTCTTCACATATGCACTTATTTGGATGAAAACAAATACAGACAGCATTCTTTTTGCTACCCATAAGGGAAGATAATTTTAAATTCCAAAGGCTGGGGAGATACCACCACTTACCTTGGGGACAACAGTTAGCTAAGATTAAGAAGGAACATCCACACTTGTAAGCAGAGAATTCCTGTCATTTCAAAGGAGTAGGCAAACTCAGGACTACTTATTCCAAATGAGATTAAAATGCCTACAAGTCTTTTGGCTACTTTGTCTACCCATGTTCACTATTGTTTGGCACTGAATCTGTCTTCTGGTGGAAGAAAACTCACCTCCCATTGGGTGGAGGCTGCTTAGTGTGTTCAGGTTCCCAGATGAAGCAGCTGCTGTCTGCTGAAGGAGCTGCAAATAAAGCTAGACATTACACCAAAAAACAAAACAAGAGTGAGAGTGAGGGCTGGCTCTGCTTCTGGGAGAAACTGCATCACACCACAGCCAGAGCGCCGTCACACATGAATTCCTGCAGCCCATGCACCACATCATAGCAAAGCATTAAGAGAATTCCCCAAACAACACAGCCAGAGCACCACCACAGTGAAGCTCCCTGTAGCCCATGCAGCACACTACAGCCAAAGCAATAACACAATGCTTTCCTCACTCAACACCAGCAATGCTGAGGGAAAATTATAGCCAACACATCAAGACAAAACCAGCAGAATCAGAAGTGAGAGAGAATTCTTATTCAAACCACTTAAGGCAGGATTGCCATCTCTAAGGATATGCTACCTCAAAAAAGACTTTACAGCTATCACTGCCAGCATGGGACAAATGGCAATGCCATGACAAAACCAAAGAGCCACCAGGAGAGGAAACCTCCTCTACTTTCCTTATGCACAATAGACATAAGAGACATTTCAAGCTTTAGCTCAGAAGGCTTTTAGAGATTTCCAATTCCTTCTTCCGTTAGCTAGCTGTTATTAAAAAAATTATAATCTACCAAAACTAAAAAAGTAGTAAGAGAATTTCCCCATTCCAACTATACACTGTACCAAGAATGAGACTATATTTTCATTTTCTCTTCCTCAGACTTTATATTGCATGAATACAGTTGTCAGAGCTACTCTGGCAACCCTCCTGAGTCACAGCACATCAGTTTTTGAAAAGTTCATCCTTTAGGGACCCAGCAAAATCAACTGAAATGAAACTGCATTCTACCCTCTGTTACATCATTTTTGTTAAGACAATAGCTTCTCTCTTTTTTTCAGTAGGGTTGGCTTTTAATTTTTAATTTTTAAAAAACTTTTAAATTTTTAAAATTTAATTTTTAATTTTTTAATATTACTATTTTATATTGGCTGTTGTTTGGGTTTGATTTACTCTGCTTCCAATCTGATAATCTTTTCTATTTGGACAGCACCAAGTACTGTTCCAGGTTTCACTGGAAAAGGATGACAGAAATAAAGGAAAATTATAAAGGAATACAAGAACTGTGTCATCAGATAGACAAGAAAAAGACATTTGTATGGTAAACGTTGAGGCAATACTGTATAAACAAAAAACACATTCTACAGAATGCAGGAGAAAAGCCCAAGGTTTCAGTAATTAGGGCTACTGTGACTGGGGTTGAAATCTTCCCATAAAAGTATCCCAACTAACTGAGAGCACATAATAAAATTCCATCTTTCTCATCTACAAAATGGGGCTTAAGAATCCAACTCCTAACCACCAGGAGCCTTCTAAAAATTAATATATTAAACACTGCAAGACAGTCAGACACTCCAATCCCTGAAAAGATGAAAAGAACCCAAATGAGAAACTCACTGCTAAGTACTGGGGTCCAAGTGTGTTGAGACCAGCCAGGTTTCCCCATATTGAGGCAGCACTGATCTGTTGCATTTGTTGCTGAAGTTGCTGAGCAATTCGTTTCTGCTCTTTGTCCTTCTGCGTGTCTGCAAATTTTACAACAATGGGAGAAGAGCAACCCTGCAAACAGCAATTCAAACAATTACATACCTGCTATCCCCAGCAGTCACAAAAACACTGAATTAAGATCTAGTGATTGGAAGCATTCCCCTCCTTCTCTAAGCATACATACAGACATATATATATATATATTTTTTTTTTTTTTTTTTTCAAACAGCACATTTCATCAAAAGGCTCCAAATCTTATTTGCTTTTAATTCTATTTTGTATTGTGGTATTTTCTCTGCAGATGAAGCTTCTATCTCAAACTCTAAAAATAGAGCAAAACAAACACAAAGGTCCAGGAGCAGTTTTTGTGAAGAAACACCAACTTGTCTTTTTCTCTGCTCTCTAGTCCCTGAAACTCCATAGTGACTGCCTGACAAATTACATCTGCTCCTGACACCCACTAACTTGTTTTTACCTCCATGGTTTGTGCTTGGTGCATTGCTTTGATTGCTGTTTGTGCCATGGCTCTTGTTGTAAAAGTCACAAATGCACAACCTGGGAAAGAACAAAAAGGATCAAGTTGTTCACTACCTCCACAATTATTGCGATGAATACAGGAAAGAAAATGTAAGGGCAGGGAGGGGGTGTAGGTGGGAATCACAGAAAAAGCTCAAATGCCAGGTTGATTTGCAAAAGGCAGCATCCAGCATCCTCAAACTGCCAAAGAAGCCTTTTGCTTTGCTTACCTCGGCTCAGGCCATCCGGGCCCCGTAATATCCTGCATTCTTCAATCTGCCCAAAGGGGGAGAACATCACTCGAATATCATTTTCATTGCACTTCTTGGATATCATTCCAATAAACAACTTCCTATCTTCTACTGCTAAGGAATTGAAAGATAAATAGTATTACCAGAAAATATGTGCTTACTAGATCTTAGGTCTTCTCCATTAACTGCAGTTATTTCCCTTGTATTTAGGTATGGGGTTATCAAAACCAGATTCCCAGTAATGGACTGTGTCTTCAGTTCAAGAGGATGAATAGGAGGTACTTCAATGAACCTGAGAGATGTCTGTTTTATGATTTTATGTTTATGATTTTCTGACTAATTTTAGCTTGTGAAGTCTGTGAAAAACAGGAATAAAAAAGAAAAAGGTATGTCAGATTCAGCATTTCCCTGTATCTCCTCAGTTCTAGGTGAGAGAAGGCTTAAATGTGGTTTATTGGACTATTTTCAGTCTTTCCTCTGCTTATTCTACTTTTAGACTACCAACGTATACCTAACTGCGTATAAACAAGAAAGTGAACTGCAGAAAGCTTCTTTTTAGCCTCATGCCAATCACCTAAATTTAGATATGCCCACTTCTTCATGCTCCTCTCTCAACAGTAGAAGCAACAGCAGTTGCTGAAACAGAACACTTTTACTTCTGTTAGTGATATGCCCATTCTGATCTGCACCAAAAGCACAAAAATAACACCTCAATCCAAACCACAGACTGTGTGGTACCATTTCTTGGCTCTAAACACTGATGCTATTAGATATATTAGAGTTGAAGAATACCTTTCAGTGTGCAGACTGTTTTAAAATAAATGGTTCAGAAAGACATTTCTCTCAAGTTTTCAGCTAGCTGTTATCAATATCAGCTGAGGGTCACTTGAGTGAGTGGGGCAAATTTGAATTCAGAGCATAATTTTATACTCTTGATTTACTTATTTAAGGATGCTAATCACCTCTGAAACACTTTCTTTTAAAGGATGAAGTGAATTATTCAGAATATCATTTGCAAATATAAAAACAGTTTAGATATACAATATTCATCACAGTATAAAATATAGTATGATGAAGGCTCTAGAACACTTTGAAGCTTCAATAAAGTCTTCTCCTATTCAGTGCTACAGGTGAGGGGAAATCAACTTATTTGTTGAGTCTTCTATGATGCTGGAAAGAAACACTCCAAACTATTCCAGCAGACATGACATGGCTTTAACTGGCCATTAAATCTTAACGTTGTACCCAATTCATTTTCTGGTCTTAGAGCAGGAAGCTGCTTTCAAATTCTTCCAGCAGTCCATTTTAGTTCAAGAGATCCAGAATCCCTTGTCTTGGTGGCAAGCTCTAATACTTTCATAACTAATGCTTTCTTGTTTATTGTTGCCACCTTCACTTTTTATTAACACCAGAGTTAAATAATAGCCTCAGAATTACCATCCTAAAATTCCACTGAATACTTTTTTCACTTTCCATTATTTTCCCAGGATATTTGTATGTGTGTTTGTATGTAATGCAAGATCAGTTCTGGTTTGGAGAACATATTCTGCCCTTCTCCCAAAAATACTTCAGAAGAATTACTCCTTTCTAGATATATTTACACAGGAACATGTCCTGTATACCCAAGGAGGAATCTGCAGATGGAATTGCTTCTACTATATGTTACCCATACATTCCATCTTCTGTTTTCAATTATATTAAAAGGTAAGCTTTCTCAAACCAGGACTATCTTCTCCATGATGCAACACAAACTACTGCAAATGAAGAAAATAAAATTTGGCTGAGCCTAGAAAGGCTAAAACTACAGGATGGTAAACACTTTCTTTGCTTAGGTTGCAGCTATACAGATACACACATATTTGAACATGCATGTGTGTATGTACATAAGCTCACAAGGAAATGCATGGGTAAATGATCATTTACCCAGTGGTAGGTGCTAAATTCTTAATCCATCTGAAATGGCCACTGTGCAGAAATACTCCGTTTTTCTTCTCTACTGAACTGCTGTTAATTCTCAACCTCTCCTTTATGCTACAATAAGTATTTTTGACTCCCACCCTAGCTGCAACAGGCCTTGTTGCACATCGGACAAACACCTGAAAAAGCATTTCTAGATTTCATAAAACCATAGAACAGTTTGGTTTGGAAAAGACCTTAAAGATCACCTATTTCCTCTGACTAGACCAGGCTGCTTAAAGTCCCATTCAGACACTTCCAAGGATGGGCACCCACAGTTCCTCTGGGTAATGTGTTCCAGTGTCTCACCATCCTCACAGTAAAGAATTTCTACATAAAATCTAATCCAAATGTCTTTCAGTTTAATACTGTTATCCCTTGTGCTACCACTATGCTCCTGGATAAACAATCCCTCCACCTCCTCCTTGTAGGCCCCCTTCAGGTACTGGAAGGCTGCTAGAAGGCCTCCCTGCAGCCTTCACTTCTCCAGGTGGAACAGCCCCAACTCTCTCAGCCTGTCTTCATAGGGGAGGTGTCCATCCCTCTGATTATCTTAATTGCGCTTCCCTGAACATGCTTGAGCAAATATATGTCTTATGCTGGGGGTTCCAGAGCTGGATGCAGTACAACAGATGGGGGTCTCATGACAGCAGAGAGAGAGAATCACCCCCTCAACCTGTTACTCCCTCCTTTAGATACAGCCCAGGATATGACTGGCTTTCTGGGCTGCAAGTGCACACTGCCTGTTTCTATTCATGTTTTTCAGCCACCTAGTCCTTCTCTGGGCTGTCCTCAATCCACTCATCACTCAGCCTGTATCCATGTGCAGGATTTGGCCTTGCTGAACTTTATGATGTCGGCACAGGCCCACCTCTCCAGCCTGTCAAGGCACCTCTGGATGGCTTCCTTTCTCTCTAGGGTATCAACCCCAGCACTCACCTTGACATCACCTATAAGCTTGCTGAGGATACATTCAATCCCACTGTCCATGTCCCCAACAAAGATTTAAACCACCTTAGTACAAAGAAGAACTCACTGGATGTTTCCCTAACTGACAACATGGTTCTACACAAGCAGCAGCAGGGGAGATACTCTGAGTCATGGAATTTGAGAGACATCACTCACATTACCTATTACTGAAAATGAACCCTTCTGTTTCCATTTTTTCTTTTAATAAAACAGGCCACCAATTCAAGACTTCATAAAAAGCTGTTAAGCAAAAGGGAAACCCTCAACATTGCTGAATAGCACAAGGGATGACACCAAACTGGGACTTTAGTAAAGCTTACCATTACTCTTTTCACTGTCAGCTGGTTTCATCTGGATAGGATGGTGCATCTAAAACGTAAAAAGATTATTTAATCCCAGATACATTCAGTTCGTACTATATGAAATACATCCCATAAGAACTGTGAAAGAAAGAAATTATAGTCTAAGTTGCCTCTAGAGAGGTGCATATATAACACTACAAAAATTCCAAGAAGAAAGGCTTTGCTAATCATATGCCATCATTCCTCCTCAGAGTATTATAAAAGCCATGCCCACCCACTTCACTACTGTATCATTCTTTTAAATACTCCAAAATTCTCCTAATATCTGTTATCATATAGCTCTCATATCACCAATCTTTTGAATAGAGTTTTACATTATTTTAGGTCAACATAATGTGTTTGTGCTTCAGTGGTGCTGAAGCTCAGAGAAATAAGACAGTTGTGAAGAAAGCAGGGCTCTGCTCTTACCCCTGGGAGGATCTTCATGTTGTGAAGAGCATTCTGTGCTTCTAGTGCAGCTTTACGGGTATAAAATGTAACAAAACAGCACCCTGCAATTGAAAAAAAATGTTACCCAGGAAAGAACAGTCAATCTTGGAGTGCTGTACAGAAATTGCAAGTCCCACTTCAATCATTCCAATGTAAAATGTATGATAAATAGAAGAAGTTAGGCATTGAAACAAGTAGGTGCTACTATTCGTGACAGTTTAAAAAAAAAGATTTGCAGGTGTAATACAATAGAATATGTTTAGAACTGACCCAGCATCACTATTACACCATTAAAACAAATACTTAGATACATCTGTTGGCTAGTTCATTTTCAAACTCAATTACTTCCTAGTAGCAAAACCACACCTAGCTTCATAGGAAATACTGAATATAACTGAACTGCAAATCCAGGCACAAAATTTAGTAAGGATTTAATTCAAGTATTCAATTAACACAAACAACTAAAACCCCAATTTCATATTTATCTGAACCTGTGTCCCATCCAGCAACATTATGGTCATATCACAGCATCGCAGTGATGTTCTGGAGCAAGAGTATTATTGGATGCTCTGATTTGCAATTATAATCCACACTCCTCAAGCACCTCCATCATGCTGAGCTCTAAAAGAAATTATGATTTTTCTGAGCTCATGTAATAACTGGTTCACAGTTCAAGTACAATTAGACAAACACACCTAAGACTTCATGAAGGCTGGGCCTGCATGCACACCTGGTCACACAGAGTTCCTATGGGGCTGCATGAATAAGCACACAGCTAAGAGTGCAGCTATGTCAAAGTGGCTGAAACCCCAAGTCTCACAAGTACAGAAGTTCTCACCTTTGCTTTGAGGAGGGTTTTGGCTCCTGTCCCGCAAGACATTGATTTCATAGACAGCACCATACTGTTCAAAAAGTTCTCTTAGATCCTTCTCACACCAGCTCCGTGGGACTTGACCCACAAACATTTTGATAGCATCTAAATCAGGTTGGTCTGGGTGGTCCAGTGTGCCATTCATTTTCTTTGAGCTACAAAAAACAAGAAAGAACTTATGGTTTATATCTTCCTACAGATTCTAAACAAAAGCATGCTTACAGCAAAATTAAAGAAAAAATTATTTTCTGCATATAAAAATGTGTATGACGAAAATATACACACAAAGAGAAACTCTTGCACATTCCCATTATGCATACCAAAGTACATTCACATTCATTGGCAAGCTGTGTGCATGGAAACCAAACACACTTACACAGCTGTTTAAAACTTTGTCCCCATAATGAAGTCAACATCTGGAATTCAGGATATAAATTTGCTGAAATAACTGAAAAATATCACTAGTGCAACCACGTAAAATTTTACAGAAGAAACCAGAACCATAAGGAACCTAAGCTCAGTCTACCTACAAACTACCAAAGTTATCAGCAATCACTGAAAATCAGAGAATGTTATTACAACCTTTTTAAATGAGACTAATTGTAACCGCTTCCCAAGGTGAAGAGCCATCTTAAAACAGAGAAACAGAATCAGTTGATCCAGTGCTAAGTTTCTTCAAAGGTTTACAAGGCAATACTTCTTTGTGAAACAGGTTCAATAATGTCAAGATTCTAACACAGAAAAAAAAAGTCACTTCTTAGACTACAACAGTGAAGTTTTGAGTATGGGAATATTAAATAGGTTTCAAGGCATTCTGCCAGGCCATATGAGCAATTTGCATCTTATTCATAAAAATAGTGTTATGCTCCACCCAGCTGACAAGTCCTATACTGCTCACTGTATTGACTCCTTATTATTTGTTAGGTGCAGCATGATGTCTGTTATCAGTACTCCCAGCCTGGTTCACCCGAGCACCTCTCCCTGCAGGAGTCTGACTGTAATTACATCCTATTGTAGCTATAGTGATTAGCTAGTTAAAATTGCTGACCAATCCCTGCATAATCTAGAAATGACATGGCGAGTGGAACAGCAACTATACAATGATTCCCCCTACTTCCAAACTCTTTGTTGAAGAATACAGGTGGTCTTCTTCCAGAGCAGTCAGTTCTCTTGTTCTCTGCTTTGTTGTTCTGAAGATAGTTTGAATAGCTTATTAACTACACATGATAGTAAACAGTATTCCTCTCATTGTCCATATGAAATTGTATCTCTCCCCCTCCCCCCAGAGAATTAAAAACAAAAAAATCCAAGCCCGGTACTTTTTAGTACTTTTCCCCATCTGCTGTTAAGAGCCTAAGGAAAAACTCATTTTAGGGAAAGCTCGCAATTTTACACCTGTATGAACAGACCTGAAAAGCAACAAAGCTTCTTACTAGAATAGAAGGGAAGGGAATCATCATAAATCCTTTCATCATCTCCACCTTTCCACTCATAAAAGGCCAGCACCTCTCCAAATAGCCAGTGGAAACAACACCTTCTACAAAGATGCAAACTTACGTTTCAGTTAAGAACAATTGGAAATTGTTTACCCTCTCCAATAACAATTTTCAGCCCTGCCTTCCATGGGTAGCTTCAAGAGCATAACATGGCTCCTGCTAACTGGGCAACTCTTAACATGACCTCAACAGTATTCAAGGAATATTTTACTCCAAATTAAAAGATTTAGTCTGGAGTCATTAATAGAAAAGAACAGAAACAGTTCTTCCCACAAGTGATTTCAATAATCCAGTTTATAATATCAGCACCTGTAGCATACTATGAACAATATATTTAAGCAGCTTTATTCCTCCTTAGTCCTTATTGCCACAATTATCAGACCATTTCCCCCCATCTAGAAACCAACATTCATCTTCCATGACCACTAGGATTTCTTCAAGAAAACAAACTGCAGGCTCTCCTATCTCTCCTTCCTGTCCCCTCTCTGTCCCAAAAGACAGCAGGGGCTTGAGACAGCATTTCCAATTATCATTTTAGCTATAACTTAGACATGAAGAGAAAATACTTACACAGGGCTTGCATTCAAGGAGCAATGGTCCACCATCATCTCTGGGAGAAAATCCAACTTGAACGCGGCCATCACCTCAGCCTATGACAAACTACTAACACTAAATCAATGTACTGCCTAACCCCCAAACAACACCACTTCCAAAAGTCCTGCAGGTCTTAACTCTCAGCCACACAAAAAACACTCAAACCACAGAAACAGAAGTTCAGGGAGACCAGCAATAGACACCACAGAAACAGGCTGGACTGGGAAAGGGACATGGAATCCCAGATTAAAAAGGGGATGTGACCATGTGAAGGGAGGCTCAGCTTAATACACAATGAAAATGCTGATGCACTAGGCTTGTTTTGTGCAATTTTCCCTGGCGAAGCAGTACTGAGTGCACTGTCAGATAAACAGAGTGTCAGATCCATGAAGATAGCAATGGGTAACAGAGCAGAAAGAATACAAGCTCCAGTCTTTCCACCCCCAACTAACTCCTTGTCTCCCAAAATGGCAGACCAAGACCTTGAAGTTCAGACAAACACTTTCCAAATCGTCAATACTAAGATGTGAAGTCAAGAGGTTCCTTCACTATAAAAATTTTTAATAGCCGATTTCACTCTCTTCACCTTGTGCTCTACTATGGACACTCTCAACTTCCATGGCAAAAAATGCCAACTACAATTTTTCTCCAAACCTGCCAAAAAAATCAAAGCTAGGAAGATCTGATTATTCAAAAATTCATTAAGAACCTCAGAACATCAAAACTTTTATAGAAACAAAACATGCACTGTTCTTTGTGAAACAGTACTTTGTCTAAAAATCCAGATATACAGAGTCTATAAATGACCAAGAAAGGGAAAAAACCCCGTGATTACTGAAAACCATTTTATAATCTTCGAGAACACTGATCAGAACACCTCAGCTGCTTCATCATTAAAACAGACATAGCCTGTTGATCAAGGAACTGTGAGATGCATTTATATATGCAATACAGGCTTCTTGTTAAATCTCCAATCCCCAAACTAATGGAGACATAATCTGGATAAAACTGGATACACTGTGAAATGCAGAAATATTTGACTGTGTGGGGTGAGTGCTGCAGAGGCAGCTGGGTGTGTTGGAGCACTCAAGGAGGAATGGTTAATTGAGTCCAACATGAGACCAGAAACCTTTATATATGGTTCATACAACCACAAAATAACCTCTCAGGGCACCAAGGACTGTATGCTGGAGCAGCTGTGATCACATATTTCTCCTCTGTCAGTGACTGCAATACGTACTTGCAGTTACATATACACAGTCAGTATAACTGTTCAGTTATACTGGCTGGCCAGTATACACAGCTCCATTTAAACTTGCACAGTTAGAGCATGTCAATAGTTTTCTTCATAAATAATGTTTCCAACCTCTGAAAAAAAGCTTAAAAAGAGAACATTTCTTATCTTTTGCCAGCAGTGAGGTTAATTTAAAGGAGCTAGGCCTTGTAATACAAAGAGATATGCAGAAACTGCAAAATAAGAGAGGACATGAATTTCTCACACATCAGATATTCAACAGTAACTCCTTCATGCATGCTCTTACTATGTGACAAATGCAAGTAAGCCTTCTCTTTAAAGAAAAAGGTGTAAGCTATCAGCCAAGCACCACTGTTAGGAGCATGCAAATAAGCATTAAGGAACACAGGTCAATTTTTCAGCTTTCAGTAAATTAAATTATTCTATCTACCTTAAGACACATATTACAGGCTTACCACTTGAAAAATGCTATGTTGAGTAAAGCCCCACCATATTCATCATATTCAAATGTTAAATTGATCACAGAGCCCATTTCATGCATTTGTCTAAAATTAGACCACAGAGAAAAACTTTTCAGATTTATATGATTAGAACAACAGATTATAGGGTATGATTCCTAGATGATACGAATCTATAGATCAACACTAAATTCTAGCCCTATCCAGGAAGACCAGAACTCATTCCTTCTGGTCTTTCACTCATCTTTAGCTTTTTCCAGCAGCCAGTAGAATGCCCCACCTGCCATGCTCACAGTAGCTTCGATGAAAGACAATGCTGGCAGCACAAATCTAGAAAATGGGTTTTAAAAATGTTACTGAGATTGATTAGTTTGCTGAAGAAAATCACTACACCATTATGATTTGATCCTGTGCCCATCCTTTCCCTATTTCTCTGCTCCTCAAAATCGAAGTCCTATCTTCTTGTTCCATTAAGACAAAACTTCAATGTTATAGGCACAATTTGTCAGAAGAGTCAATACTAGAATGGTGAATAAATACCTGCAGATATGCTAGCCAAGACTCAGTGCCTCCGGGTGCCTTACTTCTGATGTAATGATAGCAACCTCAGTGACAAAACTGTATGTAAATGGTTTTGGTTTAGTGCTATTTAGCTGAAGGCTTAAAGTTAGTGAACTGAAAAGACTTACAGACTTCACTTATGAAAATATCAGAAAGAGTGGAAAAAGATGGTATTTCACTACTGTACAGAAATAAGAAATGAGGAAGAAGTGTTTCTTTAAAATTAGAAAAAAACAAAAATCATCCTAACCATTTCTCACAAAAGAAAGAAAAATAAGCGAGCAAAAGACACTTATTTTTTTGCTCAGATGTCAAATTCCTGCTGGTTTCCAGATCCATTCTTTTACTGTTTCTATTCAAAGGATAATAGAAACAATGTCTGAAATTCCAAGCTCCATGGACTGTAGCTACACATTTAAATGTGGTGCTCATCTGACAATATGAACATTAAAGAACTTCTACATACTACACATTAGATCTCAATTTTTACACCTCTGAAGCCCTAGATGATGCTGCAAAATGTGCCATTATGTTATGACATACTCCTCAGAGACTCCAGAGGTCAAATGTTGAAAGTTTTTTGCTTTTAAGTTTACAGAATTACATCACATCCTAGGGCAAAAGAATCCCAAAAACTCACCACAAAATCAAATATCCTGTATCATATTTTCTTTCCTAAGAAAGCCCAGTTCTAATGAGCAGTTAACTCTGAAAGCTGAAGATAATACCATCTTTTATTTTATACATTCTGTACTCAGACAGCATACACAAATCTGAAGCTAGGGGACTACTGGCATGGTGAGAGCAAGCTATGGGAAAGGATGTAAGCTATGGGGAAATCAGACACTGTGAAGCTCTGAAGGAGACAGGTCCTAGAATAAACTTCCCCTTGTATTATCTGTGCATATCCAGATTCTTACAGTGCTGCTGAATTGCAGTTTTGTTTTTAAACTGATAACCCCTAGGTTACATGCATCAAAATACAGTAGCTGCTTGTCAATATTTTGTTGTTTCATTGTTGATGGTGTAAACATGTGCTCAGAATGTTTTCTGCCTGTGCTGAAATCCAAACTGTCTCCCCAAGCCTCACTGGGTACAAAAACCCCATACCTAGTTGCCAAAACTGCAGTTTCTTCCTCTGCCAATCTTTTGACTGTTATGCACTGTGGGTACACAAATCTGACACATTGAGAATGCTGAATTTACCATCAAAATACGTGAAGTTCTTGGGCTGCCTGCAATTCAGATTAAATTAATTGAAAAACATTTCTATTTATATAAACTTTTACAGAAGTTCCCAGGTGGAGAAAAGCGATCGGGGGGGAAGACAACTGCCTTTACCTTGGAAATACTGGAGTTTCGCAGTGCTCCCTTTTACATGTTTATGTGAGAGCAGATGAAAAACATCTATATGCAGATGGATTTTTATAAATTAGGTAAGTACATTTAATTCTAAAAATAGATCCTACTATAAGCATTTTTCCCCATCACCTTCCTCAAAATATTTCTGGGGAAAAAATTTTTGAGGTACATCAATACATTCTTGATCCACTTCTCTGGCTTATGAATGAAGGCCTGTAGCTTCTACTTCGATTAATTCTGCGAAAGCTCAAAAGGAATCAATTATGACCTTTCGCCTGGCTGAAGAATTCCCAGGACTCACAGCTCTCTGCCAGCAGATGAAACAGCAAGTCACACAGCCTTCTGCCTTACAGGATGAGGCTTTCTCTTCCTAAGTACTCTTAGAAAGAGAAAAATAAAACAGCAGCTAAACATACCTTTGTTTGGTAGTAAAGACAAATTAACAGTAAATAATATAAAAATTATTTTTAAAAGTTAGGCAATTTTTTTCTTGAAAAATTAGATGAAGCTTTGCACCAAAGTGAACAAATTTGTTACTCTAATAAATTCTAAACAGTGAAGCTTGTAAAAAGATAGACAAGAAACACATACAGGTACATTTTTCTCTCAAACTGCTTATGGGCCTCCCCAAATACATATGCTTATCTGTTCTTCCTGCTATGCAACATTCACTTCACACAGAATCTCCTTCCCCACAATTCACAAAGCAGTTGGAGTTTCCCAGCTTCATGGGAGTAAAACAGGAGTCTAGGCAAACTGAAGCTGTTAAGAGGGAACACTTCTTACTAAATTCTTAGACAAATATTTAGTGGTGGTGACTTTTGTAATCCTGCCAAAGCTTGCCAAGGCTTGAAAAAAATTTGATGTATGCAGGAATATTTTCTCCACTTTTATTTACTGCACATATATAAAAACCCAACTATTTTTTTAGAACAGACAACCCAGGGGCTATCTGCCTCAAAATACTGCATATAAGAATTACACCTTCTAGTAAACATTAGGAAGGAACAACTAAGTAACATCATCTTTCAACACAGCCTAATCAACAAAGATTTTAGACCCGTTTGTCTAATGCACATAGTACTAGGCATTATCAGAAAGAAATCAAAAACCAGAATATGTCCAGTCTGGCAGTTCTCAATGTACCTAGTCACAACTTTTTACCATTCTAAATCAATACATGCAGCACAAAATCTTCATATGCAAATAGATATGGAAGACAATGTTTGAATTAACCACACAAAAGTTATTGCTTCTCTGTAGACACTGATATCACAACTATGAGGTGGCAAAGGAGTATATAAAGTCCTATACCTCTGTAAGCCTGTTGGATAAAGGGGTTCTGAACTAAGCTGGTCAAGAAAGACCTGCTGCTTGAAAATGCTGTTTCAGAGAGAAATCAAGGGATTGAAAGCTGTGGTAGAAGAGAAGGCTTTGTTACCAGCTTTGTACCAACTCTGCAAAAATCCAAGCAACTTTCCTTAGTTCTTCAATTTCCAGACATCACACAGGCAAACCAGGAAGCAAGTGATGCTTTCGTTAAGGAGAGAGAATTGAGAATACTGTTTGCTATACAATAAACCCATACACTAGAGAGATGACCCTTAACACAAATATGTCAATCATTACCAAAAGAAGAATTTTTTAAAAAAAGCTCTTCCTATGGATATGTCGTACCTTCTTAGACTAAATCCCATATATCTCAAGATCCTTCAGTGATTTCTCCCTGTTTATTTATAGACCACAGCCAACAGCCAGTCCAGTTCAGAGCTACTTGCACATTGACGGGAAAAGATCAAGAGCTGAATGTTCTGTTTTCACTTCCCCTCCACTCAATGCTGAATTATTAGCAACTTAATGCCTTGACACATTTATTGGTCTGACAAATTAATTTGAATATGAACAGTGGATCTAAGTGTTTTCAAAAAGGAGTCATACAATTACAGAATTGTAGATGGGCTTGGGTTGGAATGGACCCTTAAGCTCAGTTATTTCCAACACCCCTTATCATGGACTGGAACATCTTTCACTACACCAGGTTGCCCAGAGCCCCATCCAACCTGGCTTTGAACATCTCCAGGGATGGAACATCCACAAAGTCTCTTGGCAACCTGTTCCAGTACCCCACCACTCTAATAGTAAATAATATTTTCCTAACATCTGATCTAAACCTACTCCCAGTTTGATGCCATTCCCACTCATTCTGTCATTACATGCCCTTGTAAACAGTCTCCCATCTTTCTTGCAGGCTCCCTCTGGGAACTGGTGATGCCAAACAGTTCTGCTTTGACAGCCATACATTGTTTGGTCTGAATAGCCTAGGTGTCCCTCTTGCTTTTACTTCAAACAACAAGAAGTGAAGTGAATGCATGTGACTGCACAGATTGTCAAAGGGCATGTGTGGCTATTACTTTAGGCAGCTTGTATCTCCAAACCAACTTTTCAAATGACGGCTAAGAAAGCAAAATCATAATGACTGATACAACAGCATTCCCCCTCTGAGAAAGAAAGAAAGAAGATGTGTTTCACACACAGGTTAGTACCTTTCTGGAACTCCTTGGCAGGATAATGCAGATGCAACAAATTTATGCGAGTGGAAGCAGAGACAAGTACTTGGAAGAGACCCACGAGAGGCTACCAGACAAACCACAACAGGTGAGGTTCTGAGCTTAAAACAGCCTGAGAGACCACTGAGTCAGTTTTGTGGTGATAACAAACACTAGGGGTTATTAGCCTCTGTGAATAGGAATGATAGGCCTAGAACATGCCAAAGAGCAGGAATTTGCCTATGCATTTGTGTTAGGACAAAACAAACCACACTACATTAAAAAAAAAAAAAAGAGAGAGAGAGAGAAGAGTTGTCCTGTTAAAGCTACTGAAGAACTGAACTATACACATATGATGCAAATCCTCATTAAAAATATCCTGCACTATTTCTTTAGTAAGTAACACTAAACCCTCCCCAATAACTCCCCCAACACCAAAACAAAAAAATCCAAACCCTACACTTCTGGATATCAGGAAATGTGAAAGTACATTCAGCAACCAGTATATACACTTTTCCTTCTTTTTAAAATGCCTTGCAATTGCTTTCACTATGCCACCACATAACTGATGAAGAAATTCAATCTGTGATATACTCAATATCTGTCACACTCCTGAGGACAATTTACACCAAGTGGCAGACAGTAGCTCTGCAATATAAGAGCTTATCTACCAAGAAACAGGTTACAACATCTGTTCAAATCTGAGAATTAAAAAAAAAAAAAAAAAAACACACCCCAAACTGCAACTAGGTCCCGCTCTGCCAGTAACTACTACTGACAGCATATCTAATGAGAACTTGGAAGAAGACGAATTACCAATTTTAGGACCCTCTTATAACACACGAATGAAGTCCACAAAGTTTAAGGCAGTGGCCTACTGACTTGTTCTATTTTCCTTTCATCTTCTGATGCATCGCTTCCTCTGCTTGCCTGAGAGGGGACGCAGGATTGTGCTGTGAATATCCTGATGGAGCTGTGTGTACTGAAATTCTGTGATGGGAGCAACCCACAGCTCTGCAGACAATGATCTGCTTCTCTAGGACAGAACAGCTGCACAATGCCACCCTGAGCTTTAGTGCACAGCTGTCAGCTAACACAGTAGCATGAGGTTCCTAACCCAGTGCTTGACCCACTGCAGCTGTGTCTGCTGCTTCAGTGATGATGCTACAGAGGCTTGCACAGGCATTACCAAAGACAGAAAAATGGAGTAGCCTGGCCATGAGACTACCTCCTGACAGGGACGTAAAACACCCATCTCTAACTATAAAATTTTTCATTACCCTGTTGTTGAAAGCTGATAGCTTCCACAGCATTACCTTGAGGTATATCCAACTGTTCTTTCCAGAACCTGTATCTGTTTAATTATTTTTTTTTACATAAAAAAACCTTCCAAGAATTTCAAACACCTCAGTCTGCTACAGTGCTATGTATAGAGTGAGAGACAACTTCAGTTAGTATATGAGGATTTTTCCAAAGGCACGCAGTATGGACTCACCCAGTTTTCAAGGAGAGTAGTTGTGCATCACTAGGAGAGTAGACCACTACACTAGCACAGTGAAATAAGGATGAAATATGCCTATATGTAAGTAAAAATCTTCAAATTAAGACCATTTCATAGAAACTTCATCTTCTCTTTGGTGTCTAATTATCTCCTTCATATACCCATTCCTCAATGATATATTACATATTTACATTAATCTTCATAGAAATATAAGCAGTGGTACCTGTATTGTTTTCTTTTCCTTATATTGCAATATATTTTCTTTTGTTGCTTTAATTTTGTCATTAAAGTTCTCAATTGTTAACTTCAGAATAGTGATCTGAAATTTATGTTACATTTCTGTCATTCCCTGATACATTTTGTTTGTTTTGCAGATTTCTGTATCTTTTTCAGACTATGGGAATGCAGAGGGAGTTGAGAATGCAAATTGTAGCTGTGAATTTAAAGCTAAGGCACAGGACACAGGAAAACTTAGTGTGATGCAAAGAAGACAGCAAAGGTCTGGCTGAGAAGACACTCTATTAAAAAGCATATATGCAAACAAACTACTAAAAGACCAAATAATGAATTTGAAGCAATTAATGCAGGACAACCCCTAAGAACACCAGTACCTGTAGAGGAGATAACAATAAGCCTTAATGCAGGTTCCCTATAAAAATTACTTTTTTCAAATCACAGACAAGGAGTAAACATCACATAAGCCTCTCTGCAAGACATTTTACAATTAATAATTGATGTTAGGAAAAAGCATTGATGCATCCCAGGGCAATTGCTTTTAAAGCAGGCATGTACGGGTTTCCTCCCCTCATTCTAGTATACAAAAGACAACAATAACAGAAACAATTTAAAAAATTAAAGCTCTGTACCCTTACCTCTAGGTTTTTTATTTTTTGGTTTGTTTTTTTTTGTTTGTTTGTTTGTTGGTTTTTTTTTGTAAATAGATGTGAAATGTCTATTTCAGGTACTGCTTAAGCTCTACAGTAAGGTATGCTTTCACTTTAAAATTTTATTTTAAAATTTAACTTTAAAATTTTATTTTTAAACATACGCAAACATGCCAGTGGTTTGATTTTGAGAAGCATTTTGAATTTTTATAATCACAATCCTAGAACATAAAAATCCTTGCATTTTGCAAGAGACAAAAAAACTATGTAGAACTTAAGTACTTAAGAGAGTTTGGAAAGACCAGTAGACACTGGCACTGCAGACAGAAAAAAACTTCTTGAGAAAGTAGGAAAAGTGGCTAGGTCACAACAATAATAAGAGGAAATGAAGGCAGCTGTATGACACGGGAGACAAAGCAGGAAATTAGTATAAGTAGAGAGGACACACATTTCTACCCTGTAGAAGGATAGGGGACAGGATGGAACATTTAAGGCAGCAGCAAGGTTTGAGTTTTCCCCTTGTACCCTTTTCGTTTATTGACTGAATTCAGACCCTGAGACACAAAAATACAGAGGACAAATCACACTTGCACTACAATGTTCAAATCTTTACTGTAAGAGAATAAGAATATAATGCTTGCAAGCAATCTTGTGCTGAAGGAAAAGAACAGTTCCCACTTAAAGAGTGTCTTTGCTCTCTTTCTCTCCCCTAAATGTTGCCTCTGAGTTTGGTTTGTTTGTTTTTTTAACGATAGAAACAGCTGAAAGTAAACTTCTGACCATCTTTTTCTGCAAGAAACAATCCAGCAAGCAATTCTACAGAACAGAAAACTTTAAATATGCTTCGACTTTTTTACCTTGTCAATACAAACAAAGTACCTATTAATCTCATTTCAGATATCCCTGTATTTTCCTGTACTTTCCTGTATGACATGAATCTGCAGCTCTGTACTTAAGTCAAAAAGATGCACTGGAAAGAAATGTTTCGCAACCTCTACAATATTCTCCAGATTTTTAAGGTCCCATATACACGTTTTAGGTCAGTCTTCTGACACTGAAACAAAGCCAGAAGTCATTCCTCTAGTAAGGACCTGGAAATCCAGTCATTCTTGGAAAGCTCTCAACAGTCTGCTTGTCCTCAAGCCAAACATGCCATAAAGCATTACAGCAGGCAAAGCAACCACATTTACATAGTGAAGGCTGTGTGGTCGAATATTGGACCCAAGGGGAACAACAGAACCAGCTGTACAATTCCAGGACAATATCATGTACAAAGATTGTTATATTTTTGTATTACTTCTATTAAATAATATTTTTATATTATTTCTATTATTTCTGCCGGAGGAAAACCTCTGAATCAAAAATGCCCTTAAATTTATGGCAAGCAATGCATCTTGTGCATATGTAAACTAAAACCTTAAAGAACTGGCCAGTCACTTTTTTTACTTAAGAAATGTAATATGGTATCTTAACTCAAAGGAACAAGCCACAAATTATTATTCTTCTTACTGAAATGTCTTAGAATAGCAGTTAGACACATCTAAATTTTTTTCTGATAGCCTTTTTTCTTTCTTCTTCTAAGTTCCAAGAGACCTTTTGGACTAAAAGCAACAAGTCTCAAGTTTCATTGTCCTTTGCAGCCATCAGAACAGCTGCACAAGTCATTTTGAGGAGTCCTTTAATCTCAAATTGTTTTTATGAATAGTACCAGACACAAACAATAATCAGTTAATAATATACTACAAGAAGCCACTATTTCTTTCTCATTTCATTTTAACCAAAGGAAAGCTTTTTGTTGCATGTTATCTGAAGAAAGTTCAAATGTAACCTAGACAGGGGCTCTCCAGGAGAGTTCATTATGCAGTTCAAATAGTAATTGCTGCAATAATAATTTTTATGTTGAACACCAACTTAGAACACAGTAAGGTATCATTTCCCCTTGGCATGAGGCTACACAGGTATAGCTCCAGCAGTGTCCACAAGAAGAGTGGAATGGAAGTGGGATGTGATGACCCTGAAAAGACAAACAGTTCAACCTACCACATACACTGTGAGGTAAAAACAAAAAGCAACAAGAGAAGTTCCAGGATCACTCCTGGTGCAGAACAAATGAGATTGATTAAGTTGTTATTTTGACTCTTAATCAAAGCTGGGACTCCTGCTGCCTATTTTGGGTAAGAGGCCACGTGCAAAACTTCACTAGCTTTTAAGCTACTCAGGACCACAATCTAAGTTCCAGACAGCATATTTCTGAAAAAGTATCTCTAGAGTCAAAAGAGAATCTCAGTTTTTCTACATATCTCAGTTTTTCTAATCAACTAAGAAAATACAGCCACGTCGATTTAAACATTTACTCTTTAATAAGATCTAAAGAACCATTAGTAGGCTTCAACTTCAGGAAGAGCTAAGCCCAGAAAGAATGAAGAATACTACTCTGATCCAGTTCCTTCAAACAAGCAAATAATTCTATCATCAAATGAATTTATATATACTTTCCTAAACTATAAATGGCTTTAGAAGTATTGAAGAAGAATTAACTTTTTACAGCAGAAGAACCAAAATGCCTTCTAAATTTCCTGCAGGAATTACAGCTTCTCTACCTGAAAAGGCAGCAGGATTGACAGCCCAACTGAAGTGCATCTACACCAATGAAACTCACTATCGCCAGCCTTTGTTCTTGTGGAGGACTTCAACTTACCAGATGTTTGCTGGAAATAGAACACAGCAGAAAGCAAACAGTCTGGGAAGTTCTTGGAGCTGCGGATGGTAGCTTCCTGACACAGTGAGGGAGACAGCAGGGAAGGCATCCCACTGGACCTGCTGTTTGTGAGCAGGGAAGGACTGGTGGGTGAAGCTGGAAGCTGTCTTGGGCATCACAATCACAAAATTATAGTTTTTGATTCTTGGAGAAGTAAGAAGATAACACCAGCAGAAATGTCACCCTGGATATCTGGAGGGTAGACTTTAGCCTGAGGAGGAGACTGGTTGATGGAGTCTCTTGTGAAGCAGTCCTGAGGGGCAAAGGAGTCCAGGAAGGCTGGACCTGCTTTATAAGAAGGAAATCCTAAAGGTTCAGGAGCAGGCCTACGTGCTGAAAGATGAGCCAGCGAGGAAGAAGACCAGACCGGCTGAACAGAGAACTTTGGCTGCAACACAACAGGAGAAGGAAGGAGTGTATCACTTTTGGAGCAGGGGCAGGCAATCTGGAAGGACTATGAAGATGTCCTGAGGTTATGCAGGGAGAAAATTAGAAGGGCCAAATCCCAATGAGAACTTAATTTGGCTACTGCCATAAAAGACAACAAGAAATGTTTTTCAAAATGCATTAGCAACAGAAGAAGGGCTAAGGAAAATCTCCATCTGGATGCATAGTCCCAGCTTACTAGAAGTTAGCAAATGTTACACCACATCTACATGAAGGGTTGATAGGAGGATCTGGGAAACCACAGACCTGTGAACCTGACCTCTGGGATGGGGAAGGTCATGGAGCAGATCATCCTGAGTGCCATTACACAACACACAGAACAAGCAGGGGATCCTGCCCAGACAGCAGGGGTTTCTGAAAGGCAGGTCCTGTTTGAGCAGCCTGATCTCCTATGTCAAGGTAACTTGCTGAGTGGGTGAGGGAAAAGCTTTTGATGTTGTCTACCTGAACTTCAATAAAGCATTTGACACTGTTTCCCATAGCATCCTCCTGGATAAAGTGACTTTCCATTATGTGAATGGGTGTACTCTTTGCTGGGTAGAATTTGGCTGGATGGCTGGGCCCAGAGAATGCTGGTGACTGGAGTTCATATCCAGCTGATGGTCAGTCACCAGTGGTGATCCCCAGGGCTCAGTATTGGGGCCAGTCCTGTTTAATCTCTTTATCAATGATCTGAATGAAGGGATCAAGCAAGTGTGCAGGCAACACCAAGTTGGGTGGGAGTGTTGATCTGCCAGAGGGTAGGAAGGCTCTGCAGAGGGATCAGGGTAGGCTGGATCAATAGACTGAGGCCAGCTGTGTGTGTCTCAACAAGGCCCAGTGCCAGGTCCTGCCCTTGGGTCACAACAGCCCCATGTAGCACTACAGGCTGGGGGAAGCAGGGCTGGAAAGCTGCTCAGCAGAAAAGGACATAGGAAGGTTGGTCCACAGCAGCTGAACATAAGCCAGAGATGGCCAGGTGGCCAAGGAGGCCAATGGCATCCTGGCCTGTATCAGCAATAGTGTGGACAGCAGGACCAGGGCAAGGATTGTCCCACTGTACCCAGCACTGGTGAAGCCACACCTTGAGTGCTGTGTCCAGTTTTAAGCCCCTCACTACAAGAAGGACACTGAGGGGCTGGAGGATATCCAGAGAAGGGCAGTGGAGCTGGTGAAAGGTCTGGTGCACAAGTCTTATGGGAAGAACTTGAATGAGCTGGGGTTGTTTAGACTGGAGAAAAGGAGGCTGAAGGGAAACCTTATTCTTTTTACAACTACCTGAAAGGAGGCTGCACTAAAGTGGGGGTCAGTCTTTTCTCCCAAGCAACAAGACCAGACAAAATGGCAAGTCATACCAGAAGATGTTTAGATTGGATATTAGGAAGAATTTCTTCACTGAAAGGGTTGTCAAGCATTAGAACGGACTGCCCAGAGAAGTGTTAAAATCTCCATCCCTGGAGGTACTTAAAAAATGTGTAGATGTGAGCTTATGGACAGGTTTAGTGACAGACTTGGCAGTGTTAGGTTAATGGCTGAACTCTGATCTTAAGAGCTTCTCCAACCTTAAAGATTCCATAACTATCATTTAACAATCTACAATCTTTAATGCCTATTTTTATCTCCATGCCAAAGAATTTCATTTTGGAAGGGGCTCATATCTGCAGAAATTTTATTTGAACACAGACATGTTTCATCGTGGTTAATGTGTACATGACAAGAGTCAATACAGAGGTAGGACTGACTCCTTATCTAAAAGCAAAACTGACTCCTCATTTTTATTCTCTGTACCAGATCAGAAGCAGAATGCCATCAGTTTTATTCTGATATATCTCTGTCGAGTTAATCATGATGAGGCATTTCATACTGGGATGTACAGAAACAATTTTACATGCCATTATTAGATGTTCAAGAAAAGACTCCGTCCTCTTCCATTTGGACGCCTTTCTTATTCACATTTAGGCAGATGAATTCAACTTTATTTCACTCTTAAGATGAGAAACCACAGATCTTACACTGAATCAAAGTGACTTACTTCCATCAACCAGAAACTTGGTGATTATCTTGCTATTTAAATAATCTGATTGTTTTATTATTTAAATAATCCAAATATATCGATTCTGGACCTGAATTTTGCAACTGGAGAATGCCATGAGCTTGAAAAACTAGACCTAATCAGCTAAGTCTGTCTCAGAATAGGCAAATCCTTCATAAAAAAGCCACAAACATAACGATCAGTATTCTTTCTTTCTTTCTTTCCAATCCTCTGTATGGACCTAATGGACAGCAAAGGAGAAGGAAGTACAAAGTGCAGAGCACCAGTCATTAGAAAAGAAATTGAGTGTTTTGCAACCCGCACAATGCCTGGAGACAAATGCCCTCAAAACCAGTACTTCCAAACACAGAGGTCAATCACCAATTCTCTAAAAATGAAGGTGTTCCTGGATTTCTTAAACCAACTTTAGATCTTTCTACCCTGATGAGTAACATATGGAAAGACAGGATATCCTGCACTTGAAAAAACAAATTTGTTTTTCTTTCTGATATGGACATAACTAAATCCTTCCCAATGTGTTCATGAAAACTGCAGCAAATGCCTGTCCATAGCAGAAAGCAATTCTTTCCTCAAGACAATATAAAAGCTCAATTCTCCCTAGTTGTCTACAGACCAAAGCAAGCCTTAAATATTTCTGCCATAGAAGAGGTGATTCCCTGGAAGAACAAAAATCACCAAACTTTGGTTGTGGTGATACTGATAGTGTTACTTAACACAGCAGTTACAGGTCAATTGTCTCAGAAGTGAACTGAAACTCTTGAGGTGCCCAGTACGAACAGTCTGATATGTTCTTTTGTACTCCTCTGACCACAGTGTAAATCATTCCAACTTCCTAAACCAGACAAACAACTAGATCACAGAAGAGTTTTTTACTGGGTTGTCAAGCTGACTCCATCTATAATGCAAGCTACCATGAGAACCAAACATAACCAAAGGACACAGCACTAAACTTTCAGCTGGAAACTGAGATGGGGCAATTGTCTCAGCTGTCACATGAAACTACATCTGTACTGGACTTCTAGCGCTAAGATAATTGCAGCAAAAGATCCTCACATTTGACTCCATACATTTTCATACTGGACTATGTTCCCCTTCTGCTGCATATAAGCAAATTTGTCTCAGCCCAGAAGGAGTTTTTCCACTAATACTCACCTTTAGGGTTTCATGTATTACAGAATACTGCAGATTTTTTCTGGTCCAGAAATTACTATGAAGACATGCATTTCTACCTTGCAGTTATGCTTCTAAAATTATTAAATTACAGATGGAGTTAAAGATGTCTATTGACTCAGTACTCACAGTCCTGAACTGTTAGCACTCCCAACCCCCTTTGGCAGTACAAAGGCAGGAAACTGCAGAGTTTAAGGTTCAGGGAGCACTGCTCACTGCAGTGGAAAATGACTGCTTTCATCACTGAATGTAAAAACAACATCTCTGTAAACCTTTGAAAGGAAGCTCTAGTACGCAGCTGAGGGATATAAACTTTAGTTGGCTCATACCTGCAGCTATGCACCTCCCTCCAGCCGTTCCAGTCTTCACTCTAAAAGATAAGGAAAAACACACATTGAGGATTCCAGAGTTAACATCAGATAATAACAATCATCACATGAACTCTACCTGCTAAAGAACTGAGGACTGGGAAAGCAAAGCATATTTCTACTATCAGAAGTCATCATGAGGTGGTAACAACCCTCAATAGAGTCAAAACTGAAGCTGCGTATTTCAAATACACAGGGTAAATGAAAAGGTGCACAAAAATGGACTGCAAACACAACATGGCTGAAAACAGAAGTCTTGGAGCTTCCCAGCAATGCTCAGTGGACTTATGCCACCTATCTGGCCTTTTGGCTGTCACAACAGAACCAACTACCAACAGCACTAGCCACAGTCCTAAACTCTGTGTGACATTATTTTGACAGCTGCAGCACTAACAGATGACCATGAACCTGTAGAGGGGAACTCTCATGTACAACTGCATAAATAAAAATGTATCAAAAAGTGCTGAATTAGGGAACACAGAAATGAACAACACAAGGAAAAAATGCTTTTTCTACATCTTGAACAAATCAGCCAGGAACCATACAGATTTTCTGTACTAGCACCTCATAAATACGGGATACTACTTCATGATTCAGAGTTCTCTTGCAAACTCAGTAACAGACTCTCAACACAAGCTAGTCCATATTTAAAAACAAACTTGGGATTTTTTATTTGTGAGGTTTCCTGACTTTTTGTCCCACAAAATAAATTCTTCTCTGCCTCCTCCTGTGTTATTTTGCAGAACTACACTCATGTCAGTCTAGCAGTATTTTAAAGAAAATCCAAACCTATTTACTTATCTACAGTTACCAAACTAAGAACTGCATCCACCAGCAAAGAGAAGAATTATAGAAGGCTATCTGAGCTCCCATGTTTTGACTGCTTTGCAGGTCCCTACTTAACCTTTGTTCTATGTATTTTTTTAGTAAGTGAGAATAAGTGCGCCACATCCTCTTCTAACTTGCCATGTAATATACTTAGTTATTTATCATGTACTCATGCTCTCTTTTTCAAAGAGAGATCTCATGAGAATTTTCAATTCTAAATTCTTCCTATTTGTTCAATTTATTTAATAATGTACTAAAGCTTCTAAAGGAACAAAGAATCCCAAACACAAGAACAAAATTAATTTTCTTGTCATATTTGTTGAAAACAAAATCCAATCCATGAATCCTGACAAACATAATGCAGTTAACTGAAATGTGTATTTTTAAAATTATGAATTTTATTTTCCTAGAATATTACTCAAAACTGACTATGGTTCAGGGAGCACTTTACATATTTATTTTTGTTCTGTTTCACAGTAACATTCTGGATTATGAAGCTCCAATTAGTGATAGAGACGAACATTACCTTAAAACACTTCTTCCACCTCAGCCAGATTCCTCTGTTTATCTGAAGTTTAACTACAAAGTATTTGTTTATGGCCAAAAAAAAGTCTCAGATTCCTGCTAACAGATGTTCTTCATGCCTAACTTCTAATGTCTTCAAAACAACATGTAATATAAATTTTTTGCTTATATGCCAAGTTATACTCCTTTAATAATCAGCTTTCAGAAAAAAAATTAAATGTACAGCTACTTGATCTTGTGAATACTTAAGAATATCTACATAAACAACTTTTTGATGTTAAAAAGAAAATCTTCAGTTTGCAAATGTAATTGTAACATGCTAGTGAATTAATTTCAAAACTTCAAAGAAACCAAAAGCACAACTAACATAGCCAGAGGAACCCATAATTCTTGGATACCTTTGGGAAAAAAAAATGCACTTCACTGAATCAAAGGCAAAATCCAAGACAATACAAACTTCAAAAACCAAGCATCAAAACTGACAACCACTCATAGAAAGCCTGGGAGAGCACACTTAAATCACAAATTGTTTTAGTATGGTTTATTTAATTGCATGCAGAATATAAATACACAGAACAATTTATCCCAGTTTACACATCAGACAATCCTGGCCAAAAGGCCAAAGAATATGGTAACTGAGTTTCTTCTCAGGAAAAACTGGGTTTTGGATCCCTCAAACTAAGGTATATATATCCATATAACTGAGTGTGCTAGCCACATGTGCAGCATAGTCACTTTTGTAATTAACTGATGGGGCAGTAAGCTCTTCTGCAAAGTAGGTTCTCCCCAGCCAGCATTTGATGCTCACAGCCAACTGCTTTCATAGCTGCATGAGTGCTCTTAGAGCAGTCAGCAAAACAATTAATGGGGTAAATTCAGATCTCTCATCACAGCATTTACAAAATTTTTCCTGAAGTTGTCTAAGGTGTTGCAGCCGAGTACAGGCATCACTTACAACTACTGCACAAAACTGGGAGGAACTAAAGACACTACCTGAGTAATCCATGTAGAAAAACAAAGGTTTAACACTTAGATTTAACAGCCCTGCCAGATCTAAGGGCGGCAAAATATACTTTCACTGATAAACAGTTGCAACTTTTGCTATAAAATATAATATAAATAGAACTGCAGCTGGTAATGAAAACAAGTGGCTCTACCCACTAAGTACTAGACAATGCATATGAGCCCAATAAATCCAGTAATACTGCTTTTCTACTAAGTGGTAAAACTTCTGTCTCACCAGCACCCGGGACCATCTAAGAGAATACCAGATCATTTAATGGATTCTGATCAATGAAACTACTGTCTTGGTCTAGACCTGTTAGTTCTGACTTCTCATTACACTTTCCAGGAACTAATGTTTATGGGATGTCAAGGTTACCACTGGCAATTAAAGAGGCCAACAGATCAAACAGACCACATAGCTCAACCTCAGATACATCCTGGCGTCAACAGTCTCTCATATAAATCAGCATTCAGTCTGGACTCACTGCAGATTTACATACTTTAGGAACCTGTGTGATCAATAATGAAAATTTAAAAATAGAGAAAGCAGTATGTCTTTGGAAGAAGTACAGGAGGGAGATAATGATGCATGAAAGAGCTAGAGAGCAAGTGCAAGTGCACTACACAGATTACAAACCCAGAATCCTACAGGAACCAGAGGAAGTTTCAATGGCTGCACAGCTCAGGCCACAACCCACAGAAAGAGTCACTGTGTAGCAGCCCTCACTAAAGAGACAACACAACAGAGACAGCAAGGGTAAACTCTTATGGTATAAAAACCTCACCAGAGAATATGCACTTTTTTTATGTGAGAAATGCCCTTCTACTGCAGTCTTTACACCACCCAAACCTCTCAGCATCAGAAGCTACTAGTTCAATGTGAGGCCACAGCTCAGTCACTGCGCCTGCTCAATTTATTTTGGCAGACAGAGCCATCAGATACTGTTTTTTCCTCAGTGCTGCCAGCACAAATACTAAAGGATATACAGGATAGCAGACAAACTACACAGTTAACAAGTTGAATTACTCACGACAGTATGTTCTACTATAAGAATGTACATTTTTTCAGCTTCAGGAAGTTAATAGTAATAGGAAGAACAGAACGAAGAATAGAAGAGGTGAACATTTTGGGACCACCGCAGATAAAGATTAAAATACAAGAAAACATTTAAAATGTTATGTTTCAAGTTACTCTAACCAGGACATCGAAAAAATACTTAAGATTTGGGATGCTGATCATATTTGCATCCAGTCAATATTTACAGTCCAAACACCTCCAAGATTGATCATTGAGTCTTACAAACCGAAACAAAGGCATCAAAGACACACTTTAACAATACAAACCAATCCTGTGATCTACTGTTGAAAACATGGGACTGGGGCTTAGAAGACATAACTTCTATTGTTAACTATGTGGCTGAATAGTAACTTTTTGGTCCTAAGAGTTTCCATTTGTACAACATGGACAAACATGTACAAAGAAATAATAATCTTATTTCTTATTTCTTTGTGGGAAGATATTTTGAAAATTAGTGACAGAATGTATTTAATCAGAGTCAGGAGTATCATCACATTGTTACAATTGCATCTCAGCTGAAAACCTCCCAAACAACTTCACCAAAGAAAATTTCCACAAAACATCTGCCTGCTACTACAATTCACATAATCTCACCAACAAAAGATTTTGCCTTGCTGTCTCTTTCCAGACTATGATATTAAGGGACTCTGAAAATACACCAGGAGTTTCATATAGATAAGGTACAAGCTAAACCAACATTTCATTTATTTTTTGAATTAAGCTCAGAAAGCATGCATTCATGTTTTGCTTTATGGAGACTCTACATGCCACAGGAAGATCTATCACTTACAGCAGAGTTTGGTCTCCTTTTGGGTAAAAGATTGAGTTTTAGTGAATACAAACAATATTCTCAGTTTAACCACTAGGTCTACTCCTAGAAGCAACAGAACGTTAACAACCTCATCCATCTCAGCCACAAGATTCAAACACTACCACTTTAGACTTACCTATCTTTAAAGGCAAGATAAAAAAAATCTCAATGGGGAAAACCACCTCTGTGCAATGTTTAGACAGACACAGCTTGCAGAACTCTGTGTTAAAAAATTCAAGATACTTACACACCTTCTGTACAAAAGGGAATAGATTTAAAAGCAAATAGAGAATAAAGATGTATTGCAGGTCCCCCACAAAGATCCTCATATGCAATCACTATTCTGTATTACCACACCTAAAATGCCAAAGGAGGACACAGTGTACATGGCTGTTTTTCAGCAGCTACTGCTAGCTTCAGGAAGAAAATAATTTTGAGGTGTCCCAATTTTGAAAGATCAAAATTGAACTGTATACAAAATTCTGAGTAGGTCTGAAATTGTGTACTTTTAAAATGTTTAAGCAGAAACATATATATTCTATTTCAAAGAAGCACAACTAAGAAAGACTGATTTACCTGAAGCTTGTATGTGTCTCGACTGGTTTATATTAGACAAATACTTGCCATGAACTCTACCGTGCAGAATCTGCCATTGCCACGCCTGCAAACCAAAGAGTAAAAATATGCTCAATTATTTTTATCTTTACTTTGTAACAGGCACATGGTAAATCCTTTGCAGAAGTAAATGGATACAAATTACACTCATTTACATCTGCAAAGAACTGGAGTTACTGCTCCATTATAACCAATGAATACTGATTCAAATCACTTTTAACAGCAAACAGTTTTCATTAACACTTGAAGAGATTTAATATTGGGCATACAGAGCTGAAACTTTAAAAAATATTTCATACTATTCCTTTTTCTCCGTCAGAGGCAAATGCTGGCATTGCTGTGGGAACATCCACTTAAGAATGTCCCTCTTTTGCTCTAAAACACAAATTTACTCCCCTCTTCAGTATCTTTATATGGTATCTGAAACATATAACTGTAAACAATACAGAAAAACTGTATTTAAAAAAATCTGCATTCATTTACGATCTACTGAAAACACATGAACACATGCCACGAAGCACCATTTTTGTGTGACTACCAATCACAAATGTAATGCCACACTTTAGATGAACTTTCCTCTGTCTGAAGAAGTTTTCATTCCTAGTTATAAACATTTGAATACAACTAATAGAATGCCTTTCCTACTGGTATCAGCAGCCTTTTATTCCACAAACTCCCCTCATAGTCCATTTGTGGCCCTGACACACCCTCTCCAGGCTGCTCATCTCCAGGGGTTGATGCTCACTGATTCCTGTGTCAGCACAGCAAGCTCTGCTTGCTCCACTCTCTTCCCAGGGCCTCAGAAAATGTCCCTGCTGTACAAGGCTGGACCCATAACTTGATGTTGGATTTTAGCTGGATGAGTGGAGAAGGATCAAGAGTGTTAATGTACTTTGCCAAGAACTAGAGGGTCAGTACTTGCTTGAAGTCTTATGCACGTATTTTCAGATGTTCTTCACTCATGCACTTATCCATCAATTCATTTCCATTCTCTTTTACTGGAAGGCACGGTATGACACCCACTAGCAGTTTTCCAGTGCTAGCAGGAAGAGACTCCACAGACTTTATTGCAAAAACAAGTGCTATAATACAGCTTTGGTTGCATGAACATGCAGAATAGATATAAAATAAATACCTTTCAGGATATACCTGTACCTCATGCCTAGACCCTGGAGGCATCTTACACTTCCAAAACCTTACATGTGACAGGCTATGTGGCACATAATTTCCTCTCCGTCCTCATATCAGAAAAGCTTACCATTTTTTTCCCAAATGAACAGCAGGCCTTCTGTAGAACTGCATCCAACACAGCGTGTACCCAATATTGCATTCATTAAGAAGTATGTTGAGACAACATTTAGGATTTATCTGTCAAGAACAAAATTATATGTGCCCTAGCAGGCAACACAGGCAAATAACTGTCACTTAATATTTTCAGGTTATACAACTGAGAAGACTGGATATGAGCTCTCCATCAGCATTCAATAAAAATAGGGAAGAAATACAAAGGAACAGAATGAACACAAAGGAACTCCTGCTACAGATCCAGTTTAAGCTGGTGCTCTTGCCAAAAGAATAGTGAACAACTCTTTCCTCACCAGCTGTCCATACCCAACCACCTCTGTGTAACAAACCTGAGAAAGGAAATGGTCAAGGTGTGATCTTGTCCACCACCAACAATAGGAAAATAAGAGTTTTAACCCAGACTTGCTCCTAGATTCAGTTCACTGCACAAACACACAGATGTTCTTGGTAGTGCAAAGGAAAGAAGAAACGTGTGAAAAATGGCACAAGCCTCTTCCAGAGCAATACTGGCAGATGCTCATTTAAATTACTCATGGAACAAGATCATCAGATTTAGGTACTGAATTTTACACAATTAAATCTCTACTAACTGATCCTTTTTAAAGGCTTCAAGTGATAAACAAGGCTTCCACGGCTTCTGTTAAGAAAACACTAGGCTTGGAAGAACTACATGCATGTCCTTCCATGTAATAATCTTCACTGTTCCAATTCTTTGTCAGTGGACTGCCTCAGATATTAGAGACATGTCACTAATATCACAAATATTCTTGATTAAACAATATGGTTTAACTTCTTAAAATCAGAAGTAAATGTTTTCCAACTTTCATGTATTCTTCCTGGAGTTTAATACCTGCAATTACTTCACAATAGCAGTTTTAAGTTTCATCAATTTGAAAAGCACACTGGACTTAATTCAAAATTCCTGTAATGTTTCCTTATGCCCATCCTTAACCTAACTTTATTATTCAAGTGCATAATTATAATATTTTTTGAAAGGGCTTGCTTTTGGGGAAAAAAACCCGCAGCAGTAGGGCAAGAATAAAAAATTATGCCTTCCTGTGCAATTTCAGTACCTTCAAAGGACATCAGACAAAAGTTAATTTTTCATTTGTCTCCCACCCTGATTAAACCTTTTCTGCAGACAGGGTAACAGAGTCAAGACAGAATGGATTATTGGGTATTCTCCCTTAAACACAAAAGTCTATGCGGCAAACAAGATTTCCTGTCTTGACAGCTTGGCTTAGCTCTGAACAATGTCACTTTCTCATATATTGCCTTTAGGAAGATTTTAACAAAATGGTACAACTGAAATTCCCCAGTGCCTATTTATTATTTATTCAGAGTTCTATCCATTCATGATGCCATCTTTCACAGAACAGACATGCATATTTTTAAACATGTAATAGTGTACTTCCAAGAGGCCTTTGAAACTGCCTAATCATATTCCTGCTCCAAGACTACTCAGGGGAAAAGGTGAGTATGCTACAAGAAAACACTTGAAAGCTGAGGAATCATGAAACTCCAATCACTGTCCTCAAGCAGCACAAAGAATTGCTCTTAACTGGTAACTCATACAAATGAAAGGTTGTCAGCTAGGGAGTCAGCAAGTGGAAAAGTGGGAAGACAGGTGGGCAGAGGACCTAATTCTAGCAGAGATGCCAGAATTAGGCAAAATATCAAGACACTTCAGGTAACAAGCTTAACATCCCACAGGCTGTGTATTTACAGTGAATTTCACAGGTTTCCCACATGAAGATGGAAAAAGCTACTGCAGTGTGTCCCTGTTAAACAAAGAATGATCAGAAAACAGCCACACAAATAAGTTGCTAGAGTTCAGTCAGTTCAAGATGACCCTCTGTCACACATCAATCACAGGTCTCTGCCTACAGACATCAGTACAATGCAGACATTGCAGGCAGCTGAAATCCACCCATTTGTCTCCAAAACATCCTTCTTCCAAATTCAAGAGACACACAGCTTTCTCAGGAGGAAATACACTGAAGACACTGCAGTGGTAAGAAAGAAAAATAATTAAAACTGAGTTTACCGAACATGGTCCTCAAGAAAAAAGGCAGACTCTTGCTAAAATCAATTTCAGAACTGAAACAATGTTTTCCTCTCTCAAATTCCAGAAACAAAAGGCTGATGCCTATTTGCATAGATATTCAAGAGACAGCAGAATTTTTAAGGGGACAGTATTTCTTAAAATTCAGAAGTACCCTATAAACAATTGCGCTCTTTCTCCCTCTCAAAAAATTATTGCCACAGTTAATGGTGTATTCAACCGCTGCCCCTACTTTGAGCACCTTTCTGCTACTCAAAGAAGATTGTATCAACAGTTCACTACAGTGTAGCAACTAACAGCCTTTCTGCACTATATGTACATCTGGTCTACTATTTAAAAAGTAATTGTAATAGTCATCCCAAAGTGTGCAGGGCCTTAATACAAAGTTTACACAAGCACACAGTCAGGGAAGCCTTAGCTGCAAGTTTCCAGCCCTTCCTAACAAGGTATTTCCTACAGGCCCCATCCCAGAACACCAACTCCTGATTCCAAACTAGGCAGGCCAGGGTCTAGCTCCTCATTAATCCCCATTGCCCATAACAAGCAAAGACAGCACTCAGATCTTCCAGGAAAGGGTCTAGCCTTCATTAATCTTCAAGGCAGACAGTGACAACAGACCTTTTATGGAAGGATACAGGCCTTGGCTAATCACTCCCCAAAGCAGGAAGGGAGATTAAAATCCTTATCCCAGAAGACAACAGCTCCTTTGGAGGTAAAATCTGTGTCTTTCTGATGCCACTGCCACCCACTACAAACTATGCCCACAAGACAACTCCTCCATTTCCAGTCCCTAGACTCCCAGATTCGGATGAACTGCATTTTACAAAAAAGACAATATCCACGAAGAGATCACCTTTCGCTTGGAACACCAGTTATCCCCAGAGATGCAGAGACAGACAGACAGATAGATAGACAGACATAACAGACTGTAAGCCCTGGCTCTCAATTCTGCTCAGCAAATGCCCACCAGGCCTGCCACACTGCCTGGTGAGCCAGTGTGCTCTGCTGGACAAATATAGAAAGCAGAAAGTGGAACAAGCCCTTCAGCAGAAGGGATTCTGCTCAGCTCCCCGAGAGGGAGGAGCAGGAGCTGAAGCAGCCGAACTGCTTTACCCATACATGGTCTCTGAAAGAGACCATTGCTAAGACAAGTTCCTTTACACACGCACACCCTCATTCACTGTAACACTGTGCAAGGAAAGAAGAGAATTAAAGCGTACAAACCTAAAGGAGTTACTGTTTTGAAAAGAGTTCCAACTCCACTTTGCTTGTGCCCACCTTAATAATGCGCAAACATCTAACACTATTCACCAACAAAATCTGGGCAGCAACTCAGAAACAAGATAAAAATCTTCCTCCCAGGGAATCCCCACGTCCACCAGCATTTCAGTAACTACTGAACTAGTAAAGTCTTCCTTGTTGCTTCTGGACACACACATTCACATAATAAGTTCTTGGTTTGACCTTCTCCCCCCCTCCAGCCCAAACTGAATTACAGAAATCTTTTTAAATCCTTCTCCCTTCTCAAGTATTGTCCTAAACCAGGAACCATGACCTTTCTCATTGGTTGATACTAATTACTATGGTGACCTGTCATATCTTGTCTGCTTTCCCTGTAGTCCTTTTTGCCAGTGTTTAAACACTAACTAAACCTTTTCCGATGCATTCTTCTTAAAAACAGAAGAAATGCACCATGCAGCACTCCACCCCTTCCACATTCTGGCACGGAAAGAGTGGAGTAAGTGTAATTGAAAAGCCAAATCCCTAGGCCTTCACAGAAAAAAAGGTTTAAAGAAGTGACACAATCTATTTATTTTTTTTTTAGTACACAAGTAAAACAGTTTGCAAACTGAAAAGTAGCTTCATTTATATAAAAAAGCATCACTTTTCACAAGAAATTTATTACCGCATGCTGCTGTCTATTCTTTCTCTTTTGTGTATCCCACATTTATGTGGTGATACCAAACTGCCTAACAGGAGCTACCAGAAAATTTCTTTCATCCAAGTGGAAGCTGCAACTTCCAGCTACATCAGGAATGCAGCAGCCAATTCAGAATTCAGAGAAGCATACTAGTCAGGTAGTTTTGTTAATGTCATGTGCAAGTAGATACAAAAGTGCTGGCATTCAAACCAACAAACCTGATATTTTTTTCAAATTTCTCATTACTGAGATAATGGCTTAGGCTCCCTGCAAATTCAGGAAGACAACAGCATACACAGAATTAGTTCTACACTGAATAACAGCCTGAATTATTTTCCTTACAAAAAAGGAACAAGAATATGTGTCCTAGTCTTGCTCCCCAAGAAATGCCTATTAAACTTAGTCTTGAATTAAATGGAAAAATAATTTTAAACCCAAAGAAATTCCAAAGTAAATTCCACATCAAACAATTAAGTGTTATAGTAGTTTTTACACTGTGAAACACAGACAGTACCACCTACAGCCAGTCTCAGATAGTGATCAAATTCTGGCACTGAATAACCCAGGCTGTAACATGGGTGGCTTTAGTCCATAAATATCAGAATATTCCCACTTAACTTTTCCTAAGTCTCCTATGCATATAATCATGGATTTCTGAGCAGTCAAAACTGCTTTAGAGAAGTGAATATACAATCCTTTTTCTTTCCCAAGAAGATTTCACATACTGATATTTTCAAAGATAACAAACACTTCTAATGCCACTTAGGACTGTACAAGGAATTTTTACTGTTTCAACTCATGCTCAATTGTGCTACACATTGTACAGTCATTGAATAATCAAGTGGAAGAAGAAACGACCAACAAAAAACCAAGGAGAAATACAACACATCACTAAGTTGACCTGTCACCCCAAGTATTTTTTAATTCCGATTTTAAGTGAAGAATGGAAAATTTTTGAAGACTTACAACAAGGAAATATGGGTAAGTAGGCAAAAAATATCTTCAGACGGCACTCTGCTTTGGAATACAAAACTATAGAGAATTACTTTTTCATTGTATTGTACTTGCACAAACTACAAAAGCTAGATGTGATGTTCAAGATACATTCTCTCTTCCTGAAAGATCAATATTTCATTGCCTTCTGAAGAAACATTTATCAAAACTCTGTCTTGTAAGATTTTGCGGAGATAATAAGATGCCTGGTGTCCATCCTGCAAATCCCTACACATATTAAGAAAGATGCTATCGTTTTTATATATAGACTTGGACATTGTCTGCTAAGTGCTTGATTTGAATTACAAACTCCTTTGCTTTGGAAAAAGCAGACATGAATATTCCCTTTCCAACAGAGTCTAAAAAATTTGTGGATTGCATGCCTGCATTGGAATATCTTTTGAACTGCATAGTTTGAGACAAAAATAACAGAGAATATGTATGGGTTCAGTGAAAGCCTGAATTTTAAGTGATAAGATGTTTGAAGGACAACAGTTTTACTCTGACATGTGAAATACTGAAATCTAGTGGATGACAACTACACTATTTTTCTGAAAGGTGCCGTACAAAACAGCCTGCAGACAGAACTGAAAGCTAGGCGGAAGAACAGTTTTCATACTGGTGAAAAAAGAAGTCAAGGTCCTGAAAAACTCTACAATTTAAAGTAAAAGTCACCTGCGTTCTTATATGAATTGGGAGAGCATTCAGTTCTGAGAGAATACAAAGCATGCAAGCATTAAAAAAAATGCTCTGCAAAGGAAAGCCTGCCAGATAGTACACCAGCATGACACCAGATATTCAACAACACCCATCCTCTCATCCACGTGCTCACTCAGGACCTCCTTGAGGTGTGCTGCTGGAAAGGACAAAGAACCCAAACTGCCTGCTCATTTGCATGGATTTCAGCAATATTCAAGCTAGTTATTCCATGCTATATTACAAGCAATTTAGTCAAACCAACATAAAAATCCCAGAGCTATATGGTTTTAAGCCCAGTTTACATAATCTTAAATCTGCCTGGGACTTTAGCACTGCAAGCCAAGCCATCAAATAAGTTATAAAGCTACTCTAAATTGGCAAAGACTCATTATCAAAATTTGCACTTTATCAGTTTGCCACTAATACTCTGCCTCTAAGAGAGCAACCAGTAAGCTGCACTTTTTCTGAAAATCTTTTTTAAAAACAAAACAAAAAGACAGACCATGCTATACTAAGCATACTGAAGATACAAGAGTAACATGTGTACCCGGGACAGACAAGACAGCTTGTGGACAAGGATTCCTCTTCTGGCATAAGGCTTTCACTTACATATAGCTGTGACACAGCTGCATCATCTAAATTTAAATTCTTCACTAAGAGTTGGAAACAACTGAAGATTTCTGTTCAGCCAATCTAGCTGCTCATTGTTCATCCTGAATTCAGCTAGCAATTTTAGCACAGAGCTAAAACAGCTGGAAGTCTGAAGCTATTCAAGATGGCAAGGATGACTTCCTTTCCTTGGGATGATGACTGCTGCACTCTATTGCTGTCACACAAATAAGCCTGCTCTGTCCCTCACCGTTCAGACTTGTGAGCTATTCCTCCCTACAGCAGAGCACTTGCAGACTAAGTGACACTGCAGCTTTGACCCAACTTATATTTTAGTTCTACTTGCTTGAGTCTCTCGTCAGGTGCAAACAAGACAACATTCAACTGATGTTTGGGAAATCTCCTCTTGAAATATGAATGCTAAAGCTCTCTCTTTTCATTCTTTGGTCCCAAACACAAAGTGTCTTGGCATCTTTACAAAACAGGCTAGAGAGAACTATAGCAGAAAATGTTGTATCTTGCATTCTTGCATTTATTTATATAACAAGTATCTCTGACGACTGGAGGAAGGGCACTAAAACTACTAGTTACTTCTTCCAATCAAGATAATCTCTCTTGCCTCAAGAAATCTTGTAACAGGATCACCACTCAAGATCCTGTGCTGTGATACTTTGAGAAATACCCATCAGAGGCCCTAGATAATTTTTCTCACTTTACAATTCCCATTCTAATAAATACTGAAATATTTGCATCTTCTCTTCTTCTATACTACTTTTATCATCAAATTCCTGATCAATGGATAAAAATCTTATCTTCTTGCCTGAAGGCAGTTAGCAAGACACCAAATAACGCTGCACATAGTCTTGAAGGACAAGCAATACTAAACATGTCCAGATTGAAATAAAACATTTCAGACATTCATGGCAAGACTGAAATACAAGGAAGCAGAAATACAGAGTTGAGTCTATTTGATTACTGTGGCTGTCTCAGTAACCAAACTCACATGATGACTTGGAAAACTCTTGGAAATCTGTTCTTATTTGCCTAAGAACAGTCTCCAATTCAACAGCTAGAACAGTGGATTCACAGATCTTAGTACTAAAGACTAATAACGAGGAACTCTCAAAAACTATGAGAATTTTGTCTCACTTCCCACCTATTCTAAAACAGGCAGTAGCGGAAAAATCAGAGTGGGTTTTCTGAAGAGATTTGTGGCAGATGACTCAGTAACTGATAATCAATAGTCACATTTCAGAAAAATATGCAAGAAATAATTAAGAAACAAGCTGTTCACAGCAAGGTTTCTCAGTAAGTTCAATTAGACACTGGATTTCAGGTAGAATCTCACTTTAATCAAAGTGAGTCTAAATATTTAAGAATCACATAAGCATCTACCTTTTATGAAATACAACCAATTCAGGATACTGAATTAAATTAGAAGAACATTTACACAACATTATAAATATTTCCCTTATTTCAAAGCATCATATCTTGTTTCTGCAACTGATGTACAGGTTACTTGGCAAGCTATAGATTTATTATTAATGAGACAGACAACTGTTGTATATCGATGATCCTGCCACATTTCCTGCTTTCCCTTTTAGAGAAGTAGTGCCAAGGAGCATGTTTTCAGAACCCCCACTTGTAGCAGAAGAACTAAAAGAACCTTCCCCCTGCCATGCAAAGATAATCTTGTAAGTGGATCAAGTTTTGGAAGCCTAGCAGAAACATGGATACAGTAAGAAGTACACAGTAGTACTACCATGGATTTCTTTAGCCTATCACCCATAGTGAAAGATGGGTGTGCTCTTCTCACTATGTAGGTAATCTACTTTCAAAACAAAACTACCTAACACATATATCTTCATGTTTTAGCGTTCACTACTTTAGAACAGTCATTTTTCAATGGCCTGCTTTTCTATAGATGCCACGTTCCTGCTTTATTGGCATGTAAATATAATGTCCTAGGCCTGCATCAATTATTTTGTTACCTATTAAAAAAAACGATACAAAAGGGGAAACATGTAACCCAGCAGTTAAGGTTCAGCATTGATTTATCCCCAATGTAACATTAGAAACTAAGACAGGGAAAGAAGGGCAGAAAAAACACAGTCCTGCAAGAATGATCATTCAGAAAAGGTGAATACATTCTTCAGAACAGCATACACCGTCCCAAAATAAGTATCAGCAATAATTTTGAATGTGAGCAGAGGCTGGAAGAGAACAGCAGGCAGCTAAAGAAAAAAATATTTCTTTACATCACCGTATTTAAAATTCTTATTTAGGAATTTTAGTAGCATATACATTTGCACTCATATTTCTGAGCAGATATAAGATTAGTGCTCCTGTGCTGGGGCCTCTTCATCAGCAGGAATGCAACTGAACACATTAAGCTGCTAGATGCAAGCTGTACCCACCCTTACATTTCCTAGTTCAGTCTAAAGATATGGATTAATTTTTAATATCTACCACAGCAGCAGTATTTCCAACAATGCTGTTTCTTCAAGACTTAGGTACAGACACAATTCTAGGAAGATACAGTAACTCATATTATGCAGAGATCCCAAGAACATAGCCGAGGGGAATGGAAAAAAGAATAAAAATGTGATAGGTTTATTACGGCTGTGCAATGCCAAATCAGTGCAGTAGAATCTATCTGATAAACTAACCTAGAGAAAAACAATAGAGGAGACAACAAAAGACACTAGGAGAGAGTTCAGCAATTTTTGTAATCACTGGTGCACAGAGTAAGACCGAATGGACAGGCATACACAAAAAATAAAAACAAGATAGTCGGAAAACGCAAGCTCTTGTAAGCCAGAAGTCAAGCGTGCTTCATGATATAAATCCCCACTAAATACTTTTCTAATTCCAGCGAACTGGCGAAACACACCCAACGACCACACTCAAGCAGGACATACGAGAAAGCTGCAATGCTTGAAAAATGTTCCCCGACAACTTCTGGCAGAAGAGAATGCCTGTGCCTCTAAAGGTGAAAATGTCTGGGCCACAATTTAGGAATTCAGGAATTTAAAGGAATGTATTCTAAGGTTGCCTCTCAACTTCCTTCTCCTAACAGTCCTATTAAAAAAGCAAGCTGTTACCAACCTTTACTGCTTCTTCGTGTATTTATCACCCATTTTACACTTCGTCGCTCCAGGCTTTTATATTCCTCTTCCTACTTCATTCCAGTAGTGTCTGTCACGCCCTCTCATACTTGAGGACTGCAAATCCTCACAGTGCGCTGAACTCCAAATTCCCTGCTCGTGCTTCTCGTATGCTGACTCGCCTCCACCCCCTGGTGCACCAGCACGCATTTCACTGCTCCAGCGGACAGACACCCACCGCACCGACAGCAGCAACCGCACCCCAGGTTCCTCTAAGTGCCCGGGGCGCCGCACCCGGCATGCTGGCGGCGGCCGAGCCCGGGGCAGCCGCTCCCCCGCCCCGGGGTCCGCCCGGCCTCGCCGCAGCCCCCCCGCCCCCAATGGCGCCGCCGCCGCGGGCCGAGCTCGCACCCGCAGCGCCACCGCCACCGCCCGCGGCGCTGTCAGCGCTCGGATCACAGACGACACCCGGCAGCCTCCGGCTCCGGAGCCCGGAGGGGCTCCCGGCGGGGCGGCACCGCCCCGGGATGGCGCGCACGGGGCGGCGGCTCCCCCGCGGGCGGGAGCGGGGCGGCCTCCACGGCCCGGCACCAGCGGCCTCGCGGCGGGAGCACCGGGGAACGGGGGAGAAGGGGCAAGGAGCCGTTACCTGCGCGAGACGGATCGCGCTTCCCGCCGGCTCGGCCCCGCGCCGTTCCTGCCGTGCCGTCCCTGCCGTGCCGTGCGCGGCCCGAGCTCCTCCCGGCGGCGCCGCCCTCACCTGCCCCGAGATCCGCCCGCGCCCCGCTCCGCTCCCTGCGCCGCCTCGGGCCGGCTCTGCAAGATGGCGGCGCTTCCGGGAGAGACCACGGCGGGCGCGGTGTGGGGGGGCCGGGGCGGAGCGTCCGCTCCTCCCGCTCCGCCGGCCCCGCCCCGACCCGCTCCGGCCCCGCCGGGCGCCTCTCGCCCGCCGCCCGCCCCCGCCGGGGGTGTCCCCTCTGGTGAGGCTCGGTGCGCGCCTCCGCGGCGCCCTCCCGCCCGTCGGCCCGGCCCGGCCCGGCCCGCTGCGGACCGGACGCGCATGGGGGTGGTGGAGGCGCTGGGCGCTGGCGCGGCGCGGCTGCTCTTCTACCCGTCGCTGCTGTACACGGTGGCGCGGGCGCAGCTGCCCGGGTCCCGCCGGCCCTGGTTTCACCGCATCGACGAGGTCGTGCTGCTCGGCGCTCTGCCGCTGCGGGGGCGCATCCGCAGGGTAAGGCGGGCGCAGCGGGGCGGGCCGGGCCGGGCCGGGAGGAACGGCGGTCCCTGACGGTGCCTGTGCCCGCAGCTGGTGGCGGAGGAGAACGTGCGCGGCGTGGTCACCCTCACCGAGGACTACGAGACCCGGTTCCTCTGTTTTTCCCCCCAGGTGAGCCCTGGGATTGCTGGTGCCCGTCGCTGTCTGTCCCGGAATAGGCGAGGCTTTAGCCGCCTCCTGCCATCATCCCGGCAGCGACCGCCAAGTTTTGTGGCAGCAAAGATGAGACTACTAGTACCTAAGTCGACTTTAAAAACTATGCGACAAACCAGTAAAACGTGAGCATGCAAGTGAACTGCAGCCGCAGTGGCGGGGAAAGACAGGGAGCATAGAACCCACGTACATCACTATACAGGAATGCCTTTGGGTTGTGACAGTTACCAACCTCCCTCTTTTCCCTTAGCTGAAACACATTTTTTCAGTCCCTTTTAAGTACTACCCTTCTGATGACCAGCACTGACGTTTTCATACAGCTGATCTGAAGGATTGACATTCAAAGTCTGTTTACAACCTCTGAATTTCTCAGTTGTCTCAACAGGTTCTGAGTTTCTTTCAGTAAAAAACCAAAAGTTCACTGACCAAATCTGCTGTCTGTTACAGGAATGGGAGGCAATGGGAGTGGAACAACTGCGCCTCAGCACTGTGGATCTAACTGGAGTCCCCACCTTGGAAAACCTGCAAAAGGGCGTGGAGTTCATCCTGAGACACCGAGCCTGCGGTAACAGTGTCTATGTGCACTGCAAGGCAGGGCGCTCCCGCAGTGCCACCATGGTGGCAGCATACTTAATTCAGGTCAGGAGTCTCTGCTAAATGAAGTTAATTTTCATTTAAAAATGGAAACAAAATGCAGACAACCTTTATAGTTAACCCTTGCTCAGGAAACCTGAGCATATACAGGTTAATACTCCATGATTTTACAGAGCTTGGAGAGAGGCCATTTTAAGAGAAGCTTCAAACTTACCTTGTTGTTTTGAATGCAATTTTTTAATTATTCTGCTTTGATTAATTCTTTCTGTGGAGAAACAGATTGAGGTGGGAATAACAAGTCACTCATGAGTGTAGGTTCACTGAGCAGATAAGACATCTGTGTTCGTTGTTCATATTTTCTCCTTGGTTCACTGGAGTAGTGAACCTTCCTACGCTTTTTCATAAATACAATTCAGGATCAAGAGAACTGACTTATTTTCTGAGTTCCTTTACCAACCCAACTGGGGAAGCCAGCACTAAGAACAAAATTCCACCTGTGGATTCTTCCCTTGATGTTATTAAGCGCTCCCTGGAAAATTTTCCGTTAGTGCTGAAGAGAAAATTTGCTCACTAGGTGCTGAAATGCAATGGTAGTACCAGTGGAGTATTAAAAAAAGCAAGCTGCACTTGCCTAGTGGGACTAGGACAGGAAGCTATTCACAACATGAAGGAAGAGCTAGTGAGACGGAAAGTGGAAGGCCCAGGCAGCTCTGAGAAGAACATCAAGTAAACCTAAGGGACAAAGCAGCAGCAAGCTTTCCAACACATCTCATATTGCCCTCAAAAGCCTCCAGGAGGGTTCCATTAACTGCTGCAAAGATGGAATGGATTTTCACTTGCTGCGTTTCTCACTTTTCAGCTGCATCACTGGCGCCCTCAGGAAGCAATAGAGGCCATTGCCAAGATTCGTCCCCACATCCTCATTCGACACAAGCAAGTCCAGGTTCTGGAGAAATTTCACAGGAACATGATCACTGAGAGAACTGCATAACTTAGTAAGAACTATCAAAATCCTCATCTCAGCTGCTATAAAAAAGTTTTTATGATCTACCAGAAGCTTATGTGTTTTCGTTCTTGACTATCAATAAAGAACGTTTTACACTAAAGGGGAAACGGGGCTGTTTCATTAAAGCTTTCTTTCCTTATGGCTAATATAATACTTCTCTTGGAGCCCCGTAGTTCTTTTCCACACATTAGTGCTGAGCGGAACTGCAATCCACAGGAAGTTCAAAAATACTTGTATTTGAAGCAAAGAGAAAAAAAACAAAGTATTTTGTCTCAGTAGAGACTTTATTCAGATTCTTACCCAAAGGGTTACAGTACGAACAGAAAGGGGTAGGAGGAAGTGGTCTTATTTCTGTCTTTTCACCAACACTATGTTATAATTACAGGTGGGGATTTCCTGTACAGTAAAGGAAGCCAATGCTCTAAAACTGACCTCCCTCTTTATACTAGGTGATGACAGAGCAGTAAGCAAGTACTCAGTTGGTTACCATTCATCTAGGAGAAGTGCTAAATGTAACCTAAGGGTCCTGGGGTCAGTTCTAGAATCTGTCTGCCAGGCCCTACTGCAGTAGGACACAGAAATGTTTAAACAGGGGCATCCCTGGGGGACACAGTGCATGTCTAACTCTGTAACTGACACAGCAGCAATACACAGTCTCCTAGGCAGTTAAAACTAGCAGTCTGGGCCAAGGAGAATGTTCTCCATATGCCGGATTTTTTTAGTGGTGGATTGGTTCCAGGCTAAAAAAGCCATTTGCTGCCATTTGGGCCTCAAACGCAAGCAGCTTACCATCAAGAAATCAAAGTAATAGTATTTAGTCCATCTGAAATCTAAGATACAACAGTTCAATATGGTTTTGATAGTGCTACGTAGAAGAATAGGCCCACAGTCAGAAAGCCTGTACTTCCTCTGCACAGGCACAGAGGATGGGGTCGTTACTGGGTGTTGTGAGCCTGTAGTAATTGGGACTGGTGCTTGAGGGTTGCAGGTGTCTTTGAGCTGCACAGCAAGACACTGTTGCTGTCTTTCTATCACTGGGCCTGTTTAGGCCAGGACAAACTGCAGGTTAGTGAGCAGCACTTTGATGCCACTTGTGACTGTTACAACAGAGGTGGCTGGGTTAAGTTTAAAAGTATTTGCATCGCCCTTTTTATAGCGGTCACGAAAGACATAGATGCTGCCATTGCAGCTGGCAATTTTCCAGAGGGATGGTACTGAACTCCAGGCATCAGGGAGGCATAGCCGCGTGAAGCTATCCAGCAGGGGATTGTAGCACAGCAGTGAGTCCCCCTCGGCCACAATGAACACCACATCCTTGTGCACAGCAGCGTGCATGCGCCCTGCGAAAGGCAGGACGTATGGCTTCACGTGGCATTTCTCTGTGTTGGTATCATAGCACTGAATGAGGCGAGAGGGCTTGGTGAAGAAGTCTAAGTCGTTTTCCTCCCCACCCAGCAGGTAAATGACACCATTAAGGTTCACCCCTGCAGCTCCAGAGACTGCCACTTCCAACTGGCTGGTCTCTGTCCAGACGTTGTCTCGTACTCTGTAATATATGACAGCATTAGAGAGAGTGTCCTGTAGAGTTTTCCCCCCCAGTGAATATATTGCATCCTTGCTTGGCACAGAGACAAGGGTGTGCTGGAGCCGGTCACGGGGCAGAGGAGCACACCATTCCCAATCTATAGTTGCATTGTTGCATTTCCACATGCGTCGTGGAATGGAGCCACCAACGACGTACAGGTCACTACCGTGCTTGCAGGCCGCGGTGATCTGGTGACACAGGCTGTTCTGGCCACTCACACTGATGGAGTCATCGTCAGCACAATGCAGAGAGACAGCGAGGGAATGTGTACGTGATGACTCCTTTCCAATCAGGTAGATGTGAACATTTTCTCCAATCACCTGAGCAAAAGTAGAAGTGTGTCAGCAGAATTGGATCTGTTCACACGTAAGTAAAGCTCGAGACTGAATTTTTCAGTTTGGGACCCACCTGTGGGCCTGAGGTATACGACAGGTCCTTCCCAAGTCCTGCCACCCTAGAACGTTCACAATACAGAGCCTCAAGGCCTTTTCAAGAAACCATTCATATCTGACACAGTAAAATAGCCACAGATATTGGAACACAAGTGTTCACGGTTTAGGTAAGAGCCAGTTACATCACTGATGGAGTACAGTTGTTACAAAGGGAATGCCAAACATAGATTTCTGAACAGTTTATTTGGTAACTGAGGTGAAATTAGTTATTTGTGGCACTGCTCCAATCACCAGTGAAAGCAGCCTCAGGTTAAATGAAAAAAAAGCTGTGAGTGGGCTTGCTATTTATGACACTGAAAGTATTCTCTCACAAGCACCATGAATTTCAATGACATTTGTGTTCTGTGACTTCCAAGTCACACTTGTGAGCAGAATACCCTGCCCTGAGAAGTGTGAAACCAGCAAGTGCTACATCAGCCCCAGAACATAAGGTCTTTTTATACCTTCAGGCTAGATCGCAGAGTCTCTGAAAAGCCCGCCCGCTCCTCCTTGTTGAAGTTGATCCAGGTTTCTATGGCAACTGTTGGATTCTGAGAACATGGAACGCCATCTGCGGTTGGGGGACAGAAAGGCATTTATGATATCTAGACAAAGGTGTATGTACTCATGAACACCCTTGTCCTGAGGCTGCCTCCCCTGACTCCCACCACAAACCCTACTTTCTAGAGAGGAAAAATAGTCACAGGTGTTTATAGATTTTATCAGGCACGATCAGCACTGCCAGCTAGCCAACTACATAAAATTAATTTGGGTAACTATAAGAAGACAGAGCTGCCGGATCTTAAGCACTTTGGATGAGTTTTGGCGATCTATTCAAGAATCTATGTGCAAGAGAAAGAGGACAGGAGACAGAGCTTACATGCTGTGTGGCAATGACAAACTTTCTTATTTAATAATTTAGGCAACAAGATTCTGTTACTGAGAATCTCAGCACCTGTCTTGCTTTCTGGTAGATCCTAGAAACCTATCTAGTAAAAGTCATCTACACAATGTGTCTGAACACTGTCAGGCAGCTGACCCTCATGACTGAACATCTGGTGCTGCTGCTATCCTCTTAACATTTGGAAATCCCCAATGAGCTACTAGAGCTTTTCTTAGCTGTGTGACAGTAGGAAACACTCCACAGACTGCATCAGATTTAAATCTCTTTCCAGACAAAACTGCAAGTTTTGGTTAAGCCACTAAGTCTTGCATCATTATCTTCAGTACATTACCTGAAAGATTTTAGGTTATTTCCTTCCAGTTTGAAAGCCAGCAATAATAACTGTGTTCATTGAGAAGCCTCCCTACAAAGACTCTCTGATTTTGTAGTCTGTTCTCATGACAAACTCTGAATTCAATGATGCTGAAGGCACCAAACAAATCCCAGTGCTCTTCTCCATAGTGGAAGGGAGCAGAAAAAGTGTGGCACAAAAACAGGTATTTCAACTCTATTTAAAAGGATTCCCATAAGCTAACCATCACATGTAGTGTTTAAATGGAGAAAGATTGTTTTTGAAATTGGTCCTAGAATGCAACAGAAGGTAAACTCAATAAATTACCATTTCATGAAAACAATTTTAATCCTTGCCACTAAAAATTTCATCTATTTAATTCTCTATGAACTAAATGAAGAAGAAGAAAAGGCAAAATAAAAGGATTTTTTCTGACAGCAGTAGGGAAGTATTTCAGATTTCAATCCATTTTATGAGCGAAGTTGTGGTATAAATGCAAAGTAATGTGATTCTACATATGAAAATAGATAATGCATGGAAAAAAGTTATACTGAGCAATTGTTTTAATTTAGGATAACAAGTGCTGAAGTCCATAGTCCTAAAACTGTTTTTCATGTGGAATCTCTAGGGAATTAGAGGTGATTGACCTCTACAGTTTTATTTCACGATTTTAGAGGGTTTTTTCCAAATTAACTTGCAACTTACCTAAAACACTTTAGCTAGATAGTTATCAAAATTACTCTAAGTTTATCACAGTTTTTGAGCTATCTGTACATACACTCAATAGGTTTTTGACTGTAAATTTCTTTAGATGCAATAGAGATAATTTAATGCAATATCTTTAAAGACTCTCATATGCATAGCATCAACTCTAAAGGCCAGTTTAGGTCTTATGGATAGATTTGCCGGTGTTCCAAAGAAGCCAGTCATGATAGGTTTGTTTTTGCAACTGCATATAAAACACATGACACACAAAGTCTAGTTACTTACTCAGTTACAAAGAATAATTAAAAGCATGAAAGAGGCACATTTGGATGTATGAGCTGCTCTTCTACATTCTTGCTTCCTCCAGCAATGATACATAACTGCAGAAGAATGGACTTGTGACTGCAGCATCCTGGAGAGGTAACAAGCACTGACTGTACATATTAGGGCAGCAGATCTTTTAAAGATTGGTGGAAACTGGACTAAGTTGTTTATGTGTTGACATGTCCTTTACAACTCTGAGTCATGGCATCCATTACTGTGGAAGGCTATTACCTTTACAAGAAGGGCAATTACTGTATTACTCAAGATGTTACAATGCCTGTATTTCAGTTGAGTGCCTAAGTAATCTTAACAATTATATACAATTGTAAGTAACACTGAAATAGTCTAAAAATATGTGCTTAAGCCTTCTTACAGATGTTGAGTTGTTGCATTACTATATTAAATGATTATGAGCTAAAAGGATAAAAAAGCCTTTCATAATATGTGTATTTTTGGCAAGGCTTCTTCATTGTACTTTTAATGCAAACAAAATTACAACAAATTGTTGGAAGTTGAGTTTAAAAAATGTGTAACCTGTGTTCTAACCTGTTGACTCGGGAATTGCTGTGAATTTCCGTAATCCTGTATGTCCCTTTTCTATAGCTTAGATGTTTCATGTCCAGTAACAATTAATAGTTTGGGGCTTTTTCTGATAAAGGTATCCAGAATGTTTTGCTCCGCCTTGCTCAGCTAAGTCTCTGAATAGACAGTGATTATGAAAGTTTGTATTTTTCCATCTATTCCATTCACTACTTGACCAGACTCTGTAAGTCTCTTTCTACATCCATATCCTAGGTAGTTTCAAGAACCCCTTACCTGTAAGGATGTCTGTCAGCAGGCGGAGAGGCAGGTGTAGGAACTCCTCTGTCTCCTGCAGCTGAGCCAAATGTGACTTTGCACAGTGTTTGGCAGCTGTGTAGAGCTCCATGTCACTGTGTTGATCTGCCAACCACATGACCTGCAGACAGTTTCTAACCTGCACCGTACGGGCCAGAAAACGGGAGCACTCTTCAAAAAGGGCAGTCAGTTGGTACATGTCTGCCACCTCATAGGTTTCCTGTAACTCCTCTGCCCTCAACTTTACAGTTCCATGGTAAATGTAGTCCACAAGGAGCTGAAAGACACTCTCGCTAACATCCTGCAGCTCAATCACCCGGTTGTGGGCCTCCTTTAGGTTGGAAGTGAACATAGAACGAAAAAAGCAGCTCTGAGCTGAAAGGACCAAACGGTGCAGCTGGAATTCTTTGCCTTCCACTGATATTGTAACATCAGCAAAGAGCTCATCCTCCAAGCACAATTTCATAATACCCTGGGCCACGCGGCCTGAGTGGGAGCGGTCGGTGAAGGTGTAGTTCACAAAGTAGTTTTCTTCTGCAGAGGAGCCTCCAGTCTCTTCTGATGAGTCCATGGTGCTGCACAAATCAGACCTCCAGCAATCTGTAAAATCACAATAATTACAGGGCTTTCTCTCACCACTAACAAGATTATGCAGTACTTCAGGGTACAGGGAAAAAATAAACATATTGGTAAGAGTCCAGCATATTTTAGACTGAACATAAATAGCACAGCCAGAGACTCATGCTTGAGCTTCAGGATCTCAAACAGCAAATGAGAAGCTGGCATAATTAATATTATAATATATACCAAACTTCCAGTACAGTGAACATTACATCCCAGCAAGGCTGGGAGACGTGCATATCTTTTCACCACTCATTTCACTGACACAAAGAAATGCAGCAAGTTATTCAAGTGGAAAGTCCAGCAACTGCCCTAGGAAACTTGCAAAGCCAGAAAAAGCAGCAGCAGCATAGCTGGCCTAGATATGAAAAGGATTACAGTATTGTATTAAAAAAGAGCACAGGCAGCAGTTCATATCATCAGGAGGTGTTAATTACCATCCAAACCCAATGATGTATAAAGGTGAAACTTGTTTTTACCAAAAAAGATGCATGAGATGTCTGCCAGACATAACCACCAGTCCTCAAGCTAACCAAATGAGATAACTGATGGTTATGCTGTTTGTAATGCACCAGTCAACTTCAGCATCCAAAACAACATGTTAGATGTTGTTACTCAATGTTTCCCAGGTGGAGGGAACAAAATTTAAAACAAAACACATCTTAGTAGGTACCATGGATGTTTGCAGATTTCAGGCTAGTTTGTGGGTCAGAAAAGTTTCTGAAACACAGGACTACTACAGCAAGGAGCTCTTTTTTTACCATGGCTCTTGACAGCATTAGGAACAGTTGCCTATCTGCATTCACTTTAGACTCAGTTTTATAAATGAACTACCATCCATCATGTCTGGTATCAGAAATTTCTTCCATTAATAATGAACATTATTTTAAGTACGTTTCACAAAGATGTGATTTTTTTTTACCAAACAGATTCATAGTTAGCCTTCCATAGTTTATCCTGTCAAACATGCATTTTCTTACAATTACTCTGCTTGATCAGGAGGGCTTCAAAATTCTTTGCTCAAATTCTGTTCATGGGAAGTAGTGTCTATATCCCTAATTGGCTGGACAAGTTCATCTCATCTCTGGTGACAGCCTGTCTTAATTATACTCTTTCTAGATTTTACAGTAGTTCTGGTCTGTCTGAAAAGTACCTATTCATTAGTCTGTAAGAGGAACTGCAGTCAGCATAGAACATATCAGTACTATTTTTCCAGCTCTACAAGGTATGAGCTTGTCCTGCAAATTGGCTTCCACTTTGGTTAAAGCTCTTTATCCTTACAAGGTGCTTAGGAGCTTCAGCCCAGAATGCAGAAGAGACCACAAAGAGCACCAAGATAAGAACAGATGAACTACTCTGCCCCCGTGGCACGGCAGAATCAGCTGCCCACGCTGCTGCGCACAACTCCCAGAGGACTGATGCCAAGTCACAAAAGAAATGCCAAGAAGCAGCTAAAGACTACATAAATCTCACATCTTCCTTGCAGACACCTAGAGAAAGCTCCCCTTTGCGCACCACGGTGCTATAAAGAAAGAGGCACGCAGGACAGTTAACTTCACATGAAGCCAAATAGTATCCACTCCATAGGCCAAGCAATCAGTGTCAGTGGTTTCACCAACACCTAGTACACCTCCTTCACAGAACCGCAGAATCACTTAAGTTGGAAAAGTCCTCTGAGACCATCGAGGTCAACGTATGGCTGAACACCACCACGTCAACTAGACCGTGGCACTGAGTGCCACATCCAGTCTTTCCTGAAACACCTCCAGGGACAGCAACACCACCACCTCCCTGGGCAGTCCATTCCAGTCCCTAATCATCCTTCCTATGAAGAAATTCTTCCTAATGTCCAGCCTAAATCTCGCCGGCTGCAGCTTCAGCCTGCGTTCTCTCGCCCTGTCGCTGGTTGCCTGGAGAAGAGGCCAACCCCCACCGGGCTACACCCTCCTTTCAGGCAGTTGGAGAGGGTGATAAGGTCATCTTTGAGCCTTCTTTTCACCAGGCTAAACTAACATAGCTCCCTCAGCCACTTCTCATCGGGCTTGTACTCCAGATTCCTTCTCTTCTTGCTCCCGACAGGGTCGCGGATGCCACGGCGGCGCCCGGGATCGGGGAACCGCTAAGCACAACCGACAGAGACCCCACGGTCCGGGGCGGGGAGAAGGCAGGAAGGGAGGCTGATCCTCGGAGAAACGCGGATTCCCACCGGGGCCGCGCTGACGCCGCGCGAGGCTCGGCGCTGGCTCAGCCCGGGGCTGCCGGGGTCCGCCGCCCTCCGCTCCCGCTCCTCCCGGCGCTCGCCGCTCCGTCCCCGGGCCGCCGGCCGCGCGGCACCCACCTGCGGCGCCTCCCTTCATGCCGCCGCCCCGGGCTGCCCCAGCGGCTGCTCCCGGCCCTCACCCTGCGCCAGGCGCTGCCGGGCACTCGCCGATTCCGCCCACCGACCCGGAGCCGTCCCCGGGAAGCTCTTCGCGCGCTTCCGCCCCCGGGGGTAGAGCGGCGGCGCTTTCCGCTTCCGCCCCGTGCCCTTGCCCGTCCGTGTCCCGGCGGGATGTGGGCGGCGGCGGCGGCGCGGGGCCTGGCGCGGGCTGCGCTGCGAGGTGAGGCCGCGGGGGCTCGGGGGCCGTGCCGGGCTGTTGGCGGTGGTCGGTAAGACGTGTCCGTTTCTCTCCCCAGCTGGCGCGGCACCGGCGGCGGCACGGGCCCGGCTGGCGGGGAGCTCCGCCGCGGACACTCGCCGTAAGTGCGGGGCCGGTCTGCGGGCGGTGGGCGGAGGGGGCCCGAGCCGTGCGGTTGTGGCGCTGCCGGCGGCGGGAGGGCCCCGAACCCGCCCCACGGACGGTCCTGGGCGGTGGAACCGCTGTAGAGAGCGTGTCGGGAGGGGGTGGTCCGGTCCCCCGAAAACCCCAGTTGCGCAGGAAAGTGGCTGTGCTGGCTCCCGTGCTTGCTCTGGGTTCCTGTCTGCGTCCTTTCTCAGATGCAGGGCAAAACCTGCTTTTTCTTCGCAAATCTGTGCCTGGGTAACAGCTTCATAGGCCCTCATCGCCCGGAATCTTGAAGACTTTTTAGTCGTAACAGCGAAAAAACCCACACCAGCAACGTGAGTTCCTAGAGTGTTTTGATTACGAGGAGCTTGCTTAGATTTTGGCACATCCAGCAAACCCAGAAAACAAGGCCCAGGTTGAATGACATGAGCAGTTCCTAAGTTCACATTGTTCACATTGTTCTGTCGTCTCTCCTGCCCTCTTTTTTTTATCTGGCAGTTTACTTCTCCATCATCTTGTTGGACAATTAAATTGGCTGCTCTTTACACTCGACAAAATTTTAGCACTGACACAAATTTCCTTCATTATCAAAGTGCCTAGTTCCACTTGCTGTGTAACACAAGTATGTTGCTGTAGTGTAGTCTCTGACAGACAGCTAGACTGATTAAAGGGAGTTAGTACTCTTCTTTCTGTAGCTTTCTGTATTCCCTGTCATAATCTTGGAAACTGTTTTTCTTCGTAGCTACTGTTAGACCAAAAAATGAAGTAGAACACAAGCAACTATGTGCTTTTGGGGAGTACGTGGCTGAGATTCTGCCTAAGTATATCCAGCAAGTACAGGTAGGTGCTATTCAAGAAATTGTTCTTGTGGCAAGACAGGATCCAGTAAACCCACCACTTTTTTGTTACCTGTTCGGAGAAGTTGTACTGGGGAAGAAAAATGGTCAGAATTCCAAGAAAAGTACTGCTGTTGTTAAGCCCCTTGATCTGATGCATTTTTGTGTCTGATGTGTCTGAGTGTTCTGCTGAAATCAGCATCATGTTTGGTCCTGTTGGTATTTGTACTCATGCCCTTCCCACTGTTCTGTTTTCATCAGGTGACCTGTTTCAATGAGCTGGAACTTCTGATCCATCCAGATGGGATCATTCCTGTCCTGACCTTCCTTCGTGATCACACCAATGCCCAGTTCAAATCCTTGGCTGACCTGACTGCAGTTGATGTCCCGTCTCGGCAGTACCGCTTTGAGGTAGGAACTGCTCAGAGATGCTGTACTTGGAGGGCTTCACAAGTGCTGATGGCTGTGGGTGCTCTTGCAGCTCTGACCACTTTGTTTGGTTTCTGGCAGTGGGAAAAAAATTTTGAGTGTTGTAGATAGAATTCTTTAAGTCAAAGGCCTCCAGTTGCTGAAGAAGTGGAGTATTTTTTTAATTCAATATTTTTCTTTCAAAAATCAAGGTAGTACATAGAGATAACAGGCATATATACTCTAATTTATTAATTTTTTCCAGTCACCAAGGCAGGATCAAACAAGGCTTTAAAATTCCTTACAGATTTTTGGGAATTTTTTTCAGTCTGTTTGTAGTATGTATTTCCTCTCCAGAGATTATAACAATCCTCATAAACAGCCTTTGTACTAGACTTCATCGCCATAGATGTGGGAAATGTAATTGCAAGAGTGATTGATGGCCATTTTCTTTGAGACAGACCATTGTCAAGTGTTTTCATCCCTCCAGTAGTTTCTCTTTTAAGATTTAGTATCTCTCTTTACTTCTTCGTCATCAGTCATGATGTCTAAGTGTCATAACTTTTGTCACACTTCTAAGAACCAAAGTGATAAGCTACTGGGACCTCAGTCATGGGAGTGTCTCTTAGTGGCCAGCTCTGAAGTACTGAATGCAATCCTACTCATAAAGAATACTTGAAGAAGTGCTTGTGTGGCTTTGCTTAGGCAGTGGTGTACTGCAGAGAGGTCCATAAATGCTGCCTGTTCCTCTGCTTCAGATTGTGTACAACCTATTGTCCCTGAGGTTCAACAGCCGGATCCGTGTGAAGACGTACACTGATGAGCTGACACCTGTGGACTCAGCAGTGCCCGTGCACAAGGCAGCAAACTGGTATGAAAGAGAGGTGAGTGCTGGCATGCTTGGGAACAGAGTCTTTACAGACATAGGCTGTGCTTTCCCAGTTAAAGTGATTCCCCAGTGCCCTTGGGAAGAAAGAAAGAAGTGTTTCCCTGGCTGTCTTTTCAGAGTAGAAGATGAAACAGTGTTTGATTTGCTTTTGAATTAATTCCTCCATCAGTTTTGCTGGCACTGTACAAAGCCAAGCATGTAACTGAAATTTTATGGACATAACACATGCAGGTTTTTGGGTTTTTTTCAAATACAGTTCAACTAACTTGGCTCCCTTTCATTTAGGTTTGGGACATGTATGGTGTTTTCTTTGCCAACCACCCTGATCTAAGGCGAATCCTCACAGATTATGGGTTTGAGGGCCATCCATTCCGGAAGGACTTCCCACTCTCTGGTTATGTGGAGGTAGGAGATATAGTCATGTCTAAAGTTACCAAGTCTCTCCAGTTTTCTTTTCTGAGTTCCAGTACAAAAATGTGACTGCTTTACAATAAGTTGTCTGTATTCCAGAGGAGTTGTATAAATCTGCATAGAAATTTGAATTATCAAATAAAATATCATCCATAAGAAAGCAGCCTAAGGCTGGAGAAATTGAGTAAATATTATGTGCTATATACCAAAGATACTTGTCAGTCAGAGAAGGTGCTTCTGCTTTCAGCACATTTTCTGGAAGATTAAAGTTTCCACTGCAGAACTGAGATGTCTAGAATGATAAAGGACTGAACCATTCTTGATTCAGTTGGAATTTCAGTTTGTTGAGTGTTTGTAGGCCCAGATTATAAAACTCTGATTAAACTGACTCTTACTGTTTATTGTTTGTCTCTGTATGCCAGCCACAGGTGAAATGAGAGTGTTTGGCATCTGTCTAGTTTCAAATGACTGCCCTGCAGAAGCAGGTGTATTTGGTGCAGTGTTAATACTGAGTTGAGAATCAGAAAGGAACAGTGAAATTCTACAAAAATGAGGCTGTAGTAATGTAGAAATAACAAAATCCTGCAAACAAGGATAAGGCAGCATCTCCTGGGGTTCAGAGATCTGGGCTGGCACAGTGAGAATAAAGCAAGCCAGTCAGAAGTGTCTGGTACTCGCCTGCATTCCATCCTGGTTGTCTTCTTTTTCTCCCCTTGTTCTGAGTGTTATGCTAAAAAATAGAACAACTAAAACCACACAGATGCAGTATTACAAAGATTCATGGGTGTAGTCCTCAGCCATGATGATTGCCCAGGATGGGCAATCTTATTTCAGTGACTCAGGAGAAATTTTTTTGTCAAATGACAAATTGTGTTATTGCACGTGCACTTCATATGGACTGTTAAGGTGTGTGGTCCTAATTCTGGGTGCTTAGTCATGACACCTGAGAAGCATGGTAGCAAAGCAAAGAGGAGGGTTTTCTTGTACACTACAGAGATCTCAGTAGCATCTGAAGAGCTCTAGTTGAGTAATGAGGAGACCTGAAGCTGTGGCAGAGGCCTGTGGTGCTGTGGTTTTTCCATGGGTAAGAAGGAGTTGTCTGCACAGAGGGTGGTCTGGGTCGTTACTGGGTCACTGTGCACAGCAGACATGCTGCTGGAGCAGGGTGAAAATGACTGGCCTGTGTCCTTTGTGCTATTCCAGGTGCGGTATGATGATGAAGTCAAACGGGTGGTGGCAGAGCCTGTGGAGCTAGCTCAGGAATTTCGGAAGTTCGATCTGAATAGCCCGTGGGAGGCATTTCCTGCCTATCGTCCAGCTCCAGAACCCCTGAAAATAGAAGCAGGAGCAAAGAAAGAAGATGCCAAATAGCAGCAGAAGGAAGTGGATGTGCAGCACCATCCTTTCTGTTCTAATATAGTATTTATAATAATAAAAATTGATGTGAGATACTTGCCTGTTGTGATCATGTGAATAATGTTTTGATGAAAAGCACAAAGCCCAGGAATGCTCATTTACAATCCTTATGATCCAACTCATACATGTTTATCTGGTGCTTTGAATTGTAAAATGGGGGATTTGTCCTTTTGGTTTGCAAATTGAACAGAGTGCAGGTATTGCCTGTGGCCTAGTGTTTCCTGAACAGTACTACTGCCAGCAGTCCCTGCAGGTAAAAATCAACCTGAGCACCTGCACTGAAGCAGCTGTGGAGTTTGAGCAATGGGACAGCAGTTTCTTAGCTCCCGGATAAGTCTTGGGAAGATGGTAATAATATGGCAAAAAGAAAAGGCAAAGCCTATGAAAATGGTTCTAATACAGTTCCTGTCATGACAACACTAATGTACATGGGTCCAGATCAAAACAATTAGGAAATCTCTATTGTTTCCATGGGAATTAGGTCAGTGCCTTTTCTCCCAGCAGGAGTTGCAGGTACCTTCTGATGTGATGCTCCTTCTGTCTGGCTTTTTCTTCACAATCAAGCAGTCTTTATTTTCTCCAGCATCTTCAGAGTGTGGCTTTTTTCCTGCAGCCAAAAATATATCCCTCCCTTGTCTCATAGACAAGAGTCTGTGTCTTTTTGTCAGTATTCCAGTTATTTTGAACTCTATGATACAATAGCATTACCACTTTCTTTGCTCTTGTAGAAAACCCTTTTTTTCCAAAAAAGCTGGAAAAATGCTGTGGTTCCAGTCTACCCACCACCTGTTTGAATGGGATTACATTACAGCAGTCATCAATTAATAATGTCCCTTGTCCTTGGTCCAGAAAATGCTTGATGCTCTTCTTCGACAGAAAGCTGACTGACTTAACTAAGATCTGAAAATTGTTGTATAAGAGATTTCATAAAATAATTCACAAGCAGTTTGTAGAGATTCCCTGAATTGATACTTAAGCTTTTAAATTGTAAAAGCACAAATTAAAATAGGGGTTTGGGGGAGGGTAGGGTATGGGATGGAGGAAGGGCTATAACAATAGTAAATTCAATTAAGAGAAAAAAACTACTTGCTGTGACTAGAATGTGATCACTTTTCAAGAATAAAGACTGAATTGTTGTGCAAACCCAAACTATTACAATTGTATTCTAAGAATTTGGTTTCATATTTGTTTCCATCCCAGCCTTGTAAACATGGGCTGGTTAATTATTTTTTTTTTAACATATTTTAAAAATTTTGTTTCAGCTGCTGTGGCCAGCAGTGTTTGGGATGTGACTCAACAGTTTATATATTACATATAGTTTATATATTTTAAAAAGTACATGTTTCCCAGTGTGGTAAATCTGACTGATGGTAGCAGGAACACTAGGAAATTTGCCTTTTAAAATTAATGTTTGTGCAGAGGGAGAATTTGACCGACATCAAGAAATGTCAGACATGATGCCTGTCAAGTTAGACCATATGCAAGGTTTGCTCAAGAATGTGTATACTGGAAAAGTAGCCAGCCCTGTGGGAACAGGCAATGGCTCCAGCAGGTATTTAATATGTGGAATAGTTGCAAATGTACCTGAATCTCTTCTTATTAGTGATGCCTGGGAGATCAGGAAGGCTGCAATTCATTCACTTAGGCTCATTATCCCAGGGCACAAGAGGTTGCACAACCTCTCTGAATACTTGTGCACTCTGCTTCCTCCACTGCTCCTGAGCTCCAGAGGCCATTTTGCTCATGGAGCCTGCTCACTCTGGGTTCCTTGTGGCTGGTGGACACTTGCAGTGTGCTGGACAAGGCTGTGGTCAACTTGGGCCAGGCACAAAGCTGTATTCCAAATCTGTCCCTGCCTGTTGCATACTGCCAGCTTCTGCAGGGTTTGTTTGCCTGGGTTGGATTCCCCAACTGCGGGAGGATGTGGGATGAGACGTTAAGTCAGGTGTAGCTGACTTATAGACATGCTATACAGGAGAGAGATTTTTCTGGTACTGAAGGGACAACAGACTTTAGGCAATGACTCACAGTCACCATGTTGAGCTTCTCTAGCTGATTAGGTTTTGCTGGTGTTTTCCAGAACTCTGGCATTTCTCCCTACAGCCAGGCAAGCAGATTGTCCTCCCTCCCTGAGGATGTGGCTATTGACAGTGTCAAGGTGTCCACCCACCTCACGTGCAGTAGGTGCAGTGGGATGAGGCCCTCCTTGTCACTTTCACACAGCTCATTACTCCTTCAACTTGTACGTGCTGCTCACAAACTGAAACAAGAAGACAAGGAAAGCATCCTCATAAGGACTGCAGCACCATACCTGGAAAATACCAGTATTAGAGAGGCCCTGTCTGGTTACAGTCAGTGCTTCACTCCTGCTTCCCTCAAGGTTTTATTACTTTTTCCACTCCAGTAACTCAAACATCGCCTTTTCTGGGAGCCATATATGTCCTTCTTCCTTCCCCTCTTTCTTCTGTCTTTCTCCCTTCCCCAAGCATTTGCCAGACAGCCCCAGGCTGGGGAGTAATCTCCCCACATTCTGGGTGAGATGATAGAAAGTAATTTCTTCAATTCTATAAGCAGAATTTCCCTTTTATGAATAGGCTATCTCCCTGAAGTCCTACTTCAAAGAAACTTCCATCCTAAAGAGGCTCTTCTAATGCCACACCTTGTGCCTCAATCAACATCCAACCAGTTGCTGCAGTTTTGGATCTCTCTTCTCTTGTTCTCATTTCCCATGTTCCTGCTTCAGGGGGTCATGGAGAAAAAGAAGAAGCCAGTCAAGGTGTCCCTGCATAAACCTGGCTTGTGACATTTTGAAACTGCTCCAACAACATACGGTATGGCCAGGGGAGTGCAGAGTGAGTGCTGTACTCAGCTGTGAGCACCTGGTAAGGACAAAATCCTTCAGGAGGAACAGGTGCACTGCCTAACATTGCAGTCATACATGCAGGGACTTCTTGCAGCTGTCAGAAAATCAGCCTTGTTTCTGTGCAAATATTGCTTCTGTACAGTCAGCTAAGGAATATGTTTATCACTCTGAAATTACCTTTCTTTGTAGGATAGTGAGGTAATATTATAAAATTCCTCTAGCTCAAGGCAGCATCCACACTGATGCTTGTCCCTCATCTGCCACCATGTCAGTCACCTGAGCACAGTCCCCAAGCCTCCTCTCTTCTCCCTCCTACCAGCGTGGCTGTCCTCCTCTAGGCACTTAGCTGCAAGCTGTTCCTAGGAAATTCTCCTGTTGACAAAATCATGTACAGCTCTCACAGATGTTGGCCAAAATCCTGTTGGGCAATCCTCTTCATGTCATGTGCTGCAAGTTAAAGGGAGGCTGCTTCATGGCCCACAAAACACGGGGGTTTTTCCATAGTGGCTTCTAGACAAAATCATGTGTATAACATGACATAAAAAAGACTCTGGCACAAAGCAGAAGGCACATTAATCTCACTGCACAGATGGGCCATAAGTGCCTGCCTCTTGGGTAGCTTGTGATTCAGTTTAATAAAAGAAGAAAAGGATGCAACTGAAGAGTAAGCATCAGAAAATAATGAAAAACGAAAGCAGTGCAGCATGACTTGAAGATACCTAAGGCAGTGACAGAAACACAGTTCTTGCTTTGAATCCAAACTGAGGGAAAGAGTGGCTCTGGATATTGTGGGCCCCTCTGTGACTCTTCCATTATGTGCTGCTTCTCCTGACTGGTGTGAGTCGAGGTATTACCAGGTACAGCTACAGATCCTGAAAGTTTCAGAAGATTTGGTCCTTTGCACACAGACAACTTACGGATCAGGACATCATCCCAGCCCTTAGTACACTATCTGATGGCAGTGTGTCCTGACAGATGTGCCTTAACTTGCTGAGCAAGGGATGCATTTCAGCTTTACCTTCTCTCTTTTGTAGGCATACTTCTTTCTCCCTTTAACCTGAGGGAGATGGTATTAGTCCTTATTTCTACATATTACTGCATATTTGTGTAACTTTGGCATCACACAGTGTGCCATTCAGAGTAGAAATACGGATCAGTCTGACTGGGGACTTGCACTAATACATGTGTAAAGAAAGATATGTAGAGATCAAATATTTGCTGTAAAGTGAATCAAATGATGTTTTGTCGATGTAGTTTAGAACATCTAAGGTAGACTGGGCTCATTGTAACCCAGAAGTCCACTCACAGGAGAGGACAATGAGGTGCTAAAGCCTGAGCCATTTTGATACTTGGCCTTTGTTAGGTCACTGTACTGAGTTCTCCCTCCAGGGAGTTTGATACAGAACAGAACCACTGACATTTCTTCTGCCTGCTTGTATGTTTTGGCTGCTACCGCCCTTCCATGAATCTGCAGTCCGCTAACTTTTATCTCTTTGTGACATTCCAGGATTATTTTCATATTTTTGAACCTAGGAAAAAGGAAAACTGAAAATGAAGCCAAGGAAGGGAGCAGAAGGGTCGCAGTATGTGACAGAGGCACTGTGCAGAGATGGAAGGGACTAGGGGGTAGTCCCTTCTTAAGAGGCAAACATTTCTTGGAATTTCTTGCAACTAGCAACTTTCTATAACCATTGCAGTGGAAAGTCGGTCTTTGAAAAGCAAGCTTAAACAATTCTGCCAAAAACATCACAACAAAGTTTTCCAAGTTTCCAAAATATGATGGAAAATATCCCTCGGGGTCAGCAAGCTGAACTGCAAGCCCTTCCCAGGGCTGTGACCAGAAATACAGAAAGATGGATGCATTCCAGGAGAGGCTGCTGGGATCCGAAGCAGCACGGGAAGACGCCCCAGCGAACTGCTGCGGCTTCGAGCGCGGCAGTGTCGGGGAGCGGGTGGCAGCTGCTCCGGCAGCGCTGCCATGGCCAGGGCTCAGCTCAGCTCCTGGCTGCTCCTGTGTGTGTTTGCTGCATCCCAGAGGCTGACAGGTAAGGAGCACATCTGTTAGCGACGCGGCTCCTTGGCTCGGCGAACCTTTGCGCAGTGCAATTTGTGTGATGCTTTGCCGCTCCTTCAAATGTGGCCCGAGGGCTCAGGCAGCTGCACGGGCACGGGAGCGAGCTGGAGTCCAGCTGGGTGCGGTTTGCTGGTGGGGGCACTGGTACCTGCTTGCAGGTTGAAGACCTGCTGCTGTGTTTGGTGGCAAGGATTTTATTTGGTCTCCACTGAAAAAATAATCTCCTGCAATACTGTTTGTAGATTTTCTATATGCTTGTTGGGAAACAAAACCCCACCCAACCCTGATGACTGATAAAATAAGTTCCCTTCCCCAGAGGATATTTACGTTATTATTTCAATGCATTATTTGTTATGCTTTGTTAAGTTTTTCTCTACTTAAAAACCTACCACTGTGTATATTTATGAGGCAGTTACAGCAGTTTGGCACCTATTCAACAAATGCACTGACTTTGCAGCCAGTCAGACAACCCTCAGGAGAGGGATCTGTGAACCTAGAGGATCGGTTACTAGAGACAAGAGGAGCAAAGAAATAAGAAATTTTCAGATGATTTTCCAATTTTCAGAATGCTTTCACCTGAGCTAAAAGCCTTGCTGGTACATCTATGGAGGAGTAGGAAAGAGAAGCTACATCCCTGCTAACATTCCAAAGCGACAGCTGGCTTGGATCACAGCTGCCTGCAGCTGTGTATAGAAACAAACCTCTGCAGCCTGCAGGCTGGCAGTGCACTTCTCCAGACAGCTCATACAACTCCCTGAAAAGGTCTAATAAAAAATGGAGATTTGGAAGTGTCTTTTGGTGGCAGTCATCACACATGCTTAATATTAAATAATTTTTCTACTTTTTATATGCGCCACTTGAATTTAACTCTGGAGTATTCAATGTAAATCCTCACCATATAAATATAAATATAAATATAAATATAAATATAAATATAAATATAAATATAAATATAAATATAAATATAAATATAAAGCCTTCATCCATTTAAAAATGACAAAAAAAAAAAGAAAAAAGTAACCATAGTTGTACTGAAGGGCTTACTATTTCATAAGAGCTTTTTCCATTTCATGTTTCTTAACCTGAAGGATGAGTCTGTAAGATGTTTAGAAGTAGAAGAGGGTCTTGGCTACATCATGACACTGATAACACAGAAGAGGGAGGGGATGCACCCTCTCTCACAGTCTTCAACCAAGAGTGCTTGTGTCTCCTTTTTCACACACACACAAAAAGAAATAAAATAAATACAGACAGTTAAAGCTCTGTATTGGGAAATGAAAACCAAAACAATTCTTAGGATAAATGTGACGTTCATATTCAAAAAACTGATGTTCCCCTGGCCTCATATCCATTTTCCCCAGATTGCATGATATCATGTGTCCCAGCAAGTAATTAGCTGGACATCAAATGAGCCATAATGGATCTGATAAGGTTTCTTTTATCCTCACACTTCTCCAGCAGCAGAAGCTTAGGGAAGAAGTAGAAAACCAGGAAAAACATCAGTTTATGTTTCTAGCAGCAGCTTGAGGAGCCTGCCAGCACCCTCCTTTCATTGGACAGCATTACTTTCTCCAGCAAAAACTGCCAACCAAACAAACCCCATCCACTCGAACCCCATCCATTCTCAGTGTGAGAGGCTTCCTTGCTGCCTGTCAAAGCAGTGCCTTTGCTGCTGTACGCTTCATCTCTGTTGGCAGGATTAAGGGCCATGATATCCAAAACCTCGCCTCAACCACTGCTGCTTCTCTTAAAAATCTTGTTTTGCTTATCAAAATCCTGTGGTCAGCATCTGTCTTATTTGGCAAGCTGTGGTAGCTCAGGAATGTTGATGATGTTATTGAAAATCAAATGGCAAAAATAGGAAGCAGGAAGATCTTGTGCTACCAAGCTCTGTCTGATGTCTTGCAGACGAACATCCTCACAGAGGCACCAGCACAGCCCGTCGTGGCCCAGAGGACGCTGGCATCATGTTAGAGGTGTCCTGAGCACTGGGGGCTCTGGGCCGAGGCACTGTCCGTGCCTATGCTCCCACCGGCCCGCACGTAAAAACTCACCTGTTCTCTTTGTTCTCATCCCTGATGGATTTCAGGAGCCCCTGGAGTATGCCTCGGTGATGCCTAATGGCATTTGTGCTGCCTCCCACTGCGGGCTGCAGCCCGAGGGGGCTCTGCCCCACATGGCGGCACATCAGGGGTGTCCGCAGTGGGACAAGGGACCATCCCAGGATTGGTGACTGCCCCCCCGGGTTTGGTGACTGCCCCAATGGGTTTGGTGACTGCCCCAATGGGTTTGGTGACTGTCCCAATGGGTTTGGTGACTGCCCTGGCTGAGGTGGAGATGCTGCAGCTGGGACTGGGGAGGACCGCAGGGTGGGAGGCAAGAGCTGCATGGGTCCCACGGGGAAATGAGGTGTGGAGCTGGTCAGAAACCGGGTGTGGAGCTGGCAGAGCAGAACATGAAGCGGGACTGGGTCAGCTGAGAGGGAGCGGCCGCCTCTGGGCTCGCCCGAGGCTTGGCAGAGCTGCAGAGGGCTTTGCTTTGGAGCGCCTCCATGAGGGATGGAGTAGAGCTGGGCTTGCCGTGACAGTGCTGCTCCTCTCTTCCAGATGCTCTGGGGAAGGCTGGATATTCAGGCCAACGGGACAATCCTGCTGCAGGATGAAGAGCTGGCCTCCCTACGCCCGGCACGGCGGTTCCTGCAGATTTTAGAGGAGGAAGTTCCCAAAACACCGGCAGAGATTGAGCAGCATCTGAGATACTATTCACTGACTGATACTCCCTTGTCTCTGACAGAGTTTGACCGTCTCCTTTTCACCAGTGTTTACAGCGCCTATCAGGTTCGCTCCATTCAGGGTCTGGATAAAACTCCCTGGATTGGCTTTTTCTCTCAGCTGGTCGATGAAATCTTTCGTGACCTGTGCAAGGGGCTCTGCCCTGCAAATACCACTCTTCTCCAGGCTTCCTGGCCTTGGAAGGAGAAGCCTTCACATTTAGCATCCCTGAAACATTTCTATCGCTCTAACCTGGCCAGGACCAAGAGAGACACCAAATGAGGTGTCCCACTGTCGGAAAGGGCACACCTGGCTTCAGCTGCTTCCTTGGTTATTTTCAATGCTTTCCACAGCGTGCAGGACTTTGTGTAAATATGCCACACCTTTTAGTCCTGCTTTCTGCACTATGCTGGCAACTCTCTCAGGACATATGCACAAGCTTTTATTTTTAAATGAAAAAAGGACAAAACTGTAAAGTGCATTTCTCCCTTTCCTGATTCTTTTGTTAATCAGGCTGTGCTGAAGGGGGCAGTGCTATTTAGATGTCTTATCTATCTTGATGCTTAGGAGAGATGACTTGGAAGTATTTTTCCAGGATATTATGCTGGTGTCATGGCTGACTTCATTTCAGATAATTCAGTTCACTCTCCTTATATTCTCCTTGTGGTCTCAGACAAAAACAAGACCTTTTTTCCAGTTTTTGTTGTGTTTCATTATATAGGTCACATATTTAATTTCATTTTTCCCCTCATGTGGCATTACATTTTATATGTAAACAGCAATTTCCCATCTCATGTATTAATTTTTCTTTAAAAAGCCACCTGAAAATGTATGTATTCCGTGAAGCTTTCTACTATTTGCATATCATATTTACACGTATACATAGCTTTGTTTCAGTTATCATTTTGGAATGTACTTCCTGAAACTCATTTAAATTCTGAAGGATCCTGACCTAGTTATTTCTTCAGCAAATTTTGCCTCTCTTCTATAAAGCTGTTTTTTTTTTCCCTACAGCCATGGCATTTTACAAGCAAAACATAATAAATACATAGTCTCAAAATCAGAAATACAATTATTTTATAGAAAGACATAATTAACAGTTGTCTGTCAGAAACACCATGGTTGGGAATTAAATAAATGTAATTATCTCCTCAGGAGGGTTTTGATTTTGGTTCTTGTTTCTACCAGATTTCCTGCTGCCATTATAGGTACATCAATTTTGAACACTCATTGCATATGTTTAGATGATGGGATCCGTAATTCCCTTTCTAACAATATAATTCTTCCATGTTCAACAAAAGAGGCATGTGTGACTTTCAAAGTGGGAACTGCTAGCTTCTGACCTAGTTAATCTTATTCCAAGCCACTGTAGCCCAACAGATAGAGAGAAATATTAAGGCAGGAACAAGAAGCCTGGAAGCAAAATGCCACAGACTGGTTTTAGAGGTCTGCTTAGGGTTATGACAGAAGAAGATAGATGTAAAGCAGATTGTTTGTTGCTGGATTTTTGTTTTGTGTGCTTGTTTCATTTTGGTTTGTGCTTCTTTTTGTTTCTTTCCTTGTTTTTCACCTCAAAGGATATAGGAATTAAAATTAGAATTTTATTTGAAGTAAAACTTCTTGTCTCACCTAATATTCTATTATGCTGGTTTTTTTACATACTTCCAATCTTTACCCTTCACCCTTTTGCCAAGTATGCCCCCAGTCTTTAATGTCTAGGACATGTATGGAGTGACAGGCAGTGAATGGTTGCATTCAAGTCCGGTTTGAGCAGAGTATCATCAAAAAGCTGGGCTGAGATGGCACTAGCGCAAAAAAATCCTGTCTTGATGGAGAATGTACAGCCTGAGCCATACGAATATATGGAAAAAGGCTGAGTGGGTTGGCTTGTGACTCAGATGCCAACACACTGCTTTGAACTCAGGATTTTATTAGGAGCAGTTTTAGAGCATTGCTGCCTGTTGAATGGATTATAAAGTACACTGAGGTGATGCCATGAAGCTTTCTACATGCTTAACACGATGCCCTTTTGCAGTTTACGTCTTTTGGGGATACAAACCAGGGTTTAGCTCAACTGAAACAGCACCAGCGGTGCTACGATGAAATCTGTGCTCCCACCACCTCCCCAGCGGATGCCGCCAGGCACCCATCCATCTGTCGGTCTGTAGGAACACAGCAGCGTCCTCTGCAGCCACAGCAGCCTCTCCACAGGACAAGCTCTCAGTGGAACTCGGCACCTAGGAAACCACTGGAACGTGGATGATGAAAACATCACCTGGCGGTTCCTGTGACCCTGCCCGCAGGAGGCTGTCGGTGCAGCACATGGGGGGTGAGCAGCACCCTTGCGTCCAAGGGGCTCATCCCTGGGGAAGGAAACGCCCGGCAGTCAGCAGTGCCACTGCGGGGCACAGCGCTACTCACACTCAGCGCTATAAGCCTGCTCCTGATTCAGATCTTTAGAGATTTAAAAATACATTTCTTGTTCTTCTTACTTACCTTGCTTCTGGGCTTTCAGAGCATGGTCCATTCATAGAATTGAGCCTTTATCTTTCACTACAAGAAGCCTGCTCTTTTGTTTGTTTCTAAATGTATTCTTTACATTAAATGGAAGCTGGGATTCTCAACCACAGATTCTTGACTTCATCTACATCAGATAAAGAAAAGCACAAACCACTGTGAAACTTGCAATAAAATCACAAGAGGTACCAACCGTTCACACATACAATTGATTAAAAAGAGTGTACACGGACAGAACGGCTCAGAAACACATCCTCAGCTCACACAACTACCATGCCTCTCTCACACCTGAGCTGGTGCCTCAGCCAGCGACAAGCACACAAGTCTCACAAAGTAGCATAAATTCCAAACTGAGGACATTCACATCTTTTGTATTTTTATTACATTCATTTTCATTACAATTATTCCCCCCCACCCCAGATAAACAAGGAAAGTCACCATGCCCTTTGCTCTCTGGATGCTGGAGATCTGCAGTAACACGACTGCAGTAGTTCTCTGATCCTCAGCATCTCACTACACTGCCCCACCCCTGCCCCTGAACTACCTCATGCTTTATGTTAAATCAAACACCAACACGGGACACACAGCTACAACCTGGAAGGTCTCTCTACAGATGAATGGCGCACACAGCAGTGGCCCTGCAGACAGGGCACAAGCGTGCAGTGTACGGAAAGCACTGGACACATGAGAGCATGCTCAAAGTAGAGGATGAGATTCAGAGAAGCTATACCCAAGTTCATGGCACCTTGGCTCTTCTTATGCTCCTTTCACGTCTGCATTTAATTGTTTGACCCTTGAGGTAAGCTGGCACCTGGAGGCCACTTTGGCTGAGCCTCTGAATAGATGAGGAAGCCTGTGAAGGTGATGTACTTGCCATGGTTGCTGTAGGCACCATAGCCATCGTGCTGATGGCTGTAGAGCCAAACAGTGTCCCCATACTGCAGAGGCAGCATGATGCTCTGGCTCTGCATCTCCCGCCTCTTGGAGTGGTTGTCATCATAGATCATGGCCTGCACCTCATTGTGGTTCTTCATCAGTTTCACTGACATAGTCTTAAAGGGCATTTTGCCAATGGTGAAGGAGAAATAGTACGCACCAGGTATACGGCATGTGAAGATGCCAGTGGAGGAATTGAAATCTTTTCCAATATTCACAAACTCTGTATCAAATGTGATCGGCTCATGCTGGGTTTGCTTCTCATCTGTCCCCAGGAGACTTTGTGTGCGGGCAACAGAGAATGCAGAGCGAGGGTCTTGTACCCTGTTTGGCTGGTCAGACAACATGTGTCGCTGTGAAGCTTCATTTTGCTCTCTGGGAAGTTGCTGAATTGTGTGAGGGTGTGGCCCGAGCTCTTGAGAGCTAAGAGCATTCTGGAAGAAGGCAGAAGTGTCTGGATAGATCAGGTAGCCATTGAAAGTTGTGTAGGGGCCCACATTGCTGTAAAGAGCGTACTTGGGATCTCCATGTAAACGCAGCCAAACCGTGTCCCCGTAGTCAAGCTGCAGCATGGCACTCTGGCTGGCCACCTTCCGTTCCTTGCGGTGATGTTCATCATACACAATTACCTGCACCTCATTCTTGTTTCTCATCAGCATGACAGACAAGTTTTTCTTTGGGTATTTCCCAACAGTGAAGGAGAAGTAGTATGCTCCTGGGATTCGGCAGCGGAACAATCCAGTCTTAGGGTCAAAATCATTGCCGATATTCACATACACTTTGTCAAAGGTAATTACCATCTCAGAGCTCCCTTCCATGCTGCTGGTTCTGGCCACAGAGAAGGCAGAACGAAATTCAGTACTGCTGTCTGCTGGGAAGCCATCTGTAGGAAGAGAAATCATGCAGCAAAGGAGGCCAAAGATGATCTGAACGCTCAGTGTCATCATTGTATCTAGAAGAAAAAAGAAGCATATTTTAGCAGGAGTAGCATTATTTTTCAGCTCACACACCAGTTGAAATCCAGACCTGAATATTGCGAAATAAACATCAAGATTGATGTCCAAATATTGAGGAATTTCCAATGTGATCTCTGAGCAGTGTGGGACCACACTGTAGTTCAGATCCTAGCACCACTTTTATATTTTCCTAGTGAGAGATGGACCTTTTAAAACCTGTAGTCCTGGAAAGAAAAAGAATCTTCTCCATTGAAAGCCTGACTATCCTACAGCTTGTCTGCAAAACACCATGTTGCTCACATTGCAGAGGGACCTCAGAGCCTGCTGAGGATTTGCCAGAGCTCCCTTTTATTGTGCCTTTTTTATTTGTAAGACCAAGGATGAAACAAAGCCCTACATAAACCCTGTATCATACAACTGAGACACAGCTGAAGGGCAGGGAGAAGAGGACATATGCTCTAGAGATTCCCATGCAGATGCCATTGCCTCGCAGTGCAGTAACTGTTTCACAGGATGTGGAAGCTGGAAGCCAAGTACGTTGTTAGATCCCATTATTCCAACACGAACCTGTAAAAAGTATAAAGAAATATGAAGAAGGAATGTTTAGGGAAGGAAGACAATGGAGAAAATTACTGAAAAAAAAAAAGAAGGAAAACAAAATGGTAATTTAAAGGAGAGACTCCTAAGTGTACAGTTCTTGAGAGAGAACTGAAATGCCAAAAATGGGGAAACAACTCCCTAAATGGATAACAGACCAGACAAAAACTTCTTCGACCCCTAAGAAAGTTAGGAGCTAATAGGATTTCTGCTTCTATTTTCTGTGAAATTGTTTTTTGGACTGAGGCCAAAAATTATCTATTAGTGCTTTCAGGCTGGAAACAAAACTGCCAGTCATTCCAGTGAGAAGCTTCTCTTTCTGTCACCTCTCTGTGCTTATTAAAATATCATTCAGGCTAGGAGGCAACTGCCTGGTTTGCAGTCTGCTCCATCTGTCACCCCAAAACTGGTGCCTTGCCAGCCTGCAAACAAAGAATTCACAGACCAGCAGAACAGAAGCAAAACATGCAACTCACTGAGGGGGGGAGGGTTGAAGACAAATCCTGCATTAAAAAGGATAAAGGGGCAAATATTTGAATCATCTGAGATGGCCTAGTAAGAGAAGTAAAGCAGACAGAATGCACACAGACTGTGAGGTGGCAATGGGATCCTGTTTTGGCAAGATGTGATTCCTAGAATCACTCAACAGCAGGAATTCAGCTTGATCCCTGCTCTTTCACACTTGAGAATAAAACTGAAATCTGAGGTGTAGCTTTAATACTTAAGAACCCAAGAATAAATTAGATTCTCAATTAAATGAAAATGGCACACTAGCAAAGACTAAAATAAATATCCACCCATGTCCCAATTTTATGTTAGATCACTTCTCTCACAGACATCCAAAGCAGAGCTCTCAGCCTAAGCAGATTTGTATGAGGGGCTGAGCAAGGAGAGTTTGCTGTTCAGTGGAGCAAGGACAGGCTGCTGATCAGTGATAACACTGAGCAAGGATGACTGAATGATAACACTGAGCAAGGATGACTGAGTGATAACACTGAACAAGGAAGAAGAATGCTGAGATCAGCTTGACCAAACTCTCACCCCTGCCACAAGGACATTGGGCTCCCTGACTGATGCTGGGAGCAGCAAGGATTTGTAGGTCCTGCTTTGGGAGTGAGGGTCGGAAGTGTTGAAGAGAAGAAACTAAAAAGCCGCCAACACATTTTTCAGCATAAAACATGTTTTGCTGAGTAATCATGAGAACACATAATCTAAAAAATGTCTATTTTGAATGCATATTAAAGTAAATCACTTTATGCTATAAAAGGCTAGTGTCACTTTTGAACAGCAAAGATTTCTGGCATAGCACCCTAAGGTGTGTGAAGATCCTTCCCTTCAGTGGGGACACTTCTCAAGGTTATTCCTTGAGGCTGAACAAAGAGATTTTCCCAGCTGTTGGTGTGGGTAAGTAAAATCAATATCTGCTTAACAATTATTCTGCTGCCTTGAACATAATTGCTTTAATATAATTTCTCCAAAAACACTGCACTAAATCAGTAGTAATAGCGATTCATACTGTGTGGTAAATAATTCTGATTAAGCTTTTTCCCCACTAAGCATTATTGCAATATATTTAAATTATTAATTTTATTTATATAAATATATTTGGTTTGCCATCCTTAATTCTGCAGGACGAAGTTGTGTAAGAGCTCAAATACACCTGTGTAACTCTTTAGATATAAACCACTAACTAAGTCTTGGGCTAAGATTGTATCCAGTTGTACCTCAGCACCTCTCAGAGAGAATTTTGAAAGTAAGGGAGTCCTTTCTATACCTTGCGGCTTCTGTTTGTGAGGGGAGGGCTTCTCTAATAAACTTTGAAGCTCCCATTCTGCCTGCAACATCTCAGCATTTTCCTCCATGTCCCTGAATTCAGAATGTTTTTCCTGACCTAGCCTGCTCCTCCAGGCCCCCAAGGGCTGCACTGAAGGTTACTGAGAGAGCTGACTGATGTTATTTTGAGGCCACTCTCTATCATCTTTGAAAGGTGATGGAGATCAGAGGAGGTCCCTGGTGACTGGAGAAAGGCAAATGTGGCACCCATCTTCAGAAAGGACAAGTGACACCTGTGAAACCAGGCAGTTGTTGGTGGTTGAACCACCTGGTCACAAGGGTTGATCAGTTAGCCACTCACTTTGGTCCCTGGGAAAATCATGCAATGTTCTTCTTCTTTCTAGTCAAAGACATGCAATTTAGCACATACTATTTAACTGAGGATAGATTACTCAAACTGATTACCTTATTGTGGGAAGAGATCAGTGGATGTCACCTGCATTTTAGCAAGGCATTTGTTTCAGTCTCCCAGAGCATTCCTCTATCCAAATTATGATGTAGATAAGTGGACTACTAGAAAAGTGAAAAACTGACTCAATTATCAGGCTTGAGAACTAGTGTTTAATGTTTAATTTCAGATGTCCTCTTCAATATTATTTATCAATGTCCTGAGAAGCAGAAAGAATACCCACTGATCAAGACTGCAGATGACCAAAACAGATGGTTGACCAGTATACTTGGAGGCACAGGTGCTGAGGGACACAGACAGACTGGTGGAATGGACTGAAAAGAAATTCAGTGATGATAAATGCAAAATACCGTACCTGGATGGGCTAACCTGTGTGTTGGTACAGACTGCTGACTGACTGGTTGGAAGTCTGTCTGTAAAGGAACTGAAAAGGATCTAGGTGTCCAGGAGAACAGTAATTTGTACCTGTGACAGCACTGTGCCCTGAAGGCTTACAGCACTCTGGGGTGCAGAACAGAACACAGCCAGGAACCAGAGACTGTGATTATTCCTATTTAGCTGGCACTTGAGTGACTCCAGACAAGGGCAGCCAAGATGGCTGAGGTATGAAGCACCTGCCCGATGAGGAGAGGCTGATTGAACTGAGCTTGTTTAGCATGGAAAAGAGAAAACTTTGGGGGGGATCTTGTAGCCTTCCAGTGCCTTTAGTGGTTCCTGACAGTGCAAGGTACTGCACTGATGAGCATGGTGGAAGAATAACAATGGTCTTAAAATCCAAATGGGAAGACTCAGACCAGTTATCAGCAAAGTAAGTCCATGATGAGGCAATTAAGAATGTACTGTTTACCCAGAGAGATTGTGGGATCTCCATCCTTGGAAGTTTACAAGTAAGACTGGATGAAGCTGTGAGCAACCTGGTCTGCACTGTGTCAGCCCTGCTTTCAGCAGGAACTTGAACTAGAGACTTCCTAAGTCATGATTTCTGATTCTGTAACTGAATCCCATAGCTACTGCCTTTGCACAGTTAAAATTCACTCCCCAATAACCCTAGTCATGGCACTTACATGGAATTAACCAGCCAACAGCAGGTCTAACAGACAGATTATTTTCCATCCGGAAAATTGAAGTATTTTCAATGAAACTTAACCCATAGCTCAGTGTCATGCATCTGCTTTCATGCTGTCCTTATTTTTCCTTACTTTGTAGTTTATGTGCTCCTCAGGGTAATGACTGCCTCTCCTCCCATGTCTGTACAGCATCTGGCTACTGCTGCCATTTAAATAATACTAATAGACCCCAATATCCCACCAAGAACTAAATCCCAAACTGTCACACTTATGAGCTCAGCTTCTGGTTCAGCAGTATTATTTTTGCAGAGTGCTACATCTAGCATGGCAGGCTCATTCCAGCTTCCAGCTTAGAAAACCAAGCCCTAAAGGCAAACTTATAAGGGCTATTAGATGTTCCTGATTCATACTCATTCATTGTTATTCCAGTGATCACCATGGTGTGGCTGCATGGAGAACCAGGATGCCTGTGACACGGCTGCATGCTCTTGAGACAGCAAATGATAGGAAAGGATCTGGCATTTGCATTTTTAGCAACAAGCCTGCTTCTCTGAAATGCTGCCTGTGCTCCAGACCTTGTTCAGCATATCCAGGGTTAGGGTGGATACTGAAAGCACATCACTGCTGGCCAAAAAGCACAGAAAAGACAAAACAGACAAAGCTTAATGAAGTCTGTAGTGAATCTGACCTCACAATCCTTCAAATGACCACTATCCTTGTTTCTGTTTGAAAGCTAATTTCTCTATAATAAGGTTACTTACTAAACATTGGATCACTCAGTACAGTTGCAAAGACCCTCTGCTGATGCTGTCCCCTATTTATCAGCTCTTTCCAAAAGCAAGTTATTTAAATAAGGCAGTTAATTATGCTGCGCTTCCATTAGCAAGTTGTTTCCTTGACAGCTCCCACTCACCACTTTCAGCACTATTTAGGTTCCTTTAAAAATAATTTAGAAAGTATCTAATAACTGCCTCTCACACTAAACCAGTCTAAGAATAATTTGCCAATCATTAGGAAGACACATCCAGCTACAGGGGTGCCATAAACAGAGGCAACTCGTGACAGCTTTTGGACTTGAGTATTGTCATAGTAATTCTGAAAGATAAAGCTGCCAAAATGCCCTATTCCTCCCCCAAAAATTGTTTCTGATGCCCAAGTCTCTTTTACTTGTATAGTGCTGTAAATATTCTTCTGGTAGGGAAGAGAGAGCACTGGGGATGTGAAGCTGGCCATGGACACTGTGTCATCAGCTGTGAGTTCATGCTATGATCGAAGGTTTAAAACTGAAGAGTGAGGTGAAAGACCCAGGGTAGAGATGGAAAATGAGTCTTCAGCATGCGGCAGTGGTGTTATTCTCATTACATTTACACACAAATCAGGGCCCTTTGTCCCCTACTCTGCCATTCCTTATTGTCCCAACACCACAGAAGCATGGAATGAAGCTACGCAGACCCAAGGGACAGACTAGGTAGGCTACTGCTTTTACTTTAGGCAGCACCAGCAGGGACAGCAGCCCACAGAGAAGACATCAAGAAACTAATTTTGGAATAGGAGGCACAAAACACATGATGCAGCTAAACAATTCTCAAAGACAGTGGCATTAAATTAGTGACCTGAAAAGAAGTAGCTAAAGTGGTACTGACTCACATAGTAGAACAAGAGCTGCAAAACTTTCTTGAAAAGAAAGTCAGAATTCACCATTTGCATGACCCAGGAAATTTTAATAGCTTTGAGTTTGCTGGAGGTGATTTTTCTGTCCTGGAACAGAATCAATTCACCAGTGAAAAGACAATTAGTTTTACTCTCCTATTGAGACACGTGGATTTACAAAAGGACATTCAACAATAGAAAGGTCACCCCATTTCTACACTTGCAGGACAGACCTACTTGTGAAACCCACAAGGGTTTTCTTTTTATTCCAAAATATTAATTATCTAGATTCCCTAGTCCTACCTTATGCAAGAGTCCTTTAATTTCTGCAGGAGTTTTGCCAAGAATATCACTGAAAAATGAGATATGAAACAAAATCGAAGCAGTAAAGTTGGATCAGCTGTTACTAAAAGGTTTTTTTAAATCCTGTAAGCTGCAAGAGCAAAGCCCTGCTCTCCCTAGCTCTCACCCTAATATTTAAGGACAGCTGCAAGTGTTTCAATTATTTGAATCAGTGAAAGCCTGTGTAATGAATATCCTTCTTGGACTATAGTTAGCAAGATTTCTTTTCCCAAGATACCACATACTGTCTGTTCCACTCATCCAGTACAGATTAAGAGCATCAGATAATGATGCAAATTCATCAGTTCTTCCAACATCAAAGAGAAATTAATTGTAGCACATCCTCAAAATCAAAATCTGTATAAGAGTACATGAGTAACAAAACCAGTGATTCACTCATGGCTCTGGCCTTTCTCTGCTTTTAATGAATGTGGTAATTTTTTACTTTATTTTTTTAAAACTCTGGCACAATCCTGGGAGGTAAAACATTGTCTGAAGCATTCAGGATGCCTTTTGGAAACTGTAAGTCACACCTTGAATGACAAACATGTATGGCATTAATAAAGAAAGTGCTTAATTTTGAATGTTTCCCTGAGTCAAGGGAGAGTCCTTTAACATAATAAACCAGCTTCTGTGTACTTAAAGATCTGTGAAGAGGCAAAAATTATTTCCAAGTGCTTCAACTTCAGCCATACTCGGAAAAAGGAAATGGAGAGACTTTTTTTGGCAAAATCCACTACTGTTACCCTGCATTTCAGAATATGATGAAACTTGCTATTTCAACCAAAGCCCTAACAACTCTGTTTAAGCTCAAATGATGTTATGTGAAATTATGTAAATTCACTGACCACAATAAAAACCATGATAGCTCTGACATTAAGATTTTTGTCCTTTTTATCATTTAAGAAAATTTGTCATACACATTTGAAGTGCCAGGGTGACACACTACATCTGTCATTTTGGCTACCACTATATTTTAAAATATATTAATTTAGACAAAATGGTGTTTTAGCACAGAAGATGGCTGAATAAATCCTAGGTGGGAGCAAGGAGTTATTCTAGCAAACTAATGCTTTAAGACATAATAATTTTTACATCCTTTTCTAAACGAACATATTACACAAATCCAACTCTTCACCATGTACACACTGCTCAAGAAAACAGAACTAAAACCCCAAAGCAAAGAAACGTACCCTAACACTGGCCAGAAGAGGAAGAACAGAAAACATTGCTAGAATATTTGAGTTTAAACGGTAGTTCATACAATGTGTTGAATACTGTAAAGTTGTTTTGCACATGCAGTTAAACCAGCTGTTGATAAGCAATCACTGAAAGTATACCAGCAATAAACAGTGAAAAAAAATTAGCCACTGATGAGAAGGAGTTCAGTGACAAACAGCTTCTGTGAAAGCAGAGGCCAGAGGAGACTGGAAACCACATCTTGAGAAAACCAGAAGTCTGTTGCTGTGCAGTGTTTATTTAACACTGCTACCTTTAGACATAAAACACTGAGACCATTTCAACAGTTGGAATTTTCACATGGATCCCATTACAGTTACAGTAATGCCAAAGTTAAACTTGCTTTTCTCACCCCCAAACGTAATCTCCTTTTTTAACCTGGTTTATGTGTGCATTTCTTTTTCCTGGTGTGCATAAGAGATGCTGAGACTGTGGAATAAGGCTTTATTGGAGCATTTCATCTCTCCAAGCAGGAATTATATTGCTGCACCAGAAGGTAGGTCACACTGGCATAAAGGACTAACAAACAGTCTGGCCTGGAACACCAGGAGGCATTTTGATAGGCAAAAAAAAAGTATCTGACACTTTGGCTGAGAATACCATAAGGATCTCAGTTAAGAGAGTGAGAGAGGAAGGCCCCAAAGGCAGACTGCACACTGCAGTCAAGTTCTAGAGAGAGAGGACTCAGACAACTCAGAGGATGGAGTAGATGGCAATTTCATTGGTCCAGGTGGCTTGGCTAGAAGCCATGTAGCAGGAGAACTTTCCCACAGAAGTCCTGTGTTGTTTTTTTTTTTTGCCTGTGAAGGTAAAACCGTATGAAGCAAAAGGACACTGCCAGAGAGACTGCAGCAGCAACAGACATACTGGGGCGACAGACACTTTATGAGAAAGAATGATGAGTATAAGCAGTACAATTCAGGCTATTCCAATGCAAAATTATTCTTTAAAAATGAGCAAGACTTATTTACAAGGATTTTATTTTAAACTTCTCACCTAGCTTAAGATACCTAGTATCACGGATATGAAGATGTCTGCGTAATTCCTGAGGAAGGCTACAAAGATAACCAGAGTGCTGGAGCACCTCTTCTATGAAGATTAGGTGAGAGACATGGATTTGTTCAGTTTAGAGAAGACAATGTCTCAGGGTGACCTTACTGCATCCTTCCAGTACCTAAAGGGTTATGAGAAAGCAGAAGACAGACTTGTCTCAAGGCCATGCAGTGACAGGACAAGGGGGAATGGCTTTAAACTGAAAGAGCACAGGTTTAGATTAGATATTTAGAAAAAGATCTTTCCTGTGAGGGTGGTGAAGCACTGGAATGGGTTGCCCAGATAGTTGTGGATGCCTTTATCCCTGGAAGTGCTCAAGGCCAGGTTGGATGTGTCTTGGAGGAACCTGGTCTAGTGGAATGTGTCCCTGCCCATGACAGGGTGGACTGAAACTGAATTATCTCTAAGGTCCCTTCCAACCATTTCATGATTCTAAGATTCTATGAAATAAAATGGTTTTATTTCATCATCCGGCAAAATTGGAATGAACAAGCAAGACCCAGTTAGTACCACAGTAGTGCCAGAGGAGAAGGTGAAGAGGAAGGCAATGACTATACAAATGACAGACTCTTAAGAAGCAACGAGGAAGAAAATTTAGAAGTGTTTACAAAAGACTTTTCTAGGTTGGAGACAACAGCTGGGAACCTAAGGAAAATGCAGATGGTTCAGCATCCCAGACTACTGCTGTAAATTTTGTCTTTTAGTACGAGTTTGTACAGGAAAAAGATAAATAATTTTTCACAATAACGTATGAAGCACGGGCTTCAAAGGGTTCGTACAGAAAGAAAAACTGTTTGGACAGCCCCACTGATCACAAGCTTGTTAAGGCTTTCCTAAAGTGGCAGGATAGTTCAAATCCTTAGAGACATTTAAAAAAAACCTAAATCTCTGCTTCAAACTCATTTGGGTAAACTGAGCTGTGAGTGACAAAGTGGAAACACTAGGTAGGCAGAAGGACACTGGAACCAGTATTCTGGAATCAACTCAAATTCTAACCCCTTTATTCTTTCTGCTTTATTGTTACACATCATAGCTTTTTTCTAGCAGTTTTTCTACACTACTTCCTTCCAGTGAAGTTTAGCTCTCAGGAAAATTTCCACTCCCTCTGCTAACAAATGAAATTCCAGCAACAGTTCAGAGACTATCAGCAGTAGATGTTTACTATATGTAAATATACCTACAGTATAGGCAGATATTTGACTTTTTTTAAATCACACTTTCCTCTATGGACCTAAGGAACAGTTTGCTTCAGTGCAGCTGAATGAATATTTTCATCTTCCAGTCACGCTCACCAGAACAGGAGGTTCCTGTGCTATTCTCAGAGCTGATGCCGTATTCATCAATGCTCTTTAAATCCTTAGTTGTAATAAATACTTAAAGACATTAAAGTAAAGGTCATCAAGATGAGAATAAATATTCCAGTTAAACACAGGCTTTCCTTCCTGTTCCCTTCCACTTTAATTCACATTCCCAGTCATCCAGCAGCACACTATGGCACCATCAGATGGGAAAAATCTTGCAGTGATTCTTTCATGCTCTTCTCTCATTTCCTCCCTAAGAATGAAAACAACTGTTAATAGTAGGTTTATTTGTCCAGAAACTAATAGGAACCTGTGGAACCCATGCCCCACAAAGATGTAGCAAATAGGAAAGCAATTTTGGCTGTCTATACATAACAGGAATTGCAACTTCTGTGTTACACCTTCCTGTTGAAGACTGTTGTCCTGGAAATTGTGATGCAATTACAAGAGATACTGGAACCTGTGGTATGCTCTCAAGGTTTGTTCATTGTCCTCTCTGTAATGGTTTTATATGCTCAATTTTCCTTCTCTGAATTTGTGCTCCCACACTTTGTATCAGCCAATATAAGATTTTAATTTAACTGCAATGTAAGGTCATAATCAAAGAAAGAACAAGTTTCAGATTTTTCTTTTTTGTTTTCTTTTATGGCTGCATAGTCACACCTTCTCCCTCTTTCTCACTTCAATGGGCAAATAATAATCATTTTTTTCCTGGAACTCTGCACCTGCAGAAGTTGTTTTCAAACCCTGCCCCCACTCACTGGAATGCTGCCCTCCAGTCATTTCTCTAAGACCTGCCACATCACCCACCTGAATAAAAGCCAGAGGGAATATGCTGGTTCTTGCTGGTTAATCAACAAATCTCAAGTTAGGATAAACCGGTGGAGTCCAGCAGTGGTCCCCTATGGGAACAAATGAACAGCTGGGTGCCAGCTGGGATTACATGCCATGACAACAAAAAGCATTTTTGTTTCATCGTTATATCTGAACTCACTGTCTGCTATGAGCTGATTTAGTGACCCAAAAATTTTCACAAGTTGGGTAAATCTGGTCTCCATCCTGACTACCTGCAGTCAACAGAAAACTTTCAGAAAGGATGAGATTAGTTTTACTTTGCTTGATAAATCAACTTCTAATGCTGCATTTTATCAACTGAAACATTGCTTTGGCCATTTTATCCATCAAAAGCTAAACTATGGTATACTTTGAGAAAATGTGACATGCTACTGACTACTGTTTTCTGACAGTAGGCTTTGCAAATCTGTCTGAAAAAACTCTCCATGTGCTGGGGCATTTTCCTACAGGAATGCTGCTTTCCTTGTGAGTTTTTGAGCGTGTCTTGACAGGTCAGTCAGGAAAACACGCTGTCTTTTAACATCTGCCATCACATTCAGCCAAAAACCCACATTAATTTCTTTTCATGCCCTGCTGTTTCATTAGTGTAAAGAAACTCAGAGAACACTGAACTGCACTGCAGTGTTGCTCTAATCTGTCAACATGCAGCAACATCTCAATTTGGAAATTCACTGAGCTCTAGTTTAGTGAAGAAGGTGATAAAAGGCATTAAGATCCATTTATCTTTCATCTCTGCTCTGGCATTTTCATTTCTGCCCCTCCTTCTGCTGGGTCAGGACACAGACCTGGAGCCAGAGAACAAGCATCATGCACTCAGCAGAGGTCAGTGCTATTCCAGAATGAAAACTCCGTGTGGGGAAAAAGGGGTGTCAGTCGAAATCACAAATGCTAATGAGTCTTTTTCTGGTCCTGGTCTCCAACTGTCCAACTGGATCATAGAATCATAGAACGATCTGGGTTGGAAGAGACCTTAAAGATCACCTAGTTCCAACCCTCCACCATGGGCAGGGACACCTTCTGCTAAGACCAGGTTGCTCAGAGTCCCATCCAACCTGGCCTTGACCACTTTCAAGGATGGACATTCACAACCTCTCTGGGCAATCTGTTCTGTGCTTCATCACCCTCACAGGAAAGAATTTCTTCCTGCTATTCATGATAATCATGTTGCTTTTATACCCAGTGAATTGGTAGACAGATCAAGAAACAATCATCAAAAGAATAATCACTGCCTGGGACTACCCTCATTTTTGTCACCAGTCATTTTTGTCACCCTGAGACAGAGACTTCCCCTGGAATGGAACAGAAGTCCTTGATGTACACTAAAAGCAATCTATATCGAAGGTCATTATATGTATTGAAGAATTGTATCAATGAATCAGGTTTATCCAACACTTGTCCCACTAGCATTCTTTCTTTTACATCTACAGATAAACAATTAAAAAAAGCGAAGTAAATCAGCAGGGCTAGTAATTGTCATGCCTATTAATAAAAACACTTCACAACCAGCAATGTGCAGTTCCCTATTTTCAAGTGGTCTTACCAGCCAAATCCCTTGTGACCAGACCTCTCTGAGGAAGATCTATAGACAGCTGGAACCTGAGCTCTTTCCATTTTTTAGCCATTTTACCAGCAATTATTTCTCAGAAGGCTGCTGCAAATGAGACAACCCAAGGCTGTGAATTGATATTTGATATGTTCAGGAAAACCACAGTTTCTGCTCCCATTTTATAACATTGAGTATATTTTGGTCCATCGATTTAATCAGCTTGTCATCTTTTTCAACAGGGAACTGTGAAGTTCCTCCCCAACACCCTGCAAAAGTCAAGTTTTCTCTTCACAAGTTTTTGAACCTGGAGTTTCCTGTGACAATCTGACACAGAGGTGCTGCTGCCTACAAGGCAGAATCTACGGCCCTGGATGGAGGGACAGAGAGAAGCATTCCTGAACAATGCCCTCAGTACACACATACCTTTACGAGGTTTTTCCAGGATCTGCTTTCTAGCTTTTATATTGCTTCCAGTATTTAAAAAATATCATAATGACAGTAGAAATGCTTGTGTGCCTATTTCTGTAAAACTCCATCTGCACTGGGGAGCTGCTGGTAAAAGGCTTTGGCATTGCCATCAAAAAGCACTGCTGGGCACTGCTGTTCACTCACCAGCTCCTCATTCCCAGTGAGGAAGTGCTCAATGCCTGTCAAGTGCTCACAGATTCCCAGCTCATCTCTGTGACCAGCCAGTTTCCTCCCAGGAAAATTGCCTTCAACAGCTTGAAGTTGATGCCTCTGATCTTGCTTATAGGAAAAAAAATTGTTAAATTACTGAAATAACAACTGCAGTAATGCATTGGCAGGTTTTACCTACTTTTACCTACTTTTACCTACTTACCTATATTATGTCCTACTTGGACATAATATAAAGAACATGAAGGACATGGCTATGCAGATGCTTCATTTAAAGCAGGCTTGGATATCATTACTTTGCCTTAAAAACGCATCTCACACTGAAAGAAGGGCCATTTGCAACAGCCTACACAATTTCCTCACAGCCACACTGAGAAATTCTAGCCACACACCCTAAACCCAAACATTCATATTCAGTTCATATTTCAAGACAGTGCTTCCTCTATTCAAATTCTTTCATTCCCCTACCTTCCTTGTAGCTACTTCTGTCTAACACCTCTCCTTTTAAAGATAATTATCAACATTTTCCACCAGGAGAAACGTTTACCATCTGCAGAACCCCCTCCAGCATGTTCAGTATTTTTCTGCACAGCCTGTCTCAGATTTCCTCCTAAGTTTCCTGGAGAATAACCCACTCACCTTGTTGTCTCCTCCTAACAGTAAAAATAGTTGGTTTGTTTGTTTTTTTTTTTTTTTCCATTAGCTATATTTGCTCTATCTCCTTCCAGAACCAACTTGCTCCAAAGCTGAATTTCCTTCAGCACTGGATCACCGTAAGCCTTCTTTTGGATACCCTTTGTGTCTCTCAAATAGACTGTTTCATACACTCATCTGAGAAGAAAAGACAGTAAAAGCAAGGATGGGAAGAGGAATGATTAAATAAGCTCAGGCAAAGTGGTAAAAGCTGATGTCAAGCACTGCTCAGTCCTTGGGTGGAGGGGATGTGAATTCACTTTGAAATATCTGGGGCATCAAGTGACTGGCTTTGTAAGCATATAATTATTTTTCCCAAGGTGTTCAAGCAGTAATGGAAGATGGGGGGAGGGGGAAAATCCATCACAGCTTACACAGTGTCATGGTTTGTGCTCATGTGTCCCAGAGTAAATAAAAAATGAGGATTTCCATCTATTTATGGATAATTCCAGTATAACACTGTCTAAATTGCAAGATTATTATGCTAATATGTTCACTGAGCAACAGCTCCATGAAAACAGGCTACTGAAAAGCGCAGCCTAACTCTTCATTTTCTCCTTGTCTTGCTCATTCAACACAGATTGTTTCCAGCAATTGCTTTGCAGCCTTTCAGTCCTAGAGACTACCTGTTTTCATAGAAAAAAATTTCCTATTGTCTGCTTGGTATAAAAACACTTCCACTCCTCCCAGTATGTCTTTAACTTCTCTAAGAGCTTTTCTTTTTGTCTGAGTGAAAAGGTCTAAAGCCTGAGGAGAGAGAAAAATCCCTCTCCCTTTAGAGGATTAAAAAATTATTTGGTTGGACTCAGAATGTGTTGCATTCAGGATCTTATGTGCAGCCCAGCACTTCAGAATCTGAAAGTGTTGATCATTGCTCTCCTTTTTTCTTTCTACCTGTCTCCTCACAGAGATCCACGACTTTTCACCATACACAGGGGACTGTCTGTTCCATTTATATTAAACAATATATGTTAAACCATGAATACTACAGGACCTAGATTTTCTTTCCCTGGATAAATGCCTAAAAATATAAATCATAGGACTATGATCTATTTTATTCCTATTCTGAATTCCATTATTTTATTTCATTTTACCTCTAAAAACCGTTCTTGGACTACAGCCTTTCATTCAAGGAATAAAATACTAGAAGCGTTTGTATTTTCAGTTCAGATAGTTTTACAAACTGCTAATCTTAATTAATTTGTCTTCTTCCATTATCATTGTTTTCATCATTCACAGACTCAATCAAGAATCTGCTCTCGGGAAATCAGAATGTCCCATTCCTTCCATTTTCTTTCAAAAAGAGAGACCTCTTATAACTCTTCTTTCAGGCTCTTTTCAGAAAAAGCTGGCCTGTGGTCTTGGTGATGTGCTACCCCTGGATATCAGACAAACAACAGAACAGGGTCAGTAGACTTCTTATATTTCACTCACATGAAATTACTGCCTTCATAAAATGACAGAAGAATGGTCTAGAAGAGAACTTAAGACATTAAACAGTCCAAGATGTTTTTCCATTATAGGATCACTAGCCTTATTTGATTCTTCACAGATTGTCCAACCCATTCCTAAAATGTCTTCAGAACCTCCCTGTTTTTATTATCCCAGGTCCTAGAAAATTATTCTTGTTGTTTAAAACAATCATCCTTTCTGCTGCTTCTTTCTTTCTGCTCCATCCACTCATGAGCTCAAAGAAAAGATCATTCCCTCCTCTATTTTTTATCTGAAGTCTATTATATTCCCCTGTCAAATTTCTGGTTTAAAAATTACAGTTATTTCAAATAATCTTACAGGTCACATTTTTCTGACGTGTGATGAGTCCTGCCACCCTCCTCTGGACTCCCTCTGATTGAATTGCACCTGTCTCAAAGTGCAACAACCAAAACTTTGCACAGCCCCCAAGCTGAGGCTTTGGCCTCAGAGCAAAAGGATTGATTCATGTGTTCCAGGCTTTCAGGTCTTTTACATATGCTAGCAAGATGTTTGTCTTTATTTGCAACAGCATGACATTGACTCATGTTCAGTTTGTGATCTATCATAACAGATTCTTTTCTGTGGAGTTGCAACCTAGTCATTTACTTCTGGCTTGTGCTTATTGTGGTTGGTAATTTCTGCCTTATTGTTGTACCTTGTATTTATCCCTACTGAATTTCATTCAGCTCTTTTCCTAGAAGGTCTTCCAATTTATTGGAAAGATTTTGAATTCTAGTATTTTCCTCCAGTGTATTTCAAGTGTCACAGTTTTATGCTCCCTGGAAAATGTGATATACCCACTCCTTATATTACCTTCCAGGTCCTCGAAAAAAACACTGAGCAAAAGCAGATCCAGGACACCATGTGCAGCTACTGTGACAGTGTTAAGCACCTTCTAGCCTCTCTGAAGGACTGGCACATACTAAAATCATATAGAGCTCTGAAACTTCTGATATTATTTAAAGAAGAACTGCCTGTTCAGATAATCATGTTTACCCAGTTTATAGCCTCCTTCACCTGCTATGCCCCATGCCTCACCAAAACAAGTATTTTCATTAATGGGCAACCACAGGCAAGAATCTCAACTTCTACATTAAAAAAGCCCAAAACTCAAATGAAATCTCTCTTACTCTACAAATACCGTTTAATACATAAACTGAAGAGAAGCCAATTGTGTTAGAACCTTCTAGAATACTGACAAAACAATTGGGAAAGATGTGACCACTTCTCTTCATAGATGTAGGGATATGATAGGAATGCCCTAATTTACTACATTCACTGTAGTTACAACAGCAGCACAGGTTTCAAGGGCAGCACCGAGGCAGCTGGTTGATTTCAATGGACTGAACATTTCCTTTGCATCTGTCCTTGACCAATGACTGCAGGATCTGTTCCTCGGAGCTTGAACACCAGCCATGACGGTCACAAGCAGGCACATCACATACAGTAAGCCTTTGTGTACATTGGAATAAAGATGATCTGGTATTCCTCCTGACAACAGAGGCTAAACGCTCTCGTCTAGCCCTGACTCTTATTCCAGTAGTCATCACCACAGTGCCCCCAGATTCCTTAACCCAATATGGACAGATTTCCTGGCACTATGGCTGAGGCCCTGCCACAGCAGAAAACATGCATGGTGCAAATTAACCAGCTGGAGCATAAAGAGGGAGACTTACAGGGCTTTATAAATTTTCCCTGTTTTCCAGTGGGGCCCTAGTAATCAATTATTAGCCCCTGGAGTAGTCACTTACTGCTTGCTTTGTGATCTCTGATTCTGGCAGGGTTACCTCTGCTGGAAACCTCAGACCTTTGATTAAATGCAGCAGGAATTCCTCCTTTGTTCTCTAACCTGTTTGGAGGAAGCACGCAACTAGAGAGAAGCTCTAAAGGGACAAGAAAGAACTCAGGGATAGGCTTGGTATTCACAGAGCACCAGAGCACAGCAGCTGTGTAGTACTGGCTTCTCTCACTTGAACATAACAAAAATTTCCTTATCTAGAAGAGGGTCAAAGCAAAAGCTATGGAAAAGCTGAAAGGAACAACAAACTCCTGACTTTACTTCTGCTTCGATTGGTTGGCCAACGGGATCTGTACTAAATTTCTGAGTGCCAAACGAGAAGTAAGAAGGTTTTAATTACTACTGGGTGAAAATCAGAGCCAGTGTTTCAAACATTGTAAAACGAACTATCAAATTGCCAATCCTTACTGGGTCTTCCAAGACAGCACAAAGAACCTCACCCCTATAGACTAGACAGTAAACTGGAATTCAGTGGAACATCAATTTCCTTAACTGCGCACCTTGGAGTAGAATGCATGCTTCATACTTTGGTGATTTAAAAAGGTGGATTCACGGAAGAGTTCAGGAGTAAAACCCACCAAATTCTAACATCTGACCTCAGAATCTGGTAACAAAGCCCTAGACTTCAGTATCTGTAAGACTATAGCAATTTTAAAGCCTACTTTTTTTCTCCAGTCTTTTGCCTAAAAGTCAATGCAGTGATGAGCATGTCTTGGAGGGAGACGTTTCTCTGATGAAAATATTATATTCTCAGAGGCACTCACCTCCTCGGAAATCTACTGTTACTACTAATATCAGTTCATTACAGTGCTTTCTGCCTATAACTAACCATAACAATGGGTGAACCTCTGGCACAATGACAGCAATCACTCAGGGGCTCACTGCCTGTCCACTTTCTGCTAGCACTGGCCTCTTTTTCTGTTGGTCTTTGTATTACAGGGTGATCTGCACAGAAGGTTCAAACTATCTTCTCTCTTTACACCTCTGACATACCATTTTTCTCTGTGTGCCTGTGTTCATCTAGGTTACTATTTTATACAATAGTAAGTCTTCCAAGAGCTGGTGATGAACAGGCAGCTTTGCTTCTCTCCTGAAATACACCTTTTATTAGAATGGAGACTATAAAAGCTATCATACTCTACATGACTACAGGTCACAGGATAGTTATCCCATTTTTCACAAGTATAGCTGCTGCCATTGTGGGCCCACCCAGCCTTCTGTTTTTTGGAAAATATGAATCATTCACACTTCATGAATGGAGAGGACATCACAATGGATAGATGATCACACAAGTAAAATATTAATAACAACACAACTAAAATATAAATAACAAAGAACAGGGTTCCTAGTTCTGGTGCCAAATCTCTGGTTCCAATGTATTTTATTTCTGCATCTGTTTCTTCACCTACAAAACAGCAAAATGTCTGTAACACCAACAAATTATCAGATTTAAACCAATTCTATATCAAAGCCATAGGTTCTCCATTATGGTAACCAAATGCCCTCTTGAAGGCATTGCTTCTTTCAGACAGAAAATACAAAACTCATCTGTAGAGCCTAGTCGATGAACCATTCAGCATTTTGATTTGCAGCTTTTTAGAGGGAAATGGAATGCACAGGGTAATGCTGCTCTACTGAGAATCCTCATTCTTCCTTGGCATACCTCCTAGTGATACAAATTAACCCTTAAAAATGGGCAGACAAACCGTATCTTGCCATTTGCCAAGACAGGATTGCAGCCTCACTGGCGTGTTTCAAACTCTTGTTACACATCATGTCCCCGGAGAAGAGAATCTGCAGAAGGTTGCAATAGCATCAGAATGAATAATTGAAGCTCGGCTCATTCAGAATGTGCATAAACTGAAGGGTCACAATGCTGCCTTCTAGTCAGCCGGCAGTGCAGAAACTCACCAGTGTCTAATAGAAACATCATCTGGAGATACTGACCTACTTCTCTGGGAGCTTCTACAGAGTGGGTTGAAGGAGATGACAACGGGATGGCCAAGTACACAGAGGATTAAATCACATTATCTAACAGAAAACCGTACATTATAGAATCAGTTGCATATGCTACTCTTGAAAAAACCCTCGGGACTTTGTTCCGCCGAGAAACCAGAGATCCATGCAAGATTAACGCTATTTCCCATCTGAGAAACTGCCCTTGTGGGAAATTACCAGGATGCTCTTCCCCATGGCGAGTCCCTGGGAGGTTTTCCTACCTCGTCTCCATGACAAGCGCTGCCAAAATTGCATACCCTTCCCCACATAAACTCTACAGCCATTTAATACTGGGAACGATAGGTGTGAGGGAGGGTAACTCGGGCACTTCCCGCTATTGTCCAGCCGCTCGGTGGGAACGGGAGGAGCGCAGCCCGCCCGGGCGGCCGCCCGCACCCTGCCCGCCCCCCCGAGGGCCACGGGCTGGGACACCGCGGGGTGCCCCGAGCGCAGCTCCCTTCTCCGGCACCGCCAGAGCCCCGACGGTCCCTCCGCTCCGCGCCGGCGGCCGCTCCTCAGGAGCCGCCGGGGCCAGGCCGGCCCGCGGCCCCGCTCCCATCGCCCCTGTCCGAGCGGGGGATCCCATCCATCCCAATGCCCGGTCCCGCAGGTGCAGCCCGGCCCCAGCGGCGGCTCCCCCGGCACGGTACCTGCTGCGCCCCGCGGCGGCGGGCTCGGAGCGCGGAGCGGAGCGCGGAGCGGAGCGCGGAGCGGAGCGGGGCCGCGGCGCTGCCTGCGCACTGACAGCTCCGCAGCCGCGGCGGCGGCGGGGGCCGGGGCTGGGAGGGGGGCTCGGGCACCCGGGGCTCCGGCGCCGAATCAGTGACGGGAGGAGGGCCCGGGGGCGGGCGGGAGCGGGGAAGGGGAGGGGGCGGCGGGGCTCGGGGCTCGGAGCCCCTGTCACCGCCGCAGCCCGGGCGGCCTCCGGGAGGCGCCGGCGGCCGCGGGCGCTGCGGGCCGGGGAGGCGTGTGGGCAGCGCACGCACAGGGGTGACCGAGCGATGCGGCGCCGGGAGACAGCCGGGCCGGGATCCCCGCCGCCGGCCCGGGAGGAGAGGGCGCTGGGGACGGGCGGGATGGTGCCCTTCATCCGGCACAGCCGCGGCCGAGCGGGGCAGGGCGCGGCACCGGCCGGACCGCCCTGGCCCGGCAGCGCAGCGCCCTCCGGTCCCGGCATGGGGCTCCTAGCCCGGCCGTCCTCGGTCAGGCCGGTGAGGGAGGGCAACAGCCTCAGCTAGACCAGAGGATGTCCCTGGGGGAAGAGACGGGCTTTTGGCTACCCAAGGTCATGTTCGTGTCTGACCTCCTGCTCTGGAGGTTTGTGATTCACAAAGCGTGTCTATAGACTACTTGGTTTATCAAAAGCTTGTATCTCTGGAAATCTTGGCTTGCCTTAGATCATCACCTAATAGCAACAAGGGTACTACTTGTTCCTTTGAAGGCTGGCATTGATTTTTTGCTGACAGCAAAATAGTAGGCTTTTCACATTTCAGATCTGAGTTGAAGAGCAAATTCGGGGTTTTGTTAAGCACGTTTATTGTTAACCCTGCAAAATCGAATGTTGACTTCCAGAAAGAAGATTTGAAGATGTGGATGTTTAAAAAATGTTCTGGTTCTCCAACGCTAAAGGTCTTTTACCCTTCAACACCCACTTGGCTTTGGAAGGAATTGAAATGCCAGTGTACTCAGTGCTCAGACTGCTGTTCCCTTCCCCTTGTGGATCGTCCAGCCGTTGCTGCCTTGTGCTGGCATGCTCCTGCTATCCAGTCTCCATCTCCACTTACCCTCTTGTGGCAGACACCAGAACTTTCTCCTCTTGCAGTAACAGACACATTGGAATCAGTTTTCACATAAAACATGTACCAGTCACAAGGCTGATTCTTACAAAAGACAGAGAATGAAAAAAATAAAGGAAACAAAAAGCTTTCTTCTGAGAGGAAGAGGACTGACAGATGGAATGACCAGAAAGTAATTTACTCTTTGGTGCAAGGATGCAATTTATGGCAGAACAAGAACTTCCTCCAGCTCACTAGCTTGTCTAATGTGGTGAGCATATCATATTAAATACCTGCCACCCTGCAAATCCTCCCTAGCTGTGTACCCACCAGGTGCTGCATTGTCCCTATGTTACATCATCTTCCTTCCCTCCTACAGAGCGAAACAAAGGCATTGATGACGGGCAGAATGAGACATGAGAGAGTTAGAGACTAACCCTCATGTGGGTCTGGTAACAGCTGTCAGCTGAGCAGAGTATATCCTGGATGGGCTCACATCCAGCTGGTACTGCTGGCTAAACACATTTTGTGCTCTCTTTACAGCTTCTTTACACATTTCAAAGGACAGATTACTCAACACTCAATTCACTGCTTCTGGAGGAATGAATGGACCACTGACTCCCAGGATATGAGAATGCTCATCTTGGACATAAACTAGATAAATGTATTCCTTTTAATCATCTAGCAATGATAGCAGTGATGAGTAATTATCAACAGTATGATAGACTATCCTTCTAAATTTCTATATTGCCGCTGGGGTCAAAGTGATTGGGTACTAAGGTACTACAGTATTGTAAAAAATATATATATGTATTTTTTTTTTTTGCGTTGTCCTGTGTAGTCCAGATGAGCTGTGCTCTGTTCTGCCTCTGCCAGACAGTTTTCCTTTCTCTATGGGGCAAGGCTAGTACATGCCTTCTCTGCCCCAGCTGAGGAAAGGCAGAGGGCTGAGAAGAGAACTGTGCTTCCACACATCTCCTAAGAGAAGTGCTAGAACAGAGCAGAGCTTCCTTATCTGTGGGTTTCCAGGAAAGAGGCAGGAGAAGGTAGAGGTTTCATGGGGGGAAAGGAATACGCTTCCAGAAAATGGAGAGCAGAAAAAGACCTTCTAGTCCTACCTCATACTGTTGCCTTCACTGCAGTTGATAGTCCTCCCCACAAGGACATGAAGCCCCATGGTGCATTGGAATGCTTTTTCTCTATTATTATTATTCTGAAAATTCTCATGGCATAACTCATTAATAAATGGCAGCCTTGAAAATACAAGAATCAGTGTTATAAAGTTCAATACTGCAGAAGAGGATGCTTATATTTATTTTAAATTGAACTGATTTCAGTCACTTGCAGTCATTTACTCCGATTTCACACATTCACTCATAGTCACAAACACCAAGATGTGTATGTGTGTGGTCTGCTCAGGACTCAGGGCGTGTATGTGTGTGTGTGACACAGAGGATAGGGGACAGCAAAGAGGACAGGGGACAGTAGCTCCTGAGTCCTTGGAATGCCTCTTAGGTTTGTCTCGATCAGGCACAACAAACCACAATTTCAACAAGCTATTTTATGATCCCTGGGAGTCCAGATGTCATGCCATGACTACGACCTCAGTTTTGCATTTTTTGCCCTCCCCATTTCTTAGGCAAGGCTGCTGCCCATAGTCTTTTGTCTTCTCATGCTGGGTGTCTTTATTGTTGCCTTCCTGTTGAGAGAAAAGGGATGAGCAATCTTTGATGTGACTGTGTTGGAACACAGACCTTCTGGTCTTGATGTATGCATATTCCTTATTACCTGCTTTATTGCTGTTGCTTGTACCCATGTTAAAAAAATATGTGCCATATTTTTAAGCCTTGATCTTTATTGTATCACTGTAAAGATAAAAAAATGTCAGAGTAAGTAGTGATTCAAAGAAACCTAAGGATTAAAAAGAATACCTCAAGAATATATAAAGACTCATTAATATGTAAACCAACTTAGAGTGGGCCAGTGTAAGGCTAAAATAAATAAACCTCTGTGGTCCATGTGTCAAAAATCCTTCATTAGGCTGCTGCTGTTTACTTATTTATTACGAACCTGGAAATTGAATGATTAGGTCTTAGCAGATATTGTCACTTGACTTACCATGAAGTCTCTTAACAGAAAAGGCCGTAATTAATGACTAACATGGGCGGATAACTAAATTGATTTTTGAGACCCCCACCTGCAAATACTGTTCTTGGAAATGAAGGGATTTGGTGAGCTTTGTTTTGGTTTGTTTCTTTTCATGGTCTGGTTTTCTATGATTCTGAATAGCCTACTTAAGAGAGATATGTGTACCATTTCCCTTAGAAGAATTTAAAGTTTGAGCCTTGAGGGTCATTGATCACATCAGGTGTCTAGAGTGTATTGTAATGGGAGAAAACCAAGTGTAGAGAAATTCTGTGTTGAAATTTGGAGTATTTCCATCTAGAAAGGTAGATCAGAGGGCAACTATGATCACACAGAGGAGTAGTTCTGTGCCATGTGCGTGAATGAGGAGTGAACAACAGCTGTGATCAGTGCTGGATGTGCTGTGTTTTCCTTTTCTTGCCAGTTGAAAGAGATGCTGGGTGCATGTGGTGCATGCCAGAAGAGACACAGTGTAAGTTATGTTCATGTGATTGAAGTGCAATCCTGCTTACAGTGAGAGCAGATTAATATTTTTTGGAAGACTATGCTGGGAGTCACTGGCAGAGGCCACGGAGAAAATAGCACCAGGAAAATGTAGAAAAGGTGACACCTTTGTGAACTGACTGGAAGAAAAAAATCTGGTAAACACTCAGCTTATTGAATAGGTAATAGACTCCCAGCAAGTCACCTACTGAGGAACTTGTCTGGCAATATATAACAGAAAATTTCAGGAGATATATGATGGAAGTTCTTGCAAGAAGGTGAGCAATAGCTGCTGGTGGCTGTATGAAAATAAAGGACAGATGAAGCCAACAGTGCAGTGATAACAGGGCAGAATGCTGCAATTTTGATGCACTTGACAGACACAAATGCTGATCTTTCCACCAGAGAAGCAGCCAGGAACACAAAAAATTGACAATAGAAGAATGTAGAAAAATATATTTTGAATTCAGTGTGTGGAACACAATAAGGTGTCAAAGAATTTAGAGAAATATTTCACTTGTTTGTCTCCTAGATCCTGAGAAGAAAAATAATAAAATACAATTCTTGATTAAAAAGAGAATTTTTATATAACTGACAACACAGGAATGTCAGAAAAATTCTCTGACTGGAATGTTGAGAGTTCACATAACTTTTGTGGGAAGGAAAGTATAGTATAATTCCATGAAACTTAAAAAGTCCTGACAAGCATTTCACAATGACCAAACATGAAAAGAATGTCAAAATTCTCCTGGAAGTCATGAAGTCTTATATTTGAGGAAGTTGACATATGTCAGGGAGATGTAAAGCTCAGATATCCTCTGGGACACCTGCAGACACATATACAGGTCTTATATAAACTCAACAAGAGATTGCCTGACACCACAATCAAATCTATCTTACCCAGTTAGGAGAAACAAGCAAGCAAGCAAGCAGACAAAAAGAAACCCAAACGACAATCACTTTAAAAGAGTTTGCCTAACAACAAGTTAGTTCCTATCCAACTACCAAAGAAGAAAACCATCTTTACAGGTATAGGTTTTCCCCTTTCTCTTGCAGACTTGGTACTTTTTCCTTACAAATATTCTGGAATATGTATTCCTTTCACATATCAATAGGATACAAGTTGAATACCATACCAAGACTTTAATGTCTATATTCAGTAATACTGACCCAGTATCAGCTTCTAAAGATGAAGATTAGTTAGCATATGCAAACAGAAAACCTTAACAATACCATTGTAACTGGATCCATTCAAAATCCCAAATAAAACGAAAATTTGCAGATGGTAGTTACATGGGCAGAGAAGCAATTATATCCTTAATGCATAAATATTTTAAGTAAAATGGTATAAACTGAAAACTAAGTTCAAAGTTTTTTTAGTGCTAATAAAATTTGCCTATTAAAACTCACTGATTTTTTTCTACAAAACTATCTTTCGTATCCAAATGAAGACAATATAATTCTCTATTCTAGGCTAATAATAAAACCATTTTGAAATCTTGCTTTCCACATTGTGTACCTATATCTATATATCTCTGGTTTTCCTGCATGTTCCTTGAATTAAATTCTGAGTTATGTGGGCATTTACCCACAGCAGCTAAAATTACTTTTCATCTCTGAGCTGTGTTCCTAAAAATCTGAATATTAAATCCTCATACTCACTCCAAGAGACTAATCAGAACATGTGTCAAAGAAGCTGAGAAAAATCTTTACAGGGTTGATCAATCTTTTTAGTAACTAAGCTCTTCAATGTATCAATTTGAAAATGTGCCTATTCTCAGAATTCCAACATATTCCTCATTTTTATGTGCATTTGAGTTTTCACATTTTTAAAATTCTGTAAATTGATAAAATTTTATTACTATCAACTCTCCTTTAGGCATCCTTGGGATTTAAGAACCCTCCTTATTAGTTGAGATGATAGAACAAACACGTTGCCAAGCTATTTTTACCAGTAAAAACATGCTTGGAAATTCTGAACCTCTGTGAATGTAACTGAACAAATGTAAACAGCACTGGTCTGAGCAGTAACCTCTAGCCTTCTGCATTTTTTTCTTGCCCATCTATTGTGCTCTTAAATATTTCTGAATGAGCACATAGACTGCCATATGGTAATCCACATTAGGGAATGGATATGTCCGAAAAATAGTTGAAGAAGAAAAGAAAATGTAATTGATCACTTGGATGAGGTTCATTGCACATTTCCACAAACCATCTGTCAGAAATTCGACATGGGCAAGGAGAGCCTAAGCAATAGAAGAAATGTTTGTCAACCAGCATCCTCAGGCACATACACAGCCTGCTGCAAACACCTTGTTAGGTCTCTTCACAAGGCTTATATAAACCTGGCTGTGCTTAGGTAGTTCCTTCAACTGTCTTAAATGTGAGTAAAATCCCCTTTTCTCTAAATCTGAGCACCAGTCAATAATCATATATAAACACCCCAGCTTTTCAAGATGGCCTTTTTCACTTCCGTGGTTCTCAATATAGCACTTAACTGCGTCTGTTGAAATAAGCTACCAGTCTGCCTGAGTGATAAGTCACATTATTTTGAGTGAATTATGACACAACAGAAGTGTCTGCAATAAATCACCCATCTACACTACCCTGCCCACTCAACAGAACACAGCCATAAAGTCTCATGTCTTGAGTGATGATTTCTTCACTATCTTTTATTTCAAACAGTGCTGGAAAATAGCAGCCTCCTGTTTTCATTCTCTGTTAAAGCCAACTTTGATTGAAGCCCAGATCTTCATAACAAAGTCCAAGCCGTTTACTACATGCATGTTTCTGAAAAGAATAATAAGTGATCAGAGAATGAAAAGTGATGAGAGAGCAGCAGTGTCTTCAACTCATTTAAAAAAAAGAGAAATGAACAGCATGTATTTTGAAGACAACTTCTACATTTGGAAACCACCTTCTCTGTCACTCTTGAGACAGGTGCTATGGAAGATGACTCCAAGTTGGTTTTATCGCCCAAAAAAGTATTTTTCCTTCAAAAATTTCCCATCCAACTGCTATCTGTGTTAAGTTATACATACAGGAGAAGGTACTTTTGTCTTTCCATCTGTGCCAGGTCCTTTGTCTGCAAACAACTGTCTCAAAAATGAGCTTTGCTATTTGAATAAAAAATATTTTCCTGATATTCATGGCTCTAATTGAAATTATAGTTTGAACCTAGCACACATTCAATTTATTTTACTATATGAGTAATTTTCTTTTCTTGTTACTCCTTGAAGCAGAAATATTGATGTACAAAACTCTATTCCATTTTCTTCTAAATACCATCCATAACTGGACAGAAACTCTCATCATGCCCTACTTTCTTTGCAACTCTGCTCCCACTCCCTGCTTCTCTATAGGAAAAGTAAATTTGATCAAAATTCTACTATTTGGTAGTTTCTGACTCTGTAAATACTCTTTCCTTGCATTAAGCTGTTTAGAAAATTTACATTTGTTCTGTAAATTTTGAGATCCCAAACGTTCACATTCTAATGTGTAACTTCTTACCCAGTATGCTCCAATCCCTCTGACATCCCACAAGTGAATAATGCAGTCTTGGATTACTAGCTGTACAATTTGCTGAATAATTTAGGCATGCAGAGATTACATACAAAAGTTAGTGATATAAATTAAAGTTTTTTTACTTTTATTGTGCTCTGTTCAAAGTGAAAAGGAATCTGCTATTCCTTCAGAATGCTAAGTACTTAATATTGAATGTAAGCCTTGTAAACCTTTTCCTCAGTAAAAATTCAGTTTCTCCTAAAGAAATAACTAATACCTTGATACCTAGATAACACCTCTTGAATATCTGCACACCTGCTAATTGTTTGGAAATTAATTTCATTTCCCACCATTTACCTTTTTTGGATACATCTTTACTACACCTAAAGGTTTCTCCAGATCCAGGCATTCAGCCTAAAAACTCATGTTTGTATACCCTAAAGCTAAATCATTTTAAGGCAAAATTGTTCTACTAAACTAAAAAATACCCAGCTTAATGCATACAATGCAGTGCACATATAAAGTTGTACATACTACTCCAACCACAACTTTATGGAGGCTGACTACATTTCTTCCTGATTATCAACACACTCTAAACCTAGCTGCTCCTGTAATACTTCACATTATTGTTCCAAATTACTTTAATATGATGGCCTATAAAGCTCATCCTCTTAACCCAAATGTATCCACTGAATTAAAAACAGTCCCCACAGTGACAATCAAATGTCTCCTGTGCCTACTCATCCCAGGAAGCAAAGTCATCCTTGATGAATTCTCTCAAGCTAAGCTACAGCAACCAGCAGCTTCTTTCCCATCATCCAGCTGTATTTCTGTGTTAAAATCCCTGTCAGTTATACAAAAAGTCTTCCCCTCCAGGGTGTAGGTGTACCAAAATTCAAATTAAAAGAAAACACATCCAATTCTTTAATATTTGTCTCCCCACTTCTATGGCTGAAGGCAACCTCCTTCTGTGTTTTCTCATTCCCTTTCTTTCAGATTTCAATAAAATGTTTTTTATGTCTCTTGCTTCACAGAGGCAATCACTGAACAGCAGAACCCAAATACTTCTATTAAGCCCTCCAGCTCTCTACCTAACAGGACATTGTGGTAGGACCTTACTTAGATTGTTAGAGATAAGTGTTCAACACTTACTCTGTACTGTAGTGATTTATCTCTAGCATTAATATAGTATCTTTGCTACACTTGCATGAAGCTCAGGACTTGCACATCACAAAACCAGATTTCAGGCAGGTTTCTGGCCAAGCAAATGGTTCTTCTTCAAGGGAAATAAAGGTTATTGGCTGAAGTGTTATTCTTTCTCTTTTCCTCTCTCACTTCCTCCTCTTCTCCTTGCACATGGTGCTCAAAGTGTTTATTAGTGACTGATGCCAGGGAAACAAAAAGCTCGTGTGACTCCTGCGTGGTCTTTGTTCTATTTGCCCTCCCACTGATCTCATGTTTTCCTTCACTTTAATGACTATACAACAACCAACCACACAATTATGCCTGCATGATTTACAGGAGTAAATAGTCTTCTGATGAAAGGTTTTGTGCTGATTTATTTGTAACAACTTTCCCCCCAGTTGTTAGCCTAGGACACACAAGCCCTAAGTCCTACACCTTGAATCCTGCATGTCCTGTCTACTTCATGTCCCAGATGATGGTTGGGCAGCCTATTCTTAGATCTCCCCTATGCTGCCAAACTCTTGCAATACAATTATCAGTAATGGGTTTTGCCTGTCCTTGAGCCTGCTGTAGAATGACACCAGAAGCTTTGACTTTCTCATATAACTCAGCCCTCCTGGGGGGGAAAAAGTATAAGAAAAGCCAAATGGTCTAATTAGTCTCAGACTCACAGTCTGGAAAGGACAGACATCAGCCCTCTGCACTGCAGGAAGCAAGATGGTTCTTTTTCCTTGTCCTCAGGGGCCCATACTTTTCCCAAGGGAGCAGAGTTAAAAAGAAAAAAAAAAAGAAAAAACAGAAAAAAAAAAAAAAAGAAAAAAAAAGAGAGACAGAAAAAGGAATAAAAGGAATAAAGGCCAAAGAAAACAAGCTAAATCTCCTCTTTTCTAGTTTTTATTTTCCCCTCAGAATTTGAGATGTGGTCCTCTTGGCCCATCTCCTAGTAGTGCAGCAGTTCAGCAGGCAGGTAACAGGATACAAGTGCTGTTCTGCTAGTCACTAGTGCCTAGCTTCTGGTGAGGGCTGGCTATGATCCCACCACTTCAGATAATGAGGTGAAGACTGAGCAAGCAAAGGAAACTCAATTTTTCCCCCTGCAACCACTTTGGAAGACCTGTTCTTTCTACCCCATGTTCCTTTTAGCAGCAGAATGTAAACAATGTCTATAAATGCTATGCAGGCACTGCCACTCTGAAAAGTCTTGGGCTCTGATATATATGATTAGTAGCATTTTCATTCTGCAAGTAATTCCAAATGCCTCTGTGGATGCTTCTTCTGAAATTAGGAGCAAGTCTCACTGAGTAAGAAAATCAGAATGCATCACAAAGTAGAAGTGATTATAAAGTTCCCTTTCATAGTCTATAATTAAAGCATGGTTTTAGATTAGAAAGCTGAGTATCCTGGAAGATTCATGGAAACTCAATTCCCCTTTCTTATTCATATATATGAATGGTATATTTCCCCTTCTAGTTTTTGTCTCTTTAGTACAAAGATTTGACTTTACTTATTTATTGCAGTCTGAAACCAGAAATAAATGCTTGGCACAGCAGAAAACCTCATGCTGTATGTCACAAAAAATGAGTAAAGAGATGGTAAATATAGCCAAGGGACTTCTGAAAATGGTCAAACATATAGCAAACACACTGGAATGTCAGAGGGTTATGAAAGATTGGAAGGTTGCTACTTGAAAAGATCAACCTTTAGTAACAAAAATTTTTCAAAAGAACAGCTGGTCTTGACACACAGACACACATTTTAGGAAGGAGAAGAATTAAGAAGGAAAATTGAAAATTTTTTAAAATGCCTGGTATGTGGCAGGACTACATCTTGCAGCTGGACAGCTTTCCTCTGACTAAAATGGAACAGAAAACAGTTTGTAATACATTAGCATCATCTGCTGGATAGTACAGGGAATACAGTTCAGAAACTGCAATACTGAGTAATGATACATACCATTATTGTATTTGGCAAGCCATTCTGCAGAACAGGCAGAACAGTTCAGACTCCTTCTTTTTTAGAACATTTCACATTTTCTTTTATTTTTGGAACCTTGTCCTTTGGTAAAGCCTGGGGGTTTCTGCCTAAAAAGTCCTAGCTTCACACAGCAGAAAGTGCTGTGTGATAATTGTAGGAATAGGATATTGGTATACCATATTGGTATTTAATTACAAATGTAACATTTGCAAAAAGGGACTTAATTATTTCAGCCGTAGAACAACTTGAACATCTTAACAATAAAATCCAAAAAATAATTTACAGTCCACAGGCAGCAGTCCAAGTCACCTTAAAGAGGAAACACGAATTTCAGTTGTGCCAGAAAAACATATAACATGGTGGGAAATCAAAGTCTTGAATGTCTTGGCCATAAGAGATGCCAGACATTAATTTGGGTAAATGAGATGCACCTCATATGAATGGAAAAAACTGTTCAAAAATTACATCAGCAGTACTCTACAGTGATTGCTCTTAATCTCTCCAAGCTGAGCAGACATTGGGAACCATGTACAGCTATAATGGCACAGATGAATTGCTGTTTAATTTACTCCTGGCTCCATTTCTTTGCAAGGGCAGTGCTGGGCTCTCAGCAGAGGGCCCAGTGCCTGCAGCAGGGCAGCTGTGCTGGGGCTGGACATGAGCTCCCACCCTGGGTGCTGCCTGCCTGCCCCACTGGGCTGAGCCTGCTGCACCATGAAGGTCTGCTGGTACTACGGAGGAGCATTAATTATTCATGATTAATTAATTCTTAGCATTAACCGCCTGTCTAAAATCAGGAAATTCCGAAAGGATGCAGCATGTCCTGAGAGCTGCTTAGGACTGAGAAGCTTTTCCTTTGACTTCTCCTCATGCCCGTATTTTGAGGGCTCATGAATGTTCAGAGAAAGAAATATATAATTTCAGGAACACAGGGTTGTTGCCATGGAACAGATGAGGATATTTTTAGTCTACTATCATCTTCTGTGACAGAAGACAATCAGAAATGCTATATTTTATACCGGGATTGCATCTAGTATGTCCTACATGGTGTAAAAACCCCCTACAAAGCAAGTATTTCTTTGACATACTCTGCTTTCTAAACATAGGAAAAAAAAGAAACCCATAAATAGTGGAAAGGAAAATGATGTCTTACAAAGTCATAAAGTTGCATTATATAACACTGCACCACAACCCCAGCTACTGATCAGCTGTGTCTTGAGAAAAAGCACCACGGTCCTTTTAAATGCTCATGAATATACATAAACAAATGCACTGCCTTTTTCTGCAGCATGAAGTTGGAATATACAAATATATTGTGCTGTAAAAAAAGATTTTTGGTATGGTTTTAACTTTTATTTCTAGCAATATTTTCTTTTCTTTGATGTGTTTATTTGTATTTATGTATGCTGTTAGCAGCTATACATTAGCAGCTAAAACTATAATATATAGGAACTGAGAATGGTGGGTATACAGGTTCTGGTCCTTTAAGTGAAACACAGATCCTTGTAAGCCTCCCCAGTCTTGACTGGCCAAAAGAATTGATCTTTTTCAGCATTTTTGCTGCTCCTTCTATTTATACCTTCCTTGCAAAATTCATAGAAGCTTCACAGAACTGTTCATACACAGCACTATAGCAGGCACACAGTCCCAGTCTAGAAACACTTATAGGCTGTGATGCTTTACCCTTAAGGGTAAGGGAGCACCCCAGATTTGTAGTTGCTCATGGTCAAAAGGAACAACAAAAGTCAGAGGGTTTAACCTAATCTTAACCCTAATGTTAGTCCCTGGCCTACTACATAAGCACATAGCAGTATTTTGGGTGAGGGGTAAGATGAAAGAGAAGAAAGAAAGAAAGAAAGAAAGAAAGAAAGAAAGAAAGAAAGAAAGAAAGAAAGAAAGAAAGAAAGAAAGAAAGAAAGAAAGAAAGAAAGAAAGAAAGAAAGAAAGAAAGAAAGAAAGAAAGAAAGAAAGAAAGAAAGAAAGAAAGAAAGAAAAAGAGGAAGAAATCACCTGGTTCCAGTATCAGTCCAGCTGATGGAATGCCCAGCATGCTGGGGTGTGCACCCAGGCTTGGTGAGGTTACCATTTTACGGACAGGTTTTTCCCACCCTGAAGACAGGTTTTTGCTTTCTCTTCAAATTAGTCATCATGCACAGTCCATTCTTTCAGACCTTTCTGGAAATGGGTCAGAGAGCTTCAGAAATCTTTAGTGGTTTTACCCCCCCCACACCAACTTCTCAGCCTCATTCCTGTGCATGTGCTGTACTGTGCTGTGCTTATGTCCAGTAACAAGGACTTTTGTCACAGAAATTTCTACCCTACTTCTGCACGGCCACCTTCTCTAACCACAGCATATTGTTACCAGCAACCCCTGGTTATTGTCAACAATCCTTGTCTCTTATTGCCAGTGATCCTTGGTTATCTCCACAGTCATCCAGCTAGCAGTGTTTGAGACATACACATTGTCTTCTGGGATTCTGCAGAGCCCTTTTGGCCATGCAGATTGGCATTCCAAAAGTAAATCCAACAAAGAATTGGTCAGAGGTGAAGAGCAAGGAAGGTCAAATAATAATAGCATGAGCACGTTCTGGTGAATGCTTGGGATTCTGTGTAGTTTTCTATTTGCCTAAATGTACTTGGATGCTGACATGTAAGATGTGTCCTGGTTTCAGCTGTGGTAGAGATAATTTTCTTCCTGGTAGATGGTGCAGAGCTGTGTTTTGGATTTCATATGAGAACACCTGATAACACACTGATGTTTTAGTTGTTGTTGAGTAGCGCTTACCTTAAGGCAAGGACTTTTCAGTTTCCCAGGCTCTGTTGGTAAGGAGCTGCACAAGAAGCTGGGAGAGAGCAGCTGACATGCACTAAGGAAAATTCCACACCAAGGAACGTCATACTCAGTATATAAACTGAGGGGAGTTGTCTGGGGTCCTGTGGACTGGTGCTCAGGGATGGGCTGGGCATCAGTCAGCAGGTGATGTGCAATTGTATTGTGAGGACATGGGAGATTTTTGAGACCCTGAGATGAAAACGTGACAATGAAAAGAAGTGGTATTCTAGAAAAGAATAGTTTTGGATAACAGCTGAAAAAAAATGAAAGGAGAAAAATTATTCATGTGATTCAGACTGTGAGCTAGCAGGAAGAATCATTAGAGAAGTAAACTAAGGGATGAACAAGGGATGGCAGGATTTCAAGAAGCAGGGAAGAGAAGTCTTAAAGGTTCAAGGCAAGATGAATGGGGTAGGAGTTGAGACCCCAAGATTTCGTTGGGACAGTTGATCATTTGAGGCTAGAACACAAGAGTGTCACTTAAGCATCAATTGACACCTTTCTATCTTTTCTGAGGGCATGACCTAACCATTCAGTCCTTCAGAAAGGAAATTAGCCTGAAAAATAAAAATAAAAATATAAAAATATACAGTGAATCATGGAAAATTATATCTACTAAATTTCACAATGTATTGCTATTGCCATAGTAACCCTGGTTGGTAGATTACTGCAAGCTGTTTCTTTGCTAAATTTTCCTGGAAGCTTTTCCAATTCTCAGTCTGGTTTCAACATGAAGTAGCTAACATTGTCTCCTATTTCTCTTTTGCCATGTTCCTCTTTTATTCCTCTTTGTATGAGACAAGTCTTCTAGGGAAGAGATTTCAAAGGCATCTTTGGTAACAAAGTTGTAAATGAACTTATAGTAGAATTTGTGCAGTATGTTATGTTTCTGATTCTTGATACCCAATTCAGTAAAATGTATTTTTTTTTTTGGAAGATGAAGTATCAATTACTGCTGCTTTCTTTGGTTGTTTTTCTCATTCCATCTAACAGAAAAGCCCAGCTGATCAGTGACACAGTACCATGTATCACAAAGCAAGAAAGTCAAAAACAGCGTGAGAGGGAAAACATGAAAAGGGTCTTTACGTCTTTGTCCTACTTTCTGAAACTAACAGCTTCCAAGTGTGATAACAATCCCCAACCTGAGGGAAGGGTAAGAACTATAAGGAAAGAAGGCAACTCAACCAATGGATTTATTTGGTGAGAGTTCCTTTCTTAGATATTGCAGAGCTGCATTTCATGTGTGCTTTGAGAAACAGAGCTTTGTATTCTGCCTCCAGGTATGTATAGCTAATTCCCTTTTTCTCTCTTGTGTAGATTTCAAAAAACTAGGATAGGTAATGTACAGTGTCACAATAGAAGATGAGCTGACTAAAATTCTTGAGAAATCACTGTGAGTTAAGTTCATCATTGCTTTTGGTGATTACTTGGTAATGTACAATGAAACACACACAATGTCATTCTTGCAGAGTAATGCTGTTGGCCTTTTCCATCCAGAAGTGGAAACATGTCCAAAAAGAATGGTATCCTTCTGGCAGATTTAAAGGATCTTGAGCATATGGTGTCCTATAATTGCCATTCTTTGGCCAATGAGTAATGAAACCATGATAGTCAGAACAGATCACATTTAGATTTTGGAAGCAGACATATAATTGCTTTCTCCATCTGATATAGGTCATCAGAATGTAAAAAAAATCCTTCTTTTAAGAGGAAAAATAGTATAATTGTGGACATCTAGAAGGATGAATCATGTGCTTCTGGAAGAATAAAACCAATTAGGGGAAAAGTCTTGTGACAATTGAAATACCAACTTGTTGAAGACAAGGGGAAAAACCTTTGGTGTGTAAACAGGAAGTTCCTGTTTGGCTTGATGCTTGAGCATTTCAAGCCAAAGGCTGAGTAGTCAAAGAAACAACTTTATGAGTCATCAGATGCAGAAAGAAACTTTCATGCTTGCCATCAGCAAACACAGAAATGTGAGAAGGATGCACAAGGGATATGCAACCTCTTTTTCTTTGAGAGAAAAAGAATACTGAGATAAAAAATAAAGCTTAAGGCAATACTTCTGGTACAAAAAGTTTTTAGAGTCAAAGCCCTTAACTCTTAAAATATGATTCCATCATCTACATAAACTTATCTTGGGCAATACAAATTTAATTCTTGATGCTACATCAGTCCTTAGAAGACTCTGTGGTTAAGTTATAAACTACTGTGTTTCATCTACAAAAGAGGTCAGTGATTTCCTTTTGTTGCTGCTCCCTCCTTCTGGGTGGTAAAGAGCAACTCAGTAAGTTCTCTTAACATGGAGATGTGTTTTCTTTTTATTAAAACACACAGATGTACCAGAAATGAGTATCAGGGAAGACCTAGCACAATAAAAGAGTATAAAATAAAACAGGAAGGGAGAGCAGGTGTATGAAATAAATGTGTAGTGTCCCTTGAAATATTCTCTATACATTGCTTCTTTTGGTGAGAGAATTGTTATCACCATGCCGGTGTACAATTGTGGACTGAGAGAACCAACAGAGAGTAGGAGTGTGATTGGAGACTGACAGAGCTCTGGGACAGTAATAAAATACTGAAACGATTAAAAAAAAAGAAAGAAGGCAAAAGTTGTAAGCAAAAAGCTTACTCAAGTGAGCTCTTTTGAGGGGAAAGAATGGTGCATAGGCACAAGTAGGTCAGCTCTGAATCACTAAATTAATAGTCAGTACTGGGTAAGGAAAAAATATTTCAAATCTTTTTATTTTTATAAATCTCTGCCTAAACATACACAATTCAGTTTGGAATGAGCTATTTCAAATTTCCCAGAGAAAGTTCAAGTACCCTTGAGCAGTTGATATATAATGGTTTGTTGTTCCAGCGCCTACACACTGGTCCTCTCCTAGGAATAAAGCCTAAGAAAGGTCTTAACATAGGAATCTGAAATGAGCACTCTTTACTTCATATAAAAAAATTGAAGAAACATGTCTGATTCTAATATTTCATATCCTATTAGAAGTGAAAGACCAAGATTCTCACTTTTATTGTCTGTGCCTTCTTCCTACCCTGTGCAGACATATAAAATTCTTGTAATCCCTCACACATATTAATAAATACTTCTCAAATTATGTGGCCAGATGACACACCGTCTGCTTGCTGTAAAAGAAAAGGAAGGTTTTCAAAAGAATTATCAGTCTGACAGATCAACATTCTTCCTTTGTCTTTTAGGATTGTGGTGACTTTGAGGGGGAAATCCTATTTATGCAAATGTTAGCATAATAACATTTCTCAAATCACACATTGCGAGTGTTATGAAGGACAGAAATGAGGGCTTACCTTATTGGAATTTTCCCCAACACAGCCCAAATCTAAAACAGTGTAGTGGTTTTCCCTACAAGTTACTAGAAAGGAACAAAATAGAGGACCAGTAATGTTTCTCTACTTGACGCAACAGGGCCGAATTCCAAAGTGGAGAATTTCAAATAGAAGCCTCCAACTTAGTGATTGCTTTGGGTTTTTAAATTTGGTTTTCTTATGCAGCAAAGATCATATAGTAGTGAGGAGAGACACATTTAAGAGATGTTAGCTGGCCAGGGAGAGGGGTCCCAGGCAGAGAGTCAGCACAAATGCAATTACAAAGTAGTAACCCAGCAAACCATGCTGCCTTCTGTTCAACCAGCAAGTAAAACTGGGGAGCAATCGATCTGGAACTACTGGCACAGTGGAAGAAAGGAGGAAAATCTAGGAACACAATTCTGTTGGTCACTAGGGCCCATTATTTCTGCTACTGATTAAACAACAAATTTGATAAAAAGATAGAAAGCCAAGGGATTTTCTTGGCATTTCTCTCACATTTTGGAGTTCTTTGTTGCAGACAAGAGAGTAGAATTGCAAAGCATGTTCCGTGCTTAATTGATGGCCCTTACTGACATCCAAAACTATGTAGAAGTCCCACAGCAACCAGATTACCTCTTGAACTTCAGGACAAATATAATGAACTACATCTGACTTGCAACTTGTGGGGTTTTTTTTCTTTTCAGTCCTCTGGTTCCTTTGGTTGCAAATATATGAGACCTGACCAGCTTCAAAATGCTTCCAGCATTAGTGGACAGCAGTACTTTCATGTGGACAGATCTGCACAGACATACACACTCTATTGAAGCATTAACGAATATTTACTGTCTTTATAGTGATTAACAGACATTGTTCATGTTTGAATTTCATCCACTGAAACAAAGCAGCAGCTGACTTCTGAGATTTATTACAATTTTTATCATGCTGGTGGGTTTTAAGTTGATTTTCCTAGCAGTGACCACTTCCCAATTAAATAAAGTTAGTCAATAGGTCTTAAGACATGTTTCAATAGTACTTCTTGAATTGCTGTTAGTTTTAAGCAAGATACAGAATTTACAGGATTTATGGTTTGTTTAAACGCTTGAAATATTGACATTTTAAGAACAGTATGGAAAAGTGAGCTTATAATTGCTAAAACTTCATCTAAGAAACGTTAACCTGGAAAGGGTCTTGCAAGTTTGGATCTAGAGATTATTCAGAATTCAATTTCTCACTTAGTAACCCATTTAATTAATGAAAAATCTGCTGTTAACCTACTATCTAAAATTTATTCTGTAGCGCCGTTTCATGGTGAAGAGAATTCAAAAGATAGAGGAAACTGGGACATAAGAAATTCTAATATTTTCATCTTTCTTATTCTTTAGATAACTGTACTTTCTTCTTAGGATTTCCTGACAAGGCCAGAAGTAATAGGTAAGACTTGATGGACCTTAAATCCTTTTGTGTCCTATGTACATAGGAATCTTTGCCAGGGCCAGGGCAAAAAAATGGAGCCTTCAACAGAGTCTAGTCAAGACCCAGCTTTGGAAACCATCCTCTGGCTTTCACAACAGCTCTCAAGTAAAGCTGGTTGAAGGTGGGCAGGGGTCACATAAGGGCAGTTATAGAAAGGCTGCCCACAAGGATATGAAAATCTCCTGAGGGGTAGCATATTTAGGCTTGGGTCCCCATTAACCAGACTATAAAATGCTGTTAAAATGAAACCTGGTTGCCTTAGGCAAACACCCTTTTTTTTTTTCCTTTCTCTATTTTTTTTTCTTTTTTTAATAGTGTGAGTCTAAATAGTACATAGATGTTGCCTTCTTTACTAAAAATGCAATTCACTGGGGCAATGGTTTCTGAGCTAAACAGTGCTAAGTGATCTTACAGGTGCTTCCCTTAGCAGTTGACACATTTCTAAGACTGATAGCATGCAACATGCAGCTTGCTTTGAGCAATATTTCTGAAATTAAACCTCATCAGCTTACTGAACAGAAGAAGCAGACTCCACCTGTGCACTCTCCACCTTCAGTGCCAAAAAGAAGAGACGTGGCTGTAAGCAGCCTCTCTACACCAAAGGCTCTCTATGTTCTGCCTTCAGGACAGCTTTGTCCAGACTTCACCATTGATCACAGTGGGGTGCAGATCAGGTGCAATCAGTCTGCAAAGCTTTGATCCGTGAGCATAATCCAAGGTGGCTGCTGTTGTCCCCAGGACTTGTGCAGCCTTGCAGGCTGTGGGCAGTTTTTTACCCTTTGCCAGCCTTTACACAGTTTCACTCAGCTGCACCTCGCATCAGAGGAGCAGAGTGACTCTGGTGCACTGGATGAGGGGTAAGCTCAAAAACGATTTTCTGAATACGAAGAGGAGAGGAAAACATGCCATGCAGGGTATTTAAGCTTTGAAAGTGTTAGAAATTTGTTAGAAATATATCTGTTACATGGAACTGTCAGCAGGGTTTTCACATTTCTGTGCTGCATTCCCTACACCATGCAGTAGATGGCAGGAGCCAATAAAAAAATTTTGATGCGATTTTTGTAGAAGTAACTAAGTTGATCAGACTTCTCTTTGTTAGATTCTCATGTTTAATTTAAAATAATTTTAGAGCAGCTTTTTTTGCATTTATGGACATTATTAATACATGTAATATTTCTCCTGTTCTAAGGTTTATTTCTTTATAATGTAACTTGCATTATTAAACTATTAGTCTTTCAAAATTGTGTTGATATTTCAGTTTTTTTGGTGAGCTCTGAGACTTACTAGACAACTTTTATAAGTTTCTTAACTTAAATTACACTTTAGTTTCTGTTTCTGTGACACTCGACATATTTACTTCCAAGTTATTTGCATTTGAATGCATCAGTCATAGTACAAACAATGGAAGAGGAACATGCTTTAGGCATTAAAAAAAAATAAAGGAAATAAAACCCATATCAGAATTAATCAAAACTAGCATAGGTCCAAGTACTCAGTTGCAAGGATGTCCACTCCTCCCTAAATTACTCCTCCCAAGTTCAATAATAATAAAAAAAATTACTTTGACTATCAGTCAATATTCCTTATGAAATATTTAATATAAATATATTTTCAAGTGCTGAGCTAAATTGTAACTATGAGGGACATAATATTGTGTTTTCAGAATTAGTTGCTCACTACATCTTACAATCCAAAGGGGGACCTGTCAGAGAAACATAAGCAAGTATTATGAGAATTTTTTCTTTGAATTCAGCATGGTCCAGCCCATCTCTGCTTCCTGAGAGGAGACAAGTCTCTGTTTGATAGTGTGTGCTCTTCATCCAACCAGCTGAACGTCTCAGCTCGTGCTTGCACGAGTTGGGGCTTTAAGGCTGAGTTTCGATGGGAGAAGAAGGACGGGCAGCAGCCATGCCCCATCTCCTATGGGAGCTTGTCAGCTCTTACAGCTCCGGTGTGTAACTGCTGCCTGTCCTGTGTTGCTGGAGGAAATGAAACATATGGCTTTAAGATACTAGAGAACAGACAGTTAATTGTGCAAGTGTGCAACCATTTTTTGAAGCCATGATTACTCTTCTTCTAACCTTACTGGGTGTGTAAAAGGCCTCTTTCGAGGCCTTTGATTTAAATCCCTTATGATAAATGTATTGCTTCAGCAATGCATTTTTTGTTACACTATTGTTACTTTAACTGAATCTGGAAGTCCTGTAGCAGCACTGTTTCCAGTGATAGCACAGCTATCACTGTCTGGATTATCAATTGTCTCAGGTATGACTCATAAACATCTGGCTAAAAGGAAGAGTTACCACCACAACTTATTTTCTGTGATTAAAAAAGCATTCCCATCAAAACACATCACTTGGGATCTGTAAATTTGTCAATGCAAGTTTAACTGATAAATCTGGTTTAATGTGTATGAGGCACTAGAAACAATTTTGACCTCTATTAAACATACTTGCAACCCTTGTAGATGAGCAAACCCTCTCCGTCAGCCCTCCTGAGCTTCAGTTGTCAGAGCCCTGGGCACAGTCTTTCCCTGCTGTGAGGATTTTGGCTGCCTGTGCCATGCTCAGCACTGATTCCTGCACGTGCAACCAGGAGTGAGGCTGCTGTGCGAGGAGCTCTGTGAGACTGGGCTGCCAGGAGCCTCCCTGGAGGCATCCTCTTAGGCTCAAGCCCTTCCATAGTCCTGCCTGAGCTATGTTGCTGTTTTGTAGTCTGGCCATGTTCCTTCCTGAGCCAGACCCCCTGATCTCGGTGTCTGGGTTGCCTTTGATCTGTTACATCCCTGAAGACTTGTCTGGCAAGCACTGGATTGTCCTCTGACCCTGTGTAGTGTCACCAGAGCTGCTCAGGTAGGGTGGGACTTCACCCTTGCTGGTGAGGGCACTGCCCTACTGCCCTGCTGTCACCCTGGGCTCCAGCTCACCTTGCCTTGCAGAGCAGCTCTCCTCTGCTCCCTCACACCAGGTCACTGGAGCCACTTCTTAAGTAAGGATCTTTCCTAGTGAGCCAGTGAAATGCAAATATGGTCCCAGACCCTTACAGAAAGTGTAGTGAGGTACATCTAATAGCCAGCATATTTTCAACAGTGCACCACAGCAAACTGGTGTTAGCAAAACACTTGAGAAGCTAGCAGTCCTCATCTTAGGCTGAGCCTGCTAAATCTCCACGATAAACTGAAAAACCTTGGACTGCATTGTTTTCAACCAGAATCCCAGTACTGTTTTGATTATTTTGTTTTTCAGCTGCTGAAGGCACAAGTATAATTCATTAACACTCTCTCTGGCATACAAAATACCTGTTCTCATTCATATCATAAAGAAGTAATGTATTTCATCAAGGCCAAGGGGAACAAAATATGAATATTTGAAGCCATGATTACTCTTCTTCTAACCTTACTGGGTATGGAAAGTGGCCTTTTAAAAATCCCTTACGATAAATTTATTGCTTCAGCAATGAATTATTTGGAGAATTAGCTTTATCAAGAGAATATAGGCAAATTTGGAAGAGGAGAGAGTGATTTGAGGAAAAGTTGATAACAACATGGTACAGTGAAGTAGAACTGAAGGCAGACCTCAAAAGGCTGTGGTACATAGTGATGGTATTTCTTCTGGGACATGTAATCAGTGACAGTCATGTTTACTGTTCTATTAGACTTTGATTAATTTTTGAATGACTTGTCACCTCAGGAAGCTGTTTGCCACTGCCTGATACACTGAGTTGTACAGGCACTGGTTAGAAGGGACTTCTCTCAGGTCATCAGCTCCTCTGTTCTAATGAAGCTGTACATGTCTATGGCTTTCAAACTCTAGTGCTTATCCCTCAAAGTCAAGCAAATATATACCTATTCCCTTGTGATCTGTTCAAACATGGAATCCATCTCCATAAAAACCTCACTATTGCTCACACTGGATCTACTGCAAGAGGAACCATGTAACTGAGGCCATTGTGATGGGAGCCCCTGTGGAACTGAGACACTGTGAAGTCTCAGAACTCCAACTAGGAGTTTCACCTGCAGACAACTCAAGTCCAAGAACATATCAAACTTGTTAGATGAGTCTTAAGACTGTGAATCTGATGCCTTTTTGACCTGGGTGCCACTGCCTTTGTTCTTATTTTTCAAGATTAAGATAGTCTGGATTGAGACCTACCTGTTTGTGTTCCCCAGGGATTGGTACTGGAACCAGTGCTGTTGAACACCTTTGTCAGTGATGGGCAGTGGGACTGAGGGCACCCTCAGCAAGGCTGCTGACAGCACCAGGCTGTGGGCTGTGACTGACACTCTGGAGGGAAGGGATGACACCCAGAGGGACCTCAGCAGGCTCCAGAGGTGGGTCTGTGAACCTCATGAAGTTCAACACAGCCAAGTGTAAGGTTCTGCACCTGGCTTGGGGAAATCCCAATTACAGACAGGTTTGTCCACAGGGAAAAGAATGGATTGAGAACAGTCCTGAGGAGAAGAACCAGGGGGGTTGGTGAATGAGAAGCTCCACATGAGCCAGAAATGAGCACTTGCAGTTCAGAAAGCCAACCATGTCCTGGGCTGCACCAAAAGCAGTGTGGCCAGCAGGGTAAGGGAGAGAATTGTCTCCCTCTGCTCTCATGAGACACCACCTGAGTACTGTGCCCAGCTCTGTGGTCCCCAGCATAACAAGGATATGGACCTGTTGGGGTGGGTTCAAAGGGGTCCCAAAAATGAACAGAGGGCTGAAGCATCTCTGTGGTGAAGACCAGCTGAGAGAGTTGGGATTGTTTATCCTGGAGAAGAGAATACATCAGGAAAGCCATACAGAAGCCTTCTAGTACCTAAAGCAGGCCTACAAAGATAGGGAGGAATTGCTTATCAGGGAGTCTAGGGATAGCACAAGAGATTATGGTATTAAACTGGAAAGGAATAGGTTTAGATTAGATATTAGAAAGAAATTCTTTACAGTGAGGGTGGTGAGACACGGAAGAAGGTGGGTGGGAACTAAAGGATCTTTAAGGTCCTTTTCAACCCAAAATATTCTGTGATTCCATGAGGAAGGCTGGAAGTGGAGTGGACATCTCATGCTGACCACTAGACCCTGGTGTACAACTGCTGTTTGTAAGTCCTTCAGCATGGGCTGGGATGAATGAGAGCCAAAGGGTTATCTCTTCTCACAGGCAGAAGCCAGCCCACTTTGGCCTGACCAGATGCTAACTATTTGTAGGCTTAGTGCCAGTTGTCTGATGCCTTCCAATAATTACAGACTGGGTACTGTTATCTCAGTTTCATTATTTTATGCAACTATATCAAGCAAACAGATATTTCAAAACCTTTTGTTTCCTGAACTAAAGCAAGAACTCTTGTGGTGTGATTGGGTGTAAGGCAAATACAGTGTTACACAATTAGGCCTTTTTATGCTACAGATCCTCCCCAAAACCCATACATACATATTTAATTTCCTTTCTTTGACACTGTGAAATACTCTCTACTCTACACTTTCTTCTTACACTGCTCTCTCAAAACTACGTTTTGCCTGGATATAAGACATATTTTTAAAAAGTTTTCAAAGCTCTTAGCTTCCCAAAGCCCTAGTGGAAGTGATGGAAACTGTTTTTAATAAGTCCTGAAGGCAGGCTAGAGGCTGCACCAGCTGAAACATCACATTTTTAACAGAACTTATTCCTTAGTACAGCAGTGATCTCTGTCTCCAACCTAAACGTTCCTCACCTATACTCAGGCACTCTGTTTCTCTCCCCACCTTAATCTACCTTCACAGTTCCATCCCTTTCAATTGCAAAACAATAGTTACTAATTCAGCCTGATAGCTACAATTTTGTATTGAACAGCCTATTATAACAGTTTTATGTCAGACTGAGAGCATTTCTAGCCTTGCATCATGAAATCTACTGGAAAACCCTAAAAACTTAGGAAGATACTATTTTGGGGCTTATGAGTCATTAAGTATGTCTCAGGTCCTGTGAGCATTGAGGAAAAAAAAGGAAGAAAGCAGGATTATACACAGAACTTTGTAGAAGCAAAGCTAAAACACACTACATTATTTTCAGACAAAAGTATTTGGTTTAAAATTATTTCTTAAATCTCTTTCTACAAAACTGAAAGTCTAGAGGATAACTTTTACCTTATGCTTCCATCAGGTGACTGCTATTCACACAGAATGAGAATGAATAGAAGACTGACTATCTCTACTTCAGACATTTTTGTATTTCTAAACTATCATTAAAATGTCACAATCCCACTGCAGTCCTGTTCACTTCAGGATCTTCTCTCTTAACCCAGCAGTCAGTCAGTTTGGGGTCTTTGCTTTTCTTGCCATTGTGCACAATTTAATACCACCATCAGAGGAGGATAATGATGGCACATCACAGAATTTTTTTGTGTTTTCAGCTGCATACGCTGGAGTGTAACTGAACCTGTTGATGATTTAAATTGTTCCTGTAACTTTCTGAGGTTTCAAAATGCGTTCTGCTCTTCCTCCAATAATTATAGGCTATGGCAAATCAGTTCACTGTCTCTGAGTGGGCCAGAAAAACCATATTGACAGACAAGTGCAAGAGAGAAAGGACTGATAAAATTCTGTTAAATGTTCCCACCTCAGTTCTCAAAAAAATCATGCCCAAATTCTAAATTGAAATTCATCATAAAAGTTGGTACTAATAAGTCATGTATCAGCCCCTGACAGAGGCCAGGATCTTAACAGATCTTGGAAAGCAAACTTCTTTCATGCTCCTACAGATGGTCTCTCCAGATCAGTGCAAAAGCTGAGTAAGACTGATGTGGGGACTTCCCATCCCAAGGGCCAAAGAGAATAACCTGGGGGAGACCTGGGCAGGCATATTCAGTGAAATTACACACACCAATCTGAAATTCAAGTAGGAGCATCCAGAATAATTTTAGGGAACTGGGAGATACTTGCTTAAAATTTCCTTATGCCATTTTCTTGCCTTGGAATGCAGAAGAAATTGGACACCTTCTCAACACCAAGGCGGCAGGAACCATTCAGAAGACTTCAGTACTTATTTCAGTATTTGTAGGGGCTATTTTGACATGGTGAGACAGGAATCTGCTTCTCTGCCCTCTAGAGGAAATGGGAAGTCCATGCTAGATCATGCTATAGACCTCCAGTTTACAAGCAGAGGAGGGCTGGTGGCAGATGTGGTGGTTGGAGGCTGTCTGGGGTACAGTGACCATGAAATAATAGAGTTTACAATATTTGTGAAACAAGGAGAGGCACCAGTAAAACTTCTATACTGGACTTGTGGAGAACTCATCACCAGTTCTGTTATGATAATGACGTGGAAGTTTACTTTCATTTATGTTTTATTTCCAATTCCAAGCTCTAACGGATCTCTCACAAAACCTTTAGATACCTAGTTAGATGCAAACCACCTCTGTTTGCTTTCTGATGCAAAGCTCTGCATTGCCAATTGGATTATTCTTGGAGTTCTGGTTAGTGGAAGGAACCCTCTGTTCCTTTACAGCAGTCACTGTCCACAGCTTAGACTCTGACTCCTCCACGATGAATGCCTGTCATATGAAGGTGAAGTGAACTCCAGCATGTTGACATTTGTTTCCTGTAAGCTGATTTTCAGCTGTAACTGAAACCCTGATTATTCAAAAAAGCCCTTTTATTCTTTCCATCCTCGTCAAACATTCCTCTAGCACCAAATGAATTTATTTAATTCCACCAAGGACTAAAACCCCAGATCTACAAGGATCTTGTTCAACAGGTTATTTTACAAGTGTTATTTATCCAAGGGGTTTGATATAAATGCATGCACTACAATGCACACCATCCCCTTTCCTTTTCCTCCACCATGTAGCAACTTCACAAAATGGTACAGCTCAACCTCTTCCTGTACATTTTTTTTCTTCTTACTTCCTGCTCACCCTGAAATATGGGGTCATTTATTTTTTTTCTTCATATATTTATGGACACATTTACTTCCTTAATTAAGCTATTATAAAAGATCATAATAAAATGTTAAAGTTACCACCTACTACTGAAAGAATGAAAATTATTTATTTCTCATCAGTAGCAGTGTTTGAATTATCACTCATTTTGGGGCATGCATACTGAAGACCAGTAAGTTTCACTTCTGCTTAAGAGTTTTTTGTATTAGAACAAGACCACTTTGAATAGGTTGCAAACACAGCAGAAAATTATATTCACCTTAGATTCTCAATGGAATTAGAGAGTAAGAGTTAGTTCCCAAAGTCTGTTCCATATATTTTGCAATTTATGGAACTAAAGAACTGGCATTCTACCAGAAAATTGAGGTTTAAATTATCATCCAAATAGTGAAGCTAGCTGCCTGTAGCTATTTTTTTACTGTACACAAGGAAAGAAAACAAAGGTAAAGTGAAATAGATAATAAAATTCTCTTTGATTTCATGTATGAATCTGAATCATGAGATTGAGTGTCTACATAGGAAGTTCCTGTTTCTTTTGATGCTACTGAGTACAAGCTTCTACCTCATTCAGAATAATCTCTGCCTTAATCCATGCTGGTATTAATGATACTTTTAATCTGGCAGGCAGATGTTAAACCTTGGGCAGCAACTTGGCTGTATAGCAGGAGTTTATCCAGACAAGAAAACCAAGTGGCAATAACACCTGTGTGTTTTGGGCTGTTACAAATGGCTCATTAAATGTTGAAATACATTTCTGATCTTAAGAAAAGGATGGGGCTAAGACTGGTGTTACGGATATAGATTTGATCTAGGGCTGACTGTATCAGGGGCTGCCTGGAGCAGCATCTGTTTTTCTTAGGTCTGCTGGCTGATCTTTGCTTGCTGTGAAATAAAAAATAATGGAGTGGTGCAGATAAGAGAAATATTTTCCTCTGATTTGTTAATTTTGTACGTCTACTCACTTTGTACCCTGCATGTCCTGCAACTGGCCTTGACATTTTTGTTACTGAGTTGCCTCTCACCACAAGGAGAGCACCACAGAAGCTGTTTTTAATCACCTCCATTCAAGGATAGTCGATCAAGTGACCATGGAATCCAGGGAAGCAAAGTAGCTTAAAAAACATCTGTGAATTTGGTTAGCAATTAAAACCGCCTGGTAATAAAAACTTCTGCTTGTGAAAATAAAAATCCCCTCACAACAGAAATACTAAAACAGGTTTGTCCATACAGGGCTTTCTGTGATCTGAGCAAAAGTAACAATCCCACATGACATTTAAACCAGTGATAGAAGTGCTGATCATCTCTTCCTTCACATTTTTTTTTCTTTGCTAATAAAATGTGTTTGCCCTCCCATAGGGTACTGGAAGGGTGAGATGACTTACCTGACCCATCTTATGAACTATATTTTCAAAAGCACATTTAATAAATTAATTCTTCATTTCCTTGTATAGAATGGAGTAATCTCATACTGTATTAGGAGCTTTCTTGATACTGAGAACCAAATGTAGGATTTACTTAATGCAGGCAAACAGCAAATGCAAAGGATCTGCTCCTGACAAGGTAATTTTCAGCACAGACAGAAATACAGACCTGAGTGTTTGCAAAACCAGTCACTTTTATATTCCCTGAGATCTCCTTTGCTCTGGCAGAAATACTTCAAATTTAAAAATGAATTAGAACTGGTTCCAGTAAGGGTATTTGAAGTGTACCTATCAAGCCTGCAAGAGTTCCAGATTTTTTCACATTGTAGAAACTTTTCTGTTTACTTCCAGCTAAAGTTGTACATCTGATCCTGGAGCTACAGGGACAAAAATTTTCTGTAGAATATAAATAAGGGAAGAAATAGGGATTTCTTGTGTAGGGTGATAAACAGATCAATACTACATGAAAAAGATATTGACGGGTATGGAACTTATGTAGTGAAGCACGCTCCTTTTATAATTTCAAAATTAACAGAATTTTACACTGGAACTTACACAGGGGTTGTTTTTTTTTAGCATAAGCCAGAATTGTACAAGGATGGTTGGAAGAAAGCAGAGATTTAGAGCACAATTTCAGCACTTTAGGAAAGAATTTATTAAGATGGGCACTTAACTAATAGAAGAGTGAGTGATTATCCCAGTAGCACAGAGAAAGAAGTATCTGCTGTCATATAAACTAGCCACCTAGGAAAAGAAAAATGTAACCAAATGAGAAGCAGTACTTGGTTCCACTTGGAAGGAACATTTAGATAAGACACACGGCAATTCACTATGATACACATAATTGCTTCTGAAGAGAATAAACATAGAAGTGATCTATAGCAATGAATACCTGCACAAATCAAAGCAAAATTGGGGGGCTGGGGGGGGGGGGGGGGGGGGGAGTGGGAGGAGGAGCTTTATTTTGAGTATGGCAAAGAAAAGTATCTATGATTAATCAAATTATAATCAAAAGTCATGAAGCTGTCAAAGTTACTGAATGCTGACTTCTGAGATAGAAATCAAAGTTTGCAATGTAGGAAAACTGGAAAGTTCTGAGGACTGACAGTGGGTACCAACTCTCAGGCAGACTTTTAAACATGCAGCAAAATCTGCCAGTTCTAGCACAGGCTTTCCTTGTTGAGGTAACCTAATAATAATAACAAAACTGAGAGAAATGCCCCTAAAAGAAAACTAGACATGACAATATAAAATTCAGATTTAGGACTGTGTAGATCTGCAAGATGAAGGAAGATTTTACTTTGCAAGAGGCTTCCAAATACTAAATGTGAACATAAAAATGAGGAAAAGAAGACACAAAAATCTTATCTGGCAGATAGACCAAACCTTTGGTAAAACACAGAATTGGAACGAGTTTTTCCATGAGGTGCAGAATAAGTAGGGTAAGTCTAATTTCTCATGGATCTGTATGATTTGTACCCCTAAGTGCTATCTACCTCTTCTCCCAGCAATAGGCCTAGGTGTCCCCAAGGTCTGTGTCTGTTCAGAGACTGGCTGACTTTGAGCCATTTGCAGACAAACAGAATGTACAATGGTTCAGTTCTCCTGCCTCTCCCTTGGGTTTCACCTGCCTAGCACAAAACACATAGAAAGGTAATCATCCTTAATACCTCCACCATATTTTAAAATTTAGATGATAGCAAACCTGTGTCCCACCTTGTATAATAATTGGTGGGAGATGGGTTAAAAGGCAAAGAAACAGCTTAGGGAAGGAGTTGAAAAAAATCTCAGCTCATCATAAATATTGTAATGTCAGCTATTGTTCCTGCTGTTAATTGAGAATGTCAAGGATTATTAGGTACTCAGGGAATAAGAATTGATTCCTCAGATTCCTGACTGTAGGAAAAACCCAACAACCCACTTTGCAAATTCCTGAGATTCTTGGAACAGATTGTAGGAACAGCAGTGAAAATGCTTACTATATAATCGCATAACGATATGAAAAGCAATAAGTGCCAATGGCTTGTGTTTGTCTTTTTGCATGCTTGCCAAAGATCATTTTTCACTTCAAGGACATTACTGAAAAATGTTGACAATGAATCTTAAGTCCTCACAGGTATTGCTTGGAGGAACAGGCAGAGTAGGAGAGAGGGAGTTTAACAGAATCAGTTAATGTCTTGGCTGTTACTCCTGCAGAAATTTAAGGAATTTTGTAGTGGGAGGCATGCATCATTTTATCACTCTTTCATAACATTGCCAGACTGACCAAAACTTGTTCCAATAAATAGATTTTATGTTGCTTAACTTTCAGTTATGTTGTGGGCTGTTTCAACTTAAATGAATTTTCAGGATGTCAAATATCATGTTAATAAATTACATTTCTTCTGCCCACAGATCAGTACTTGTTAATCTTTAACAGCTGATCCAGTTTCTTGTTTTATTTAACTGAATAATTATTTTCTATTGCTTCTGAGTTCACCCATCAAAAAAAAAAAAAAACCAAACAAAAAAACCTTCAGGACATACCACATGTGTCAGCAGTGAACATCGAAAAGTTCACAACTGGTTAACATTGTGCAGCAGAGAAACATTTGTATTAAAATCTTCAGCCAGTAATAATTTGCATTAATGAAAGGACCCTGATACTTGAGTTGATAAAGGACTGGTCACAGGCAGATCTTGTAGTGATGTATGTACTTTTGGATGTCTTATCATATATCACAGAGGTAAGCTTTGTATTGCAGGATCTGGATTTTGAAGTTGCAATTGCACAGGTGTTAGTAAATCATTGTCTGTCTTCTCCAGAGAGACATACAGATGACAGGCACCATGGGATGAGGAAAAGCCTACTCTATGTAGTGAATGCAAATTGCTTTGAAAACTGCTTGAATGATGCGGGTACTTTTCATTCCCATGTTTTACAAAGAACGGCTAATCTATAAATGAAATATCATGAGATGTTAAAATCTAGAATCATAGAATCACAGAGCTTGGAGAAGACCTGCAAGAACATCAAATCCAATCTTTGAATGGACACCACCATGCCCACTAATCCATATCTCAAAGTGCCACATTCACTCATTTTTTGAGCGCTTCTATGGAGGATGATTCCACTACTTCCCAGGGGAGCCTGTTCCAATGCTTAACTGCCCTTTCAGTGAAGAATCTTTTCCCTAATATCCAACATGAACCTCCCTTGGCACAACTTGAGGCTATTTCCTCTTGTCCTGTGGCTGGTTGCCTGAGAGAAGACACCAATCCCAAACTGGCTAAAACCTCCTTTCAGGTTGGAGAGAGCAGCGAGGTCCTTCCTGAGCCTCCTTTTCTCCAGACTAAAGAACCTGAGCTCCCTCAGCCAGTCCTTGGAAGGAGGAGTGGGTTATGTTCCAGACCCTTCACCACCTCCATTGCCCTTCTCTGGACCTGCTCCAGCTCCTTAATGTCTTTATTGTAGTGACGCCCCCAAAACTGAACACAGGATTTGAGATGTGCCCTCACCAGTGCCAAGTGCAGTGGGTCAATCACTGCCCTGACCCTGCTGGCCACTATTCCTCACGGTCTTCTTGGCCACTTGTTGCCTGCTGCATCATGTTCAGCTGCTCTCAGTCAGCACCCCCAGACAGGGAACAGTCAGGACCCCCAGGTCCTTTTCTGCTGGGCAGCTTTCCAGCCCCCCTTCCTCCAGCCTGTAGCACTGCACAGGGTTTTTGTGACCCAAGGGCGGGACATTCACTTTTTTGAAGCTCATGCAATTGGCCTTGGCCCTTGAACCAGCCTGTCCAGATCCTTATACAGAGCCTTCCTGCCCTCCAGCAGATCAACACTCCCAGCCAACTTGTAGTCTGCAAACAACAATAAAATCAGCAATTAGAACAGGGTGCCTGTGTACCCTATAAAACACAGTTAAAAAGTAATTTGGAGGTCAAGAGTCTGCAAGGGATACCCATCTGACACCACACTGCTAGCCCTGAATGTGAGAGAGAATCCCCTTCCAAATGAAGGCCATTGTGTTGCTCAGAGCCTGAAAATGGGATTCCCCTTGCTTGGAAAATACATAGTTAAAAAACCTCCAATAATAAATGTCAAATATTGATAAAGAGCTGCTATTGTGTATATTTTCACTGGAACAGTGCAATCCAGACCATGGTGGTGAGAGATGAGGGTAGCAGGGGGAGCAGATGAGCACCAGAGCTAACATAGTACAAGTCCTTGCCATGTACTCATATGAGACCAAGCCATGCCAATGTGTTTATGGCACTTCCTCATAGGGGACCTTTTATGCTCCTCCCAGCTCTCCAAATGCATTCGGCTTATGCTGTGATGATCCCACATTCTCTTGTCTCACTTGGCACAGTGATTCACAATGTGCTGACAACTCAGGTAGTTTTTGCCTCTCCCCATTGTCTGCTTAATGTCCATGGTGCACCTGGTGTGCCCTGTTCCACTTACTTGCCAACACTGTGGTGGGGCTTCACCCTCCCCAGGCTCATCTGTAGGGCTGGCTGCGCAGGGAGTGAGGGAGAGGAGTGAAGTTGCTCCCTCTTGGTGGTGTGGCATTGTGAGGGAAGGAGGAGGCATGGATGAAGAAGCAATGAGACAGAGAGAAGACACAACTCCTTTTTACCAGAGGAGACAGAGGAAGCACTTCCCCGAGCAACATGGCAGTTTCCATTCCCCTTCTCTCACCGCTTTGTCAGGAAAGACTTCTCTGCCATGCAGAGAGCAGGGAGGCTGGGCAGGGCTGGAGCAAGGACAGATCCTGTAGAAATGGTAAGAGCTCTGTTGTGTTCATGGAGACATCTGGTGAAGCTGGTGTGTGCACACGGTGTGCCTCCTCTCACCAGGATGGGGTGGCAGGAGGGGAGAAGTCACGTCCTGGACGCTCCATGCAGCTCCCTGCCTCATGCAGCCTCCTGACCCCTTCCCTTCCCTTCCCTTCCCTTCCCTTCCCTTCCCTTCCCTTCCCTTCCCTTCCCTTCCCTTCCCTTCCCTTCCCTTCCCTTCCCTTCCCTTCCCTTCCCTTCCCTTCGAAACTCTTTCCTCTGCCAAGATCACAGAGAAAGACAGGGATGGACATAATTAAAGCAGACAAAATTTCATTGCTGTTTCTCCCCTCTCTGCAATGTCCCTGGAGCAGCTGTCTCTGAGGAAAGCCCAAAACCAGACATGCCTGGCCACACTCCTGCCTTTGATGAGTGGCTTGCAGGTTACTTCTGGGAACCAGGATTTTCACTTCAGAAATTCTGCGGACATTACTTCTCATTGCTAACCCTGAGACAATGTGACCAAAATAGTGTCCTTGCTCCTGCATCTCTTGTAGCAGGCGAGCTGTGTCTGGCTGAAACAGTCTCTCCTGGCTGCTACCGAGTGCACTGGGTCAGCGTTGAACCAGCTCTGTTAATTCAGTGTGGCAGGCACCTCTCCCCAGCTATGACGATAATAGAAGTGTGCTATAATAAGTTGTGCAAAGAAAGAAGTTCTCTGAATGGCCAAGAGCGCTAGAGATTTTGGACTTGATTGAGTTATTGCAAATCTGTGAATAAAATGAGGCCCAGTGAAAGAGTACTTCCAAATAATGAGAGTAGGAGAGGTAGTTACCTCTTACTAAATGAGTTTCTGTAAAAAAATAATTGTCATATGTTTTCTGCTGTTTTCCTACTGAGAGGGAAATGTGGCAGTGTTATGGCACAAAGCAAAAAACTGCTTCCTGACCGAGCTGAAGGTTTGATTGCCAGCACTGTGCAGCTGATTGGTGCAGACAAGGAAAAACATACTTAGCACTGTGTTGGCAAAAAACAGGCAATTGGTGATTTACAACACAGATTCAGTCCGTCAGCACAATTTACTTTGCTGGCAACTTCATCCCTAACATTTCTTTCCTGAGGACTCCTTGCCCCACCTTATGGAGATGTGCACCCACTTGGCACAAACACAAAAGGATGTGGATGTGGGTGCTGCTCATGTGAATAGGTTATGTCCGGATTGTGTTCAGTGTTCTGTAAGAAGATTGCCTTTTAGCCAAAGATGGGGGAGCTTTATATTGATGCCCATTGGTAGAGGCTACAGTAATTTCACTATCTGTTCCAGAAAACATACATGAAACACCTTAGGCATCGTGTGTCTGTATGTGTAGTTTAAGTCTACATTTGTCTTTGGGTTTCAGTTTCTTTCCTTTTAGTTGAGCTTCAGGCACATATTTAGTTATTTGTGGGGGAGAAGGGGAAATTGAAGGTGACTAGACAAGCTGGTAGCTAAAACTGTCCCTTCTGTGCTATTGGCTGTAAAAACTAGTGTGTCTCCACTTTTGCACTGCTTGGGTACAGAATGTCCCTCCAAAGATGACAAATAGATTATGACCCCATTTGGACCTACACTGATGAACATTCATGTCGTCCACATATGACAATTTAGTCCAATTTTTAGAATTATCTCAAAAAATGCAAAGTCTGTGAGGCACTGTGGAGAGGGAATTGCTTTCTTGCCTCTGAAACTACTTATGTCAAATGACAGGTGAGGTTCTCTGAGGGGGGCAAATTTAGCCTCCTGTACTTCCTGCTGTGACTAGAAGCCTGTAATCTCAATTATTTTATTCCTGTATTGTTGATTGCAGTTAGCTTGCTCTGTGTGGGCATAGGAAGACTTTACCTTCTGTGCTAGTTTAGGCTGGGATAGAGTTAATTTTCTCCCCAGAAGCTGGTATGGGGCTGTGCTGGGATTTGTGCTAAACACAGGGTTGATAACAGGGATGGCTTTGCTACTGCTGAGCAGTGCTCACAGAGAGCCAAGGCCTTTTTTGCTCCTCACCCCACATCACCAGTGAGGAGAGCAGGGTTGCACAAGTTAGGTGGGAGGGGACGCAGCCAGGACAGCTGAGCCCAGCTGACCAAAGGGATATTCCACACCATATGGCAACATGCTCAGCACATAAAAGTGGGTGAAGAGGAAGAGAGGCAGGGATGTTTGGAGTCATGGCATTTTGTCCTCCTGAGTAACTGTTAAGTGTGATGGAGCCCTGGTTTGCTGTAGATGGTTGAACACCTGACTGTAGATGAGAAGCAGTGAATGAATTCCTTGTTTGACTTTCTTGTGTGCATGGCTCTTGCTTTACCTATTGAACTGTCTTTATCTCAGCCTACCAGTTTTCTCACTTCTACTCTGATTCTGTCTCCCATCCCAATGAGGTAGGTGTGTGTGAGCAAGTGGCTGTGTGGGGAATGGTTCCTGGCTGGGGCTAAACCACACACTTCCATAGATGTAAATAAACTCTGTTTTGGGGCTGCTGTCCCCCACACTAAGCTCCCTGCCGGCCTGTAGGAATTGCTGTAATACTATATTCTCTCACCTTGTACACATTCTGCCTGCCAACCTAGGTCAAGGGTTTTGGAGATTTATCATGCCAGGCTTACACTGATTGCGGAGACTTCTGACACAGAAATAATTTTTGTGGCTTCCTTTTCTACCCGTCATTGTGATCCCAGCCAAGATAATCTGCAGCTGTCAGCAGATCCCAAGGACGTAAGAGTAACACTTTCCACGTTTCAGTACAGAAAAGTTTAGAGAAGCATGATACTTACCATGATATCTTAGAGATGAGACACAGATTAATTCACTGCCTTTGTTCTCAATTAGGACAAAAGTCTATCTGTGAGATTTTTAACCTACTTGATGTCTCAAAGGCAGTGTGTACAGTGAAAAGATTGCCCATGGCACCCTTCTGATGCAGGGATTTAATGTGATGAAGATACACGGCATCATTTTGCGATATATTTACTGTCCAGAGGTGAGTCAAGCAACAGGAATGCCACCACTTCTTTCCCTGACATTTTCTTGTGTCCATGTGTCAGCAGCATGTCTTCTATCCATTTTGACAAAAATGGTGCCATTATTTGCAGAACTTATGAAATATATTTCTTAAGAGTGCAAAAACTGTCATGCACTCTTCTGATGCCTGACCATTACATGACTAAAACCAAAAGTATCCAGACATTTCTGCAAGAAAATAGTAATTTGAGCAAACCAGAGATCACGTGAACTGACACATATTCTTGGGAAAACTCTGCTGATGGAGTTTTCATGTATGGGGCATTTAAGCTTCCCATCACAGTATTGGATCGGTCCCTTGCCCTGACTTCCAGAGATTAGAAGATTTAAGATGTTCTTAGAAGAAGCAATCTAGATCAGAAGGTAGAGAAGTCTAGAATTTCTAATAAAGTAATTATAAAAAAATCTCAATGTATTTTATAGAAAATCCACATTAAACTCATATTTCCCGTCCTTGCTTTCAAGGCTGTAAACAACTCTGCCCACACAACTTTCTGCCCACAAATTCACATGCTGTTTTTGCCAATATTGTCTCTCAACTGCTCCTTTTGTGTCTCTCCTACACAGAACTTTGTGCTGGGATTCCTCTCCACCTCCAGACTCCCAACATCTGTGATAAATATCTGTGTATATATTACACATTATTGTATTTTATATATTAATGTATTATCATATGCATATATAAAATGTGATCTCCCTTTCAATTGTTCCTTAAATTGACATCTTGCCCCAAAGGTGAAGGCTCCACTACCCCCTTCACTTCCTTTGTAATATATAAATTTATCCCTGAATGATAATTTCATGTTTGTTTAGTAACTCTGGAGGAAGGATTGCATTAATTTTTTTCTAAAATATCATGTACGCTTAAAGTGACATGTACAGGATGAAGCATAATAACAGGTGCAAGTGAGTTGCCCACAGTCCCTGAACTTGGAGGAACAACTAGCAGTAGCCTGGAGCTAAAAAACAAACTGCTTAGGCTACCTCTCAGGGAAAAGTCCTTAAGAGATGTAAGTATGTATATAGCATTTTGGTCATATAGGGAATATGATGGCAAATGCTCCAGGAGGAATTTATAGGATAAGAAACTTGAGTGCAAGGATCTGTGGAGTGCTTTGCCAGCAACATGCTGGTGATGCCAATCCTGATGGGATGTGCTGGCAAGGATACTTCCAAGGTGTTTTCTGTATGATATTTCCTCACATACATATCTTGTATGACACTGAAAGGGCTGCTGCCTGCTCATTTGGGGATTTTTTTCCCTATTGTATGGAAGCAAAGTGATCTGCAGTTTCCCACTGCAAAACCATTTGGTTGTACAATTCTGCCTGAATGTGTTCACCTAATGCTAAAATAATGAACCAGCTGACCGAGAGATTACTACTAAAAAGTGCCTGCTCTCACTAATCTTTTCCTCTTGTAGTTTGGTAACACTTAAAATATGATTATCTTCACTCTTTGACCTCTACAGTCATTTGTCTTTATAACTCAAGAAAGCCATTGCTTTTTAATTTGTGTGAGCCTCTCAAAGGCAGTGAAGAGATGACAGTAAAGTCAAAAGTTAAAGAAGGAGACAGAAACTGGTGAAATAGCTGAAATGTTCTGATCTTGCCACACGAAGTTTACTGGAGGCTAGGATGATAATTTCCCTTTAATGGCATTGAGAAATGATAGAAATGCTTTGTGTTAGAGAGGATATTGTGTGCTTGGCTTTTGCAGAGCCATAATTTTTTTTTTTTTTTTTTTGTGAAATCAAAACCATGTGAAAATTTGAAACCGGGTTCCTTTGCATCAGTGCCCTCAAAATTTTTTGCAGACTATTTTAAAATTACAGTTTGGTTTCAGTCCCTTTACTTTAAATATTTGTCCCCTGCCATCATGTTTTGGTATGGTATCTTGAGGAGATCTGTTCATATGCAGTCATTGTCTTGATGTCAATTTTCAATGAAAAGTAATTTTAGAGTTGCAAAGCTAAGCAGAATTTAAAAAGTGTAAGATTAAATCAACAAATTATTTTTCCAGAATATGAGTCTCCTTGTGCTGTCCCTATTTACTCTTAAGATCTCTTCTTTTTAAATTATGTGTGAAGTATGCTCCAACTCTGTGGGGGAAAAATGTGTATCCCTGTAGAGCTGCAGTGAGTCACTGTCAAGAAAAATGCACGGATCTCCTAAAAACATGACATCTATTTTTGTATAGGGTAGAGGAATCAGAAGGAACTGAGAATGTTAATGTGAGAAAGTACATCATGCAAGGTGTGTCCTTCTCTTTGGGAAATGAGAGGAAATTCTGGCAAAGGTGACATGATCCTCTGCAGTGTTTGCAGAGGATGTTAAGCAGCAGTGCCTGCTGAGTTTCTGGCACATGGTGGTTCCTGGAGCAGTGTAGGGTGCTGCAGCCTGGCCCAGTCCACACAGGGGTGCACATTGCAGTAGCTCTGGTACATCAAAGCCAAAGGCTTGGTTGTGTAGCTGTTGGTTCTCTGCCTCCTGCAATCAGGATGTTTCATGCTCCTCTGTGGCTTAAGAAAAGTTTCACTTAAGAAGCTGTCATGGGTATCAGAGGCAGTAAGACAGAAAATGTAAAAGATAGGTGTCTAACAGCAGTCAAGCTGCTAAACTGGCATGTTGGGAAGGTTGGTTCTCTTACACGTGCCAAAAAGATTAATAGATAATCCTTCAAAGTACTAAACATTATTATTAAATTATCTGAAAGGGCTTGGATTTCCTGCAGAGCCAGGCAAAAGAAAAAAGGAAACCCACAATCCACCTCATCAGAACCATCAGGGATATCATTTTCTGCGCGGGCAGTCAGAAGAGATTGAAATTTGACTTCTTCCTGGAGGTTTCTGCTGTCTCTTATTGTATAAATTTATCACCAACTGGCAGGTGGAAACAGTCTGGCAGAGCTGAGTTTCAGTTTGAGTTCTCTCACCAAGAGTTTGTGAAACCGATACTATAGGGGCTGGTACTAATGTACTTCTTTCACTGTGGTACTAAACAGAAAGCAGTCTGCCCAAAGATGCATGGCTTGTCAAACTCCTCTAAAAATAAAGGCAAAAGACAAAGGTTCCCCTAATAGCACTCCTTTTCTTTTTATCTTGTAATCAAGGACTGAAGAAAAATGAGGGGACTACCTCAATGGGTGTTGAGGAAAACTGTAAATAATCAGAGATCTTCGGGCCCATGAAATGCTGAAACATTTAATGCCCCTAAACTGGAAACCCCAGAGTTATAGCTAAACTGATGGAGTAATTAAGAGCATGTTGAGAGTGTTCACACACCAGAGTGGTATGTATATACAGCTCAAAAGACTAGAACAATTTCCAGAGTGGGAGAGACATACAGGAGACTGAATTAAGAAGAGTAATACTTGGGCTGGCTGTCTTTCCTGATGAGCTCTGCTGTGTTGTGAGGAGCCTTCAAAGGGAGGCATGGCTTCTTATATCTAGGACTTAAAAAGCTTTAGTGGCCTGGAGGGATCAATTGGAAATATACAGTAGAGAACAATCTCACACTAGCAGGAGGATGGAATGCACCAGCTAATGACTGTTTTCTTCCTTTCTCAAATTGCAAACTGCCCAGAAATTTTGGATGGGATTGTTAAATGATCCCTAATAGAGTGGTTGCCTCTCTAGCTAGTCAGTTTGCTCACTTAATCATGATAAAGGCATACAAAAATTAAATTCTCCATTACATGGATGATATTTCTCAGCTAGCACAAAGCAACATGGGTTTTTGCTTCAGAACTACCATTGCTACAAGAACTGTAGTGACAGGGAGAGGTGTAGCACTCAGGGTACTAATCTTAAATATTTAAGTAGATTTTTAAAAAGGGGATATATCTAATGTACCTTATTTCTTCTTGTTGCCAAATCAAAACATTTTTTCCTGTAATTGCAAAGAAACACTTGAAATTCTACATAATGCTTAAACAAGTAATTGACCTGACACTGTGGACTTCCCGTGTGCTTTGCCGAGCTACGCCTTTGAATAATTTACCAAAAGAATGGTAATAAACCATAAAACATTAAACAGGCTTTCTACAGAAAGTAAGTTGGAGGGTTGGAGGGTTTCTAAGTTGGAGGGTTTTATTTAAGTTGTGGGTCTGCTAATTTCTCACACAATCAGTGTACCTCTGTCAGCATGACCAAACGTGGTTTGCGAGTCCAGTATCTTTCATCTCAAAGAGACTTTTTGCTGATGTAGTACATGACAATATTTGAGCATTGATGTTACTCCTGTTCCACCGAGATAGAGCCTGCTGTGTCTGAATATAAAGTGTTGAGTGTAATAGTGTAAATCTAATAATATAAACCCAGTCATACCTGATCAGACCAGTAGACAATATAGATCAGTATCTTGTTGTCAACAGTGGGTCACAAGCAAGTGTGAGGCCAAAACTCAAGGCCAATGAGCTTGGAGGCAGTAGGCAACTGAATAAAATACATGGATTATTGTGATAAATTAAAAAAAAAATCTTTAAATCTTTCCTCTATTTAGAGAACTATGTTTGGTACAATAGCTGAGCATCTTTTTGTGTCTTTGTATTATGGAAAACGCGGTTTTAATTGTGATCACAAATGAATGGATCATTGAAAACACAAATGGGAGTTTATAAAGAATGTTTGTCTTTAATTCTTGAATGCATGTTGAACTCTCCATTTTTAGTGATAGTAGCCACTTTCTGTGGTTTGAACTAGACGCTGGGTGCTAAGAGCATTTTTGGAGAGATAGGTGGATACTGACTTTTGGAAAAAGGTGTCTTGCAATCCCAGTCTCCAAAAGTAATAAAGACAGTTCTTTATTAATTTACTTTTTGTGTGAATTCCCGAAAACAACTAGTGAGAGAGGGATCACAGAATCATAGCATATCCTCAACTGGAAGGGACCCACAAGGATCATCAAGTCTAACACCTGGCCCTGCATAGGACAACCCCAAGAAGCCCACCATGTGCCTGAGAGTGGTCTGCCTCTCTGTGAAAAGCTTTTTCCTGATATGCAACCCAAACTTCCCCTGACTCAGCTTCATACTTATTTCCTCGAGTTTTGTCCCTGGTCATGAGATGAAGAGATTGGTGCTGGCCCCTCTTCTTCCCCTCATGAGGAAGTTGCAGACTGCAGTGAGGTCTCCCCTCAATCTCCTCCTCTCTAGGCTGAACAGAGCAAGTGACCTCGGCCTCTCCTCATTTGGCTTTCCCTCCGGACCTTTCACCATCCTCATGGCCCTCCTTTGGATGCTCTCCAATAGCTTCTATGTCTTTAGTTAAAAGATAATGCTGTCAAAAGAAGTCTGCCCCTTATCCCATGTCTTGGGAAATTTTTAGAAGGGCACCTTCTTTCTCAGCAAGATAATCGATCTTATGGATGAAAGGCATCATAACCTCAAAAATTACTATTGCGTTTAAGAGGCTGAATCAGCAATCAGTAGTAGGCCTCTCCAAACTGAGTTATACTGGAGAAGGTTGAAAGTAATACAGCTTTTATTCATTTGGTTTATAACTCCTGTCCTTTGCATATGTTCAAGGTCACATTTGATTTCTTCAATAGTCAGATATGTTGCCTGTATTCTGTTCCCTGCCCATTTTTTCTCAAACCCCATAGGAACAGAGCTGTGCTACTGACTCAACTTTTAACCAGTTTACATTTTCTCTCTTTTCACATATGTAACCTGCAAGCTCAGCTTCTCTACCAGAGTATGCATGGGGACTTCAGGAAAGGTGGTGAGAATCTGAAACCCAGAATTCATTGGATGCCCCTGCATTCCAGGCTGTCTAATATTAATTGAAGCTGTCATCATCTCACAGCTTTCAGTTGCCCTGAAGAGACGGAAGGCTGGAAATTAGATAAGGTTTCATTTTCAGTAATGAAACCATGGAGAAGAAATGGTCAGATGGAAATGTTCCTTCCCAATAGCAATCACTCCCATTGAATGCAAGCCTTAGGGCCCACTTCACCTATACTGCACAATCCGTAGCTGTGGAGGTGAAAAACGTTAATTATCATCTGTGGCTGGCAAGAAGATTGCGTTGGGTCCAATTAATGTTGAACTGGCCAGTGTGTGTGATTTAGGTCCGAGATACTGACTGGAATTATTGTAAATGTTAATATATAGGAGTAATTTGTCATGGAATGAAATAGGAAGTCTGAAAAGGGCACAAATTTTTGAATATGCAAGAATTTGCAAGATGAGGAGACTGATTAACTGAACTGTATTTCCATTAAAGATGTGATAGAAAGTTATTTTGATGAAAGAACTATCTTAGAGGGAAATTAGTGATGAGTCTTCTGAAGGATCTGTTCTGAGACCAATCCAATTTATGTTTTTTCTTAAAATATTGACACAAAACCAAATTTATGCTGATGAAATGATGTCTGACCCAAAGTAGGGAGATATGATCAGATGACAAACTGGGATGTAGTACAGAAAGAACCAAATGTCCTTAAGAATCTGAGTTTTAGGGACAGGTTGATTTTTAATATTTCAAAGTATTAAGATCATGCATAGAATTAATAACCAGAAATTTTGGGACATACTCAGAGTTCATGAGTTGAAAATTGCAAAGGGAGACAAAGATGCAGGATATCTGTGAGATGCCAGTGCAATACAATCATAGAAAAGTTACTGCAATCTTAGAACTTTTCTCAAGCAAGTGAAAGAAGAAACAAAGTACTAACAGTAAGACACAAAACATTGCTCGTAGTCATCTGAGTAAGCATGTTTGGGAAATGAGAACTAAAGTAGAACAGATGATGATGGGAATTGAGAGCTTTTAATACAAAGGGAATTAACTTAATTTGGCTGTTTTAGCCTTGGTAATCCAAGGGTAAGAGGGCAGAGGTTCTGGAAATTCACCGTGGAGCATGGGGAAGGCAGGTGGGAGAGAAGAGGTCTTCCAGCTGAAGGGCAATGTTGGCTTTAGAGTAGAGCCAAGAAATACTGAACTTCCCTCTAATTTCCAGACTACTGACAGTCAGAGCAGTGACATTCTGGGACAGCCTTTTAAGCAAAATTGTGGGAAAAGAAACACTGCGGTTTTGCAATGAACTGTGATCAGTTTAAGGGAAGGCTATATTGTAGGTTATAACAGGAATCATTAACAACCTTTTTTTTTTCTCTCACTTGACATTAAAAACTCAAATAAATGTTTCCAGCAGCAGCTGAACCAATAGAAACTGGTTTCCCAGAGGACTTTGTCTTGTGATAGGGCTCTCCTGTAGATTCTTTGATGTTTGAAGAGAGGTTACTTGCTTCCCATACCCCAGCAAGTGCATATGTCCATTTTCCTACCTGTCTGCCTAGCTCCACAACATTAGTGAGGAATTTGCCCCCTCTGATGAATTTGGTTCAAACTGGCTAACAGGTTCTTGGAAGAGATGTGTAACACTATTAAGGTATTGACTTATTTCTTTCAAAAAACAGACCAAAACCCCAAAGCTGTTGAGGGAATACATTTCCTATGTTAGAGGTGATTCAGCTAGAAGGCTTAAGCAACGTCACACCCAGCTTGCTTTCCAGTAGAATAAACACCTCACTGCTCTGACAGACTCTCTGGTAATAGGAAATTGTGTAAGCAGCCTACTGCTCCCCGCTGGAGTCCTTGTTCTGTCAACCTGGTTGCTCTTCAGATACACAGGAAGAAGCAAACTATTCTATAACAAAGATTAATAGATTACTTTCTTGACAGAGGAGGAGTGGTACTCTTTGTTCTCCGGCTCATATTTTATCTTCAGGCCCAAGAAAGACAAAATCCAGGAAATATAATGTAGAAGAAGAAAAAAAAAAAAGAATATGTTTCTGTAATTGACTCAATTTATTACTTACAAGTAAAGACTTGTGAATGAAGCTGCCCAAAATCTGGTTGTATTTTAAGTCTGAATGAAAAATAACTCCTTTAAAAAATTATTTTGTTATTTTCCTTATCTTTGTCCCCTCTATTTTACATAGGACTGGTTGCAATTTATGTTTATGTAGTCCTAGCCTAAACTCCACAATGTTATTTTTTATGCTGTTAAACAATGCCTCCGTTACTTTTCAGATCTCCTGGACTATACACCAAGGGAAGCAGATGGATAAAACATCACTTCAAAAGTACTGACATCCAGCACAGACACTGAAATGTTGAATCCTAAAGACATTTGCTTTTGTGGTTTTTCAGTTTGCTGCCCAACCTGTCTTCCTGTCTTGTTATTTATCCCTGTGGTGAGCACCTTCAACCATGAACTCATTAAATGCATGACTGTCATATGTGAGAGTGGGTATGGAAGGAAGGAGTGGTTAAAGGAAGTGTTTGAAGGGACCTAAATTTATTCTTTTGTTGGTGTAACTGTGGAAAGTAAGAACTGTAGATGAATTTCAAATTAAAACAGAAAGAATGTAGGTGGAAAACCAAATGGCCTTGGTAGGAATGGTTGAGAATGCAGGCTGCATGTTCGTGGCTTGTGGATTACCAAGCATCCTGAAGTCTTGTTCAGTCAGGTATTTGTGGTCTGGGGATGCTCTGTCTCCTGTGTCCTGAGCAGGGGATGACACCAGGCACAGGGCACAGAAATGCTGCATGCACCGTAGCCAGGGGAGCTTTTGGTGCTGGTTGTGAGCAAAAGCAAAAGAAACATTTCTGCTCACACAGCAAAGGTGCTACATGGATGGAGATGATATGCCTGTTTTAGACTGCAGTTTCTAAACCTCTTCCCATAAGGCCTCTTCCTGTTGCCAGTATAATTGTGGTAAAATCTCCACTTATTTCTTTGCTGTAGGAGAAAGGAATAATGCCTTCTGAGAACAAAAAGAATCATTCTTGAATTTGCACTCAAACCAATACAAGCAAATATTATGCTTCATTCTGCATGTCCTGTTTGCACAACAGTCCAAACAATTTTGAGAGGCTAAGCAGCAGCAACAAGCCTTGTAATTACTTTTTTTTCTGTCATTAATTTGGAATCTTGTTGGAGCACAGTAATCTAGTTACTGTGGAAGACCTGAGAGATACTGCAAAGTAATTTACAGGCACAACAGACTGCACTGGTTCCATTTGGTGCCAGAGTCAGATGTTTCCTGAATGCCCCCTGCTAAGGCCCCCTCAAGCCCCTTAATTCTAGTACCTTTAGCAACAGCTCCAGATATTGAATAACATTTGTATCTGCATTCTGTCCTTGCCTATCAGCTCCCCAAGAAATGTGTTTTAATCAAAGGCTCTTCTCAAAAGAAAAAAAAAAATTGGTCATTTTTCTTTCAAAGATAATTGCCTATGTGTGGGCCATGAAATGTCACATTACCATACAAAAGCCCTCTAAGAAAATACTGAGGCCTGTTGACAGCACATTCTGTTAAGGAATTCAACTGTTTTCTGTGTTTAATAACATTTAAACCTAGTTCCATGAATCTGAAAATATTTTAGCGGCGGCCAACTTGCAAGCCCTGTCTTGAGATGGAAACTGAACACCCTTGGTCAAAGTGCAGTGACAGTGCTGGATAGACAGATTTGGGGTACTGCCTGAAAATTCTGTGGTTTTATTGGAAAGACATCCCTTCCTATTGATTTCTCAGCGTTCCTCTGTCTTTCTCAAAGGACTCTTCATGGAAATAAGCTAATCTTTTCAAATACATTCATTCCTGCCACTGGGTGCTACCCGCTGCCAGTACCTTCCTGGTCACATAATTATCCCTGCAACTGCCAGCAGTGTGCTGCAGAGGATTATGCAGCAGGAGCAGATGAACTGCTAAATAAATCCTGTTTTCTTATAGATAGCATCAGAAAGGAAGGACAAAGAGTAAAATAGGGGGATATCACAGAAAGAGACATAGCTGCTCTTGAGCTCAGTTATCTTTTGCTTGTTTGGGGTTGATGGCTGCAATGCTGTATATGCAGCTCAGAATTTGAATTAACTCCCCAGAGCTGTAAATGAGCATTGGAGCTCCTTTGCAATAAAATGGGATCTCCTCATCCATTAAACTGGATGAGTCAAAGAAAATAATCCCTTCTTCAGCAGACATATAAGCAGGATGTTAATTAATAGGGCTTGTAATTTTTTATGTTTCTTTGATATTGTCCTTCAAACCCCTGCAGGTTTAATGGGCCTGTAGTCTTATTGCTTGGGAGTCCTAGAGAACACTTTTTCTCTGTATGCTGTAGCCAGGAGAGAATACCCAGATGTGAATGCTTCATCAGAAAGTCATGAATACTGTACTCTTGCTTTTGATTCTGCCTCTGGGTTTTCAATCTGAGGTCAATATTTTTCAAGCCAGAAACTAACTTGAGCATCTTACATTCAAATTTTGAAAATTCTGCTTCATGGAAATGTGGCTGTTTTTATGTAGAATCTTTTCAAATAGATTTAATGTTAGACACTATGTACCTACATGTTGGCACAAGATTTTTTTTCCCACAGTCCACTCAGATTAATGATGACACTACTTGAATATTTGCCATTGTATGTATTTAGGATTGGAGAAATAACCTGCTGCCCTGGCTTGGAGAACCGAGGGGCATTAAGAGCTTCCAGGCATTAAGGGTTTCTTCTCTTGATGATGATGACTTTCCTTGAACAAATAAACTCTCCAAGAATAATACTGCCCCTTATGTTATGTGAGATCCCCTTTAATAAGCTTGTAAGGGTATGTACTTATCCCTCAAGAGACTGTGATGGAGACATCCCCAGTTGATAAAAATAACTGTACAAGCTCTGGAACTGGAAGAGGTACAGGTTTGTTCTCCAGCTAATAAAATATGCTATGATAAAAACAAAACAACACACAAGATTCCACAGTTCCAGAGAGACCTGTCTGGAAAGAAAAGAATTTTTTTAGTCATACTTCTGCCAGAACTCTACATTGTGGGAAAAATGGTGTGGATTGCCTCTAGGAGGAGCTGTGGAAGGATGATGGAAGTGTGTCAAATTACAAGTGTATCTGTGTGTGAGGGGGAGGAGGTGAAGTCTCTTTGTCCATTAGGTGTACCTCAGCCAGGATATGTCTACCCTGCCCTCAAACCAGTGGCATGTTCAGAGATGCATCCTAGCTAGGTTTGAACTTGGTCATTTGTGCAGCACAGAGCCCAACATAAGCTCATTTTCTCCAGCTCCTTAGCTGAATTTTGCTCCCATTCTGACCTTCACTCTGTGAGATCAATATTGCATAGTGTACCCTGTGTAGCTAATTTTAAACATGGTCACATCTCTGTGCTATAGAGCAGTCTCTGGGATGGCTGTAAACCCAGCATGGCAAGAATACCTTCCTGTTGTCACTCGTCATGCTCAAATCTCTCCACAAGAACAGAATCTTCCATGAACAGGAGGGAACTTGAGCTCTGCTGTGGTTCATTAGGAACAAAGAGCCCTGCTGTGCCCACATCCCATCTGATGTGTTGCTCTTGGATTCCTGTTGTTTCCTGTTTTATTTCCCCCTCACTGCTTTCAGCCTCTTTTCTGTACCTGATGTGGTGAGCAGCAGAAGCCTCTGGGGCACAGGGTCAGTGCTGTGAGGTGTCCAGCACAGTTTGGGGCTGTGGTGATGTGATGATCAGACACTGTGCTTGAGTTAAGCCATTCTTGTGGTAAGAAGCTCTGCTGATCGCTGTTTGTTTTCTGCCAGGAGTGTGAAGGCTGATCTAGGTAAGAAATCTTTCCGCTGGGAAATACTGTATTTCAAAAGTGAACTGCACCTGAAAATAAAGGGCCAGATTTTCAGTCCCCAACAAGATCTCTTTGAATGGGAGGAGTGACATGGATATATACCCTCCACACCAGCCTCACACCCAGTTCTTGTGCTGTCATTGCTTGAATGGGAACAATGGATTTACTTTCTGATTGCTGCCCTTGGCTTGAGGGATATATTGAAGATAGCAGTGGAGGGAGCTAGGACCCAATGCAGTCCATCAGTCCCAGGTTAGAAGAATAGTTTAAAAGGAATCTGAGGACTGAATGCCCTGAAGTTTTTTGAACAGGAGCTGACCCCTGCTCACTCCAGAGTTAAAAGCTAGAAAGGGCATTATCTACCTTTGATTCCCCTGCCAAAGTAAAAGCTCATGCACCAGACAGAGCCTTTAATTTCAGATCCAGGTCCTATTTTGTGCAGAGCAGCACACCTGCAGAGTCAATATTTTGACTAAAATGGCAAAGGCTCTCGTTGCCTGTACTTGGCTATAAATGTATCCTCAGCTAGAGTTGTGTTATTTCCTAAATTACATTTTCCCACTATAGGATTTAAAGGACCCAGTGGGTTGACATAATTGTTTAAAAACTGTTCTGATGGGGGATCGCTTGTTGTTTTATATGTTTTAAAACATCAGGTTGAATGAAAACTGGCATCTGCTACCAATGAAACAAACCCACAGTCCTCTTTTTCAGATCTTTTTCTTCCTAATAGAAGTCAATGTATTCTTTGATGTACAGCATTTCTGCAGTGAGGTAGTTCCTAGTTGTTTTCCTTTCTTTGAATCTGGACTCTGAGAGCTGAGATAAAGTATCTGACTAGGTCATGCTGAAAGAGAAGGAAAATCCCTCTAAGTTGATGGTGAAAGATGGAAGAGATCAACTAAGTCTTTTTCCATAAAGGACTGGATGTGTTTTCAGAATGCTGTGCTAGTGTCTCCTACACCACCAGATTCAGCAATGAATATCATCCTGAAGATAACAGTTCTTTCAGAAACTGCACATCTGTTACAGTATTATCAGGAAGCTGCAAAAAACTTGGATTTTTGTTACAGTAAATGCTGGAAATGGTTTTGCCAACAGCTTAAATAATGGAAATCTTTGTCTCACTTTATAGGTGAAGATCATTCACATGTGTCTGAAGATGAATGCAGGTATCATCTCTCTTTGCATGATAGAACCAGCCATTTAAAGACTCAAAAAGATGATGGTGTGAGAAGCTATTACCTAAGAACTTCCCTCTTCTCTACCTTTTTCCAGACCGGTGGACAGCAGGTGCACTAATACTTTACTTTGTAAGAATTAGTGCTTTTAAAAAATAAAGCAGATGGTCACGTTGACTATGGTTATGAAGGGCAGTTTGCAAAGACTACAGTTCCCAGTCTGTGATATCACACACAGTTCAAGTGGAGGATCTCTGGAGTATAGTGGAGGAGGAGCAGCCATGTGTACCAGGCATTAAGCACAGAAATATTTTTTCCATTACCCCAGTGGAAGCTTACAAGCTGGTTTCCAAACTAGAAAGCGGGATCTAAATATTATGTGTAAAAATGGCTTGATGCATTGGTAAAGCAGAATTCCCTTTCTCTCCTGTCCTGTCTTGTTCCCCAGCTGTTATGACACCTTAGCAGTAAAGGCCCGTATCTAAATAGGGTAGAAATAAAAGAATACAAATACAAAATTTAAAAGAAACACCTGATGGAGAAAGAGGTTTCAGCTGAACAGATTTGCTAAGAATTTCTTTTTGCAGCTTTCATTGGGGGGGGGGGGAATGGGAAATCAAAGGGTTGAACATATTTTCAAGCAATAAAATGGATTTAGAGAGCTATTTTCAGTCCCTGGATTTGTCTGTCAAACTTGATGGTACCTGCACTATGGAAAAGAGCAAGAAGAGAGGTCACTGTGCCTCACAGAAGGTGCAAGCTGGAGGAGAGCTCAGCCTCCAGGGGAGAGTGTGGGCATGAAGCATATGCCAGTCTAGGGAGTTGTGGTTCAACAGTGTGCTGAGACACAGCAAAATACTCTGCTTCAGCTTCATATATTGGAACCCAAGATTTCTCTCCAGGAGCACTGAAACCTTTAATATTTTCATCTTTTAAGGGGAAAAAAAAAGCAGAAATATCACTAGTTTGAGAATTCTGAAAGTCACAGCTACCCAAGAAGAAAACCTAAACCCCAGTATGTTGGTAGAAAAGGACCCAAGGAGAAAAGAATGCTTTGCCCAGCCTTTATTTCAGTAGGAGACTGTTATATTACCTTGTGGATGAGAGATGAACTGAAGGTCTTTCAACTTCAGAAAGTGTTTCTACAACTTGGAAAAAAGCACCTTGGGAAAATATCTAGAACTAATAGGTAGATCTTAGTAAAAGAATACGGCAACTTTGCACCCCCTCTCCCACTCGAAAAAATGAAAAAAATTAAAGAGGTACAAGGAAAAAGAAGGCTTGTAATCAGGTTTTGTCTGCATGGGATGAAATCTTGTAGACACTGATGGAGCACCAGCACAGTAACCAAAACCCAGTGGGATTGTTTTTCTGAGAACAAAGCTGCTTTCAGAGGGCTATTGTTTCCATTAGAGAATATTGTGCTCTGGCAATGAAATCTTCATGTGTTTTATGCATTCTGCTGTTTGTCAGTGAAAGTGCTTTATCACATGTTTGTCACCTGGCAGGATTCAGGCCCAGTTCTCTTCTAAGTGACTAATGCTATCACCTTTCAGCCTGTGACTGACAAACTCACAATCCCCTATTACTGTCAGCATTGTGGGCATGCTGAAGTATTAAAAGCTCTTTCTTGTTTCCATCAAAGGAAGAATTAACCTTTTGATCTACTTTGCAGCATTCTGAACCCTGGGTTGTTTGTTTCATGTTAATGAAATTCAATCTTTGTGCAACAGCAGAAGCTTCTTAAGTCTTACAATTCTTCAGCAGAGGCTGGGAATGGAAACCTGATCTCACAAGTACGGTCTGAAGTCTTGCTGTCAAGGTCATTCAGCCTTTTCTGAACAGAAAGGAACTGCAGGAAAAAAATGAATACAAAATGTTTTCTGCATTATTTTTGAACCATTTATTGAACAAAAACTATTTGTCTCCTTCATCTTTAATATTAGGTCTAATGACAATCCTATAAACAGCATCCTGTCAAACAATTGTCTTGAAGCAGTGTTGTGAAAATGTCTTCTATTCTTAACTCTGCTTCAGAGAATAGCTGGGAGGTTAGTGCTAAATTAATTATATTAGAGATTATTCTAGATATTTCTAAGACTTTGGCTAATCTCTGTACAACATCACACACCAAGAATGTGTAGAACAGCATTACTGGTACCTTTTTTGAAGGATGCTGATGGATGGTCTTTAGTCCAAGAGCTGAGGATGACACAGTGGAAGAGTGATAATGACACTAGATTCTGTCATTGATCATTAAAATAGTAGAGCTGGACAGGAAAGGTGCTGGTACTGTCCAGCTGGCAGGGCAGATTTGTTCTTCCAAGCACAGTTTGCAGTGTTATGCCACGTAATACAACATATCCGGAAAAAAGGCTGGCTTGCTGTTTGCAGCAATTTTTCACAGCCACTTTTCTTGTTTGGATCCCTTGCATGGAAGACATGCAATTTCCATGACTCTGGAGCATGTTTTTCATTGCTTGAAGTAAACCAGTTCTGTGCTAAGGTGGGGAATGCACTACAGCTACAGAACAGTGGTGTCATAAATGTTTTTAATTCCCTTTTTTGTTTTTGAGAGGCTGTAGGTTAGGCAACTTGCAGTTCATGCATTCATAACTCCTGGAGCTTGTGATAAAATTATTGAAACAAATCTTTCACAAGATATGGTGTAGATAATTTCACAATAATTTCTCAGTAGCTTTTTTGGAACTTCCTTTGACTGCCAGACCAGTGCAGACAGGTGGTTTAGTCTGCATGTGTGTGAGAGGGGCAGATTTTTTCATATGACTGGGTATCATCTGGCTCTATTCAGGCTATGAGATCACCTTGCATCCTGATATATCAGCACTTGCAGTGTAAACTCTAAGCACAAATACAGAGGCACAGCCAACAACAAAACCCTTTGAATAGCTGCAAGACAAAAATAGGATTGTTTTTGTGTCTGCATGAACAAGCAGCAAGGTTCGCTGTCTCCCTTACAATTTAAAATGTAATAAATTGTACAAAGCTGAGTATGACTGTCATGGTACCCCTTTTGTACCGACGGAAATTGAGGCCACAAAGAGGAAAAAAGCCTGGCTTGAGATGATACAGCAGTTCTTCAGCAGAGGCTGGGAATGGAAACTTGATCTCACAAATATAGCTTGGAGTCTTGCTGTCAATGTTATTTAACCTTGTCTGTACAGAATGAAACTGCTAAAGAGAGAACACAAACTATTTCCCATTTAATTTTGAACTGTTTGTTGGACAGAACTACAAATTTCTGTCTTACCATTAATATTGCTTCTTCATCCTTGCTTTGAAACAAAAAATACTTCAAGACATGGAAACACTCTTAAATTGGTAAATGGTTTGTTATGTAGTCCCACATTGTGTCACTATTCTTTTTAGTTCTTGGTTTCTTTAGGTGTGAAAAGAGACACCAAAAAGCTGGCATTGATGCTTAATTTGTAGACTGCAAAAACAGGAGATGTTTGGAAAGGTGCATCAGTATTGATTGGAATTGTGTCATTACCAGTGCAGTTCATTCTTGTGTAGAAGACCAAACGCTAAATTCCCCGTTTCACTGGTGACAAGATTTTGCAGTAACCCTAATAGCATGGCATTTAGCATGCAAGGACCAGAGCTGCAGTGCAAGGGTGTCTCCCTCACCTGTTTTAATTCCTCTTCAACACTATGTAAAGCAAATTTACAGGTAGAAGGTACAAACAGCTTCTGCTCATGTCTGCTCTTATTCCAGTGACAGAAATTGGAGTCCTTTTTTTCCTGACATGTGTCTAGCTTTCCGACCAGGATGCATTTGCTTCCTTATTTTCATCAATCATCTCCATTTCTTAAATAATTAAAGAGCTTCAACTGACTTGATCTGCACTTTAATGCTTTGAGTGAATATATGCAGCTGCAATTTTCACCTTCAAGCATCAGGATAAATAAGGATGTTGTGCCTCTGAACCATTCCACCTTTGTGGTAAAAATCCTAAAGAGCAGCCAAGATGCTGAAGGAAAGAAGTTGGTTTTGATCTGTCCCACTAAACTAATTTTCCTTTGCATCTCTTTGCAGATTAGTTATTTGTCCTCTGTAAATTAAAGCACTTCAGTAGAAAAAGAAACAGAGAAGCCAATGAAGAGTGCTTTGTAAAAAAAAATTAAAACAATGTCTTCAAAATTAAGAATATTTATTTTCATCCATTTATAATAAATACATTTCCATTGCAGTTACTGTGGTAGGCATTAAGACAACTTTCTACGTGACTAAGAACACATAACTGCCTATTGAGTGTAGCTGTCCTCTGTTTTTAAATTTTATAAATAGTTAACCTTTTCCAGTAGCTTTTACTGTGGAGCTGAATATTTGCTGGTATGGAGGAGGTGAAAATGCTTTGGAAGGAAGGCAGTATAGGAGATTAGAGAAGGAGAAATACCCAATTCAGTTATTTTTTCCTCAGGATGTTCTTTGCTCCTTTTCTTTTTACAAGATTGCACTATTTGTATCAAAGCTTCTCCATAAGCTCAGTTCTTCTGCTGTGTCATCTTTTCTTTGCAAGGTACACCACCCCTTTTGTCCAATTCTGAGAATTTTTGTGGCACTACTCTCACTGAATGTGACAAGTCTTCCATTATTAGATATTGCATTGACTATTTTTTCCCAGTGATATATAATGGGAGCTGTTCCTTGGGTCCATGGTTTTTAGATTGCTTTTATTTTTTTGCCTACAAAGAGCTGCAGCAAGAGTAGCTTCCTCATGCCTATCTTAAATCTTCTGAACGGACTGAATCCCAATGCTCATGTCTATAAGTCCTATTCAAGCTCTGTCTCTAACAATTTTTTATTGCTTTCAAGATGGATTTTCAAAATGTTTTCACCACCTAGTATTCCCATATTGTATGTATGAAGGAAAACCAGACTGTTTTGCATTTCATACAGACATCTGGGGCAATATTACACATTTTGTGAGATAACAATAGGGAAATACACATTCTGTTAACTAGATTGTACTGAATCCTGCCTGACAGTTAGTTTTGGAGCAAGTATTTATCATGTGCATGATCTCATCTCAGTCTTCTGCTGTTATTTCATATTTACAGTCTAGGCTAAATAACTTAATAGTTTTTATGCAGTTTGTCTTTTAAAACCAGCTATGAATCATATATTATAGACATAATCTTGATCATGGAGACTTCAGCCTTTGCATTATACTTTCTAATGAAGCTAGCCTAGTTTGTCTCTTGTCTGGAAATATTATAAATAACATAAGCAAACAGTATACATTTATACTGAATGGCCCCCTTTCTCTTTCCCTAGCTTACTTCCTTCCTTCTGGTAAGAAATCATCTATTTGCTACAGTCCTTTTTAATGAAGATATGAAATAATTTTTATTTTCCTTCTGATTAAGAGAAATTTCTGAGTTCAGATTTTAATTTTTTTTTTACTCTACAGTTTGTCTCTTATGTGACAAATCAGTAAATATAGTTTTACTTGCCAGGTGATATTTCATGGGTGCCAGAGTTTTGGGGGAAAAAATCTTTTAACTGCTATAATGAAAGTTAGTTTTCCATTTTATGTTCGAGTCATACTTGCCTTCTAATGGCCCTAACATGTTTGTAACATGTTCTCAGTGACTGTGTTTTAACCTTGGGCATTGGAATCTCTTCTGAAATATTTCTTCGGGCTTTTAACTTTCTTTGCTTGTTGTAGTGAAAGAGGGGCAGGAAGTCTCTGAATTTTACCAGATAATTTTGCCTGCTTGAACTACCACACAGGGCTCTAATTCATGTCTTAATTTATACACAATGATTTTTGTTTAGTTTTTCAACTTTTTTTTCCCCTCCAGGATAAGGCAGATGATTTCTGTAGATAATTTTGAGCCATTTGAAAATGAATCACAAAATACTTTCTCTAAAATCTGGCACACTTACCACTGATAGCTAAAATGTTAAAGTTTCTTCTTCATATTCTGGGTGTGCTATTCCATATGGAGAAATCCTCTTTTATATTATTATATTTATATATACCAAAAAGCTCCTTCTTTTATAAAGCCTTTTGGCTGCTGCTTCACCCTTGTAAGTATTTCTGTGCACAATCCTCAATAGCAGGATTTAAAACTCTTTCATTTACATTCAAGAAGGAGGTCTATACGACTCTGGATTTAAAAAAATTCCGTATTTTGTTTAAGTTTTAAAATTGCCTCTTTGTGACAAGTCGATGATCAACAAGCCTCCTGTCACCAGAGAGAAGTGTTCTTATAATCAGGGAGATGACTGTATCTCAAACACTATGCAGCATTTATGAGCACATCCATTTGTTCAAGTCTCCTTCATTTTTAAGAATTTCATTGTCTTGCTGAGTTCACCAGGCTCTTTCCTTATATTAGAATCAGACATTTTGAAATCTGTTTCATACTAGCTCTTGCAGCAAAACAAATTGTCTTGATTTGCTTGTTCACTAGAGCTTGTTTTCTAAAATGCCCTGAAGTTGTACACAGCCTTGCTTTTTCAATATATCCTTTCTGTTTTTAAAGTGTAGTGTGGCTGGCTGGACACATTCATTTGAAATCACCCAAATTCCTGACCTCTGTGACTTCCCTGCTTACAGATTCTGTCTTTGCCAAATAGATGAGCTGTCTGGGATTTTCATGATATCAGTGTTTTAGATGTTATTTGCATGTTTTTAATCTCTTGGAGAAAGTCTGAATCATTCTGTAGTCACCTCACATTTTCAGGCAATGCATAGTGAGGTACTGGGAGCTTCTTAGAGAGCACTTCACCCCAACTAGAGAAAAAAATGGGATAGGACCAACCAGAACCATGAAAAAGGCTAGTATATATAAGGTTTAACTGAGGCCTACTGTTTGTCTGAGAAATTATTGAGCTTTCTTGCATGCAGACTAATAATTTTTGAGAATCTTTATGTCTGGTGCAGTGGTGAAGCTTTACTTAAATAGGATTTGTGAACACTGACAGGGAAGAAACGTGTTTACGAACAGGAAGCACTTGAGTTCATTGGTATCTAGGACTTTGGAGCAAATATCTGATTAATCACAATTGTCGAAGATTATCAAGATCACCCAGAAAGCTGAAATTAAAATATTTAGCATTAATCAGTAATCACTGTAGTGATAATTAAGTGATTCTGTCTTCAAGTGACAGTTAAATGGACATGTGGCAAAAGCTATTAATGAGTTTCTTTGTATTATCTTCTCTATGCCTCTGTTGGATAGCTCATAGGAATGGAGAATTTGCTTTTCTTAACTAAATATGATTTCAAATGAAAAGTTCAAGCTGCTTCGATGTGCAGCTGTGGGCTTGTCAGACAGCTACTGTCAGATTTCTTTGGGAAGTTCAAATATGAAGCACATTAAGCTTCCAGTACAGACCAAATTGGGGTAATCATTTTTGGTAAATCAGAAGAGCTTATTTGACTTCAGCTAAAATCTTGCTGTCTAGGTCTGATTCTCAGTGATACCCTTGTATTTACATATTTAAAAACTGGGAGTTGCAGAAACCTAACTTGTGATAGCAGCATTTTTTCCCTGTTAAATGCAAAGCAGCAGAGAATTAGGCCCCAGTTTCCAGACAAATTTGGAAAAAGAGAACAGCAGTGGGAGATAGCTTTTAAATATATTACAATGTAAAAAAAAAAGGACACAATAATACACTCTTCATTTATTTTTTATCACCTTCTCTGTATGTGTGAATAGTCACACTGAAGAACAACTATATTTAACCCTTGTTTAAGTCAGCTCCTGTCAACATAAGCTTTAATTGAAATCTAAGTCACTAAAACCTCACCCAGGAGTGGAAGCAATCGTAGCATGAATTGCATCAACTCCCTGCCTCTCAGGGCACAAGAACAAGAGCAGTGCTGCAGTAACCAGGGCCAGGGCTAGAGACACCAAGAAGGACATCCTTGAGCAGACTTTTTGGTTCCTCAGGCAGTGTTGTCTCCCAGCAGGAAGTCAGGTAACAAAGCCAGCTCTCTTGTGAGGGCAAATCCTTGCGGATGAGCAAGGATTTCACCGTTGGCAGCAGGAAGTATGACTTAACCTTTGGATTTGGTTAACTGGAATACCAACAGAGTGACTCTGCAGTTGTGTTGTTACTACCACAGCAAAGACTCAACATGTCAGGAGCTGCCTAAGTCTCAGTAATGTTTTAATCTTTTTACACTGGTAAGTGCAATAGAGATGTTATGAACTGAAAGTCAGCAATTCTTGACCCAAATAGGTAAGTGGTAAATTATGTAGGTATGGAAGCAGTGTAATAGATCCTCACTTCAATGTACAATGATGATGAGAGATGTAAAGAATGATTGATTGTCTTAAATTTGTGCCTATGTTTTCATGTTCTCCTACATGAAATAGCATGAAAATATGATTACCCGGTGAATTAGAAATTAACTGAAAGAAAATTTCATAGATCTGAGTGAGATGTTTGAATTCTGCTGCATTTACACAGAGCCTCTTGCATCCTGATTATGTCATCAAGTGGCATCATATTGGAACATGACACAATGTTATTTCAAATGTCATCAAGTCCAAAACTATCGGTGCACTAGCTGAGAACACAGCCTCAGTGCATCCAGTCTTTTTTTTTCGAAAGACTTCTTCAGAAAAGATCTTTTCGTCTCTTTTTGTGATTTTCTTCCTAATTTTCTTTTCTCATAGTGGGGACAATACCCACCATAAGTTGGTGAAAATGCTCTTTAATGTATTAACATGGTTCTGAAGATACAGATTGGTGAATGCTATTGTGCTAATATTACTTTGTATCATCTTCCTCTTTTATCGTTCAGATTGGTGAGTTTGTTCTACTTGTCTCCCAAAATGGTTGAGGGTCTGAGTGCCTCTGTGCCCTTGTAAAATCCTGCCATCGTGTCTTGAAAGGTCATTACATTAAATAGAAGCTGCAGTGATTTTTATGAAGGCAAGAAAACCTCCCCAAAAATGATAAAAGAGCAGCCACGCACAAAACCTTTGGTAACTCTGTTATTGAGTGAATGAGCTGCTTGACCTCTTGGGGTTGCCTCAGTGTATTTTTGCTTCAGACTGAGTTTTGGTTTAAACCATAAACTGGTTTTCTCAGCACAGTTACTCAAAACGTAGGAAAAAAAAATCAGACATAATCAAATCAAAGAAACAAGGCTACTGAAAACCTTCACATCAGTACACTTCTCTGTATGGGGAAGGATGCCAGTTCAGCTGCTGCTAAGTCTAGTGAGACTGGTTGCCTTCCCTGAAAATGGCCCAAGGCTTAAAGCCACTGGTCACCCCTACTCCTTGTTCATATGGATGTGCTGATAGACCAGGAGTCCACAGAATTGAACTTCCCTGTGAGACTGCTGTGAAACTGTGGAGTCTGATCCATGGCTTCAGGCTTTCCAGGCTATGACCAGGCAATGGCACAGCTTTCTGTTTCCATATCTATCAATCTGGGACCACTGAGGCCACCTGAAGGTCTCCAGGAGTACAGACATTGATTGCTGTATAGCCTAAAATGTGTATAAGCAACTACTTGTGGATCAATATGTGACAATGTTTCGATTTAAATGTTGTTTTGTAGTGAAAATGCTGCCCTGCTGAAGGGATGGCCAGCCAGACTGCCCCCGTGAGTTGTCTCAAGCTGAAGACAGTCCCTCAGAGCTCAGATACACCTGGAGCTTGTTTGCTTTCCTGACATCTCACATTGGCCAGGGGTTAAGGAGCAGGTAGATGGGCACAAGGAGGCAAGAGCGAGTCTCCTGAATTCCACCTTGTCTGCCACGTGCCCTGACATCCAGACTGCTGTTTACTCTTTGGTCAGCTTGCGTGCACGTTTTAGAGAATATATGAAGACAGCCACTCTAGTCCAGCTGCAAGGGATACCAAATTCAGAACTCTCTTCCAAAGAGGACACTTATATTTTAGATTTTGGTAATTTCAGGGTAATGTTTACCACCCAAGGATAATTACTTTGTGCCTCAGCTTACCTCTTGGATGGGTGCTAATGGATACTTCAAATGGTACAGAGCAGAGCTGCTCTAGGAGCAAGGGCTGGGAGCTTCACCATCTCTAGAGTAGTGTCTGTAGCAGAGGCTCCCCAGCACCTGGATTTGAACTTGGCACGAGAAAAGGACTACAGCTGATCATTTGCCTTTAGGAGGCAAAAATGCTGTTGAGCCTGTAGCAACATGCCTGACCTAAGACTGGAACAGCTGGTTTCACTGCAACTATAAAGCTGAATGAGGATTTCTCCACTTCCATGCAGGACTTCACATAAGGATCTGTCAAGTAAAATTCCAGAAGTGTACACTGGCCAGAAAATGTCATTAGAACAGCTTGGCAGCTAAATGTCTCAAAAGAACATTTTTTTTGTTCTTCCAAATTTCAGTATATATTCCTCAGGAAAATGTAACAAAATGAAAACTAGTTTTGGACAAATTCATTTCAGAATTTTGGTATTTCAATTTAGCATAGGTGTTTTTACTTTAATGCATTTATTCCCTAAGCTTTAGCTACTAGTGAATTTTTTATGTTACTACTGTTATATTTGATGATAAAAGAGCTGTGTTTGTTTCAAAAATAATGAATTGAGCTTGCTACTTTGTAATGGTTGAGATATTTTATCTGTTTTCTAGATCAGAGTATCTTCTGTTTGTATTATAATGAAACTATTAATATAAATAGACAGCACTTTGATCTAGAAAAAGCACTTGTTTTGACTTACTGTTGAGTAACAACTTATTGTTCTTTCGGATTTTTAAAATGAAGGAGTATCTGTTTTTCTTCAAGAAACTCTTCCTGACTTCCTTTAGAATTACACTGTAAAATAAATACATTTTTCTAGCACAGAATAATGCCAGTCAGACAAATGTTAGGGAGAATTTTACACTGGTACAAATGCATTTGTAGCTCCTTTCAGTGCTCCTGCAGGAAGCAGACAGGGAGTGGAACTCCAGTGTCTTTTCCTGGTCAGATGCATGTGAGAAAAGCCCAGGTGTGTTGACTTTGACATCCTGCCTGCTGTGGCGGCAGAAGGAATGTGCTGCATGTCTGACTGAACGGCACTGCCCAGCTTCCCTGGGCCACAAGGCTGGGGTCTGGAGGGATGGGGGTTGTTTGTTTATGAATGAGGCTGATCATGGTGTTGGGTGCAAAAGGCTTTCTTCTACCTGCTTCTGGCCAGGGGTTGTTTACCTTGTTCCACTGGACTCCGAATGCAGCCTTCTGTGACATGGGAAAGGGAGCAAGGCGATTGAACAGGGTAGGAAGGAGGAAGGGAGGATGGATTTTTGAATTGCTTCACGTGGGAGAAAGGGCAAATGTTACTCTTGTTTTGGTGAAGGAGAAAGTAATTTCTGAAGCATGAAATGCAAACTGAGGCTCTTGTATCACTCTGGGAAAGGGAATAAATTGCTTGGAAGAAACTTAGCTTTAAAGAGGTTCCTGATTTTTGATGATGATGGTTATCAGAGAATGATTACAGGATCTTGTGTGGAGAGAATTGTGAGACCAAACTAAGCAGAAAAAAATCACAGAAAGTGCTGATAGAGAAGATATGTGCAAGATTAAAAATAAACACTTATTTTTTTTGTGGATGATTTTTGCCAACTGCTGGGAGTGCCTCTCTATCCCTGCTGGAAAATATCTTGCTGTGTTCTCAACTACTTCATTTTATTCCAGCAGGTTTGATTACTTAAAGGCATACATTTGTCTTGGTATATGATTATGCAATGCATTTTCTAGTGGCTAGAAACTAGAAGTAGTATCAAGGTCACACTTGGTAACCAAGGAAATAAGATGCCAAGGTTTATAGATATATCTTTCACCTGCAGAGTTATATCCTGCAGATCAACATAAAATAACAGTGATGTCAAAGTCTAGAAGAAGTTCGTACCACTGCTGTCACAGGTCTGTGGCTGCATGGAAGATTTCAGCCTCAGCAACCACCATCACTAGCATCTTCTCCACCATTTCACAACACATCTTTCCTTTTGCTCAGACCAGCATGAGCAAGGTGCTTTGTGAAGAGCTGAGTGTGCTATTTGTAGGTAAAGGACTTGCACAGTCTGGTCTATTTATAGATAATACAGTTAATCTCATCTTGAAAACAAGGAGAAAAGAGATATAGACAGTGGCAGCTGTGACACTAATATATTATATTTAGCCATCACATCCTCTTCTAACCTGCTGTTTATTGAATGTCACGATTGCACACAATTAGTCACTGTTTTGTTGTTGTTGGCTTGTGTGGTCTATTCTCTGAGCAGCTTTGCAGACTTGTTAATAGTTAACTTGTGATTTTCTTTAGAGAGCTTAACAACCCAGTTTATTAAAATGTTCTAACCGTATTTAGCTGGGAGTTTTATATTGTTCCAGCTTCATTTCCCACACAGCTGTACGTGCTTCTTGCAGACAAAAGATCCGTACAGTCCTATTTATTTATTGATTACAAGACTCACACTGCTTGGGAACAGGAAGAAAACAGCAGCCGGTGGCAGGTGGAACACTTTTTCCAATTATAGTTGAGAAGTCTTTATCATTAGTCCCGTTATACCCATCACAGCATTCTGGACTGACCTGCCAGTACATCTTCCTTGGAAAGTTCCTGTTCAAGGCTGTGTACTGAACAAGATTGTCAAGACTGCATTCAGCATTGTGTGTTTCCTTGAGCTAACCACTGGTTAATACTGATTTTTTTGGGTTTTTCGCTGTGTTAAACATTTCTCTCCCATATATAAGAAATCCAGAGCTGCAGATTAGAATTCACTGTGAGACCATGAGAGAAAACAAACGTGGTTATATCAGCAAATGATCTCTTCCAGATGGCCGTGATTCTAGAGTTCCTTTCTCAGAAAAGGCTTGGTCATTATTTTTGTTTTGTCATAGACTAGAAACTCGCTATAAAAACCTCGTCCCAAAGCTCATCTATGTATAACACTAAACACATAAATAATATAGGGAAAATGTTTATATCTAGAAGGATGATTCTATCTGATAGATACTTGAAATGTGGGACAGTAATGATACTAGTGGAGATAACCTTGCATTTACACCAGTACTCACAGCTGAGGGTTAAATATTTTTTCTATATTTTCCATTTTTATACTTACATCCTAAAACCAGATAAAGAAGGCTATTTTTTCTTGTAATATAAATATTTCTTTCCAAACTACAACATGTGACATGATAAGGTGACATTTTAGACTTGGTCTATGTCAAAATGATACCAAAAGAACAGTTAAGACAGCAGCGAGGAGAGATCATGTTAAAAGCATCTAACTTTTTGTGATAAGTAACCAGGAGAGTAGCTCCTGCCAGCTTGTCTCTGCAAGAAACAAACTCTATGATCTAAAACAGTTTCCAATGTCTGTGTCTCAGCAGTGGCTGACAGAGAAGCAAATCTTCTTTTTATCGTTCTCATGCAGGCTGCTGGAACATCACTGTGGTAACCTGACTGTGCGAAGGACAGGACATCACAGCAACCTCAGAGAACACGACAGAGAAAGTCAGCAAATGGGATACCATAAATAGCGAGAGGGAGGAGAAATTACCTGAAGAAGCCTTTTGGAAGAAAAGTAACTCTTTTTAGTTTCATGTCATCTTTTGTGTGTTCAGAAAGCTCGGGTTTTAGTGAAGCTGTATCCAAACAACAGCAACAAAAATCTCCTCCATGCTGTTCCCAAGAAGAGGCCCACAAGCATCTTCTGGTCTATGTATAGACTAAAATAATTGGGATTGCATCTCAGAGTATAGAAGCCTGATTTCTATTTACAAGATGGTGAAATACAAGTGCAGTAAATCATAGGTTTAAATTTTTGAAACTTCTTTTGAACTGAGGAACTAATATGCCCTCACAAAACATCAGTGATGAATGTTTACAGTTTATTGACTCAATTTGTATTTGCCTGTTCTGTACCTTTGCTGATCTGGAACACCATCAGCAGAGGGTCTCTTCCCCTTTGCATGAACTACAATTGAGAAGACTCAACTCATGTCACAAAGATTTTATGTCCATTATCAAATCAGTGATGTTTGTTGGAGAATGATGCACAAATTTCCAAGTGCAACAATCTTTTAATGATTCACTATGACTCAGAAACCTATGACCCTGCAAGTAGCAAATATATGTGGCAAACAAAGTTGGACAAATCTTAGAAATACAGATATATTTATTTAGACTGGGAAACACACCATTTTCAGATGTTTCCTATAAGATGGAATTTCTGTTGAAAAGATAGTCTGCAAATACCAACACATGGGATTTCTGAAATGAAGTATGACCCCTGGCACCTGCTGGTTGAAATTGCTGTGGTGCTCACTGGGCTCAGTGCTGCCCACGTCCTGAACAGCAGCTGTGACTTTCATGACTGTGTTAATTTTACTCAGTGTCTGTTCCCTTCCCAGGTCTGAAACGCTGGTGTCAGCCCTCTGGAAGCAGTTTCAGAGTTTCTAGGCCCCCAAGCCAGTTGGCTTCCTTGCTTGTAGGGGCTGGATGCCTGGCAGTCCCTTGGAATCCCACTCCATGATTCATCAATGCTGATCCCATCCCCGGGCTGATACCAGCCTGCTCTGATGAAGCCATGTCTTGTTGCAGAGTTCACAACCATCTTTGAGTGGTGAAAATGATTAATTGATACTCCCAGAGACACTGATATACAGGCACATCATTATCATTAGTTCCCTTGCTGTATAATTGCCAGACATAATTCAGTATTTCTCCCATGAACAAAGCATTCACCATTTATGCTCCACCTGCCCCTTTGGCAGTGTCCACAACACAGAACAGCTGAGCAGACCTGCCAGCCCTTTCCAGCCTTCATCCTCACACCCTGGCACACAGTTGCAAGGCAGAAGTGATCTAATGCCCATTTCCCAATTGTCTTCACACAGTTCATCCTTATGTCAGCCTATCCTTTCTCCATATTTTCATCTCTGTCCTTGGCTGCCTGAGCCCACTGCCTTCTGTCACCTCAGTAAGGTGGCACTACTGTATTTTCCACTGCTGCATATGCTCACTTTTCTTCTCATTATCTCCTCCTTCAGTTTACTGAGCTCTCTTCTGCCTTCAAACCTCTTTTTCCATATTGCCTATCAATGGGGAGCCAGAGCTTCCCCTTCCTACTTCAGAAGCAGTCAGACACAGCCTTTTCACATCCTATCCCTTCCTCTCCTGTTTTTCAATAAATCAGTCTCTTCTGCCTTCTTCTTGAGTCTCTTTCTATTAAACACTCTCTCAATATATTTTACCTGCTCTTTCACCATTTGTCCTGGAGCCACGACGAAGTTTTCTCTTTGTCTTGCCTCATTCATCTCCTTTCCACTCAATAACCCCAGCTCTTCTACCACTGGGATTTGTTCCACCCAATTTGTCTTATTTCTTAAGGCTTATTTGATTCAGCTATGTGTGTGTTTATGTGAGCATCTAAATCTAATGACCCATTCTTTAACCCATTGGTAAGCTGAAACCTCAGCAATAACAGAGTGAAGATCTTAAAAATACCAACTTCCAGCAGTTTTCATGAAGATTGATGACTGGGTGAAGAAAAAGATTTGCACTTGCCTTTCCTGCTGGAAAGGATGCAGCATGTGCTCCTTCTTCCAGTGAATTATTAATTACTGTTAATTGTCAACACCAGGAAAAACTTTGCTCAGAGTTTGCATTTTCCTTGACAAAAGAAAGTGAAGTCATAAGAAACAAGTTTTTAAGAAATCAGACAACAGGAATTCTGTTGCTCATTGAACTGCTCTTTTTTCACTCTTTCACTCAGTGTTTCCTTATTTAACTTTGAAGTTTTACTCTTTTTATTTTGTATCTAGTTTTAGCTACTTTTATCTTGGTTTTATCAAAGTGTCTCATACAAATTTTTAGTCACTCAGGTTTCTGGTTTGACCTCCATTTGTGAACCTATTCTTTCTGCATCTTGGCTTCTTCTTCAAGGTATCCCTCTTCATGTCTCCAATTTCACCTTTATGCGTTGTTTTCTCCCTTAATGCTTCTATTCTATTTCTCTTATTTTCTGTCTGAGGACTCTTCTCATGATTGTCAGTTCCTTAGTTTTGTAGCTGCTGGTGACTGCCACCATCCCTGAACACCTTCTTTATAGTCTGTGCTTCTGTAAGGAGAAAATTGCCTTTTAAATGCAGAACCAAAGGAAAAAAGAAAAAAAGCAAAAAAAGGGCATTGATTTTTCTTGAAGAGAAGGAGAAGAATAGAACCTTTCTGAAACCTCGTAAATTAATTTATAGCCACAGTGAAAACTGATCTGCCCTTTTATCAGACTTGATAAATTTTCATAGAAATGTTCACAGTTCTGTCTCATGCAGAAGAAATATTTCTCTTATTACAAGTTGTGATGTAAATTTATTTCTGAGACATGTAAAGTTATTCTGCACTGTAGTTCATGCAATGAGAAGGCTGTGTGGCTTTCAAGTCATACAAGTCTTATTTTGCTTATTTTATTCTCAGTGACATCTCAATAGTAACTAATATTTTAAAAAAGGTGGGAAATGAAGTTGGGACCTTCTGAATAGAAGAATATCAATACTTAGCATTGAAATCTACAAAAGATGATACATGAAAACAAAGGCAGCAGGACAAATTGTTCCTTCACCCTGGAATATCATCTGTATTGTTTCAGAAATACCACTAACGAGTTAAATTCAGCATTTCAGAGATAAGATCCTAAATCATATACTTGCAGAGAGAATTTCCTACAACCTGAAATAAAAATATAACTGATGCAAGAAATCAAGGACAGAAGTATTTTATAATTGAGTGACAGATAATGAGAAGCAGCAGACAATAGATGCTCTCTAGTGGGCCTGGTTATGAGGGATACTCCTCATTTTCAGTCCAGGAGCACATACAGCAATCTCTCCAGCAGAATTTTCAATCACTGTATTTCATAAATCCCAGAGACCACACACAACTGCCTGCATAGGAGTGAAATTAAGATCCTGTACTAAGTGAGAATTTGATTTTGCCCTGAGCAATTTCTGCAGAAAATTTTCTTAGTAGTTCAGCCTGTGAAGTATTACAGGTACAGTGTTACGACAGATAGCTTCATTTCCACAGCCAGTAAGATCTCCTGAGTGACAGTAGGTTCAGCTCCCAGATTCATACCTAAATTGAGCAAAAAGAAATCAAGTAAATTGGAGCAAGGAAATTGCAGCTTTCTTGTGTACCATCAGAACAGACCATAGCTCTTACACTAACATGAGATAAATGGGCCCATCATACTTGACAGGAAATAACCTCAGTTCTGACCAATAGGTGGAGAGTTTTGAAATATTTTTTTTTACCTGGATTTTGGTCTTTGTGTCAGGCTAGAAAAAAGAAAGCTTCTCAAAATATTATTTAATATATGCGTCAAAACCTATTGTGCAGAAAGCAGTTTATGCTTTAAATTTGTAATAGCTGTCTGCCTTGTAATGTACTACCATTCATGTAATTGCCATCGCATTTTAATGTTTTGGTTGAATAGTTATTTGCTGTTAAGTCACAATTTGCTTCTTATGCACTGCTTGTAGGGAACTACGAAATTATCTGTCTATGATAAAATAGCATATAGAAGTGGGTAGCAGTTGAGGCTAATAGTAATGGTTATGTAATTGCAGTGAAATGTGGAGAGATCCTTCAGGTCACTATTTTTCTAGAGTTTGTGCAGACAAGTAGTTAAAAAGCGCCTACTTTAGTTACAGGAAACACTGTATGAAACATGCAGGAGAAAGGGGAAGCAATTATGGGTACATGTAAACATAGTTAAGCAAAAATAAAAGTAGGCCTACATACTTTGTCAATGAGAATCTTCATATGAACATTTCAAGTGGAGTCCAGCAGACAGACTGAATCAGGTGCTGGAAGAAAAGAGTAAATTGATTCATATCCTCTCAACAGCATTGATTTTGTACCTCAGATTTCACAATGTTCATTCTTTTCTCCAGACCATTTTAAGTGAAAACAGTTAAGAAGCATACTTGCCTTATTGCCTTATTCTCAAGCCTTCTCAAAATCTCCCTTGCCCCTGGATTAAATGCCAAACCTTTCATCACTTGACTTATCTTCCTTTTCTTCAGTTTGTTGTTGATTTCAATTTTCTGGCATTTCCTTTTAAACTTGTGGGATTTTATTAAATAAAATTTATCCATGAAATTGAGTGAAATGCAACCACTTAGGTGGAATATTTCCCCCAGATCTTCCATAGCAGAAAATAAAAGCAGTGTAAACCTCTGCCATTATCTCATTTTAATCTGTTTCTGCTTTCAGCTTATAGCCTCACTAAATTAGCATTAGAGAAACAGACCTTTATGTTAAATTCATTGCAGGGCTGTGCCAGGAGGACTAGTTGCGTTTTAGTGGTCCCTCATTGCCTGTTTGCACAAAATTATAGCAAAGCCCTGAATAGTAAATTAAAATGGAACACTACCTTTTTATGTTCAACTTTGAGTATTTGAAAGTTTAAGCTTCTGTAGAAACCCATTACTATTGCATAAAGAATGTTTCCTATATTTAAAATTCTGATTAATTAAAAACACTTGCAGTAATTAACATGCATGCTAGAGGAAGACAGAAATTATCTACACAAAATTGCTTGTGGTTTATTTTGGTGTACATACAAGAAAACTTGATATACAAACTCTTTTCCTGGACTTCTGACTCCATGAAGTAACACTGTCTGGGTATCTGGTTTTATGCTATTCCTTACAGTAGGTTTTTCTCTTACAGGCAGCTCTGTCTGTTTGAACAGAGTTCTGCCCTGTGTTTATTTCATCCTCCCCAGTTTGCGACCCAGCAGTTTGTGACCAGTTCCCCACTTGCTTACTACCTCTATCTTTTCTTTGTCAATGAACTCTTCTTTGTCTTCTTCACATGTATTAATATAATATTATATAATATTGATTTTAGGAATGGTAGGAAACATAATAACTAATAACTACTGCTACAAGCTGCAGTGTAACCAGGCTTGTTGAAAAATGTTGCCAAATGAGATGAACTCAATGGCATTTATCAGTATTTAAGTCAGTATTTTGTCTCACCTCCCTGCCATGTACTTCTTACAAAACAAGGGTTCTCTTGGCCATAATACCACAAAGATCCATAATAAGATGAAGTGTCTATACTTAATTTAGGTCTAAAAATTGCTAAAATGATATAGTAAATGCCCCAGTTTTATAGCACTTCATCCAAATAAGCTCCTGTTTTATTTTACAGTCTGAGCAAGAACAAGAGTAAGCCAAGCCCATCTAAACAGTAAGGATACAGTGCTGGTTTTCATGGAGGCTTTAAACAAAATCTACTCTGAAAAACAGATTTTACTTGATTGCTAACCTGCAAATGCATACTGAATGAAATGTGATATTACTGAAATGGCTTCAATTCTTTCATAAATACAAATAAGATTAAGGTCCATATCAGCTTGTACCACAAGAAGGGCAAAATATTTAATTCACAGTTTGTTTTGTTCTTTTTTTGTGTTTGTTTGTGTCTGGACTGTTCAGGAACATGTGACTACTATATGTGGACCAGACAGACCACTGAACCTGCTTCAGTATTGTCACAACATCTTTTTTGATTAATCTTCATTTTGACATTTTGAGTGGATTTTGATGATACTTGTAAAACATACTGTAGAGTCTGTGGGTGCTCCATTTATTCAGAGTGCTTATGTGCCCAAGCACACACACTGAATGGAAATTATTCATCTCATAAAGCTGGCAGAAGACACATACTGAGTCTGCAGCTCCCCTGGAAACTCACCCAGAGTTGTAAAGGTGAGTTCACCTACCAAAACTTACTTTGTGGATCTCATTTTTCTACCTGTTCCTAAGGATATGAATTCAGTATGGTGCTGTTGGTAGATGTTATTCTTCTCCCCTGGTTTACTGACCAAGGAATCACTGTGCTTCTTCATGGATATGCCACTTACATATGAACAGTCTGTGGAAGACAAACTCAAGGACTTTCAAAGACCTGTGCATTCTTCCAGTCAAGCCCAGCACAGTGCCCCCAACCTTACAATTAATAGCTGCATGTGTATTTCTAAGAAAAATGCTTATTCTTTATATACAAAATTTCCTTATTAAAATAACCTTTGTGCAGTGCCTCGTAACGGCAACTACAATATTTTTTGTGTGTGAAGGTGGAAAGACTTCAGGTGACTAAAGATGATTTTTAGACAATAGAGGTAAGGTTTTTAGCAGTTAGAGAGACCATGCTATTTCTCACTGTGTCTGTCACTTATAACTTTGTATAAGTCTAAGTTGTCAGGTATAAGATACTGTGACATTAACTTTTTCCTGCATGTAGAAATAGACTATGGTAGTTATTGCAAGCTGGTTGAGATGCTTTGGATTTATCTCCTGCTTTACTGTGCACTGATTACCCCTTGTGGACAAACCCATTAGTCTCTGTTAGTGTGTTAATCTGGTTTCCCCAGAACACTCTGGAAAAGCAGGGCTTGTGATGATGGAGTCACCTCACTTTACAAGTAAAGCAATTTGAATGAAAATCAAATTTGAATCAAAGATTTCCTAACTATTTAGGAAACTATTTCCTAATTATTTTTCCCTCTTTGCTCTTCTGTTTGTACATGAAGATGATTTTTACCACATCACCATGTAAGTTTTTTTGTCATTGTTTGAGTAATTGCATAACTCAGTCAAGAAAAACATAACCAATATAAATTCAAGGTGGTGACACCTTTTAATACCAACAGTTATGTATTCCGTATATCATATAAAGTATGATTAACTCTTTGGGGTTACACAGAAATCAGTTAGCCAGAGTGTGAGGATGCCAGACTACTAGTATTTGCTGGTATTTCAAATTGGCACTTGTTGGTAGTTTATATGATTAAAAATTAGCATATCCAGATTTTGCCATGCTGTGATTATGAGGGCTGATTTAGCTGCAAACTATAAAACAAGCTTATTTGGTAGTGTGCTGCTCTAGAAGGGGAAGAGATAATTAAGCTTACTATTATGTGGAGTCGAGGAGGTAAGGCTTCATTTACTCTGAAATGCATTACTGATGTTTTCAGCCAAGAACCTGTATCATCTACAAATCTGTACTGGGTGTACTGGGTCAGACAAGAGGCCCAGCTAGCCAAGCACCACATGTCCAGCACTGGCCACACAGAGAGGCCCAGGAAAGAAGCACAAGGCAGGCAGGAAAGACACCTAACCCATTCCTGCATTCCAGCTGTTTTCAGCTATCTGGATGTTTGGCAGTCTTACGTGGAAGTAAGTCTTGGAAAACCTCTCTTTGTGCCCATGTAAACTTTACTATCTGCAAATGTGGCAAGATGTTGCACAGATCCACCACCTGTCACATGATAAACTACCTTTCTTGTTTGCTTTGAACCTGGCTGCTTCCACCCTCTTCTCTAGATGATCTGTAAGGTCCAATCCAATCCAATCCAACCCATCCATTCTTTTCCGGACCAGGGAGACCTAACTAATTTAAATCATGCTTTAAATGGAAATATTTTGTTTTGCCTTTCACTATTACTGCTAGATTAGACCCTTCTGCCCTTTCATAATAGAAACTTTTTGGTAGCTTTTAGAACAGCTGACTCCACAACTTTTCTATTTCATGGAAATGTTTAATTTCTGTATATTTCTGTTTACATGCATGTCTGATCCTGGAATGGTGCAAATCTGTAAATGTACTGTTCTCAAAGTAGCTCTATCAGTTTAGACCAAATGAAGGTGTCACTGGGGATTTGCCTTTCTGTTTATTGATGATAATGTAAATTTAATAGGTGTTTGAAGATTTTTAGAGCTTTTGTTGCCTACCTTAAAGATAATCAATGACCTAAATCTTCAAAATAATCTCTGTACAGTATTAAATGATAAAGAGAAGTGTGTAAAACAAAGTAGAGCTGCATTTTCTCCTTTTTGGACTAGGCCTACTTGCCAATTAAATTTGGTCTGATATTACTGCTCTGGTGAGAATTTGGATTATGGAAACAGGAGTCCCTTATGTAATTTAGCCCATGGGTAGTATGAGAACACAGCACATTTCAGTAGTGAATACTTCAATGCAAATCTGACAACAGTGATTGGCACGGATGAGTAGCCTTTATAAATGAGAAGTCTTTTAAATTGTGTGCATTTAGAAGAAATATTCAGTAGCATTCAAATTAAATGCGAACTGAATTGAAATGAAGCAAAGCAAGATCATAAAATAAGCAAAGTGAAGCTGACTAAATGCTTTATTCAAGGAATCTGTAGAAGAAACAGGAAAAGGTGTAGGCACAGTCTGCCTTATGTAATTGCCGTGTTAAAAATCAACATGCAAATTGTTTATGCAGAAGTCAAAACCAAACCAAGCAAACTACCTCAGAGTTGGGCAGCATTCCACCCGCAGAAGATTTGTTGCATCGTGCCTTAAAACTGCCAGCAAGAGCTTTGGGGAACATTAGCACTGCAATGTCGCAATAGTCCAAGCACCACCCAAGGAACTGGCACACAGAGCACATAGCTGGATCTGGGCTTTGTGGATCTGGGCACAATTCTATTGCACGAATTCAGTACATAAATATTAACCTTGATCCACATATGTTCATTTCTTCAATAGTTTAAACAATATTGGAGGCAATAATGCAATAAAGTGTTTGTTTACCACTTCTGAACAAGGTAACATTTAACAGGAAGCAAGGCAGATAACTGACTTCTACATTCAAATCTGTCACATGACAAACTGTATTTCACATTTAAGATATAAAACAACTCTGTCATTCCTTGTTGCATTTTGAGCCAAATTTTATGCCGTTATGAGAATGGATTTTAGCCTCTTTTTGGCCCAGTAAACTTTGGGTAGAAGGTGACAGCCTGAAGAATTTGCTGCCATACCAGAGATACAGATGTCCAGTTTTAACCAGCTGATTTTGCTAAAGCAATAAAATTAAAGGCTAACTATGGATATAGACTCTCACACTTAACTAATTAAATGCCTTTTATTACTGAATAGTGAATGGAGACATTTGCTGTGGCAGAAGGTTATTTGGTAACTGCTAGTTGCAGATCTTTCTTTGTCACTGCTCTATTAGTCTCAGCTTGCAGGGAACCTTCAGTACTGTTTTCAGAAAACATAGGCAACACTGAGAGGCTACAGCAAGTCACAGCAGAGGCAGAGCCCTTAGTGCTGAATCCTCCAAAACTGTCACGATCGATAAGACTCTCTAACACTGTCTTTTTAGTGCTAGTGAGGAAGGCATTACTTTATTCTTAGCCTGGAGGCATGTGTGTGGCCAACAAAATTCTGGCCTCTACACAAATGCAGATCCAAAACTCATTCACTTTATTTTTAGCAAACAAAGAAATTAACGTTCATTGGTTCTAAATTACATAATTATCTTTCATTAATCAGTATTGTTTTCTATTGGTTATTGATTTCTCACTTCTCATGAAAATTAGTTTATATTTTTCAGTTTTTTTAGTATCTTTTTTCCAAGTAGGGACTTTTCAACACATATACTGAGTCTTTGTTAGTTTCTTCTCTGTCTTCTGGTTTCTGCAAAATGTCCTTGTAGTCCATAAAAATCTGGGCTTCTTGTATCCAATTTCAACAATACATCACTCTCTCCCAGGCCTTGTTCCTTGAAGCATATCAAGGTTAGCTTACGAAAACTTAGGGTTTCATTAATTTTCCCAAGCTCTATTCCCACACTAGCTGCTTATGACAACTTTGCTGAATGCTGGTTAAGAGTAATTTAAGAATAACATACTATTTGTAATTTATATATATAGATATAGATATATAGTTTGCAATTAAACAATTAATTTAGAGGCTAATTAAAAGCATTAACTAAAATAATTAAGAGGTTCTATTGTTTCCAACACTTCCAGAATAATTTCACTACTTCTGTGCTATTTCATAGTGCCAGCTTGGGACATGAGTGCCTATGCTGCTGTCTCTTAGTTACCTATGCAATCAGCTGATTTATCAAATAATAATAGTTTCTACCAGTTTCCCTAAATTATGCATGGCACAGGATGTAAACCTTTTCCAAACTATTTATCACTCACACCCCACAGTCTGGATTCTGGGCCATATCTTCCCCTTGATATCAAGGAAAAGGACCAATTCCTTATGACATTACTGCCAAAACCATCCCATTAGCTGGAATTAAGCTGGTTAGCCTCCTGCAATGAGCTGCCTTCTGTGCTACATGATCACCTAATTTGTGAGCCCTTATTTAAAAATGCACACAGTGTACCAGGTAGAAAAAAGCTCCATGGAGCTCCACGCTATTCACACTTACATGAACACAAGGATTATACTTACATTGTTCTGTGTCCACATTTCTGACATTTTCCTTTAGAAAACTGGTAGCCATGGAGTGTTCCCTTGGTGTGCACACAGCAGCATTTTGGGAAGTGTAGCCTTATATTCCCTTTAAGCTTCTAAACTGACTCAGTAGTACCTGAGGTCCATTATGCAAAGCCATCTATGTAACAGGGAGTATTTTCAACTGCTCACCCTGCATGATCTCAGCATTTTCCAAAACAATATCCATGTGCCATTTACTGCGCACTGTATGGGACTTATTATGGCTCAGTAAATATTTCACCCCTTCAATAAAACCTTCTTTCAGAGCCTACATAGGGTGGGTGTCAGTAAGAGTTCAAGAGTTGAAGAGAAGTGGCAAAACCAGAGAATATAAAATCTACTGAACTAAAATTTAAACCAATAGGACTGTTAACAACAAAAAACCATCCCCCAGAAACAGGGTATGTGATGAAATCTTACGATAAAAAAGCAGCTCACCTGCATTCACTGAAGGTTTGAACTTTAAAACAAAACACTCCAATGCAATTACCCTTCCCAAGATACCAATAAAAGAACATCTTTGTCATGCCAACAGAGAAATAAAACTTTGCAATAAATTCTGATGAAAATCCAGCGTTCAATACTATTTAACAAGAAACTGTAGCATTGGTATTTGATACATCCCATTGCTGTCCTGTGAGAGCCACCTTCTACCTGGCCATCTCAGATCGCTTCTGCATGTGTTGGCTCGCTGCCTTTGAGACAGCTGTCATCTCGCCATTCTGCAGATGAGAGCAGGTGAATAATGATGAATAGAGTTATAAAGTGATCAAAGTTCACACAAAAAGTCAACAGCAGAGTGGTAGGAGAAACATCTTCATTCCAGTTCATCTACTGTAATCATATTTGTCTACATTTGCAAGTTATATCTAAAAGTGGGTTTATCCTGCCAGGTTGCTGTATATAAAATGTGTGAGGTTTTGTGCAGCTGCCCTGACCGAGGTATGGGTTAATGTAGCACAGCTACACTGTAGCTACACTCTCCAGCACGCCAGTTCCACACCTGTCCATCAGAGTGCCATTTATTGGCACAAAATTTCAAAAGAAGGCAAAAAACAAATCTAAAATCTGGACAGAATAAGCTGAAAAAAAGTGTATTGGAAAAAAAAACCCACAAAAAACAAACATTTAGACAGGAAATATAGGTCAGTTTTACAGAGCTGGTGAAGCTCATAGGTACTTCAGCCCAAGGGAGCACTTGGTCTTACTGAAAGGCAGATTGCATGAATTGCATGATTATCCAGCAAAACTAGCAAAAGCCACTTCACGTGTTCATCTTTCAGCCAATTCACATATTTCTTTCTCCTTGGAAAGAGACTACCCAGATTCAGAGTAACAGAATAGCGTGAAAGTTTCTCTCCACTAGTGACCAATAACAATTTTTGGCAATAGCAGCTACTTTGTTCATGCCAGTGCATATTTTGAAACGTTTCGAACTATTACAGTAGAGATTTAAAATGTTCTTTTACATGTGCATGTTCTGATTCAGAATATTTTGAAACTTGTTAACAGGAACAATTCTACTATTTTAAGAGGTGAAATGGTCAAAGGTTTTGGACATATTTTTACAGCTGTATTGATGATGAGAGTGAGGTATGGCTGACTGCCACACAGAACTCAGAGAAGTCATCGGCAGAGGAGACATGACCTGCCTCATTTGTTTAGGTGGGAACAGAAGCTGCTTTGCTCACCCTGGATATGTAAAATACAATGTCAGTCAGATGGGCACACACATTTCTTCCCATGAGTCACTGCTGGTCACCTTCTAGGACTCAGCCTTCAGAAAAAACTCCTCAGTTGCTCATGCATCCAAATCCTTTTTGGGTTTTGACTGACTGTCATATTTGCAGTAATTGGAAATCCATGTACAGGTACTTCATAACAATACAATTTATTATTTAATTCTCTAATTGCATTCTTTTAGCTATGAAAAATTTTGTGTTACTCAAGTGTGAAAGAGAAAATAGTAAAAAAAATATGCTTATAATAATTACAACAGGTCTGAAGGCTTTCTGGATTGTGACTATCCTTTATAGGGGAAGGAACCCTGCAATGATTGAAGCCTACTATTTAAATCTTTCTGCTCCAAGATCTGTGCTGCAATTAATGTGTTTTTGACTCCTCAGTGTTTAACCTGCAAATACATACATCAGTTTTTGCCACTTCTTTCTCATGGTGCTCCTATTTCTGTTATCAAATATAAACTTGGCTGTAGGATCAAGAGGAAATAGAAGCAGCAAAAGGAAATAACAATTTGTATTAAAATATGTTTGTAACAGATTATGTAAACTTTTCACCCTTGATGTCTCCAATGACAGAGGAGCTAAGCTTTCTTCAACTTTTCGCTGGAGGCAACTCTCTGAGTTCAGACAAACAGCTAGTCTTATTTGAACACAATATAAATGTAGACCATGTTGGCTTTATAAGATTGCTTTGCTGCACTAGCCATCATAGAGGGTGGAGTAAAATGCTGCAATTTATCAGTTGTTCTGTGGCCACCCTGCAAAGATAAATTCAGTTAGGCGGAATTAGGAAAGAATTTTGGTTTACCTTTGCTAAGATAAGACTAGATAGATTATAAATGTGTTCCTAGCTCAGCCTATCTACCTGCTGCAGAATACAGGGGAAGGGAAGAGCACAAAGTGAGGCTCATCCATTTTGAGTCCTTACAAGGTAGGAAAGCTTACTTAGGTGCTGCAGACTTTTGGGCGTAACTCTCAAATTAGTAAACCACTTCTCTCTTGATTTCCCATGCAAATTAAAGTTTTGTACTACCAGTTTAGATAAAAATAAATTTTAATCTCACACATTTTCCATATTTATATCCAAATTTTACCTCAGAATTGGAAAAAGCTCGGAGACAGTAGATAGCTTATGTTTAGTGCAAATAAACACTACTGCAGTAGCCAAACACATATTGGCTTAGGAAGCAAAAGTGCGTTGTTTAGCCCTCTTTCAGCACTGGCCAGATCAGTGACTGCCTTTGCTAGTAACCAGGTCCTAACCTGGGCCTTGCCCTGCTGCTTTTTGTGTGGTTGAAAGGTGTTGCAACAGGTCAGCTTAATCTGGCACAACTGAGGAGGGAAGGCTGCCTTGGGCAATGCTTAAATACTTAATCTAAGAACTATCAGATTCTACAAAAAGTGTACCCCTATATTGCTGGAATTGAACCCTCCCCCCAGCTGAGTCTTAGAGATACTCCGAAGTAATCACTTGAATGTTAATTCAAGAAAGGTGATAGGTTAGCAAGGAAAACAGTTTCAATTCTTCATATCATGCAATACAACATTTTTCAAAATTACTGGAGAAGTCTTAATTATTTGGCTTTTCTAACTATATTGAATAATTTTCCTTCTTTAAGGTTAGAAGTAAATTGATTATCAAAAGAATGCAGAGAAAATTACAAAATGAGATAGCCAGTTCTAAAGCCTGATATCTGTGCTGTGCCTCTGAGCATTACTGACAAAAGCTTTGTTTCTCTCCTCTAGCTGACAGCTTTCTGATTACGGTGGGACACTAAGGGAGCTGCCACCAAGTGGGAATGCTGGATGTTAGAAGCAAAACCTTAAACAACCTTGGCACTTGGTGGAGAAACAACACAGATGGGCATACCAGAGTAGCTTGCTCACAACAGCCCTTCATTCCCTACAGCCTTTCATTCCCAGCGAAGAGCCTGGCGTGTTTTTAACCATCTGGAGATTTTTTTATTATTATTATTTGTCTGTTTGGGATTTTTGTGTTTTTTTCTCTTCCCCCCCAGGGATAATGAAATTTAGTAAGTTATAAATAAAGTCTTGAGTACATCTATCACTGTAGCAAGACCCACTTCCAGAGATGCAAGTGGATGTTTTGCTTCAAATGTAAAAGAGATGGTGGAAGTGAAGGCTTTATTTCTTTTCCGTGACTGTGGAGAGTTTATTTGATGAGATGCAAAGTCATTCTGTATATTTAATTGTTAGCCACAATCTTTGCTTTGTGTCAATGCTGCCAGAAACAGGAATGCAATTCAAGTGAAGGCCCTGCATAACTTTTAAATTTCCAGGTGGGGTACAATATCTGGTTTATCTTGCTAGCACTTGCTAGGAGGCAGATCCTTTTTCTTAGTCTCCTTGCTAATGGAAGGAAAAACTGGTCGTTCAAGTTACATGTGGGACATGTGACGTGAGAAGGGGCTGATAAGTAAATTGCACCGATAAATTGATTTTGCTTGCTCATTAGCTGTTCTTCCATTTGCACCAAATACTGATAGACACAGTAACAATGAAATGCCCTTGGGAAATTTAAGAACTATTTCAATTGCAGCTATTGATGTAATAATAAATTCACATAAATTAGTCAAAAAGAAAACAAAATAATTGAGTCTAATGAAAGCTTAATTGAATAAAATGCGCTGGTCTTGCCTGGTTTTAGTTTACAGAAGTATTTATGTCCAGAATGCAGCAGAGTTCCATGTGCCATGCTGCAGACTGTCCTTCTCCAGCAGATCTTTTCTTGGCCGCTCGTTCTTTGAGAGCCTGTGCATAAACCTCTTGCAAAGGCCGTGCTGGGAAAGAGGACAGCTGGGGTTGGTATTTGAAAAGCCGATAGTATTTTCTCCATAAGCCACAGATAAAATGTTTCACATTTCTATTTCAGGCTGTAAACCAGACCGGGCTGTTCTTGAGTGTAAATTTACCTTCCCAGGAAATCCATTGTTTAGAAAGCTAATGGAATCACCACACCCTGTGAGCACACAGATGGGGCTCTCAGATAAGTTCTTGTTCTCCATGAATACCTAGAAATCATCTGATAATGTTATTGTTAAATCGCAATATTGAAAATCTTACAAGAAATGATATATTTATCTACACAAATATGTTGGGGTTGGGAACTTGATCTGAGAGAAGAAGCAAATTAGCAAGTAGGAATTTAAATGTCCGGTCCAAAGCAAAGATAAATCATCAATCCGGAATAAATTACTGCAAATTAGCAAGAACACAAATTCGAGAGTTGACATCTTAAAGCAAGAGAGCTTAACCTGTTGTGCAAAAACATTGGCAACGTAGTAGCTTGATTTATTCCCCTCTGGATGTATACAAACCAAAAACTACTCTGAAAAAAACATTTTTGCACAGTCAAGCATTAAAAAAAAAAAATAGCCCTTTCCCCTTCCCTCCCGTGGCAGAAATAGGAGCTGAGTAAAGATAGGAAATTTTCATCTAAAATTGTTTAGGTGATGAACAACTGCATTTTCTCCATAGATGGAAATAAGTCTAGAAGGGAGAATTAATACAGCTCTGAAGTACTATGAAAATACTGTAGACACCAGTACTCTTGTGAATGCCTTGTATTCATCATTCTCTTCTTATAAAATAAATCTGAACAAGGAAACCTTGAAATATTGTGGTAATTAGCATCATAACAATGCCACACTGACATATTTAGAAGTAATTACTACTCAGCTCTAGAAATGCAGTTTCTTCTAGTACCTTACAGTAGGAAAAGTGATGATTTTTTCTGTCTGTAAGGACATCCTAGTTCCTCCAAGTGTAAGAAATGCATGGAGATGATATGAAACATGAGAGAGGGGACTTCCTTCTTTTTGCATCCATATACAGCTAGACCAGAAACTCAGTTTCAGATTATGTCCCACTAAAAGAGCAGGCCATATCCATTCACATATTCAGAACATTTGATAAGAGAATCTAGTTGCAATACTCAATTTGTTAATATGGCAGTTCTGAGGGTGTGAAAAATCTGATTTTTGAAGTCATATCCCCCCCCTTGCTCCTTATAGGAGTAGTCTGGCTAAATACAAATGGATTTTTAGAGGAAAAACTAAAGGCACATTTTTTTACCAGCATATTCCTGACTAATTTGAAACTGTCACTCTAACACTTAAGACATTTGAGAAAAAAGGGACAGAGCTTTAAAAATGCTGGTCCAAGAGGCTGACTGTTTATGAAATCAAGTATTTCTGCTGTCAGCAACTGAAATGAGATCTTAAAGTGGGAAGTGCTGGGCCAACTTCAGGTGTTAGTGTCTGCATTGCAGCTCATGCAGCTCATAATGCAAGTTACACTGCTGGATTTTAATCCTGAAGTAGCTTTTACTGTGCATAGTTTTGGATAAGCCAAATCACAAGTTTTGGATAATCTGTATTTTACTAACTCATCTGCAGGGAGAAATGATTGTGTTTACACAGATGTACTACTTGAGGTTCAATTTAAAGAAAGAACGTACACATGGAGAAGGTAATTTTGCCTTTGCATTTACATTACTGTCTTTCCAACACAACACATGTATCGTCCCTGTTCTGCTGAAATGTACAGACTGCTGCTGTCAGTGAAGCTGTCCCTGCCTCATTCCCCCAGAGGAGATACCAGTGCACAGCTGTATTTTCCACATAACCATGGGTATCTCTGATGTTTAATGAGCATCCACAATATGATTTTTTGATTACACAATCCACCCAGAACATTTTAATTGTGTTTGCCCTTTGTTCCTTTTGACCTTTAAGCCTTTGCTTGCAATAAAACCAGCAAATAGACAGAAACAAGCTGCTATGCCACTTCAAGTGCTGACAGAATTCAAAGAGAAGAATTGTAAATGTGGAAGTGTCAAGAAAGAATAAGTTTGCCTTGATTCATATAAACACTTTATTCAAATGCTTTGGGTACAGATAAACAGTCCTTGTGCAATGTTTGTTATGGTTTCACCTACTTCAAGCTGGAAACTGAAAGTGTTTTGGTTAATGGGACAGAAAAGTTTCTTGAGTTGCTTTGCAGCTGCAAGTACTTCTGTATGTTACGCTGAAGCACTGTCTCACACCTTTTAACAGCAGTGCATCTCAGTAATTCAGATTTCTTTTTTTTTGTTTTGTTTGTTTTGTTTTGTTTTTCCCCACAGAGGAGGAACCATTGCCTTGTACTGCACTTACAGTGACTGGCTGTACCTGCTGGCACTTCCTGGAAAAGCAGAAATAAATACAGATTTTATTGTATTCTTTAGATCCTTTAATGGTCACAGATATAAGTCTTAGTAAAAATGTTTTAAAACTTTTCTTACAACACTACTAACTTACTAACTTGGGGGGGGGGGGGGGGGGGTTGCGTGGGTTCAAGTACTTGAATTTTTTTTTCTGTATGAAGCTGAGACCTAACAAGTATAAGAGCTGATTTCAAACCAGTGGAAAAAAACAGGAAAAATTCTGAGGGCTACAAAAGAAACATTTGATGGATCCTTTAAAATGTTCTTTAGAATTTGAGAATTTGGTTTTATATTAAATTATTTGTAATAGTCTTAAATTTTTCTTTTTAAAGTTTCATGCAACGTTGGCAGTTTCTGTAATCTCATTCCTATTGAGTCTTGAATTTCCTTTAACCCTTGTGACATGTTTTCTGTATTTTTTATGTTACAGTTTCATTTCTGCAGTTTCCTGACTGGTGTAGTGTCTGGGTACTCATAGCATGTTGACTTCTACATGGAGTAAAAATTGACTGTTTTAGATTTTTGGGGGTATTTTCCAATTCATCCTTCTCAGTACATACAGTCTTTATTTAAGAGTGACAAAGGCATAACACCCTTCCACCCCAGTTGCATTTTTTTTTTCAAATGTAATTTCTACATTTGTTTCTTGAATATACTGGTTCTTGAGCTGTTCCTACCCATGTCTTCTACCTATTTCATATGAAAAAACAAACCTTGGACAAAGTATGCTAGAAACTGTATTATTCTTTATAGTAAGCAAAGAGAAAGACACCTGTAACACTCTCTTGTTCTGATTTTAGTTTTAGTTATCCTTGAGTATTACCATTTTACAGTGATCTGCAACAGATAATATAGAATAGTTGGTATGAAATAAAGCCAATTTGCAGCACCACGCTGCATATGAGAGGGTTCAGATAAGTGTGTGATTTAATTCTGGTGTCACCTGGAGAATTGGATGTCTTTACAAGTGAAGTATTTCCAAAGTACAGTTATGTGCAATAAATGCATATAATATGCAATAATAATAAATGCATATATATATATATATACACAAAACCCAAAATAACAAAAGCCCCAAACTGATGCTTAATTAAAAAATAACAAATTAATTTGAGAAGTACTTTTTAACATCCCTTCCAGCTCTGGTGATCCTTCCTTTCAAGTTTACTTTTACTACTATGATAACTAAAAACTGAATTTGCTTCTAATAATTTAATATAAAGGGATAAGGACTTAAGGTATTTTATTTTGAGGAGTTGTTATCAATTAAGATTGCTTTGTGGCTCTGGCATTCAGAGATAGTGAAGAGTAAGATACAACTTGCTAACATCAGAGAAAGAAAAAGTTTATGAAAGGAGAATTTTGTTTCTAGGGAGGTTTAAATGTGGACTTCAGTATGTGTTCATGTATTTGGGGAAAAACGTCAAAATACCTTTACATTCCATTTTAACTCAAGTTGCTACTCAGAGGAACTTCTGAGACAGGTGGCAGGATGTCTCATCAAAGTGAAACTAGAGTTGCCCTGCTGAGATTCCACCTGCTATGTAAAAGTGCTACCACCTTCTTGTCAAGGGGAAAGAATTAGCTGACTCCAGCAGATTTTGGGTCTGTATCAGGTAAAAAGTGATTCATTAGGCTGTGAGATTGAATACTAGAAACTGTACACTCCACAACTAGAACTAGGATCCACCACCTTAAAATTGTTTAAGAAAATTAATTTCCTAACCATGGCAGTGAAAAAGTGTCCCATATTCTAGTGTAAATTTCCCTTTCCAAGCAAGTTTGAGAGCACCAACAAACTAAGGCTCTGCCCCTTGGTCATGGGATGAAGAAGTTGTTAGAGTCACAAGAGGCATTCTACACCTAAAAATGAACTTTTTTGTGGTGAAAAGAAAATTAGCTGCTGGCCTTTCAGTATAATTTGAGAAATGTACTTCAAATTGTATGTACCTGCTGCATTTTGCATTTGTAAAAAGTTAGCACTCTGTAACAGCACTCCCTTCACTGGCTTTTCATCTCTCTCCCTAGTAATTGAATTTTCTTTCTCTCATTATGTCATGGCTCAGCACTGCTCAGGTCACAAATTCCTCAAAATAAAAATGAGGTTGATAGCAGTAGGTGTTATAACATGGTTAGAACTGCAATATAAATAAAAATAACTCCTAACTCTACAAGTTATGTGTAGATCACATTTTACTCACTGGATACTGGGCATAGTACTGGGTACAGTACTGTGTAATTTTCTTTGATTTAAGATCATATACTCACAGCACAGAATATCATGGGCTTGAAAGCTAGTAAACCAGCAGTAGTTTCCTTGTTGCATTAAACAACCACTTGACACGAACTTAATTTCACACCACAATAAGTGCAACTGAAATCACTACAAGTGTAAAAATGAAAGAGCCTACCTGTTTTGGCCTGATTTTTGTCCAGTTTGCAAACACTGTATCTAAGAACTGTTTGCATTGAAAGTACCCTAATATTTTGTGGGTTAATGATCAGATTTATATCTATAAAATAGTATTTTATGACCAGGAAAGACCCATCAGAAGATCTCCACATTTCAGAAGGCTCATGAACAATTTTACTTTCTTTTAGAATCCTTCTTTGGGTTACATCCTTCAAGCAAAGGCAATACACAGTCAAATGTATAATTTGGAAAGCCATGCCTTGGTTTCTGGACTATCACCTTAAGTCACAGAATGATTTGTGTTGGAAAGGGGCCTTAAAAGGTCATGTAGTCCAAATGCCCTGCAGTAAGCAGGGACATCTTCAATCAGACCAGGTTGCTCAAAGACCCGTCCAACCTGACACTGAACATTTCCAGGCATGGGGGCTTCCCTCCATTCCCTGCACTGCACACACTTTTGGCCCTTTTGCATGTACCTAGACTTTTAAAATGTTTTTGATTTATGAAACTGAGTTTTGGAATATAAATGCTTGACTAAATTTGCAGGCAATATAATTGTTAGTAGGTATAACAACTGTCACAGTCACAGGAGATAGCAACTGTGCTCAACGCTTGACAACCATCAGCAATCTGCTTATGATCTCAGTTTCTCAACTAATCTCCATTATTGTCAGCTAGGAATCAAAACCTTAGGAAGAAAAGATACATTAATTATTTCTGCATTTCCAGATTGCTCTGGAAGGTTGCTATGGGCACGGAATATTGCAACTCTTCTTTCTAGCCCCCAGACAATGCTTGTGGTGGTTGTGCCCCAAGCTCCATGTCAGCTCACAGCTGATCCAGAATGTCTGAAGTCAAAAAAGAAAAACCAACAGACGCCGGTATAACGTCTCACACCTTGCAAGCACATTTGTAAATGTCTACTAGTTCTGGGAAAAACAAAACAAAACAAAACCCAAAACCAACAAGAAGGCGTGTGAAATGAACCAGAGAAGACAAGTGTGAAGGAATACAGGACACCAATACGCAGAACAGCTCTTCTGAGTCTGGGAGAGGGCGCAATTAGGATGAGATAGTTACAAAATACCCATCCTTACCAGCTCTGGCTTTTACCAAAACACAGCATCCTCGAGCATACTCCTACTACAATTTGTATTTCACATGCTACCTTCCCATCTCTGCCATTTCATCTCCCAAACACACTGAAACATCACCAGTGCACATTATAAACTTTTAAAGTAGCTTTCCCACAAGAACGTTTAGGAAACTACAGCTACGTTAAACGTAGTTTGAAGTTCCGCATCCATCCGAGCTCACCCATTTACGTGCACTTTTTGGGAAGGGCTTTGTTAAGCCACAAAGGCGGAACATTGAAGAGTGCTTGGATGAGAGCGGGCCTCTCCCCAGCCCTGCTGTCACTCAGCAGACACAGAGCACTTCTTTCTCTCTCACGGTAGAAAATTTCCTGAGATTTCTGTCTTTTGCCGGGATCTTCGCGTTCGAAGCACTGAGCTGTTCCCGGGCAGGATGCGCTGGCGCTGCGGACGGGACCAGCCTGTTGCGGGCAGGCAGCAGCGCTGCCGGGGGCTGCGGACGGCCCTGCCCGCGGCACGGCATCGCCGCTGAGGACAAAGCCTTCCCGGAGGGGTCGAACGGCAGTCCAGGGGCGCCCCGCACCTCCTCCCCCATCTCCGCCGCGCTCCCTCGCGGGAGGCAGGACCGCCGGGCTCAGCCGGGCGCCGCCGCTCCGCGCTCACGCCCGTCGCCGGGCGAAACGCGGCCGCTCCGGCGGTCCCTCGCCCGGCGGGGACGGCCCGGCGCAGCAATGCGGGGACGCCGCCGAGCCCGTCCCGCCCGTGCCGGCCGCTCCCGGGGCGGGGGCGCGCGGCAGGAGGCGGCGGGGCGGGGGGGAACGGCGGCGGCGGCGCTGGCGGGTCCGGGGCGCGCATGCGCGCTCCGGCGCTCCGTGACGGGGGCGCTCCCGCGGCACCGGGGCCCGGCTCGCGCTCCCATAGGCTGCTTCCCCCGGCAGGCGCGCGCCCGCGGCGCGGCTCTTCCTACCGCGCTCGCGGGGGCGCGCGCTGCCCGGGCCGTGCGCCGCTGTCACAGCTGCCCGCGCGCCGCTCCCCGCCCTCGGCGCGCGCCCTGCCCGCGCCCCGCCGGCTCCGCTCCGCCGCCGGCGGTGTTCCTGCTTCCGTCTCCTGCCGCCGCTCCCCGCCCGCCGGCCCCGCCGCCCCCCCGCCCGGCAGCCGCGGCGGCGGCAGCGGCACTCCGGTAAGGGGATGCGGGGGCTCGGCGGCAGCCGCGGCGGCGGGGAAGCGGGTACCGAGGCGAGACGGGGCTGCTCCGGCCAGCGCTCCCCATCCCTCCCCGGGGCCTGGCGCCGCCGCTTTTGCGACTCGGGCGCTGCTCGGCAACCGCCGCCGCCGGGGTGGTGATGGAGGGGAGGGGACCGGTCCCCCGCCGTGTGCCGGTGTCCCCGTGGGCTCCCTCACCTGAGGGTCGCTGGTGGGGCCTGGGGCCGCAGGAGAGCGCGGCGGACGAGGGGGAGGCCGGGGCTCGGCGGGCGGCCGGGGCATCACCGTTGGCGGCGGGGCCGGGCCGGGCCCGGGAGGGAGATGCGTGCGAGCCCGGGGCGGCGGGGTTCCCGCAGCGCGGCTGCCGCCGTCCCGTGCGCCGCGGCCGCAGGGCGCGAGGGGCGGCCTCCAACTTTCCTTGTCCCGGGAACTGCGGCCGCCCGAGGGGACGCCTGCTTTTGGCAGGGAGGAATACACGGGAAACGTGGGCTTCGAGGACGCTCTAGGGCCGCCTGGTAGCTCGAGGAAGTGCTTGTCTGACACGGGTACCGAGCCATCGGTTGCTCCCTGGGGCTTTTCCCACGGCGACCTTTCCTGCGTTTCGGCACAATTGACTTTGGTCGTGGATCCTGTTACTGCCAAGGCTCTGGCGATTTACCGCTAGGTGAGTTAGTGCTCGATGCACGCTCAGGTCTTTCACACGTATGTGCAAGCAGTGCGCGGACTGTGTTCTTGATGCGCTGCAGAGACCGGACTGTGACCCTCTGCTTTCAGAAGCTCCTGGTTGGGGGTACAAAAGGCAGGAGCTATAGTGACGTGGTGCAGGTTGTACCGAGAAGCCTGTGGGCAAAGATATCAGCTGTAAAATTGCTTGTTGAAAGACTGTAACTTCCTCGGGGCAGTGCCTGCTGTCCTTACGCCCTGAACGCACACATGGTACGCTGTGATGCACATGCTGCGTGTACATGGATGTGGCAAACAGCCTTGTATTCGGAACATTCTTGTACTTTATCTGCGATCTTGTATTAGCACTTGGCACCTCTTGTTCTGTGTGTGTGTTTGTGTACTGACACATACACATCAGCTGAAAAGCCTATGTTTCAGTATACGTGAGTACATCTGTACACACGTACTGTTTCTGTCCCGAAGTACAGGGTCTTAATGTCTAGGCCTGAAAGTTCATTAACTTTCAGTAAATACTTCAGAAAGAGTGATCATGAAAAGGTTTCTTGATTATGTGGTATTCATCTTATTTTTCCAAGTAATTTTCCCCTGCAAGTCATCAAAAACTTCAGGAAAGTCTGAACTGCAAAAGCAAATAAGTGGCCTACTTGCCTGGGCTGCTGGTGCTTGGGGTGCTTTTACAGATGACTGCTACAGTTCCTTTCATTATTAAAGAAAACTAGTTAGGAGGAGTTGGTGAGACTGCTTTGATGTATTTCCAGTAGCATCTGTTTCTCCAGTTATTGTGGGTATGCTCACTGCCAGATTTTTATTGATGCTTGTTAGGGTTTCATGTGTAGATGTACCATTAAGCAGGCACACTAATATATTGCAAAGTTTGCATATTTTCCCAACTACGTGCAACGAGAAAGCCTTTTTCAAAGTTGAAGGTATAATTAATTATTCATATTTTCTGAGCAGGAAGTTCAACAATGAGGGAAAGGCAGGAATCAACTTGGAGTGTTGAATCAGGAAAATTCACTCTTTTAATGATGTAGCTGCCAGGACATTTGACAACTGGAAAATACAGAAGGTCAGTTGGAAGTTGTCACTTTCTTTCTCTTTTAGTCCATTGTCTTCCTTTGTTTAAAATTTTGGTGGTTTCATGAGCTGAACAACTGAGAATGTACTAGTTCTAGCTAATATAAGAAGAAAAATAAGCTTGATATACTTGCTGGAGCAGAAGTGGAGCTACTTCACCTTAAAGTGAATCAGTAAAGGTTGTACTAAACCACGGAGGGACTTCCTTTGGTTTGACATCTGTGGTTTATGATCAGTTTATTGAGACTGCAAATAGAGACTTGACTGTGTAATTGAATGCTTATGTGTTACAAATATTGCACACAATTCATAGTGTAAAAATTTTATTTTTGGTCCATTTCTGTCTTTGTGTGGCTGTATGGAATTTGTACTTCACCTGTCAGATCTTTTCTAAATCAAATGATTTTCCCAGGCTTGGAATGTATGCAGTTTAAAATAAGAAATGATAGTTTTATTTATAGTTTATCAGATCAGTCTGTTCATTGACATTTCAGTGGATAATGATGAAGAAGTTTTGGTTTTGAGTATTCATATTTTGTTGCAGAGTCAGAATTGAAGTAAAAAGTCATTACTATAATCTTAGGCTGGTCTGGAGGGGGAGCTAGTGTCAAAGCAAAAGTGACTTTCTTTGGACTCCTTCAAAAGCTCATTGTTTGGTCGTAGAATATGCTTCTAATACAATAAGGAAAACAAATGTAAATGATGCACACTATGTATGATTGCATTAATATGCATCTCTTGTATGATGAAAATAATCTGCAAGTGAAGTGATGTGTGATTTTTTTTTTTTTTTAGGGAAGTAGAGTATGTGCTTTGCTACTGTGCTACAAAAACTGTATCCAAAGAATTTTGAAGTTGCAGGATCAAGCTCTTATAAATCATGAAATGGCAGAAATAGAGATTCTTGTAAGACATGTAATGTGGCTTATGAATGTGGGGTTAAATGTTACATTTTCCCCTACAATGTGTCTTTCAGTATATTGCATAGAATGGCATAGATGGTGTTCAGGGTGCAATATTGAATCCTTCTTCTTGATAGCAAATAATTTGTGGCCTCACTATTTGTTTATGTGCTATTCATATTGTACTTACTTAATTTCCTCTTTTGCTGTTTCATTCCTTTCAGTCCCTAGCGTTTTCATGTTTCACTAGTAATATTTTTGTATAAGTCTCCTGAGATATATTATATATTCCTTTGTGTTGAATATCCAATTTAAGACCTTTATGATATGATTTTTCAAAATAATCTATCAGTGTTTTAATGATTTATGTGTTCTAAAATGTTTTCCCATAAAGGTCTAATTTACTAACAGTAATCTGTCTTTCTTCTTTTTTTTAATAAACCCCTCAACAGGGATCCATGAATGCATGTCTAGGAAAGACCTCATAGCTTGATTGGTAGTATGGTGTGTGTTGATTTAGACTGCAAGTGTAAGTACTTAGATCTGTTGCAGTGTTAACCCGAAGGTACTAAGACCATAATTCTGATGAAGAGTGGATTGCTCATTAAAAGTTTGTGGGGGTTTTTGATATATTTTTTTTAAGATTATTTGTGTGCAAGAAAGAAGAAAATAAAAATTCCCAGGACAGTATTAATTCCTTCACTTTTCTTACAATACCTGTCTTGTTAACAACACACTTACCAGCATTTGCAGTGCATATGGCAAGGTCCTCATATAATATAATGTTGTTACTTATTTTTTTTTAACACTTTGTTCAGAAACACAGCAAGAGTACCTTGGGCACAAGGGCACAGAGAACAAGATCAAATAACCTTTAATTTTTGTGATGCGATTATATATATTTTTTAACTGACGGTTAGGTTTTTGATAGTCAACTGTTCAAAACTCCATAAAATTCTGTGCACATAACCAAATTGTTTGACATTCTAGATTCAAAAAAAGTCAGCAAGCCTGATGGACAGGAGCAAACCCTCTGTCCTGTGGGACTGCACGTATGACTAATACGCATATAGTATATAAGTCTTTAAAAATGCTGAAATGTGTCTATTTTGCCATAAGACTTGTGCTGCTTGAGCTAGCTGGGAATGTGATACTAATAATTTGTAATTCAGCTGTGCTCCAAGTGATGCTGTCTGTATATGGTTTTCTGAGATTTTTAAGTGTTTGAAATTAGAGGTGAAACTCTGGAATCTTAGGCTCTATTCCAGGCTCTGGGGATGAGCATGTTCTGTTGGATGCTGATTTTTCTGCTTATTCCTTGTGTGAAATCTCCCTGTCCCAATCTTCTTTGTCCTATTCTGAAATTTTTATCACAGTCATATTTTCCCCAAGTAAACAGTTTGTTTCTTGCCAAAGGGCTTCTTATCTGACATCCAGTACTGCTATGTGTAGAGATTCTAACTAATAAATTGTTTATCCCAGTTTCTTAGACTATTTGAATCCTTTCTAGTTTTTCACAGTCCTGTCTGCTGGTCTCAGGTTTCTGTCCACTACTCTGTTTCACATCCAGTTCTCTGTCATAAAAAGGACCTCTCCTCTCTCTGTTGTGCATTTCCACTGGCTCCGGTGGTTCTGTCTTCTGTACTTTTCCACCTTCAATTTAGTGCTTCATTCTTCCTGGCGTCCCTCATCTGAATTTGTTTTTTTCCTTTCCTGCCTGTCTTCCTACCTATCTCAGACTTGGTCTGTATCCCAAATTCAAGATTGTGTTAACTGTATCAGCTTTTTCCCACATTGCACTTCTTTCATTTAGTCAAATTTTATTGGTTCCTCTCTTTTCCACCCTTTTGTTTATGTTTTCATACTTGTTGGATCCAGCAGGGGTATAACTGAGAATAAATTTAGAGGTCAGTGCTTCATCCTGATAGTCAGAAAAGCAAGCAGGCCTGTCAAGAGATGAGCTTGACTTTGTGGGGAACTCCTGTCTGAGCCACGTTGCAAAAATGGGATATACAAGCAGGGGCAGCTGGGACAGGCTGCAAAGGAGAAATTTAGAAAAATTGGCCTGGTATGTAGGGATGGCATGAGAGAGCCAGTGCTTACCTAGAGACATGTAGAAGGGAGATGAAGAGCTTCAAGAAGAGTTTCTTCTAGTATTTGAGTAGTGAAAAGCAGGACAAGTAAAATACGAGCTTCTTTTGGAATGTGATGTATCATAGTGACAGTGGATACAGATAAGGCTGGGGTACCCTGATCATTAGTGAGTCATTGCCAGCAAGGTCTCCCAGGCCTCTGTGCTTGGTAACAAGGGTTTGAGGAGAGTAGCTGCCAGCAGTGGCTGAGGATTCAGTTGGGGATTATTGAGAGAACTCAAATCCTGCCAGTGTGTGGGGCCAAATGTGCTGTGCATGTGAATGTTGATAAAGCTGGCCAGGGTCACAGCAAGGTCCTTCTTCATCATCTTTGAAACATCTTGGATGCCAGAAGACCCTCCCAATGGCTGAACAAATACATATGTTTAACCCTCCTAAAAAGGCCAAAATACAGCCCTAAGAGCTACAAAAGGGGTAACTTCCTTTTTGTCCCTGGGAAAATAAGGACGGGTGTTCTTGGAGCACATTTCTGGTCACAAGAAGGAAGTGAATGGGAGCAATCAGCATCGATTTATCAAATGTATAATCATCCATGATGAGGCAGATTGCCTTCTATCGTAAGCTGACTGAATGTTTGGTTGAGGTAAGAAGAGTGGATTTAATTTTCCTGGACTTTAGCAAGATTTTCAACTCTGTCTCCAACAATATTCTTGTGTCCAGATTTGGACATTACAGATTGCTGGAGAACTAGATGATATAAAAAAGGTCTGGTTGAATGGATGGTCTCAGAAGTGCTTCATGTGTCATACTGGGAGGTTGGTAACAAGAGGGGTACTGCAGGGATTTGCCCTGAATAGTGCCAAAGTGTGCTCTTGTGCTTGCAGATGACACCAAACTGGGGGGAAATAGTTGCTATGCTTGATGATGGGGCTTTGTCCCTCTGAGCACAAGGCCATCTGGAGCTTTAGTCAAGAACAACTGCAGAGTCCTACACCTGTGAAAGAGGGGCACCTTGTAGTGGTATAGGCTGGCGACTGACAGGCTGGAAAGCAGCTCTGCTGGAGAAACCTGGGGTCCTGGCAGACGGCGCTCTGACCATGGATCAGCAGCAGCATGCCCCTGCAGAATCACAGAATGCTTCCCAGCTACCAGAAAGCATAGCACTGAGGGCTGCTAAGGAAAAGAAAGAAAATGAACTCTACCTCAGTCAGGTCCTATACAAAGGGACATAAAAGATCATCCAATTCCAGCCCCGCTTCCATGGACAGGGACACCTTCCACCAGACCAGGTTGCTTGGAGCCCCATCCAGCCTGGCCTTGAACACTTCCAGGGATGGGGCATCCACAACCTTGCTGGGAATCCTGGTCCAGAGTTCCACCACTTTCACACTAAAAAAATTCTCCTATTATCTTATCTAAACTTTCCCTCTTTCAGCTGAAGGCAATTCCCTCTTGCCCTATCACTGCTTACCCTTGTCAGAAGTCCCTTTCCAGCTGTCATGTAGACCCCCTTTAGGTATTGCAGAGTGCTCTAAGGTTTCGTAGGAGCCTTCTCTCATTTTCCTTTCCCTCTTGCTCCTCACAACCTTGACTCTCCCAGCCTAAAGAAAAGAAGGGCAGCAATATCCTGGACTCTATGAGAAGGAGCATAGCCAGCAGATGGAAGGAAGTGGTTGTCCCTCTCTACTCGGTGCTCATTAGACTGAATCTAGGGTGCTGTGCCTAGTTTTGGGACTCTCAATACAGGAAAGACATTGATAAATAGAAGTGAAGTTGGTGGAGGACTACCAAGATGATTAGGGAGCTGGAGCACTCCTGTGAGGAGAGGGTGAGAGAGATAGGGTTGTTCAGCTGGAAAAACAGGTGATCTCAGTGGGATCAAACAACAACATCCTGATTTTTTTGAGGACATTACTGAGAAGATGCAGTCAGGCACTTCTACTGAAATGTGTGGGGAGAGGACATAAGGCAGTGTTCATAAATTGAAACCAAGAAGGTTCAGGCTGGATATAAGGAAAAACTGTTTCCATGAGGGTATTGAAGCTGTATAAGAGATTGCCCTGAGAAGCTGTGTACCTTCTGTCTCGGAGGTCTTCAGGACCCATATAGGAAAGCTGAGCAACCCATTTTTATTTCATATCTGACTTTGGACTGAGGGATGTGTGGAAGTCCCTTCCAAGCTCTGTTATCCTGTGAGTCTACAGCTGTGGATCTTTAGTTCCCAGAAGCCTTACAGGAATGGAATAAGTACAGACAGAGTATGTAGGTGGCTCAGCTGCAACTTATCAAAACAAAATCAGTAACCAGTAACATTACAGTGAGCTTGACAAAAGCATCACTTGTATGTCAGGGTAAGCATTTTGCTGTCTCTTAGAAAGATGCATGTAGAGCTTAAAGCATACCAGTGATTGAACTTTTTGAAGAAAAATAACTTTTGTAATGAGGCGAAAGTGTATTTTCATGTAGCTTTCCTTGGAAAGAGGGAAAATATGTTTTGCATACCATGTAAACACGAAGCAGCTTTGACATGGACATCTGGCACAGAATGGGTCATCTTGAAAAGCCTTTGGCAACTTACACTGAAAAATGATTCTTCTACAAGGAAGTATCTGTCAGCCTTAAAAATTGGTGATCTCTCTTGGTCATTTGTCATAATAAGTAGGTAAATTTGTATTATGTAGCTCATAGTGCATCATTTTAAGGTGGTGATTTTCTGACAATGTGTTAATTCAGTTGCAATCAATTCTGCTTCCTCCCCCACCCCCAAATATTATATACTAAATCCCTCACATGATTATTGTTTCTTCCTGCTCTTTTCTCCCTCCCCTGCCACATTCTCAGAGTGGGGAATAAATAAAGGAAGAGAAGTAGTCCTAAAATGCAAGGAATCCAGTAACTCTTTTGGAAGACTTGTGGCTAAAAGTCTTCAAATCAGAAGAGTTGACTGTTGCAGAAAATTACTGTGAAATAGCAGGCTGGCTGTGTATGTATATTTAAAATTTATTTTTCATTTTTGTTACTGAAGTATGAGATGTTTTATGAGGAATGATCTTCTGAGGTTTTTGCCTCTTCATTTTTATTTGCTAACCTGTATTCTTTAGTACTCTATCCCTAAAACAAAGGGTGATTTCTGTAGCAAAGCATAGTTTCCATGAATCAACAATTGTATTTAGTTCCTTCAAATATTAGATATTTATAAAGCATAATGTGCATAATTTATTTTCGGGATATATGTCACAGTAAAAAGAAATACTTCATCTGTTGATCATTCTTGAACTTGATGAAGTTGATGCTGCTACAACTGCTTTGTGGTAGCAATATTCTGAATGTAAATGCTTTTTAGGAGTGTGCTTTCATTTTATGTTTGCTTCATAATCTTACAGTATGATGAATATTTTTCTGTAATGTTAGAGAGTTTCTTTTGTCATGCAGTTAATAGCAATAAATATCACCATGACATTATTAATTCTGCATGCTACCGAATCTTAAAAATTTGTATGGATACCGATATGTTTGTTAAGATTTTTGGAGTTTACTTTTTTGAAGATGTTTTTGTGCATGTATATAATAAATACTAAAGTAAGTATTTATCCAATTAGGTGTTTATTGAAGAGTTCATAAAACATATTTGTAAAAATATTTGTTTAAATTATTAATGTATTCAGTTGCAAAAATTTCTTCTTAAAACCCTTTGCCTCTAAGGAAAATCCTGTTGACCAGGTTCAGAATGTGAGCTTTCAGATTGCCTGGAACCTTTGTCTTTAGCTCTGTACCTCTATCTGTGATGATAAAATATGTAGTATACCATATATGCTATACTTAGCTGACAGTTTTTCTCCTTTTGGGTGTTTGCTAAACAACTTCCTTTGTTTGATAATCAGTGCTCACACGGCAAGAGCAAAAACTGTTCCCTCTCAAGGATACAACCATCTAATGTGGATGTAATGTGTTGATGGATACTCTCTCCCTCCACCCTCTTTCTGATTTTCTCCCACCCTGAGTTGTATAAAACCATTCATGGCAGGGCACCTATGCCTTGAGTTTCTTTCAGCTGCCTAGGCAAGCATTTGTTTTTTATTTAGGGCAAGATTTGAATATACAGGAGAATAACTTGAAACCAAACATAAATGTTTTCCTTGCTTTTGCATGTTTCACTGAGACACCTTTGTGGTATTGTGCCATGTCTCAGTATGCTTAGATAGTCTCTGCACTTTTTCTGTAGTCTGGGGTTTAGAACGACTTGTTCACAGTTTACAATCTTCTTGATGCATGTCTTCACATTTCTGTTCAATAACTAAATCTGTTTCACAGCTATCTTGGGATTTGTTTTTTAACAGTACAGCATCTGACTTTTTGATCTGTCTATTGCTTGGGGTGTTTTTAAGTTATAGCAGCTAGGATAGCATGAATTACACCTTTTTCTTCATGTGGCCCACTGGAGGCATTCAGTGGCATTGAAAGATGTTCACCTTGAGTTATTCTTCGTTGCAGACTCAGCAGTCTGGATTTTGGATTGAACTGCTAGACATTACCTTTTCAATTTTTTTTGTCTTTTAATGTCAATGAGGTGGTGCTGGACTACATATCAATACTCTGAAGTTTGCTCTGCAGGCTGTAAAGATGGATGGCAATTTTGCTAATATGGCAGCTTACATTGCACAGAATATTTTCAAATTCTGCAGATATATGCTTTGTGTACTTCCTAGGGAGCAGGGGATGTTCCCTAGCAAGTTGTTGATTTTTTTTCTGATGTATTTTTTTTTCCCCATGGCATCAGGATCCTTGTAGTGCACATGCGAAAACCCTTTTATCCTTTTTCACTTATGTACAATGGATAATGCTCTTACAGGTGAGGAATTCAGTATAAGTAAAGCACAGAAATGTTGTCTCTCAAGGAGCATGGCATACGTATGAGATACAAAGAGATAAGCATAATTTAAAATGCTTGTTTTTCTGATTTGCTCGATTTTTCTGTACAACGTACTGCAGCATCATGCATAGGTAATGTTAATGATTCTGCAGATTCTGTATCTATAGAAGAGCTGAGAGAACATGGTCTGTATTCAGTTGCTTGCTCTTAAGACCCTTCTGTATGTGTGCACAAAGTCACTTGTAGTTTATCCTTAGGCACACTGAACACTTCTAGATGCTTCAAGCTGTTGGGACAAGAATAGGAAATATCCCAAGTACTGAAATCTGACATAGGGTCATGAAACCATGTGTTGAGATGTAACAGGACATGCTGGCATCTCTTCACCAGAGATGCCAGACTTTCTGTAGAATGAGTTTGAAATAGTGTTTTGCGGAGTATTGATCTTTGGTTACTTCCAAATCCACTGTTTCCTGAAGTCCTGCAGAAGATAAAATCCTGCTGTCCTGCCTTTGAAGAGAGAGTCACAGTTTTGTGACCAACTGTATTTTCAGTTAAAATTTCTGAGACTGCCTTTTGTGGCACATGTTCTTATGTAGACTGTGAGTACATTTACTATTCCAGCTGTATCAGTCTCAGGTTTGCTGTTTGAGCGCTGTGGCTCTGGGATGGACTTGCTCACTCTTCACAAGAATAGAAGGGGAACTGTCACATTTGTATGCCTGCTAAGTGGCTTCGTTAACTACATGCATGTTCCCAGTGTTGGTTTGTTCATAGTTACAGGTTTCAGCTGTGGTTAAAATAACCTTTTATCCAACTTTTTGTGTCAAAATGGACATCAGTTGTCATTAGGGAAAGATTAAATCTTAAGTCCTTTTTATCTGCAGTTTTTGTTGATGTGACATACATTGCCCCCTGCTCCACCTGACCGTTCATTGGTCCTTTTATATTTGTTAACTTTGGGGATCCCTTTTGTAGTACTTCGGCCTGTCTGATTCCAGGTTTACTCCTTCTTCTATAACATCCTGCTTTCTCCAGTGGAAAGCCCATTTCTTAGAGGAGAGATTTGGAAGACAAGCATAAAATTGACTGGTACAATATAGTAGAGATTCTCAGGTATTTTCAAGTCATGCCATAATGATTAAAGCATTGGTATGATATCCTGAATGTCATGGAATGATCTGTGTAGGAAGAGATCTTAAAGATCATTCTGTTCCAACCCCACTGCCATGGGCAGGGATACCTTTCACTAGACCTGGTTTCTCAGAGCTCCAGCCTGGCCTTGAATACTTCCAGGGATGGGGCATCCACAACTTCTCCAGGCAGCTTGTTTCAGTGCCTCACCACCCTTACAGGAAACAATTTCTTCCTATTATCTGATCTAGATCTGCTCTCAGTTTGAAGCATGTTCTGCCTGTTCTTCCCTGTTCTGCCACTGCATGCTCCTGTCAAAAGTCCCTCTCTGTCTTTCTTGCAGGCTCCCTTCAGGTACTAGAAGGCAGCAGTTAGGTTACCCTGAAGCCTTTTGTTTGTCAGGCTGAACAAACCCAATTCTGTCAGTCTTTCCTCACAGGAGAGATGTTTTGCTAATGATTGTTTAGAAAATAAAATGATTAATCTTGGCTTTTTGATTTTATAGATTTATATATATATATTTATATATATCACTAATTTTTTATGCTTTCAAAAATCTGAGCTAGTAAATGGAGGTAATAGTTTAGTGTCCCATCAGAAGTGTTAACCAGGGTATCAATTACATGGTTATATTTAAAAATAAGTGGGAAAAATAATAAACAGAATTTTATCTTGTTTATTTCAGAGTGCCATCCTGACGGAGCCTGCAGATTCTGAACAGCTTTCATGCTGAGTCAGGCCTTTTGACTTTGTTCATGTTTATATAGCTAATATAAATGCAGAAACACTTTTTCACTGTCCTTAAATTTTCATTTAAATATATTTCCTCCTGATGCTGATGTGGAATGCCACAATATGGTCACACTGTGTTAGATAGCAAAGGTGCAACCTGGGTGTTCCTGAAAATTGTTTCGTGCTGAGAAGTTTGTAAATAGTGGGTAAAACTCACTGGCAACTGCAAGTCAAACATATTTAGCCAGTTTTTTTTTTGTTTCTTAAAGGGGTTAAATGTGATCTGACTTCTGGGACAGTAAAGAACTGCTTGTGTACTTAATGTTCTCTGTGCCATTCTGTTACACAAGAGCTCCTTGAAGTCATAAACTAATAGGGAATCTTTAGACTGATAACCTTTTGTCAGTGGCTTTTCTCTTGAAGTCTTCTACACTTGTGTAGTATTTAACTTCTTACCGTCCCTGGTAGAAGCAACCACAATGAAATTATTTATCTAGTTTAAGCATATCTTATCAAAAAAGGTCATAGTTTTTACTGTTCTTTTTGAAGTCATTAGTACTATGAAATGGAAGCATTTGGAATGCTCCTTTGGAGGGTTCTTTTCTTGGTTGTTGATTGAAAATATTTTATTAATATGGTGTTTATTAACTGTCATCACCTGGCGTTGAATTATATCTTGAGTTCAGGGCCTTTAGATTATGGCTTTTTTTTTTTTTTAAATCTTATGTTTGATCAAATGTGATTGTAGATAAAAAATGCTGTGAACCGTGGATTCCCATCTGAGAATTCTTCAGCTGTGTTTGGATATGCTGTGTGAAGACTTACTGTTATTTTGAAGGTGGATAGTCCCAGGTGTGCAGTTAGTATGTACTAACACGGCAAAAAAAATACAGTGTGACAGTATGTAAGAAAAAACAATGGTAAACCAAAGAGGAATGTTTTCATTTGAACTGATTTCTAATGACTCTTATACTATTACAGGTCTGTCTCCCCTTAATTGCACTAATTACATATGTATAATTGGTGACAGCATGTATAGTGTGTAGAGAAAAGATATTTTGGAAGGCAGACTCATTAGTTCTTGAGGATGCAATTTGAGCTTCAACAAAACATTTTGTCTCTCATCTTTTATCTTGCACTTTTTCAGCTTCAGATTTTCTATTTCCTGATGGAAATGCATGAAGTGTAGTGACAAGGTTGTCCTTCTTTATCCAGTAGGCTCTCTAATGAGTTCAATGATGGACAGCAGTGATGTCAAGCTGTATCTCTGTGAAACTAAGTGTGCAGTGAAAGCTGCTACAAATTTTGCCTGTACATCAGGTTTAAAATTACATATGATTTTTTTTTAACATTGACTTAATATCTTTTCTTTCATGTTTCCCAGAGTTCATCCATGTATTACCTTTTCTTTTCCTAATGACCTGTTACTGGGATCAGGATTTAGCAGAAACCACAGTTTCACAATTCTGTATCTCTTGGTGTTTGAGTACTGCCTTGTTTTGTTTGCTTGGTGTCTGTCAGCATCTCTTGACTGATGGCAAAGGGTGATCTATGGTTAAATGAAGCAGTTGTTACAAAGGAAAACAGAGGTGATGCGTGGTACAATATATAAAGTTCTTTGCTGTTTGAAAATTGGGTTATATGTATAGTATAGATTAAACATATCTGTATTATGTGCATATAGACAGATGTATATTCAAAACTATATAATTACACCAGATCACATAGGGTGGTTTGTACCACAGTCATTGGGTAGTGTAGGAAAACCTGACTTACTACCAGTGGGTACCTGCTTTGGGTATGAATGAAGCACTTTTCTGTGGAGCCTTTAAACCATAGTAAATTCATTCGGTGTCTGTCTGCTCTCCTTCGTACATTATAAACTGAAAGAGAAAAAAGGATGAAACTCAACTTGATTAAAAATCAACATGTAACTTTTTTGCTTTTTATTGCTAAGTAGGAAGGACATATGTATAATCTGCTAAACATTTCCTTCATAAATTAAGCATGAAAGAAGTAAGAAAGTTATACAAGACTGGCTAATGGATAGTAAAAGTGGGAGATAGGAAAATAACAATCACTTCAGGAGCAACATTGGAGCGTACATTTGAAAAAATAGTCTCTTAATATCACACTGTTTTAGTCTTTTTGTAGTGAGGAAAGGAAAATATATCAAAATTTTTTCGAATACCAGCAACTTAAAAGACCTGATATCTCTCTAAAATGAAATGTACTCTAGTATTAGTACATGTTTATTTCCCTAACATTTAGGTTCTATAAAACTTGGTGTGTAGTGTCAAGGGATATATTCAAAGGCATTCTCTGTTGCACTAAATGATATAAATTGCATGGGTTTTCTGGATAATATTTATACCGATGGAGTTATATTTAATGCAGATTTTCAGCTTCCTTCATTATCAGGCACTTAACAGACATTGCAGGAAGTTCTTTCAGATTTTGTTATTGAAAATCCCTGACTACTTCTTTGGTCTTAATTGCCAGGATCTTAAATTTGATAGTCTTTTGGACTATGAAGATTTGACTGAAGATCTACCTTTGATTAACCTGTCTGGTAAACATGAGCATTTACTATGTCTGATAAACGTGAAGCTGCACTGCTCTCTCAAGGGAAGCAGTGTTGTGTGTTCCTTCTTTTCTCAGCTTCCTGCTTGCTGAATGCTGCTTGCATCTGTTCTTAGCCTTCCCACGGAGGAGCAGTGGCAGCAGTGCAGAATTGATACTGTCTTTGAAATCTGCACAGCTGCTGGTGTGGGTCTGAGTCACAGCAGGGAGGTTGACCGCAATCTTGTTAATGCACTGCTGCTTGACCAGCCAGTTAATAAAAGCAGAGTCACTCAAGCTGATCGATGATAGACTTTGGAATAAAGTACTATGCTTTTTATTTGGTTCTTGTCTGAAAAGCTTTAAAGGAAAGATGAAATTGTGTATGAATTCCTAGCAGAAATTCCATAGCAAAATCAAACCATGTGCTTACTCTGGGTAAGTTTGAAGAACTTTCCTTTTTCACAAGGTAGAAGAAAATGAAGAAAGAAAAGGGTGAGACATCTAAGGCACACTAGAAAATGTGCCTTTCTTTCAATTTACTAAATAATTGTTTCAATTCATGCATAGAGGACTTTTAATACTTTTTATAATGTTGATGTTGGTATTTCTTTTGTTTGTTCACATCTCTTTCAATTCAAATTTTCTCTGAATGTAAAAGATGAGTAATGATATTTGTAGGGGTAGCTGGTGTTTTCAGGAGTAGCTGGTATTTGCTGTGGGTAGTAAGGTGTATATTTTTTAATTTAAAAAAAACAACTTTACCTGCTTTATGTCAGAGCTTTGATAGCGTGAATTAAATTCTACAGTTTAAAATGATCCTGCAAAATTAATAGCAAGGTTTTTAGCTTTTTTTATATAAATATGAACTAGAAAAGTAAGACTTTTTAAAAATTGGCTTACAGCCATGTTCTTTTGTTGTGTACTCAACATCGCAGTTGTTTTTCAGTGTCATGTATGGCATTGTCTTTTTTTTTTTCTGTGATTGTCAAACATTGTCTTTTGGTAGGATGGACTTTCTCTTTTGAACTAATTACTGCAATTGGTAACAAATAAACATGAGGCTGTACGGCATGAACAATTCCCTCTCTGAAATTCAAGCCCAGGTTTGATTTAAAAAAAAAAATTGTTTCATGACCTGATTTTAAAAGAGTGGGTTTTGCCAGCATTTCAGCTTATAGATTGTTGCTTCTTCTGTATTTTGACTGTATTCTCACTTAACAACATTGTTAATTGGGTTTTCTTGACAGTTTTTTTCCCCCCCAGTCTTTTCATTCATTAGCCTCTGTCTACAGTGCTCTTTCTGTTTGATACTCTCATTCTTTTGGTTGAATTTCTAAAGATAGTTACTACTTTCTCCTCTTTTTTTTATGTACTTTTCCAAGCTTTATCTGCCCTTAATTTTAGTTTCCTTAAGCTGGTTTGATTTCAAATCCCTTTTGACTGCATCATCACTAATAAAGTGGACCATTGTCTGTTACTGAGGACAGCTGGCACAGATTGAGATTTGTCCTTTCTGTTAATCTTTCAGCCTTAAAACAGGTAGCTGTGTGTGCAGCACTGTTGGAACTTTTCCCAGCCATGTGATGACCCTCAGATTGTTCCCAGAGGTTGAGAGAGTGCAGTTGGCCTTTATCAAAAGTATTTCAGGACTTGTTCTGACATGATGATTTGCATTTCTGTGTCTGGGAAAGTTTTAGTCATTAATATATTGATGTAACCTTTATGGTTAACTTCTGTAAAGGCAATAGTTAAGCCAGTTACCAATGAGAGATTAACTTAGTTTTATCTGTGATCTGCTTCCTAAAAAGCCTAGTCTGTGAATCATTAATGTTATGCTTTGAATGATTCTGCTAGCTGTCTAGAAAAAAACCAAACCATACCCAACAACCTAAAAAAACCAAACAAAACCAAAAAACAAACAAACAATAAAACAATATCAGCAGTCCATCCAACTCCCTCATGCACTTAAAGTTTCTGGTTTGGTAATTTATAGGACGTCTACATTTTCCTGCTTCCTGTAACTTCCCCATTCTAATGTTACGCAGAGTACTTTGCTTCTGTTGCATTCTGTATTTCAGAACAGATATATTAATCTTAAGATATTCAAGACAAAATTTCCTGTCTCACCCCATGTATCTGTCCTCCCTGAGCCAAGTCTGCCTTCTAATAGGATGGAGTATCTCACGAAGTGTGTCTTAGTTGAGTTATATTTGTGTGGACTTTCCGAGATTTCTAGCTACCCTTGTTTTTATTCCCATAGTTCTTGTGTTAGTTTGCTGAGAAGCAGAAGTTTACAAGGAAGCTCTGGAGATATTCTACTGTTTGCCACCTTCTCCTCCCTGTGACCCTTTAGCTACCCACACTTGCCACTCATTCCTTTGGAGCTGTGATCTAGGTTGCCATTTGTAAGTCTTGTTATTTTATTAAAGAGGACAGTCTTTGCCTTTAATTTGCTCACTGGTGATTTGAATGACAGCAGAGTTTTAGCCTGCCAGGCTGGGAAGCACAGATGGCACTTCACATGGCTGAGGAAAAGTGGAACTCTGGGGAAAAGAAGCATATGTTTTCCTGGATTTGAGAGAACTAAAAGAGGTCCAGTGCTTGAAGTGTTTTTCCGAATTTTGCCCAAATTTGCACTACACATGCAATAGTGTAATGTACTAGCAATGTCACTCTAGAATACATGAAACTTTGTAGAGTGGAAAATGTAGGCCTGCAGACACTGAACAGTGATGTGTCTTCCAGGAATAATGGGATGTGTCAGCTGGGGCCATGTAAATAAGAGAGAGATGAGATGGGTGGTTGGGCTAGTGTGGCTTGAAGGAGAGGAGCAGGAAAGAGCTTAACTGCAGTGTTACATAGCTTTATTACCTTCTGAGTCACCTTCCTCTTGGCAAGTGGATAGGTTAAAATGTCTGTATATTTGGGATGTTATAAAATAACTTAATTCTTCATTTGGCCCTTTAAAATGTCCATGGAAGAAGCCAAGGGACTATGTGCTGTCTGTGTACTGCATCAGTTTTGTAGAGTGTCTGAGTCTGTGCCTTGAGAAACCATTATGTGTCAAAATTTCAATATCATGAAGGGACTTTTTACCTTAAAGCAACTATTTTGTATTTTCATCTGTAAAGGATAAGCACTTAATGATACTAAATTTTGTTCCAAGTTGTTATTTCTGCTGTTAAAAATGATGTGCTCTTAGAACAAGGTCAAATTGGCAAAGTACTGTGTGACAAACAAGTGTGGGGAAATCTTTGTCTTTTATGCTTATTTTGACAAATATTCAGGAATAAAGCTCCCGGATCTGGCTTGATTGAAAGTGGAATTTCATTGACCAAGTTGTATGTCCTTCTCAAACCAATGTTAATCAAAGCTTGTTTGAAGTGGAACCTCCTATACCAAATTGTATTGCAGAAAGAATTCTGTGCACTTCTCTGCAAAACAGATGATTCCTGAGAGCTTCTTCTCTGTGCAGTAGAAGTTTGATGATTTGACTTTGTACCTTGCATATGCCAGCTTTTTTAGCTCTTAGCAGTAAGGAATCTGAAGGAAAAAAATGCAACAAAACCAAACCCCAAACTGTTATATAAATGTATATAGAAAACCCTATATGATTTTTTAAAATATATACATTATAAAGATTAGATTTCCTTCTGTCTCCATGGGATGTTTTTCTTTCTATATTTGTTTAAGGAAAATTGCTTAGTACCAGCAACCAGCAGTGCTACCAGACAGATCGATTGATGGGTGCAAGAGAAGTGAAATTCAGTTTTTCAGTTTCTACCTCTCCATTAGAAACATACATTGTCTCTTAAAACTGGAAAAATCATGTTCTGAGCCTCACTTGGGCTTGCAGAAGGAATAATTTTCCATTTCTTTTTCTTTACCAATTTACTGATTTTTGTTGTTTGTTTGTTTGAAGTGGTTTTATTGCATTTAAGTGTTTGAAGTTGTTTAAAGTAGATTCTTTTCATGCAAGGTTCTCCCTAACATAGGGTCAGTCACTACTCTTGAAACTGCAGAGCCAGCTGTGGACTATATGTGTGACTTTACTAAAAAGCTGGTCTCTGTGCTTCAGAAATTGCTTGTACTGGACAAGGTAGGATTATCACACTTAGGAGTGGATTTATACTTTTGGATTAATAGAAAATGTTTAATAAATTAAAAAAAAAAAAGATGGCAAATGCATGTACTTGAGCACTGAAGAGAGCCCCTGATAGAACCAGACTGGTGATCAGAGGCAGACTGTTGTTCTATGACCCAACTCCTGATCTGCTTCCTTCTCAAATGATGTGGCTTGGTGAGAGTAACATGATTGTAAACCACACCAACTGGTTTCTGGCTTTTACAAACAGATTGTTAGGACCAGCCAATAAAGCATTAATTGATTTACATTTAGATTGACATTAGCTCTGATCACAGTCACACTCAGAAAAGAGCAAGTCATTTGGGTAAGAAAGAACTAGTGTGATTAAGATGAGCTTGCCTTCTTAAAGGAGAAAGAAAGCAGTTGGCAAGTTAGACACTGGAAGAAATAACAATAGTATTTATTGGATGTGAGGGCATATATGGGAGAGAAACATCTGAAAATAAATATATTTGAGGCATAAGTTTAAGAACAAATCTTGGTTGGAAATCAGAAGATGAGGTCTAGTCTCAGTAATGGGGAGAAAGAAATTCAGTGGTTCAAGATGATATTTTTTATATTTATGTAAGAATACCATGTAAGATGATAAGGTTGGTCCTGGACTCAGAAATTAAAAATGAATATTTGAGATTTCTTGGTACTAGAATAACAGAAGTCTATGAGTGAGAGGGTAAAGCAGATACAGAAATATTTGATTGTTGTTTTTCATAAAGTTTTTAGTTTTACAACTTCTGTTCCTCACAGCTGCCGCTGGTATCCTATACATATCCAAAGGGAATATTTATTGCTTTTATTTTTCTCTTCTTAGTGCATAGTTTGTCTTCTTCTGAAGCAAAGACAATTTACCTTTCTCTGAAGGTGGGATTTTGAGTGATGTGTCTGATTCGTCCTGTGGTATTGGGAAAGTAGTCCTGGCCTGGCATATGGGTCTAGTGTTGGTGTTCAGAATTAAATCAGTTTGCCCCAGTCAAATGGAGAAGGGATGGGAGAAGGGTTTCCTTTTATCTTCCTCCTTGATGCAATCTTCTGTTTTCCTAAGGTGATGTGTAGGTATTTTAGTCTAATTTCTGTAGTTACAGTCACTAAAGCATGGCATCCTTGTACTCTGTTACCTTGCTCTTGAGCTTTTGAATTTTGTGTCTTTTTGAAATGCAACTGAAATTACGTGAAAATTGTTAATGAAATGTTTTGGAGTTGGTTTTGGTTATGATGTGGGAGATTGGATTGAACACTGCAGATATTATTGAATCCTTTATAAGGATAGGTATTTTTTTAAAAAATAGATTAATTAAAAAAAAAAAAAGAAAAAAAAGGCAGTGGCTAGTCTCTGTACACCCAGCAATTCAGAGTTGGGCATAAAACTAAAATTTCCTATCCATTAGATCACTTCATGACCTTTATTTCCAAAAAGATTTGTGCAAGAGGGCAAATTTATCTGGAAGCCACTGTCTAATTAGTGATATTTGTAAATACTTTTGAGGTGGTTGAAAAACAAATGTGAAGATTTTTTAAAGCACTTTCAGTTTTTACATTATGAATAGAATTCAAATCTCAGGGATTTATTACTAGTAATCTAAATCGGCAGTAAAATTTTAAACTTTTTGGTAGTTTTGAATGTTTCAGAGTAGGCTGGCTCTTTTAAGATAATCACAATTTATGTAAAGTGACCGACTATTCTTTTTATGGAACTGGGAAAAACCCAAAGAGCTTTATTCCTGTACTCATAGTAATGTAGGGTATGGTGATTTGCCCAGCCTGGTAGGACTGGAAGCCTTTTGGTACTGCTTGCAATTATATTGCTTACAAATAAATCAACTTGTGAATTTAGTAGTAGTTCTTTTCATTATATGAAATGTAAATATTTCTGTTTAATGTTTACCCTGAACCAGTCTGTCTAAATCTATCTTTCCATATGTATGGCTCATGTAATCTACTACCTTCTGCTGGTTAATGAGGTTGGAATTATGAACTTGTGAGAAAATACATCATAATGCTTCATACAAAAGTATGGGAAAGCATCCTTCTAGACCATGCTCTAATGTGTCCTCTTGGAACATGTATTTTGTTCTGCTTGACTTCTTGAAGGTCTTGAAACCTTCAGCTGAAAGTTTTCCCTCTTCATTTTTGTGAAGCAGGCAGTGTAGCTGATTTGATGAGAGCTACAATAAAGGAGCGAGTTTATTTTTTCTGATTTTACTTTTTATACATGGAGTAACTGGGTTGTATTTTTTTGTTTGAATTTCTGAGATACTTAATCACAGCAAAAGCTATAACCTTTTCATTGAGTGCCACAGCCAAAGTATACCCAAACTATCAATCTCAAGTAGAGGTGAAAATAGGCTCTCTCCCTATTTCCCTCAGGTTTTCCATTTTTGGAAGTTCATGGGCTCTGACTTTGTAGGTGCTGATTAAATAATTTATTACATGAATAGGAAAACAAGGAATTCAGGTTTGGTTTTTATCACTGTTGCTGCTTTTGAGAGCTTTAGAGTTGCCAGTTCACCTTGTTCATTTGACAGTACAGCTGCTGAAGCTTCTCTTTGAAATAGAAAATCACTTAATTTTCATTCAAAAATAAGATTAATTTGGCAGAATTCTCATTGCACTAAAAGTCAGTTATCTGAAGCATTTATAATTTTTTTACCCTTTGTTCCTGTTCCTGGTACTATTCTTGCTTTAATTGGCTTCCTGTTTATTTTTTTTTCCTTGCTTTCATTCCTTTCCTTGAAGTCAGGTTCACAAATAAGCTTTTTCAACAACCAGTTAATTGCTGTTTCAGAGTCTGATATTGCAGCTTTTGATTGCTTTTTTGTTAAATGGCCAGGAATCAACTTTTAGTTCAGTAGTGTGATGCCATTCTGAATTAGTGACACAAGTGTTAGAAAATGATGTACTAACTCCATACCTTGATAACCCCAAAGTAAGATTTTGTTTAAAATAGTTGTTTCTTCACTGAAGGGGTAGTCAAACACTCTAAAAGGCTGCCCAGGGAAGTTGTTGGGCCTCTGTCCCTGGGTGAATTTAGAAGATATGTAAGTGTGGCTCTTAAGAACATGTTTTAGTGGTGGACTTGGCAATGCTAGGTTTGTGACTGGACTTGATGATCTTAATTTAGGTTAGAAAAGACCTTTATTGTGTGATAAAAACTAATTATCTTTTCCTCTTCTACTTCCAGAGAATTGCCTATGCTTCAAAATGAAAGTAAGGAAGAAGAATCCCCAAAAGTATTAATTTGAGCAATAGCTTTTGCTTGTAGGTAAGCACTTCTCATTCTTTGTGTTGTTGCTTTCACAACTGAAAACTGCTCTTCTGTTGATAAGTCTTTGTCAGCTGAGAAAAGAAAACATTGCAGAAAAGAGGTCAGGTCCTTCACTTTCCAGTGATCACTGCCAAAATGGGCCAATTAGATACCCGTTTCACCTTTTGTTTCTCCTTACACCTATTCCTCTCCCTTCTCCTCTTTGCCTCTCAACTCTAAAAAGAGAAATTATTTGGTAGGTTCATTATGTGTACCCTCTGTCTTACATACAAAATCCTGTATTTCTTTGGCAGTATATCTGGGCCCTTTCTGTCTGTATCACAGATATTCCATTTATGTCTCAGAGGTAAGCTGAGCTTCTGCAGAGGCTGGGCACAGGCCCTACTCCATGAAGTTGTTCAAGAGTTCTAAGCAACTAAGCTGTTGTGGCTGGAAAGTATTGTGTGCTCCTGGGATATGCCAGATCCAGTGCTAGTTAATGCGTAGGATTCTTATGGGTTGGAAGGTCTGGGCAAGTACCATAATAGTCATGTTTGAGGATACTTTTTTTGTTTGTTTGTTTGTTTAAATAAAAATTAGCAGAAAGTTAATTCTCTTCATTTTGAGAAGAATGCTTAAAGAATGAAGTGAACTTCATTGAAAGATGAATCTGGGTGTGAACTTGGAAACGGAGCCCATTATGACATTATTCTTTTTTTGATGCAACTGCAGGAAAGATTCTTATGATCAGTATTCTTAACTATGATAAGAAAGTTATGAAAATTTCTTAAATTTCCACAATTGAACAAATTGACAGGGTGTGTAACTTGTCACTTTAGGCAGCTGCCAGTCAGTGGACTTGCCCAGCAGTTTGAGTTAATGCTCTTGAAGTTGTTGGGCTGGGAATACATGATTTGACTTTGGAGAAGAACGGGCTTCTGTGGAAGCTTCAGACTAGAAGTGGCTAATTTTGCCAGATCCCTCCCAGCCACTGCAGTTAGCTGGAATGATTCAGAGGGAAAAAATTCTTAGCAGGTAACTAGGAAATCTGTAACACCCTTTCGCCCACCCCACCCTCCAGCTGTCCAGCCCCTTGCGTAGTATCTGCGTGCTCCAGGCTCTGAAAATGAATGAAAGGTAGAACTTCCATGACTTTTCAAAATCTCACTTGTAGAATTAGCTGGTCCCTTGTACATGAGGTTACGTAATACGACAATTTGTATCATGAAGTTTTGTAAATTTAAATTTGTTTCTTTGTGAGAGCTGCTTGCAGGCATGTGTGCATATGTGATTACTTACTTTTGTACTTCCTGTTGTTCCATGTTCACACTAACTTGATTTTGTCTGGAAGCTCTGGTGATGGTTTGCCTGTGTTTAGCAGAGATGTTCCTTTAGCAAGAAAGAGGCACAGTGGTTGAGAACTGCATGAAACCTCTTCTTGCCTTTTCTGTTTAGTTTGTGTGGGAGGGTAATTAAAAGGATTTGTGCAGGTCTATAAGCTGCAGTACCTGGAGCTATAGTTAAGCCAGTGGTTTGGTAAATGCATTGCTCAACTACTGAGGGAGGTTGAGCAGTGGCAGAAAGCTGATTTGGGCTTAGTGTCTAGGTAAGATCTAGGTAGTGCTGGTGGGTTGAGATGAGTAACTGAGCACTACACAGAAGATGATATCTTTCCCATATTACTTGATTATGCAACCCTTGGACTGTGTTGATTCCTGCTTCTGGTCAGATAGTGTAACAAGCTGCGTTTGAAATTATTTCCTGCTATCACAGTCTGGCTTGGGAAAGCTGTATTATCATCCATATATCTATTTAATATTTTTTCCTGATTCTTTTAATATAAAAACATTTCCATGGTAGCCTTTCCTTTTTTTTCCCCCCAAAATCGTATTTCACCCGTAGTCTAATCCATTCCATCTCTAATATGTTGAGAAATAAAGATCAACATTTCTTACTGCATTCTACAACACTTTTTTTATCCTTTCTTGGATATTCTGTGAGTTGGATTAATCTGTGATAGGCTTTCAAGATAAACTAATCTCTGGAAAAGGCCTGTGTCTCTTGAGTTTTATTTACTTTAAGGGCACCTAAAATCTCAGATATTCTCTATTTCTTCATATCTAAATAGGCCAGTGTATGATTCCTGATAGAGAATACCTTTTCAGGAGGGTATGTTGCTGATTTAGCCCTGCCATTTTTTTAGGACAGTTCCTCTGTCATTCTGGAGTACCTGTGATCTTACTTGCTACTTTCTCTCTTGCCTGAGGATCAGGCAATGTTCAAACATTTGGCTTCAGTGTGCTTTTCTGTTCTGGTAGGCATTTAGCTTGGATTCTTCTTTGAAAGGTTTCTTCCTGCTCCTCTGTCTCTCTGAACTGTATTCTTTATTAAAAGTGTGTTCTAGATAAGTCATTTCTGATACAGGGGCACAAACAACAGTCTTTTATGTTTTTCTTTTCAATAAAAGAGGATGCCAATGGATCCACTGACACACATGTTTACTGCAGTGAAAAATGACACCAGGCTGAGGCACTGCAGAGAGGTTGGAAGATTGGAGGAGAATTTAACATGAAGCAGGAAATTAGAATGAGCAGGGGAAAATGGGATTCAAGACACTAACTGCAAACTTAAAATACTGCTTTTAAATTAAAGAAAAAAGAGAACAGGCGAGTCCAGGATAAGGAATGGCTGAGAGTTCTGAAGAAAGAGACTGGGGTTTAAGAGCTGACCTTAAATCAAGAGTATCATGCAAAAAAAAGTAGTTCTGAGAATGTAGTATTGCACCAGGATGAGTAAATGAAAATGCTGTCGTTCAACACTGTAAAAAAGATGTAAATCTTTCTGCACAACCTAGGGTGGAAATGGAGTCAGCTAGGTCATTGTGTCCAATTAGGGACCACACACTTAATGCATGCAAAGAAGTAAAAATTACCTTGCAAAATTGGAGAGTCCAGAAGAAAATAATATTGAAAATATAATGCTTGATCCAAGACCTGTGAGGAGAGGTTGAAATAATAAGAGGCTGATTTAGGAGCAAAATTTCTCTCCCTAAATTGTCTCTCTTTTGTGAATGAAGCATAGGGAGAGTAGCTTTTTTGCACAAGATGCTAAGAAGGAGCATAGTATCTCTTTCTGCATATTGCAGTGGGTTTTATTTCAATTTTTTTTAAATTTTGAATACTTCTTCCAATGGACCAAGTAATGTTTTATCTTGAATGCATCTGAGTTTCAACTTAAATAGTCCAAATCTAAAACATGAACTGAAAATTTGAAAAAAAAAAAAAAAGAAAAGAAACAACTAGACATAACCTGGTGGATATTTGGCTCTAAATTACTATTTTTTTTCCAGTGCCTGAAAACTGTTTAAGGGGACAAGATCAGAGGAAATAGCCAGACAAGAAGTTTCCTGCTTCACAAGTTCTTTCAGTTAAATAGGTGAGGATGTATATCACAGGACTTTTAAAATTTTGTTTCTAGTATGAAATACAGAGAGATAGTGTAGGTATGATAAATGTATCTGTGAGTTATGAATTTTTATTCACGTTATCTTTAGATGATAGAGGAGGTGATAGTCTTGCATGCTTTTTGCTGCTGAGGGAAATTGTAGTTGTCACAGGGAGAAGAACAAGATGTGGATAAATGTCAAGGTGACATCTACAGTACAGAAATATTCTGCAGTTGTTTTGGCTTTGCTCTTTTTAATGATGTAATTATACTACACTGATAATTCAATACTTCTTTATTGTTTGGATTATATTAAATGGTGACTAATAAACACTTCTGAAATTGGCAGATCCTGTTAGCATAGGAAAATCTTAATTTAATTGTTTTTGCACTTTAGTCTTGGTGGGGTTTTTTCTTACTTTTTTTGTTCTTCAAGAAATGTTGAAATAAGCCAAGTCTAAGGGGAATGAGAAAAATTAGATGCTTGCCAGTATGTGGAAAAAACCTAATCAAGACCGTGGTTAATTATAGGGTGATTCACTTGAAACTGATCCTAATGATATCGTCTTTTAATCAGATCGATTTTGCTTAAACGTATTTGTTGTAATTCATGTTAACTGTATTAAAATCAGTTAATGAATCCAAAAACCTGTCAGTAAGGAGGGAATTTTCAAATGCTAAGGAAGGCTCCCTCATTGCTACATGGCAGGAGGTTCTTGGTCATTGGCTTTAGCTCTTGGGAAGAATACATTGCTCCTAATAAATGTCTAAATTTGATAGAAAGAGATCACTAACTGTTAAATTGCTTGGCAAGTTGAGCTGGGAAGTATTTGGGTAGAGCCAAGTGTGTGATCCCAGGTCTAGAGACCAATATTGTAGATTGCACTTATGGATTAGAGACAATGGTTTTGAATAACACAATCAGTAGAAGGGATGTAGGGGAGGAGATATTAACTGCTGTATACAATATTAATGGGCTGTGGTGAGTGTGTAATGGCTAGTTTGGGGTTCCTAACATTACTCAGAAATAGTCTTAAGAGGTTTGGAAGAAAGCTGTAAAAATGCAGGTCCTGGGAAAGTGGATCTCATTTCAGAGATTTAAGAAGCTTATTCTGTTGAAGTGTTACTTGAGAAGTCTTGAAGATTTGAACTTTAATTCTATAAGAAAAGGCATTGGTGAGAACTGAAAACAGACTTTTGGTAGCTAAGTAGTTGAGCAATTTATGTGGGAATCATTTGTTCTCTCTCATTCTCTCTTTTAATGTTTTTGAATCTCGTGGATGGTTTTAGTAAAACAGGTGCCTTTTCTTGGAGAACATGTGTGGTGCTGCTGCAAGAAATAGGAGAAAGTGTGTGATCACTGGATCACAAAGCAAAGATGGTAGTCGTGATGTGTTAGAGTGCAACAAGACAGTATAGCAGAATATACGCACTAGATGGAAAGAAAGCAAGGATTGCCATTGTCCTTGCTGGTGGAGCTGAGACCTCGTGTTGTGGCTCAGGAAACAAAGATATTACAGACTACTGCAGAGGAATCCCAGTCCAATTCCCAGTGTTATATTCCCCTCTGGGGGCAGGATTTTAATGCACCCTTACCCAAGTCAGCATGTTACTCCTAACATTTTAGTCACAAGTACTTTGTAAAATGCAATGTGTCACAGTACCAGGAATATAAATCTGTGAAATCCATCCTTGTCTCAAGGCATTACCAGCTTCTTTTCTGCCAGCCAAATGCATTTTCAGGCATCATGTTGCATCTTCTTATGCAGTAGTTCTATTATTTCTCCTTTCTAGATGGTGTATAGATTTTTCACCTCTCAAGCTAATGGTAGAATCCTTCTGAATGAATGTTGGCTTTGCAATTCTGCCACTGAACATGTTCCTTTCCAGGAAATATGCTAATGTTTCACTAAGTTCTGTTTTTAAAGAGACTGCTTTTTGCACCTTCCTTCCCAGCCATATTAATATTTGTGGTGGTTTTTTTTTTTTTGTTTTTTTTTTAACCATGGAAAAGTACTCCTTTCCCCTCTATGCTTAAGATTGGCTTAGGAAGGCAGAACTACTGTATATCTCTCTCCTCTTTATTTATCACAGTGTAGAAATTCCCTTGTCTTGAAATGTGCTTTTTCCTGCATGTTACAGTTGCAGTGCTGGGCAAAGCTCATGTTTTTAGTGTCTCTGAATGTATGAGAATAACTCTTTACTTTATATTTTCCTTCAAGCAGATAGTAGTCTGGAATTGCAGACTTCTGGAGGGCAAATCTTTCCATTTTGCGCCGTTGTCAAATGACTTTGATTGTGTTGTCAGCGTCCCGTGCAGTTGTGTTTGGCGTGAGCGCAGTCTGAAGGGTGCAAGGGCATTGCTGATTGTCCTGTGACTGCAAGAGTGGCTGAACCTACACCTCAGTGCTTTGCTCACAGACCCAAAAGCACCACTCAGCACTGTGCAGGTGGTCAGTGAATACTTGCAGCAGTTGATGGGTTTTGTGCGCAATCTGTGTTGTGCGTCCTTTCTCCTTGATTATCTTGTCATCATTTCAATGTGTTTTGGTAGTTGCTGAAGTCAAACAAATATGGAAAAATTATGTATGCTATTGTTACATGTTCACCACACTTCTCTGAGAAGAATTCATGTGTTTTGTGGAGAGTGGCTGAATGAAAACTGGTGTGGTGAGCCACATATACTTCGTAAAGGGTACACTAAAAAGCCACTGATGAAATCGTGGGAAGTGGACTCTTGAGTCCTCATAATTTCCTGGATGCTGTGATTAGCATCCCACAGAGCATTGTAAAACAGTTCATGAATCATAGTCAGTGATAAAGAAGGCTCTGGAATGTCAGCTGTATGGTGCACCTTTCTGTGGTTACAAGATCTTGTGAACAGGGGCCAGAGTATTTATGACAACAAGTGTATATATGTGCTGTGATAGGCCACTCTTAACAGCAGTATGACAAATAATGCTTTCTGGAATAAAGAATAAATGGAATAAAACTTCTTCTAGTGTAGCAATACTATTAGAATAGGTTCTTAAGTTATTTTGCTAAAAATATATTATGGTCTTTGTATTATTCTGCTACTAAACCATTTCTGTTTTAAAAGAACATTCATGTTAAAAATGCTTGCACTAATTTTGTCCAACTGGTTCAATTCAAACCATCTAGTTGTTTTCAGTTTTCTGATCTACGTTTTTTTTATTATACATATATTTTTTATATATATATATATATGTATATATATAGTGTTCCATATATTCCAGAAAACTAATTTACATATACCTGGAATCTCTGTTTTTCAATTAATAATTGTTGCTGTTAACTAATATGTATTTCTTAAAATGTTTTCTGATGTAAAATGATCTGTATGATAAATCAGAATTACTAAGCTCCATTGGATGGGAAAAATTAATGTGGATGTTTTTGGAAGTTATTTTGCAAAAACTGAAAATGGAACATTCATTCTACATCAGTGCTATATAGCTTATTTGAAATGGTATATTTCTGAAAACTGTTACTGTTCTAAAGCAAACACTTGAAGTCAAAAGTCACTAAATCAGAAGTATTCCACTGATCCCTAGATTTTTCAGCTAGCGGCTTCTATTTAGTTTTGTCCCTTTAGTCCAATAGCAGTATTCCAGAGAGTGTTGTTAGGATGTGACCAGTGAAAAATAATCTCCCAGTTTGTGAGAATTTTGCAGCAACATGTATTAGAGTGGGCTAATGTTTTGGTGTCTCAGTAGAGCAGGGAGCATAGCTTGAAGCAAGGTCAAGAAAAAGGAAAATTTGAGCCCTGTTCAGAAAATTAGTGGAATGTAGTTCATGCATTCTAATGGCTTCAGAGAATATCTTAATAACATAAGCTTTCCACCTCTCATTCAGCCTTTTTTTTTTTTCACACATGGCTTTTTGGAGCACCAATCTTTCAGTCTTGAACTCTGCAAATCCCTTAAATGTGGGAGAACTTGAGGGTTTCTCCATTTGTCTTCTGTCAAAGGATTGCTTATCATCTGCTTTTCTTTTATTCCTTTGCATCACTTTTTCATAATTTAGTAACTGTAACTGCTTTAAACATGTCCTCTAGAGATGAAGTTGATGGCAGAAAGAATGGGATCTTTTCCTAGCACATTCGAAATATGAGTAGGTTTTGTGTGCTTTCCTAAAAATCTATGTATATTCTCCAGATCTCTGTGCAGTGAAACTCAAATCTCTTCTGTAAAGAAGCATCAGAAAAATTAACTGATAGCTTGATACAGAAGATAATCAGAACTTTTGATGCAACTGAGTACTCCTGTGCATGTATGTGCTCTTTCCATGTAGTTGCTCACTAAGTCATGGCTAACCACTTCTGTTGCTGTCTTGTATTTCAACAGTATTTTAATCTGTGCCATTTCTTTAGAGATGTTGGGAGCATGTATCCATGTGCACAAAGAAAAATTTTTTTTTAATTATCTGTGCACTTTTTAGCAGTCATAGTGTGAAGAAATGCCTTTTTTCTGTTTTGTTCACATCTACAGTGCTTTTTCTAAAATGTAATTTTTCTCTTACTCTTCTTAAAGATGTAACCATTTTTGTCTGATTCCTGGCCTGTTATGATGAGTAATCAGGTATTTCTTTCATCTGGTAAGATTGTTGTGTTTATGAATTGATTATCTTCAGCTGCTAAATTTCTCAGTTCTGTTTCTCAGAGTGTTCAGTGTTCTCCAAGGCAAGAAGAATTTTACCTTTTTTTTCCTCTAGTCCTCTGGCCCAATTCATGCAGGCAAACTATGGAGAGGGTTCTAGGTTTGGTTTTCTTTTTTTTTTTTTTGCCATGTGAGAATGTTTTTATCTTCCTCCACTTGTCATTTAATTAGACAAGATTAAGGAATGAAATTAAAAAAAAAGCACTTTTCCTAAGCAAACAGAGAAGACAAATTTTTTCGTAACAAGCTAACAACCATAAATAAAATGTGTGATTGTTTTAGTATCAAATATATTCTTTTTGGGATGATTTGGATGAACTGGTTAAAAGGTGTTTGTGGTAACATAATGTTTTTCTTTATTTATTGTCAGAATTGATACCCATTCCCCAATTTTCTTGTTGGTAAGTCTCCTCAAACATTTTAAAATAATGATCCTCATTTCTGGAAAGCTCATAACTGTACATTAAGAATATTTTGGCTGTGTGTGATTGTAATGATATGTCCAGATTCATGTCTTTTTATTGGTATCCTTACATTCAGAGTGTTTGATCTATATTTTTTTGGTTAAGCAGAGAAAATCTGAGAGGATGGGGCAGGAGAGAAGAATCAGCTCAACACTTAAAATGTCCCAAACCAACAAACAATCAAGCTAACAAAAAAAAAAAAAAAGAGAGAAAAGGAAAGCAAAATAAATAAAAACCTTAGCCAAAGTGTTTGAAAAGTCTGTGTTGCGTGTGAGAAACCTTTCTCAATAGCACTGCCCACGTTGCTTCCTGTAAATGTGACTCTCATAGGTTATGCCTTCATCTTAGTTGACTATACTTCTGTACTGGGATCAGATCCTTTTAATTGTATGTGTAGGACTGACCTCCTTGTGTAACTGTTGCTTGTGTTGGTCTCAATACCAGTAAAGGTGCTGTATTTCATAGAACCTTATTTTACAAGAATTCCAGAGATGGTCTCCGAGTTAAATCTCTAAGTTTCACTCCTGTTAAACACAGCCATGAAAAAAGTTATTTGATATATGTTCAAGTATGGTATGTTGAAGAAGAGCCAATACAGAGATGACCTGATCGATAAGCTATAATTAAATTGCCTGGTTTTGGCAAGGCTTTTTAACAATTGCTTTTAGAAAGATTAAATTTTGGGGAGAAAGGAGAAACAGGTTGGTTTTTTTTTTGGTGAATTTGTAACCCCATAATGGAATAGAAAACCCAAAATATATGGTTATTCTTCATAATGGAAACTGTGTAATGCAAGGTTTCATCTTATCCTGCTCAAGGGCCTGTGCTGGGTCATGTGTATTTCATCATAAGAATAAATTATCTAGAAAATAGAGTCTCTTGAGCTTTTCTGGATAGAACCTATATAGGAAATTTGAGCATTCTGTTTGTGACCAAATACTCTTGGCATAATGTTTTCCATTTTAATTTTGTGTATGTGTGTGTGTTTCTCTAATATAGATAGGGAGTGAAGGAAGTTAGAAGTGAGTACATATTGATATTTGGGAAGAGTTCTTCCTGTGGTCAGGTAATGAAAAAAAAATTCTGAATGGTATTAAAAGAACCTGTGCATGTAGCATTCCATGAAGATATGGCTGTATGATATATGTTACTCAGTACATTATGTGTAGCAATGGATCCATTTAAAACAAATCAAGGTTGTGTGCCTTTTTTTTTTTAAATACCAGCGTTGAATTTTTTATCATCTAATGCTATCTTAGACTTTCATCTACCATCATTGCTGTAAAAAACAAGGTATACTACTTGTATATTTGAAATACATATTCCATTGCATGCATGATTTTACAAAGCTTAACTTCTTGTGTATGACTGAAATGAATAAAGATTTCTAAACTCAACTTTGGATCTAAATTATTTATTTATCTCTGGAAGCAGCTGTGTAAATCACAGTGAGGTAAACACAGTGTATGGAATTTCTCTTCCATCAGTTGTTACGCAGAGAGATTTTCCTAGGGAAGTCTTATGAAATCAGTTAATAGTATGTAGACTATTTATAAGTGATGTTGTATCAAAGCAGGAAGTAGTGGTTCTTTTTATATGTCATTATGGAACCTTTTTGTAATGTTATATATTTCTTTGAAATAATGAGTAAATGTTTACAACCATAAATTATATGTCTATCACTCCATTGTTTTTCAGAAGAAAACAAAAATATTTTGTTACATGTCTGGTATTTGAAAATAAGTTTCTGAAAATTAGCTAATTTATCTAATAAACACATCTTGAACTAGTGCAGTAGTAGGATGTCATGATATTTTTATAAGTGTCTGTTTACTCTTGACTTCTTTCCCTCAATATTGCTGTCTTTAATATTGATTTGAAATGTATTTAGTAAGTAGATAGCAAAATTCATCTCGCTGCCATATTCTGGTGGCATTTTTTTTTTGTTTCATTTATTTAAGAAAGCTTACATCAGTTTTAACCTCCTGATAAAAGGAAACTGATGTCCATCACCACTCTGTGCTTTGGAAAAGTGATGTTTATATTTCAAAGTAGAATATATTGCCACCAGACCTGTAAATATTTTAAACTGCTAAAGAATTATATTAACCATAGCAAAAGACTTACCCTTCACTTGTGTTGAGCAAACACTTTGGTAGTGAGAGCAAGATAGCAATGACAGAAGTAATTAGTGGTGCTGCTCTGGGTGAAAAGGCACAGCATTCTTGTTTAACCTTGGTGTTACAGTTTATTGAAGGAATTTATCACTTTGTTTTGTGCTGAAGTTGAAAAGGAGAAATGCTATTGCAAAATTTTTGCATGACTTCTGAAAGAAATTCAACGTGAAAGTTCCTTCTTCCATATAAGCTGTTCAACTTCATGAAGGAAAAGGCTAAGATTTTACTGCAACTAAATGTAGTGGCAGCTTCTAACAGTCTTGAAGTTGTTTGTGAGGAGTTAGTCAACACCTGAAAAGGTGGCTGAACAGACCATAAAACTGTTTTTCAGAGGAACAAGTTATCATAGCATTTTCAGTCTCAGGTGTTATTATTGCTCAGCGTCTCAAAAACTGGACACCAAAGTGTTCATATTAGTATTACATTTGAAGATGGTGCCATTATGAAAAATCTGAAAACGGCAAATGTATGTGCTCCAAGATTATTTAGGTTTATATCAAATTTGAATTAACTGTGAGCAGAGGAGATGGAATTATAATTGCATCTGAGGTACTGTAATAATATTTTGATTCTTGTGTCTTTGCAAACAAGCCAATGTTTGTAATTTAGAGATTGAGAAAAAGAAGATTGTAAAATACAGATTGTATTGCATGCAGATTTTAAATCTGTAAAATACAGATTGATTTTTACAGATTTAAAATTTACAGTTGTTTACAGATTGTAAAATGCAGTCAGAATTTTGGTGGCTGTTTGATTCAGTCTCTATGCAAACATATGTATATGGGGCAGTCAAAAGCTGCTGGAGAGCTGGTATATCTGAAAAGTTCAATTGAGCATAAGGACTCTGTTCTGAAGAAAGAATTCCAGTGCTGATGGTGGTAGTGATGGATAGAGTGCAGGGGGAAAATCAGTTACCACTCTATCAGTGTTATTTGTCCAATTTTCAGTTCATGCTTCCCCATATACTACACTTCTGGGATAACTGAATAGCAAACACAAAGAATTCTTAGAACTTAAAACATATAGTGTTCCCTGAACTTTAAAAACAAGTTTTAATGTTATCTAAATGTACTTCCCCCCACCCTCTATATAATGTGGTTAGAAAATGGGCCAGGCTGAGAATGCAGTGTTGGTATTCCGTGGGCTTTTCCCCCTTCCATAAGTGTATTTAGTAAGTAGTTAATTTATGTGACATCAGTTGCAGAAATGCATGTAAATAAAAAAAAAGGAAAAAAAAGGAATACTTTTCCTCCAAACCGATGAGTGGGTATCATTCTGAAAAGATTAGAAATCATGCAGACCAGTTTTTGGAAAACGTGTGAAATCACACAGGCAGTATGGGGTTCTGTTTTGTTTCTGAGAATTCTCCTGTAATGATTGCAGCTGACACTTTGGATGTGTATGGATGCTCCTGTGAATGCTGATTGCAGAATCAGGATTTAAGTTAGGGGTGCAAAGCAGGAACAATAAGTCCTTTGAATACAGAAGGACTTAATTATACCACCAGTAGAACATGACACCCTGTGAGAACTTTTATTTATTACATTGTTCTGAAAAGTGCAGTCTGCCTGTGTTTTAAGTATTTCATATACAGATGAAATGGTGAGGTTCCTAAATTAAAACATGAACACAGTGTTCACATGCAGATTTCATTAGGATAAAAAAAAAAACACATACAATTACAAAATTTCTTTGATCTTGTTTTCCTCATAGACTGCTTTTTGGAGCCTTTAACTGTGTTTGTCCTAATAATGCTCTGTTTGTTTGGAGAAGAACATAGTCATTAATGCATTTACAAAACTTATTATTGGGATTTTTAAATCAATTTGTTATGAGGGATGTTCTGATTAGAATGAAGTTACAGACAAAATGTAATAGGTTTGTTTACTCTAAACTCCAATACTGATTGTTTTATAAACTACAGGTAAAAAGTTATGTTTCATGTCTTAGTTTACCATCCAAGCATTTTTCATTTTCTTCTGTAGAAATGCTTATGTTATCTCATCTTTCTCTGTTTTCACATAATTGGTCACACATTGTGACTTCTTCATTTCTATGGTTTACTGCTGTTTTTCATAAAAAAAAGAGTGTGAGAGAAAGTGGTCTTAAAAGTGAAATTTATTTTCTCTATTATATACTTAATCTGTATTAACATTGAATTGGTAAGGCTTAGTTTTGAAAAGGTTTTCCCTAAATACTCCAGCAGAATGGGTTTGTTGTGTAGCTGCAGAATTCAGCTCTTGCTGCCTACTTCCAAATGCATACACATGCACTATACCATTCCAGCTAATTCCCAAATAGTTGCTTTTGAAATTCTTGCAGTAAAAAAAAAAAAAATCTCCCTAACTCTAGTGCTTCAGAAGTTCAAATTTATTGTATTAATATCATGAAAACTCTTAAGAACAGCATCAAAGCTCTATCAGAATGGTCTGAATTCTGTGGCACTGTTTACTATATTTTGTTGCAATTTTCTTCACTTTTTTCCTTCACTTACTGAACAGATTTTCAGCAGTGACCATGCCTAAATGAGATCCAGTCAGAAAAAGTCAGTTTTAAAATTAATGTAATCTGAACTTTTGTCTGAAAAGGCTCCCTGTCCTACTCAAATGTCAGTAGCAGTTATCTGTAGAAGTGGAAGCAAGCAGCCATGACACTTCTAGATTACTTTCTGAGCTTTCAGGACTTGGGTTGTTCTAAGACAGATTCAGTATAGTATCCATGGATGGATTTTTGTAGAAAGAATATCTAAGTCTGCTTTCTTTAACATATCAAATTCTTTAAAGTCAAACATTTTAATTACAGTGAATTTCACAATCTAGTAGTGCCTTCTGAGAATCCTAATATTCTATATCAACCAGGTCTCCCTGATTCCATGCTAATTTAGTTTGTAAAACTTGGTCACCTTCTGAGGCATGACATCCCTCACAAAAAAAAAGTTTTCTTTATTTCCCAGTATCTAGTGTTAATTGATGGGCCTTTTGTTTCTGATGAGTATTGTAGTTTCCTAGCTGCAAGAATTCCTCTGTCATCTTTGTGAATAAAGATTTCAATGTAGGCATCAATTTAAGTTCCTTCTAGTAACTGCTAATGCATTATTTAATTTAATTTTTCTGCTGTGGTCTTGTACTTAATGAACTGTAATAATCAGTTCAAACATCATTTGCACTTACGATATCTATGTCAAGTCTCAGTTCCATTGTGCTTCAAAAACATTTAATATAGCTTTTATGCGTGTAAGAATTGGCTTCTCAAAACTTCTGTCAATTTAGTACCTTCCAATTAAGCTTCATCAACCATCTCTCTGTTTGGTTTATGTGTGTCATAGGGAGCAAAATCTTGGTCACTGATATTTTATAAAGCAGCTTAAAAATTGTATTCCAAAGACTTCTTTGCTGCTGATTCTGGTGATGTTACTGGAAGCGATTGTGGACTCGAAGTCAACAGCTCTTTCCCAGCATTTTCTAAAAGATCATCTAGTTTTCTTATAAAATTCTGTCTTTATACTCAACAGTCATTCCACCACAGAGCATTCACTAGCATCAAACAACTTACTTTCTTGAACAGGTCATATTTCATACCTTGCTGTATAACCTGCCTTCTATCCTTTAGAATCCCTGTTAGTCTCTGCATAAGAAGGATGTAAGTATCATCTACATTTGGGACCATTTCTTTTTTCAAAATTGTCTTGAGGCTCCCTTAACTTGGGAGCCCAGAGTGCTGAAAGTATTAAGAAATGTGTTTGGTGTACTTCTGTGTAGATGTGGCACTTTGGGACATGGTTTGGTGGTGGACTAGGCAATGCTGGGTTAATGGTTGGACTGCATAATCTTAGAGATCTTTTCCAACCTAAAAACTTTTATGATTGTATGAGTCTACTTGACTGTCTAGAATATTTTAATTTTGGCAAAACCAACTTCAAAAACCAGTGTTTCACTTCTTCAGTTCCTCACTTACCTACCTCAATGCAGTGTGTAATCATGTGTGTAGTGCAGCATGATGGGGTAGCCCCTGCCCTCTGATCTTCTGCTGCCAATTGTTATAATCATCATTTGCAATTTTCAAGTTGGGTAGCAGACTTAATTTTCTTGTTTCATTGTTACTTTTTGATTTTGTGAATAATTAAGGGCTGGAGATGTAGATCCTTTATGCCCCCCTTCCTTGTGAAACTGAGCTCTGAATGCCATCCAAACTCTCCTTTAAATTACTAGGAGATTCTGTCCTGAGACTCAATTTGCTAAAGCAGGGTTGCTTGCTTTAAAAAGAATAAAAAGATTTATAAACCAAAAACCTAGTGTCTGTGTTTGGACCTTAGCCAGACTCCTGAGTAAAAAACGAATTTGTGGAGTGTGTGTGACTCTGACAGGAGGTAGCTCAGAACCATGGAGAGCTCTTTTAAATTCCAGTATGGGGAATAATGGGCATACTTGATTTTTTGTTATTGTTGCTAAAATTAACCTGAGCTATTCAAAAGTGAAGGAAGCAGAAGGGCTAGAGAAAGCCTACACTGAAAGTAGGAACAAGAACATAATACCTGTTATAAAAGAGTAGGTGGGAAAAGCCTAACTTGCAAGATAAGGATTTGTGAGATACTACTGGAAAACAGCTAAACATAGGAGCCACTGGCTACAATAGTCACATCCTTATTATAATGTGTTCACCACAAAGGAAAATACTTCTTTGCTCACAAATAATGAGTTTATACACAATTATTCTATGAAGTAAATGGCTATGTGGCTATATAGGTTTGCTTAGGAAACAGCAAGAATAACATTATTTTAGGTTTTACCTACAAGTGCTTGACTTCCAAATTGATTCAAATGGTGATTTAAAATGCTGCATTTTGTTACTTATTATCAGTCTGAAATACTTGAATGGGATTTCACTAGAATTACCTTTGAGAACATACACAAATTTAGCATTTAAGTCTTTTGTTACTGTGAAGTATTAATATTGCTTTAATAATTACAGAAATTTTATAAGGAAAATGAATTTAAAATCTTATTTTTAGAATGATTAGCTTATAAAAATAAAGTATTCCTTGGTAAATAGCATCAAGCTTCCTTTAATTTCTGTAGAAGAAGTTATGTATATCTGGCCCCACAGATGTACAAAAATGTAAAAGAAAATAGCTCACTCATTAAAGCTGATAGTTGCTAACACTCACCATGGTTTGACAGCAAAAGTATGTATTAGTGATAGTTGTTATAAATATAAATGGGAATTCTGATTAACAGTGTAAACTTAAAGTGTTAAGTTTAAAAGGACATAAAAGGAGCTAAGCAAGAAGTTAATACTTTCAAAGGTGTTTTAAAGTCAGTAAGTTTTAAACTCAGCTGTCATTTTTCCTCAATAATGTGTCACACCAATTTTGAGAGGAAAAGGCATTGGCAGCATTATGTGAGGTTTTGACTTGCAGCTTCACAGCTCTGTTTTATTCATAGCCTTACTATTGTAAAAAGTGCATTGAGTTTTTAATTTCCTTCACTTTTAAATAAATGAAGAAATCTTAGATCATTGGTACACGTGAGCCATGGTGAGGATCACATGCAGAAAGCAATCAGCTTTTGGTGGCATGGAGCTCTACAAAAGCTGTAAACCAGTGTAAATTAGACAGCATGAACCTATATCCTAATGCAAGTAAATTGCTTCCCATACTTGAGTTAGCTCATTAGGTGCCTTTTTTGGTGCTTTTAAGTATGTAAAGTTCTGTATCCCAAGTAAAACAAAACTGGAGTGCTGAGGGAAATTTTTACAGGCTAGGATTCACACATTTTGGCACAGTGGAAGTAAAATTAAGGCAGATATTTCTTTATCGTATGGCGGCATTACTATCTGCAATCCCCAGTAAAAGTTGTGTGATAAAAGTACTGCATAAAACATGGTTCAATTTGAACTAGAAAATGGTGATACAGAGTAAGTCTGATTCTTTATTTTAATGATGCCATTTGACATTCTTTCCCTTATGTGGCCCACTCAAAATTGTATTCTGGCATTTCTGTCAAATCACCCAGTCTCCAAGTCTGCCATATATAAGAAGAAAGTCTCTTAGCTCTGTGACTCCTTCCCCCCCCATCTGAATACCATATAGCCTTCACTGTGCTTTGATTTTGCAAAACCTCCTGGTTGCAAATATCACTTCAGTTTTCTTATGGCTGCCAAGTGTCATGCATTTTTGCATAACTATTACAAACTCAGCAGCTCTCTCATCTGCCTGTTTTTCATCTTGATTTATAAACATCCAGCTGAGTTGTGAACAGAATGATGTTAAGTTTCCTGGTTATTAGATTTTTGCATGTTGCTTTGATGCCAGCCAAAAGAGAAAAGATCTTACCTCTGATCTTGCTTCTGATATTTGCAGCCATTAAGGAATGACACGGGGAAGCAAGTGGAAAAGAAAATAAGGTTTAGTGGAGTGCTTCAGCAGAAAGAAGAATGGAAAAGTCATATATTACCTTAAGGTTGTCCATTGTTTTTTCCCCTCATTCTCTGTTCCTTTCCCAAGGTATCCAGATTATTCTACTGATAGGGAGCTGCATTTTCCCCAGGAGCAGGCAGCTGTAGTTTGGTTCCACATGAAACAGGATGCAAGTGTTCTGTGAAGTTCTGTTAAGAAAGAGATGCAACATTTCTGTTTGTTAACTCTCAAATGACTAATAGGGCAGAAAGCCCTATTCTGTTCAGCTTCTTGATTCAATTACTATATATTTTTTAGGGCATTTTTGGTGCTTCAATTAAAGGGGAATGAGCGATTGGGAATCTGTTACTTAATGGATCATCTGTTTCAGTGGCTGTTTCCTTTATCTGTTTTGCACTTAAATGTTTAGGAACTACTTTCTCCTCTCTACCTCAGAGCCAAATATATCCAGGTGGAACTCCTAATCCCCAGATTTTATTATGTATTTATTTGTGAGTATAAGAAACATTTCAGTGTCAGAAATTCTCTCTTTTTGTAACATGTAAGTTATGTCCTTTTAACTTCCATAGTCTGTTCTTGTATTTCATTCCTTCCAAAGATTCTCTTCTTTTTTTTTTTTAATTTTTTTTTTAATGAGGCTTCTGTAAGAATTGTCAATAGATTATTAATTTACCATTATGGAGGAAGATCATGCTTGATGTTAGAGTTAGAGATTTGAATTTTTATTATTCATCAGCTGTGGTTATATTAGAATAGGATTGTATGGAGTCAATACAGTAAGTAAACAAGAAAAAATAAACCTTTACTATCATGTGATTGTCCTGCTCATTTTCTGAGGTAATTTTTTTTTTTTGTCTTGCAAAGACATTTCATTAGTTCAGATTAAACGAAGGTAGCTTCTCACTTCACTATGTTTCTGGTCGATGTATTAACTTAGTAGTTAAAAAGGACTGTAAAAATGAAGACTGCTTTATCCATTGCTTATTAAAATGAGTCCATATATATAATTTCCTTGGAGGAGTGCATTGTTTCTGCAATTGACTCTTTTATCTTTCTAAAAGAAGTATCACAAATAAGTTTTTGTCTGTTTGACAGAAAATCTTGTATATATTTGACAAGTATGCTGCTCTTTCAAGGTACAATTCCCTCTTTTGTTCAAAATAACACAAATTAAAAAAAAAGAGAATGTATCTTTTTTAAAGCTTTCAAATGCAGTATGTTACAAGAAATATGAGCACTTAGTTGTTACTGTATCTAATATGAAGGAGTTTTTCCTTCCTTTTCCTCCTTTTCCTGTTTTCAAACTTTGCTACTGTTAATGTACTGGTGATTCTCTTGCCTAGTTTAGAAAAGTAATTACATCTGATTAGATTTTTAACTCCTGATGAACACCTTCAAGGTCAATGTTCTATGTATAGATTTTGCCAAAAAAAGCCCCCAAGTGCTGTGGATATGGACTTCTCTGAGCCACTGCTGTTGTGATAACTGAAGCTTTAGATGTTCATATAGCATAGTTTTGAGGAATATTTTGTCTCTGATACTAAAAGTACCTAAATTGGTGTTTTGTTTGTTTTTTATCTCTGACCAGAAGCTATGTAGTTGAGGTAGGACTAGTACTTAACTCCATTATGTTTTTTGTTATTGTGTGTGTGTGCTTTGGGGTTTTTTTCTTCCATGAGAAATTTAGTAACTACAGGGCATAGGACTCTGAGCTGGCCATAATTTTTATGTGGCTCACCTTAGGCATTCTCTGTGTAATTAGCTCCTCAAAGGAAACCAAATGTTTTTTTTAATTGAAAAAGCGCCAAGTTTTATTAGAATAACAGGATAATTAACACTTTCAGTATTGCAAACTCAGTGAATAGGGAAGAAAGAAGTAAAGGGAAAACATTTTTACAGGGTTTTCTCTGCCCACATCATCATTGTGAGTGCACTGTTGTTTCTACTGCTCACAGTGAATTCAGTGCCTTTAAGCCTTGAACTGCATGAGGAAACCTTATGTTTCTTGTGAAGATAGAAGGAATTTCCTCGAGATTTTGGAAGTTGTATTCTTTTGCTATGGAACACTTTTGAAGAGCTGTTCAACTTATTTGTATTTTGTTTTCTCCAAATCTCCATATCTGTGATTTCTCCGGTGATTATTCTAGTGACTTTTACTGTTTTGATTGAAAGAAAATTCTTTCCAAGGTTTCCTTAACATATTTATTTTTTTTATAAATGATAAAAATACATACATGATAAAAGATGTAAAAGAATATATGAATGCTCTTCTATTAAATCTATTAAATTTAAGATTAAATATTCTATCTTGGATTTTCAAAGTTTTGCCTGGTATTTTGAACAGGGAGTAATGCTTAGAGATGGAGAAACAATTATTTGACAAAACTGCTAAATGGCTGAACTGCTTTAATTGATTATGTAGATTTATATCTTTCATTCAACATGTATAACATCTTTCAGCTGCAAATTTGATGGTATCTGTAAATATTAATGAATCAACTTCAAACATAATTTTGAAGTTGGCAAATATTAACAAGGGAAGTTGGGGCCTGGTGAGACTGACTTGTAAAATTTACTCACTAAATCAATACAGACCCTAAAATATTCTTTGATTTAATGCTTTGGTTGCTAGATCACATTGTATCTCATCTAGATATAATGAAAGATGATGGTTAAAAATATTCTGATTGAGTGATTGATCTTAATGGATAATCCATGATTAGCTAAATAACGAGTAGAAAATGTGGTATTTTAAAAGAAACCGTTAGATTCTTTCTCACTGTTATGATAAGGAGTAAATCAAAAGGAATTTGTTCTTACAGAATGCGAAATTAAAGGGACTTTTTTTTTTTTTCAAACAGTTAATAATTTCACTGATTGCTGGAATAGTGGGATTACATGTTAACCTCCAACCTCCATGATGCAGTTTTGTTTCCTTCTTGCTGTCACAGAGAGGGTAAGGTGTTCTTGATATGTGTTACAAAGTTAGGATTTTTTTAAATATACTGCTGTTTATGTGACCAATAAAATACATTGTACATTTATTTGCATGTTATGCCTTTTAGAATAACACATTTTACACACCAAAAGCTGTAAAAGTTCTTTTATTTCGTGGAATGACATCATAGCTGGCTTTGGAAAGTTTCTTTGGGGATCTTCTAGTCCAGCACTAGTGATCAAAGTAGGGTTGATTGCAGTGCATTGCTTGGGTCTTTGCCCAGCCTCCATGGATGGAGATCCACTGACACTTTTTGCTGCATTTTCACCAGTGTGACTATGTGATTTACTAAATGCAAGGAATTTAATCCAGTGTAACATGTTGCATAAAATAAGCTATCATGAGGACTTTTAATAATGAACTGGATTTTTGATCATGAAAAATAACTAGCAATTGTCCTGCAGTTTAATTTTTCTAGATATTTTGAATCCATGTTTTCTACTTTCTACTTTTTCAAAAATTTTGCATTTTTTGCATCAAGCATTTGCACTGATTATAACCACTCGTTTTTTCTGTTTTTTTGAGGAATCATTTTTGTTAACATCTGATTGATTGATTGATATTGAAACTTCCTAAGCATGTGGTTTTTTGTGGCTTTTTTTTTTTTGGCTTAATTTTTGTTTTGTTTTTGCTTTTTTTCTTAATGGTGGGTGTTTAGACTTACAGAGGATAAAACTCCAGAAATTTCCTGGGTAATTTGTACCATTTTGAACAGCAACGAGATAATGTAAAGGAATATAATAAAATAGAAAGTAATATTAGAAATTATTTTGGATTGAAAGAACTAAGACATTGTTCAGTGCTTCAAAGATTATTATTCTTGATAACAGCTCAGATATTTGTGGTAGTTAGGGATTGCTGATGGCAGAGGAGGAGGCTTATAGGAAATAATTGCATACATTCCTTAAGTACTCTCCTACATGGTTAAACTTAGACTTGTTAGGGAAATTGCACTTATTATTCTCTCAGCTTCAGTTTTTCTGCTACACACCACCTTAAGGACTTGAAAAAAGTAGTAGCCACCTTAGTTTGGTGATTTCTGTCATGTTTTCACTGTCAGTCGTTTTGGGGAATTTATTGATGCTACTTTGTTTGCAAATGCAGCAACTCGAGCTGTTGATCATCTCTCCATTTGTATTCTACCTGTGCTCATCCTGTTGATTTATTTTGGTTGCATCAGTAAATATTGACTTCCTAAAACAAAAATAAATTTGGCCTAAGATTACTAATTAGTCGTTTTGAATATTTGTCTGTTTATTCCTCTGCCTTCCATTCTGGAGGCCTTTTAATTTCATATTTTTGCAAAGTTGTTTTCAGGTATAAAATGCGATGCAGTTAAATTGAAAATAGTTTCTGTGCCACTCAGTTGAGCATTTTACATCAAAAACACACTGTAAGCTCCAAAATAATACCAGAATCTTCCCCTACATTCCTCTCCTTTGAATGTTTTGTTTGTATTACAATATGTATTCTGCTAAGCATCCAAATGAATCTTCAGATGAGTCTTCTCAAGCCGATCTTGCTTTTGGACTCGAGGTTTTAATTACTCAAGTCCTAGCAACTTAATTTCTTCATAATCTCTGTAAGTCTGAAAAATCATCAAGCTTCTGCACTCAGTGCCAAAACCTCTTCAGCGAAATTTCAGGAAGGATAAATCACATAGTGTCATTCTCCAAAGCTTGTTCTGGTTGGTTAAGATTTTGTTTTCTAACCAAATGTGTGGGCCTGTAGCTTTCACACAGTTAAGTCCCTCAGTACTATCTCTTCCTTCTCAAATGTTTAATTTGGGAATAATCTGCAGATTGTATCAGATGTGTAGACTGTATTTACTCATGTACAATTATAAGGGACTGTATGAAGAGGTTATCACCCAAATTGCTCAGAGCAATCAGTACAGTTATAAAATTAGACTTTTACAGAAAGAAACAGCAGTAGAGAGATGTGGATGTACGAGTAAATAGTGAGCAAGTCTAATGATTATGTCTACTTATGGCCTCTGATACATGTGAATAGAAATTAAGAAAAATGAAGTAGATTTCTACAATAATTATGTATATATATGGAATACTATGAATTTTGTGCCCTTGTTCTAGAAAAAAGAGGAAGTGGATAGTTTATATGGGGAGAAAAAATATAACTAAAACAGTGAGCTTGACTGGGAAACTAAATAAACTTCATTTTGGATACTTTTAGAACACAAACATTAATACATGGTCTGTGAATGGGTTTCTTTCTCTGGTTGAAGAAAACAATAGATATAATTTGTATGTTAATAAAGGTAATTAAAAAGTTATAGATGAATGAAATGCTTTCCAAATTGTTTCCACTCACGATTCTAAAAATGTTTGCAACTAAATGGGAACAGGTCTCTTGGGATTGATATATGTGAATGCTAGAATTAGAAATAATTACCAGTCCTGGCTTGATCAGAGTAGTATGCAAAGCATGGGAACACATTTCAGAGAAATGACGGTTAACAAAGTAGAGGTAGATAAAAATGGGAAATTAGATAAATACAACATAGATTTGTTATCAAAGATTTTTTGATCTGTATCATTCTGGCTTTACATATTAACTGTTTCAGTGAGGTCAATTTCCCATTGAAACACAGTTGGGGAGATAGTGTGTATTTATCCCCTTCAGCATTTCTTCACACATAGAAACTTCTATATTAAGTGAGAGAAACTGTGGATGAAAAATAGAATCATTTGTTGGAAAAGGAAGTAGCTGTGGGGATGAAGTGACAGGAACTTGTGCTGCAAGGAAAAGTATCAGCCTGGAGGACAGACCCCTATTAGTGCAGTGGCTTACATGTGCTATCCATCTTGGTGGTTTTCAGTAGTGACAATGTCACAAAAATGTAGTTGTTTATAATGAAATATAGGTCACAAAATAGAGGAGGGTTCTTATGGAGTCAGAAAAATATACAAGCTTTTTTTACGTGGGATACTGGAGTGGTAGAACGGAATAAAGTGTAATAATATGAAGCTAAAAGGATGAAAAATAAGGATTTCTGTATATAAGATAGGAGCTTATAAATTTGAAGAGAGAGACATACAAAAAGTTTGGAATGTATTATGTCCTTGTAAAATGGTTGCTGACTGCCAGAGCAATGCAGCCATGAACAGAGAAATCCTGTTTTGGGATACATCACTGTAGGCAGGTCCAAGACAGAAAAGCAAATATTTGGTTCCTATGAGAAACCAGCAATGCCTTGTGTTACATGCAGAATTCTGATTCAATTACTGTGTAAATCTTCATAAAGAATGCATTGCATACACCACGAATAATATTTGTAAGGTTTGCTTATTTTTATCAAACACTACAGAAGGATTTACTTGTTACTTTTGTCCTTTGATCCTTAGTTTTATTTTAATATCCTAAAAGGATTATTTCTTTGGGTTCTAATCCTTTGTCAGAGGCTGTGCCATCACATTATTCTCAAATAGGAACTGGAATCAGAAAGTTGGTTTTAATTTTCATTTTTATGAGCACACAACAGGCTAACATTACTTAGAGTAGAATGCTTCCCTAAGAGGGTAATTTTTGTTAGTGAAATCTTAAAAATACTAATTTAAGTTTACTTTTAAGGGAAACTAACTGTGTTGTGAGAATTCAGTCTAAGTTGTATGTCTGTGTAACATGCTTTTTGAGTGTTTCACATATAGTGGTAAGTCATTGTGATAGCTCTTAGAGTGGACTGAATTTCATGTTTTGTACATTGCACGATTTTAGGTGATGTATATGCCTTAAATGTAGTGCTGTGTATGTTATCTATAGTGATGTATGTGCTTTACTTCATGAGTAATTTTTTCCTTTTCAGCTTACATAAGGTACACTTTTTTGGCTGAATCTAGGCCAGTAGGTGGTTGAGCCAAAAGTAGACTTGCTTAGTTTGCTTTAATTTTAATCTAAAATAACTTGAAACTGTACATTGCCAAGAAAAATCATAATGCTATTCTGGGGCTGTAGTTCTGTAGGAAGCAAAAATACACAAGGAGAAAATACTCACTGTGTCACTGAATTTACTGTTGAAAGCATGTTTGAAATAGTACATGAAAAAGAGCCTTATTTAAGTCATAGAAGATGTCCTTCCTTTTGAAATTATGTAGTATTGGGCTATGCCATTTTCTAATTCTTAAGTACCTTTTAAAGCTTTAAAATAACTTGAAGGCTTTATGGGAGCAAGATGAAAGGTAGAACTTTGTTTTTGACTAATAATTTTTGCTGTAGCAAAATAACTTCAACCTGGATGCACATTATTTCTCATTAAGATATTGGTGCTGTGCATCAGTCTCTTTTTTTATTTATCATCCTAATCAAGTCTCTTTAATGTTTCATTTAGTCATCCTCACTTAATCATTTGGTGCATTCCATTGCATTGGAGCAGTGTTATTTTTTAACCAAATTTTTCCTATTAATTCGGCAACCAAACATTTTCACATTCTTACAATCAACTGTGGCTTACATGTGTAGTATGCACAATTTGATTATCCAATTAAGACTTGAAGCAGACCCTTATTTTTACGTAAATATTCTGTCTCCACTTCATAGACTCTAGGTAAGTTTGTGACACTAACCACATTTTCCGTGCTATGCACTTACAATAAATAAATTTTAACTTGAGTTCCTTTCTCACAGTGTTATTTTTCATTCAACTGATGTGTTGAACATTATGTATTCTAAATGATTTATGGTAGCCACTACTTACCAGACCTATTTTATTTCATTAGATAATGCTACACATTTTGTAGTGATTTTTTATAATAGACCTACAAGATTAAATTAAGCCTGAGGAATAGCTTACTGTACGTGATACTTTCAACTTAGCATTTGCTTTTAATGTTACTTCATTCTTATTCTACAAAACTTTTTCCTGATATTGGTTTGATGTCTTTAGTAGCCGAAGTAACAAATCAATTTGTAAGGAATAGTGGTGAACTTCTACATTTAAAAACAAAAAGCATTCATTTTAATCAATATCAATGTGCTGTTTGTTTCTCATTATGTTGAGAAAATTTTATAGATATCTGTAGTCTCTTCATCTTCTCTCTTAGGGAGCCAGGAGACCTTTTAAATTTGTGTATGGAAGGTTTTGCACTGTTAATGTCATACCAAATTGCTTTATTTCATGGCAGCTGAAAGTTGTGTCTTTACAAGCATACATTCAGGAATGACTGAAGGTTACCAATTTCACTGTGGCATCTGCAGCCCCACACTGACACTGGAATTAAAGCTAGCTTTGGTTTGCTATACTGGTGTAAGCTGCTTCTTATACTGAGCTTTGCCTTTCCATCCGTGCCTTGCAGCTGTGACTGGGATTTCTGTGGTTGGTAGCTGGGCTCTTATAAATGGGAGATGATTTACCTGAGGTATCAGGTTGAAAAGCCCTCTTAGCTGTGTGTAGTGATGAAATTTGTTAAGAAAATTAGCTTGAAAAATTGCTCTAGATCTGCTGGGGAGAATAAAGGGAATACATTCTTTTTCATTCCGTTTAGCCAGGGTAAGCTTTTTGAAAGACATAAGAGTTTTTTTAACATTATTTTAGAGAGTAGCATTGTAAAAATGTAGTCAACTGTTCTCAGGATCCCCGAGAAAGGAAACAAGAACTGATCTAAAATTGAAGGAAAAAAACCTAGCTAATTGCCAATATACTATGTTTTGATGTGCTTATGCCCTGGAAAATGCAAGGGTATGGGTAAATCTAATCAAATGTAAGATAAGCAATCATGGGAAATCTCAGGGGATAACTAACTACTAAATTAAAATTCATGGCTTTCTCTGGTAAAATGGAAGTAACATAATATTCTTAGATAAAGGACCTTCACTATATAATTATAACATAAAATTATAATAACACTAACGACTGCTATTTAGCTATTTTTCTGTCTCCTGCTTAATAAAATATATTTATTGGTACTGCTCTGCCCCACCTTTTAGATTTGGTGGGCTCTTATTTGGACATTCAGTGTCAGATGGTGTTAATAACCATGGTATGGTCCATGACAGGTTTGAATTGCTGCATTTCAGGGCTGCTGCTGTGGGTTGTTTTTTTTTTTTTTCCTAACTCAAGGCTCATATTTTCATACTTAACTTTACAGTATGAAACTTCATAAACACCTGTAGAAAATTAAAAAAGTATAAATATTGCCATTACATCTTGACTTTCGGTCAGGCAGATAGCTGTGGCATTTGTCTGCATGTGTAGATCTTTCAGAAACCTGAGAGAAGCTATAAAAATTGAACAGTTTTTAAAACGTGATGATTTTTACTTTAATTTGATTTATCTAAAGATCTTGTGTGAACTTTGAAATAATAAATCACAGAATGACAGAATGGTTTGGTTGGAAGGAACCTTGAAGATCATCTAGTTCCAACTCCCCTGCCATTAGCAGGGATGCCACTCACTAGATCAGGCTGCTCAAAGTCCCATCCAGCCTGGCTTTGAATTCTTCCAAGCACGAGGCATCCAGGGATACTAGATGTCTCATCCCTGGAATGTCAAATACTGTGGCATAATGTCAAATACATTGACATTTTGCACTCCCAGAACAGTATAAAATGAAAGAATTAATGTGAAAGCCACATTACAGTACAAAGTTGATAGTTAAGTGTTGTTGGAACTCCTGTGTAATTAGATACACCACATTTGAGATGCAGGCTTTTTAATGTTCTTCTTATTCATTCAGCTAGTTTGGCATCTGTATTTTATATTTAAATCTACTGTGACCTAACTTATGAAAAGAACAATGACATCTCCAGAGATTTATCAGTGATAAAACCTGTGAGGACTTTGTTGCATTTAGCCCAATGCTGAGCTGATATTTCATAGAATTACCAATCACAGCTAAAGTCCATTCCTAATGGGCCTCAAAGGTCTTCTCTACACTAATGAACTGATTTTTTCCCCGTTTTTTATTTTTTTCTTATTAAACATCTTTATGACCTCCTGTTCATTGCTATCAGAATGTTTAATCTTGTTTTCCAAACACTTATGAATATGTCAAGCTGTATGAAGTCTGCCATGGGTGCAGAAAGGTCCCTGCTCACTCTTTCCACTTAAACCATTTGTCTGTTCTTACGGTACATTTCTTCTCTTTCAGTGGGGACTCATGATGATCTTTCTTCTTCCATTCAGCTTAGGTTTTTTGGAACATTTTGGGGACCTTGTGGAACGCCATTTGAAAGTCCACATTGACTAAATGAGTTATGTAACAATTAGAACTGGTTCTGTCTTGCCTGTATGTTTGTTTGTATCTTCAAAAGAACTTCAAGAAATTTATGGGGCACAATTTGTCTTTCTAAAAGTAGTGTTAGTACTTTTTTCCTTCGTTTGCTTTCATCCTTTTGTCGGCAGATTTATTTAATCTTATTATTTCTGCCAGTTTGGCTGACACAAATATTTTTTTTTTCCTGGCCTGTAATTGCAGAGTTCCCTGCTGTAGCCCTTAGAAATAATTCTGTTTACTTTTTAAATTTTGCATTCCTGTGCTACAAAGTCGTAATAAGTAAGAGGTTGCACAACTCTGTTAATAATTTAACTATTGCATTCTTATTACATTCAGAACTGTTGGAAGAATACCCTCCGTTCCCGATGACTTGTTATATTGATTTTGTGGATTTTGGTTGTCTGATCTACTAACACTGTTGTTTGAGACAGACCAACGCTGCCCCTGATAAAGAAGATACCTGATCTGTAAATCTGCTTAAGCTCATGCTTTATGAAAAACAGACTGAAGAAAAAAAAAAAAGGTCAATATTTTGCTTGCTAATTATTCTGTAAACAATTGTGTCCCATCTTAACAGTCATAAGTGGGTTTCTTTTTTTGCCTCTTTTAACCATATACAAACTACCCTTCTTCTCAAAATAACAAGAGAAAAATTTTCAGCATTTTCAGTGCTGTTGAAAACGCTAAGCGTTTTCAAGGTTAGAGTTGCTGTATCTGGAAGTGTGTGCTCCAGGCATATTTCCATAATTGGGAGAGTTTGGAAGTTATTGCAATTTGGGAAGATTTTTTTGCTCTAGGCTTTAAATGAGTTGTAACAGAATAAAATAACTAAATGAAATTAAAAAGAAGTTAAGGTGAAAGAAGGGTGAAACAGAAAGGAATAATTTGGGAGAAGGTAGATGTGGATGGTATCTCAGAGGAAATACAGTGGATTTAGAGATTTGAGAATTCAAAAAATGGGTTGCTTTGAAAATTGAATCAGATTGACATATATATGCCCTTTAAAAGGTGGAAATGTTGCCTTGCTGAGAAAGAGGAAGAGAGGGGAGAAGTACTTAAAGAAGGCTCTGGACATGCTGTCAGTTAAAATGTGATCTAGATAGATGAGGAAATTTTTCTCTAATCAAATAATATTTTGCCAAGTAGAAAAGGAGTTGAGGTGATTTTGCACTTTTTTAAAATGGCATGGTACTTTTTTGTGAGAGAATGTATTACCTTTGGAGCATTTTTGGGGTTTTTTAAAATAGTTTTAATACTAACTTGTCAAAATGGGTTTGATAGGTTTTAAACAGCGGAGAAGTGTTTCTGAAGTCATGCCTGATTTTTAAATACTTGCAAATAGCAGAATATAGTGTTAAAATGGCTATAACTCTTTTTTTAGAATGGCAGTCATGATAAAAAATTGGACAAGAAAGTTAATAAAAGTGAAAAAAATGAAAATGTATTTGTAATTAAATAAGAGCTTATTTGTTGATAGTAAAGGGAAATGTTAAGCTTATCACAGAGTGACTTTTAAACTATTTTCATGTCTGAAATGACACATGAAATGGTAAATATTTCTCTTACAAAAAGCAGCATTTCTTCTGGCCATTTCAAAGCCAGGATTAATTGCAATTCTTTGTCATTCATTTGTGAATTCAGCATAATGTTCTGTGGAAAGTTAAAACCTTTTTTCTTTGTCTCTGTGACAGAAAGTAATAACACTGTCTGTTGTCGTTCTTGGATGTTGATGACAATACATTTAGCTCAGTTGTATTTTTACATATCAGAATTATAATTTCAGATTTATTTTTATTTCTTTCCACAGAGTATAAATGAAGAATGACGCAATATTAATGTTTTCTATGTACAGCCTTACAAGAATCTTCTTCAAGGAGTTGCAGTAAGACAAATACTGAAAAGAATTTTTCTCCGGTACAATGTGTTGAAGCAGAGGAACTGGAATTGTGCATCTTTGTATAAGCTAAGAAAATGTTTGCTATTTTGTGAGTGGAGGCAGCTCTGGAGTGAATTGAACTTCTGAAAATGCGGCCATGGACTGGTTCCTGGCGTTGGATTATGCTCATCCTCTTTGCTTGGGGAACTTTACTCTTTTATATTGGTGGGCACCTGGTACGAGACAGCGAGCACCCAGATCACTCCAGTCGGGAATTATCCAAGATCCTTGCTAAACTTGAACGGTTAAAGCAGCAAAATGAAGACTTAAGGCGCATGGCAGAATCTCTCAGGTAGGATCTCAAAGTAATTAAAACTGTTCAGAAAACGTTGGAAGTATGAAATACCAGAATTTAAATTGTAAGGGTTGTTTGTGGGAGTTTTTGCAAAATTATATTTCACATTTAGAAGTATATACAAGTGTTTTAATCTATGCTATAAGTAGCTGAAAACACATTGCAAAACCTTTTAATAAATAATGTGCATTTAGTTATGGTCTAATGTAATCATTACTTAAGAGTCGTCTAATGGTGTGGCCGTGTTACTGTCACACGGAGTTCTGTAGGTGATTCACCCCTCAATGCCAACTTCAAACAAGTGCAATTATTATGACATTCATACAAATTAGAACATCTAGCTCTTTATACTTCTGCATGCAGTAATTGGAAGAGCTCATTTTAAAATTGCTGAAAACATGTGTACAGCTTGTTGGAGATAAATGCTGACTTGCTGAAGATGATCTGCAATAGATTGCTGCATTATACAAATTCTTTTATCTAAGTTTTCTTCCTTGCCTTGCTGCTAAACTTGTAGAAATACTTGTGAAACAGTAGGATCATTTATTTTTTTAAAATTACATGGTCATTGAAATATAACCCATTCAAATTACACAGTGACTAGAAGAGAGTAAATGATTTTACTTGTGGCAGGGTACTGTTTGCCTCTCAAGACGGAGGCAGTAGAGACACAAGATGCTAAGTAGAGACTAAACTTTATTTTAGGCAGTGATGATTTTTCTAATGATGACCTTTCTATATTTCACTAACCTTATCTCTGTTCAGATAAATAATGCATTTTTGGTGGGCAAGTTTTAAATAATAGCTTATACTGTTGTTAATTTCCCATGATTTATAAAACTAAAAACATCAGTTTATATCTACTCTAAAGATGCTACAGTATTTCAACATTCCTTCTCTAAGATTCCATTAATGATGTCAGGATGCTGGAATTAGATGCAAAACTGTGTTGACTGGACTCTCTTCAGCTTTTTTGTGAATATGTTGTTTAATAATACTTCTGAGACCTTTCCTCAGAGTGTTTTTATATCATAACCACAGGAGAATCTGAAATTCTAGCATAAGAAAGCCTAAATGGCTTTAAATACCAGTTGAAAAGCCATACATGTCCAGGTTCAGTAGTCAGTGCTCTCCAGGAGTGAGCCAGCTTGAGACTGGAAGATCATTAGGTATAGTTTTTTGCTGGAAATAATTTGAGACTGGTGAAATACTGGACTTTGAGGGACATGATGCATGACATGACAATATAGGGCCTTCTCATTATTTTTACTGTGCAAAATTCATGGTACTGTTTACATAGAAATATCACAAATAGGTTTTAGAAATACCCTGGTCAACCTGTGTTTAAGTATTAAATCATAATGTGGTACAGAATTTCAGTATCTCATTTCTTTGTATGTCAGATAGAATAAGCTGTGTTGAAAATAGCTCTTAGCTTTAAAACTGCCCCATTTGTAGTTTCGTAGCAGTGTGCCTTTTTAAAACTAACCAGCAGTCCATGGATTGAGTATCTGTGTCCTGGAAGAGATCACTGCTGCTGTGAGCATACACTATAGCAATAAAATACCTCTTTAACTTCAGAAATACAATTAGATGGAAAAGATTACTTTTGCTCCAGTTTACATCTTACAGTAAAGACGAAATGTATTTTAGGCTTTACTGATCAATGACAGAAAGATTGGAACTATTATTTGAATATGATTTAGTTGCTGGAATTGTTTGTTTTGTACTGAAAATTCGAATTACTGATAGTGGCAGTTAAATTGGAGCAGGTAGGACAACGCTCTACATCAGTACAGCTCATGAAGTAAAAGCTTGGTTTTGCTGCCCTTTTCCACTAAGAATTTATGTCTAGAGAACAAAACAGCACAGGTTTTGTGGTTAAAGCATAGAACATATTATTGTATGCAACAGGGCTAAGATACTGCCTGAAATTAGGAATATTCCAAATAAGAATTTGAAGTTATTTGTGGAGCAGTTTATACAAGATAAGAGTGCCTACCTGTAAAATTGGAACAATAAACATCTGATTAACTGTACTAGTTAACTATACTAGTTAGAGTATTTTGGCACTATGAGATAAAACTTTTGCATGGTAAAAAGCTCCAGGTTAACAGAATTTACCTTAGTGAGCAAAGAAGTTTTTGTGAATATTTGAAAATTATCATAATGAATAGTTGTGCTTTTATTAATAGCTAGTAAGGGCAGGCAGAAAGGGGCAGAAGGCAGGTATGGTTACAAAAATTAGTAACTTAGTAAAAATGTTTAGTTGTCTTTTAATTTCCATTTTGAAGTTAGAGAAAATTGGCATTTAGTCTTTATTTGTTAGTTAAAATGGTAAAATGCATTTCAGTACATTTCTATTGCCTGGCCTTTCCCATTGGAATGGGTTCCTGTGACTCCTCTGACTTCCTTATCACCTGATAAAGGTGTCAGTCTTCTGGGATGGATGAAAACAGGATCTGCACTGTGCTTGTTTCCATCCATGTCTCTATGAATGCCAACATAGAAGTGATCTTTCCACCCTGAGATTCGAATCCTCCTGTGCTGCCAATTTATGTAGTGGCTCCTCATCACCAAAGACAACAACTAAAAGAAAATTTGCTCTGTGAAACATACCTTATGTGCATGCAAAAACCAACCATTGAAAACTTGACAAAGATCATATCTGTGAAGAGGCTTTATAAAATCTTGTTTAACCCTTTTTTGCTCTTTGATACTTAAATAATATCTGATTTCGTAGTTTTCTCCTGCTTGCTTCTTTTCACACAAGATGTGTCAGGAGTAGAATTAAGATTTTAGGGCAGGGATAGGTACTTTTTTGGATTATTCTGGTTTATTTCCCACCCACTGCAACCACTGTATGTTTGATTTAAAAATATATATAATATTTGTATGAATTTATGATTTTTAAAATGTCTTTAATTTATTGTCGATATTGGTCAAAAGTAGTCCGTATTTTTGCAAGGATTTTTGATGAGCACATTTTTTGATACTTATTTTCTAAGATGTACCTTTGCAGGAGTGCAGGTTGGAACAGTCACATCTTTTAAAAAATGGCCTGAAATAAAAATAAAAAAATATTCCTTTAAGAACTGAGTACACTTTTGTGGTGCACTTCTGATTACTTGGAATTACATCAGGTACCACATAGTTTTTATGGTGTATTTAAAAAGCCTTAGGTGAGAAGTTACTGTAGTTTTTCTTTTGTCAATATGATGCTTTGTAAAAATCTTGCTTGTGGGCTAGAAAGAGGCACAGATGTATATTAATGATGAAGAAGATAAATAGAATTAAAGGTGTTATATATTGTCTGAGCTTTAGAAATTATGTGCATGAATATTGCAGTATAATGAGTTTGGAGAGCTGCCATAGTCTGTATATGATTATAAACAATATTGTGTGAGCAGATCTGGGTTGGTTTTAGAAACAGTCTAGATTTCATCAGTGAAAAATAGTAATAAATTGGAGTTTTTTATAGGTTGATGCTTTACTGTTCTATATCTCGTAGGCCTGGAAGAGCCCTTTCTAGGACACTTACTACAGATGTAGTAGATGTCACAGCAAAACTGGAAATCTTTATTACATTTTTTGTAGTTACTTAGGGGAAACTTGAGAGGGAGTAATAATTAAATCAAAGTATTAAATAATGTTGTTTCCTAAAACCAGTAGTTTTGCCTAAAAGTTTTAGTTTCTATTAGGATTATGAGATGACTGCTAAAGACTGTCCCTGTTGCATAAAGATGATACAAGGCTGTTAGGAATAGGAGAGCTTAAAACTGCAACCTTTGTAATGTCCCATTTTCTTGGATGGAAACTGTGAACCTGTGTATGCCTTCATCCTTGTCCTAGGCATTCTTTATTTCTGCAATACATTAATGCTTCAGGTATTTTTGTGCTTATTTGTGTATTACTGGGTGATGGTCAGATTTTTATATTCTAGGGTATTTTGGTGGAAGATAAACCTGGCAGTTTAGGAACCAGTAATTTCAGAGTTCTTCTCAGGGGAGTAGAGAATCTTGTTAAATGGATTCATACTGTGTTCATGTTATGAATACATCACATTTGGACTATATTTGCTTCCTAGAGTCTTTTAAATATTGCATTTTGTAGAACCTGCAATTCTTTTAATAAATATGATAACCTGTTTCTTACTCTGAATTACGAGAACAGAGGTGGAAAAGGGCAAAACGTCTTCAAACGCATAAAACCAAGTACCAGTGTCTCTGCACATTATTCTTACAGTTCTGAGTGTAGCTTCAGAAAGAAGAGATCAGATTTTAATTTTGAAGGATCACTAGAGTTGCTTTAATGTAGCTGGTGCTGACGCTGGTGGAGAATCCAAACTCAAGATCAATTAATCATAAGCAACTGTATTAAAGTACTTCTTTCAATTACTCTGGGCAGTTTTTGGGTCTGTTAAACCTGTAGGAAGCATTTAAGGGGCTTGGATAGAAAAATAGCTTTGAGTTGATAAAAATTTAAATACTAAGGTGCAGTTTTCTACTTCATGTATTTGAAATATCTCAAGTTTGAAGCTGAGGGTATTGCACAGGCCAGTGTAGGAAGAATGAAGATAATTAAACTAAATGGTGGCACCTCTGCTCCTTTAACTGCTTTTCGTGCAATTCTGAGTTAAGGGAAGAAATATGTGCAGTGGATGTAAATCAGCACTGATCAGGGCTCTTCTGATCTAAATTGCTAAGGGATTCTTGCTCCTTATTTGAAGATAATATTGACTCTTTTCTTTCAGTTTTATTTACTGAGTAGGTTTTTTCTAAGAAGGATGAAGTGACAACCTGTATTCTTTTTGTTTGTGTGTGCTAGTGGTCATTAATAATTGAACATGATTTTCTTGAGGAAGAGAAAAAAGTGAAAGAAGAAAAGGCAATCATAATGTGACTTCAGTTATAAACTTTCTAGCTCCATACAAAGAACTTGGATATAAATGAAAGAATGAGAAAGTATTTGAGTGTGAACTTGTGAAATCTTACATTTTTCCTTTTGCTGATAAATTAGTGTAACCTTTTCGATATCTTGGAAATAGGAAAAGGTTAGAATGGTTTTTATAATTTATGGGGTTTTAAAAACTATTTTTACAATTATTTTATACAGTATGGCAGTTCTCCTAGCTAAATTGAATGTCACTATGATTAATTTTTAAGGGATTCTTTTTGCCTTCGGAGATCCAGATGAGAGATCATTGCTTTGTCATTGCCTTTGTCACCTGAAGGTGATGAGAAAGTGGCCTCAGTCATATGGATTATGTACACAGAATTATTTTTTAAAAATCTGAATTACTAACAAGGGACAAAGCAGAAACAGGTTATTTCTGCAACATAATCTTTGTGATGTTTAAAGTTATACAGTAATATCTTTATTTGATGAGTTGATTACGGAAAAGATTATTTATATTTTTTATAAGATGATAGGAAGCAGAATGAAACATCACATTTTGTAACTACTGAGAACTGAAATAAACCTTATTTTATTAGCTTGACTGACCATTTAAGTGGATTATAATGGTGTTTGCTTTGTGTTCATAACTTAATTTACAGTTTTACCATAGTAATAAGTAAGGGATACTCTGTACTAGATGCTTACTGATGTGGTTTTTTATTGCTGCTTAGAATCATCTTAGTTTAGATGAACTTACTTTAAACTCACTTCTCATATTTTAGGGAGTAAAACAGTTGTCAGGACTTCGATAAGAATTTTTTTGGTAAGAATTCAATTTTTAACAAATGTTTAATTTCTTCTGATTTTAAGGAAATCTGATGAAGGTTTATCAGTAAAACAGTATGAAATAAAAATGGGAGGAGAGCTGAATTGTTAATGCCAATAATTTATTAAATAATTCTTTGTATACATCATGTAATTTCTTTATTTTCTGTATCCTAGGATACCAGATGGTCCCGTTGATCAGGGACCAGCTGCAGGAAAGGTACATGCTTTAGAGGAGCAACTTCTAAAGGCCAAAGAACAGATAGAAAACTATAAGAAGCGGAGAGGAGATGGTAGGTAGATAAGTTTTCTTTACTTCTAAAACTAGTTTTGGTGTTTTGGTATTTCATATCACAGATGTACTGGCTTCTTAACAAGTAATTCAGCCACAAGTACTGATACTTTTATGCTTTTTTTTTTTTTTAAAGTAGAAGGCCTTGGAAAAGACCATGAAATACTGAGAAGGAGGATTGAAAACGGGGCTAAGGAACTTTGGTTTTTCCTCCAGAGTGAACTGAAGAAGTTGAAGAATCTAGAAGGAAGTGAACTGCAGACACGCATTGATGAATTTCTGTCTGATTTGGGTCATCAGGAAAGGTACTCACAATAGTTGGTTCTGACCTTTAATTTATGTTCTTCAAAGATATGTGGCAATTATATTTTTCATTGTTGTCAATCATCAGGCCTCCTTATTGTTGGAGTACCTTTTGTATTATATTGAAATATTCTGTATGAGTTTTGTCCGTGCTGAGCAAAATTAATCCAGGAACTGTTAAAAGTTCAGTGACATTTGTCTTTAAGTATATTATAACTCTGTTCCCAACAGGATTGGAATGACAGTTTGTGTCTCATCAGTAAACAATTATACAAAAATACTTGAATTAACTAAATATACCACCCTAAATCAATATGCTGAAAAAAGCTGAGATCTCCATGTGTTAACATCAGTAATAAAGCAAGAGCCTTTAAAAATAACAATAAAGGGAAAAAAATCATAAGAATTTTCAATTCCTGAGAAATAATGCAAACACTATTTAAAACCTAAAGACAATATGAATTTGATTATTAATACGGGCAAATAGTATAGTGCAATAAATTTTGTAATTTAATATTCCATAATTCCAAAATCCATTTTGTCACAGATTGATTGAGTTGAAAGTGAGAAGGGACTATTCAATTATTGAGTTATTATTTATATGAAAGACATGATTAAATTCCATCCAATTAATTCTCTGCCAAGTGCAGTTTTATATATTTGACTGAAATAAAAATAGTGCTTGGCTGAAGCAGAACTTTCCAAAAGGCTTGAGGTCTTCACTTGAACAGTGAACTGTCAGAGAAGCTGCCACTTCCTGGGCACTTTGTTTCAATAACTATCTCCTCTCAGAAATACTCCTTCTCCATAGCAGTTACTTCAGTCTGGGCTTCTTTTTTACCTTTTAAACTATCTCTGCTAAAAATTGGAGCAAGTAGTTGTATACCAGACTTTCTGACATCTGTCATGGTAACAAATTGACTTGTGTGCACATTATTGCTCTGTTTATAAAGGCAGGATGAGGCAGTCACCACAGTGGAACCTTGAATAATGTTGTGTGTGTTTGATGCCAGAAGGATTTTATGTTGCTACCTCCCAGGATGAATCCTCTTCCACGGTCCTTTCCGTTCTACACCAATGATTATTAATTCATTAAGGCTTAATCTGCCAGTTTCTGCATTTTTGACACCGTTCTGTTCACATCTCTCTATACTTCAGGATGAGGTGAAACCCATTCTGAGGTGTATAAACTCCTTTGCACTGAATTATAGAACTGCCCTGTAGACCTTTGGAATTTACGAGATGAATCTCTCTGTGGTAGTGAAGGAAGTTTTTATATGATGCAAGCAATCACAACTGCTCTTTTTTTTTTTCCTCTGAGAAAATTTTTGTGTTGAGTACAAGTGTTCTTTCAGTTGTCATGGTGGTTATTAAATATAAAATAATCTGAAGACATTTTAGTCTTAGAAATAGATCTGCGTAGACCTTCCTGTCTGATCAGGTCCTCAAAGAAGACTAAGGTCATTTAAGCTAAAATTAAACAGCCATAAACTGGTTTTTATTAAACTGGATCTAGACAATCTGTTTACAGTACAGAAATTCAACGGAATTGCATTAGAAAAAAACAGATACAAAAATGGTTTTACAATGTTCTGCCTGTGTTCCTGCTGCGTTTGCAGTGTTGCCTTCAAGCAGTAGAATTATCTTGTGTTGCTGAATGCTTCTAGTCCTGAGGAAGTTTTTCCCTGCACCTTTGAGGTCAAGCTGTCTCCTTCTTTTCCTTTAATCTTTCAGTCTTGTTGTGTGAATTGCGGGGAAATTCCTTTGTGTTCTTTGTGTGCACATCCTTTGGTGTGTGATGCAGTGCTGTCTCTGGGGTGTTCTTTTCCCTCACAATGCACAGAGGCTCCCCAGGGAAGGAGCCACTCATCTTCCCTCCACACTGTCCATCTGGTTGCTTCTTGGAAAGGAACATAGCATAAGTTTGGAATGAGCAAATCAGATGTTCACTCTGAGCAGCACAGGGTTTTGGTGTGGGTTTTTTTTCCCTTTTTTTTTTTCTTGGTTTGTTTTTGTTTTGCTTTTTACTTACTGCCTGTTTTGTTTCTTGGTTTGGTTTGGATTTTTTTGAGTGCATCTGCACTTTTTGAATTTTTCAAAGGGATTAAACTGTTGCCAAATGCTCTTTTGTTTACAGTGCTGTCTTAAAAAGCTATATATTAGATAAATGGAACACTGCAAGTGCAGCTGGTATTACTTACTTTTATAAATATATACACGCACATAAATATACATAGATATCTCAGGAGCTTTAATATATATTGTAATCTAATGTTTGGATTAGAAAGATTAGTGTTAAGTACTTAAAAGAGTTTTTCATGCTGTCCTTATGTAGGAAAACAGAGAGGTGGGTATAAAATGATGAGAGATATGTAAGGAAAGAAGCTAATATTTGTTTTGTTTGTGAGGAAAGCCGGCTGTGTCGTAGATTAAGACTTGCTTTCTAAGAGATGATAAACTTTAGTTTCTGTGGTTTTGGACAAGTTAATCTTGGTGATGTAAAGCAAATTGTTTACTATTCATCTGATAGTGCTTCTTGTTGTATGCCTTAATCACTGTTTGGTGGGTATGCCCTAGGAGCTGTGTGGATTTTCTCCGGGAGAATGCTGGTCTTGCATATGTGTTGGTCAAATATTTCAGTATTGATTCTGTTTGAGTGACACTGTTGCCCAACACAAGAGTTTCCTTGAGAATTAGGTCATTGTATTCTCAAAGTTGCTATAGGGAAGAGGGCTGTTGTGAGTAAATTCGTCTTAGCATTGGAAATATGATTTGATACTGAGTTACTAAAAAAGAGCAAATTAGTCCTCGAGTTGTCATGGTTGCTTCCTGTGTTGACAAAAGTTGTTTGCAAGGTGGCTGTTACTGAGTTAGTTTCATTCCTTTTCCTGGGGAGTAGCTGTCATCAGGGATTTTGTGGTAACTGGCCAACATTTGATGCATAGTGTTTGTACAAATTTTCACATTATTTCCTTTGAATTACATATTTTCCTTTGAGTTTTTATTTGTTGATATAAAGTTTTTAGGAGGTTTGAATTTTTTCATATGACTGGAGTAAATGTCTAGACTGATTGTTAAAACACCCACCCTTCCCTCTTTTTTTTGGCAATCAAATACAGATGAAACACAGCCAGATTTTTTCCCTCCTCTGCTTTCAAGGAGAAAAATGCTTTTAAGTGCAGCTCCGTGATTTATTTTATGGAATGAAGCAACAACAGCAACAAGTTGATGTTGCTGGTTAGTAACCCAGTGAAAGCCCAAGTTTGGTGCAGTAAAATCTGCAGTGCCACTGTGTGAAGTTTCCTGCCATTTTAGCACCTGCAGTAGCCTCTGGTAACCCTGTGCAGGCTCATCCTTTGTCTGCACTGAGCTATCTTGGGCTCAGGGATCACCACTCCCTGTGCTTTTACCTCTCTGCATGGAGCATGACCATGCAGAGACTTAAAAATACCGTGGTCTTTGGTATTTGCGTCTCTTCTAAATCTGTATTAATAAGTTATCACACTGATCTGTCACACTCAAAAACACCCTGGCAGATGTAGCTAGAAAATGCACATTTCTGAGCAGTAACAATGAAAGAAAGGAGGTCTCTGTGATTGTGTCTTAAAATAGTGTTGCCTTATAATAATTTCTGTGTGATAAAACCTGTGAATTTTTTACTTCCTGGTTTACTTTGGGGTTTTAATTTTTTTTTAAAAGAAGATTATGGATACGGTTTAAAAACTCTTTCATGAATTTGTAACATTTTCTGCAAATAATTCCATGCTTTTTATGGTTTCTACTGAGCAAAGCTGCCCTTACCTAATGTGGTGAGTCACTGAGGCTGTGTAAGGACACTCTCACCATTTCTCTTACCTCAGAAATTATCAAAGTAATTCTATTTCTATATTCTATTCATAAAGCTGATTATTAAAACTAAGATACTGCCTTTTCTTTGTAGTGGTCACCATGGCCAGTAATATAAAAAATAAAATTTGGGCAACTCTTTTTTTTTCCATAGAAATTGGAAAAATTACTTAAGACCTGGAAATAATGAATAGGAAAATATATTTCTATACAGTATAGGGAGAGTACACTGATTACTTACATCGCAAGTACAGAAAAGACCTGAAGGCTAATGGAAGAGCATTTGAAAATGGTTTAAAATGTGGTGTGCTATGTGGCTGCACAGCTGCTTTTAATGACAGAGGATGTTTTTTTCATTTTTTAATATTTACCTTAACTTCATATTCTTTTCTTTAAACATCCAACATGGTTACATCCTGATTGGGAGGAAAAATATTTTTAAACTCCCAAGAAAATGCATTGCTTTCCTTTTGCAATATGCCTACTAGCTTATGTGTTTTCTATAAATAGGGAAACTGTCTTAAGAGGAGCATACTTTATCTGTTTAACTGAACTTTCTGTTCAGTTATCTATATATATTCCATTGTATTAGAACTAGTCCATCATAAGTTCTGTTCTAATTCTCTTTAAACTGTGTGTGCATGTTGCTGTGAATAGTGTCTTTAATTGTTACTGATTTAAAACTAGTTACCTGGTGATGCTTTAAATTAATTTTTATGCAAAGCTGCAATAGGGTGCTTCAAGCTCAATTACCTTGTAGAAGAAAATCCAGTTAATATCGTTTCAGTTTAGAATGTAGATAAGTTTCTTCCAGTTGATTGGCAGAAGGTGAGGATTACTGCTGCTGAATAATTGGGTAAAATATTTAATACAACAATAGTAGATGTTACAGTCAGTGTCTCTGTTACCCTGGGTAGAAGCATGGAGATAAAGATCAAAATGATTGTATGAGAATAAAACTACATATCCGTAAATCCAGTTACTAAATTAGCAAGAAAAGTTTGTCTGATAACTCTGCTGATAAAGATAGGGCTGTCCTAATTTGATTTATCTCGATGTTTACTGCTTAAATACTGTGTCATTGGAAATAGTTTCCTAGTAAGGATAGGCAGCCTGTTTCTCTCACTTATGTGCAAGGGCTCCCTTATGTAGCCTTGGCTAATGGAGTTTGTGCTTCCCGTGCTAGCAAGTGCTGCCAACAGCCTGACAGGACCACTTCAAATGCTGTTAGGAAATGTATTTGTCTGACCCTCACACTGGTTTTTGGTCACCTCCCAAATTTCTCTGCCTTTGTTCTGTTGCTTCTCTTTCTAGTGATCAAACTTGTGGTTTATCAACAATTTCAGACAATAAATAGCAGCATCTGAAGTTCAGATGAAAGTATTAAGAAAAGTGGTTCAAATTTACAGGTTTAGCATTATTTTATGGAGAAATGTTTAGCAGTATTAAATATTCCCAATCTATGAAACCAGCTCTGAAATAACTGGTTCCAAATTGAACAACCTTTTAGTTTTAGAATAGCTATTAACATTTCTAGAAACACTTTGAATAGTTTGTCTCTAGTTTTCTATTTCTTCCCAACAGCCACAGAGATGGAAAAAAAAATCTTTTCCAGAGTGGTACTGTTTGCACAAAATCAGTAATTTGGACTATTCTGCAAATCTTAACAAAGAAATGTAATATAACATTTTTGTTTTCATGATGATGAATTCTTCATTCTCTTATTTGGTCAATGAAATGTTACAACCCTAAGGAGAGAATCTTTAATGTATTAGATGATCTCAATTTAGTATTTGATAGTTCCTCAAAATTAATGTGTTGTTGTATGGACTTGCATGGCCATGAGTCTGTTTAGAATTGTTAATTTTGAATTGCCAATGGGTATGGAGTATTTGTTAGATGAAGGATGCAGTCTGTCTTAGCTGCTGTTTGAATTGTGCAGTAGGAGGTGGCATGAAGAAACTGAGTTTGAAAGTACAATTGAAGTATCTCTTTAATTTGTCTTTGATGTAATTTAATCCTCCAATTTAATAATGTTAAGATTGTTTTCCATTGTTGTTTATAGGTCAATAATGACCGACTTGTACTACCTCAGTCAAACAGATGGAGCTGGAGATTGGCGAGAAAAAGAGGCCAAAGATCTAACAGATTTGGTACAGAGAAGAATAACTTATTTACAGGTAAGAGGATAGAGCTTTTGAGTCAAGGTAAACATTTTCTTCTTATATACGTAGCATGTAGCTAAAACCTTGCAATACAATAATTGCATCGCGGTTTAAAATGAATGTTGGGGTATGAATGAACTGTGTAGAAAAGAAATTATTACATTTGTTTCAAACATTATTTTATATGTATATGGAAGGTAGTATTCCAACGTAATAACTGGGGTCTGTGTTTTTGTTGTTTATTTTAGTTTTTTTGTTTCTTCAATTGTGGGGTTCTTTTTGGATCCGTGGTTTTTTTACTGGGCTGTACTTACCTGTTTGAATTCTTCACTTCATTGTAAAAGATAATTCTCTGGTTGATTATTTTATTCTTTAGAGTATCAAAATGCATAAATATGTTCACATAGTCTTAAAAAAAAAAAAAGTCCATGTATAAAACTTTATAAAGTCCTTTGTAAAACCTCTGAACTAGCAGCCCATTTTTAAAAGCATAAGGAAGCAAAATTGAGGTGCTTGTATAGTGTATTGTCTAGTCCTAGATTGTTTCAACAGATGTTTGAGACTTATCTAGGTGGTAATTTTTTTGAATGCATAAGGCCTTTTTAATATATGTGCTTGTATGCATGTATAAAATTTAAATAAAACTTGATCTGAAGTTGTTGGGACTTTTTCATGACTGAATGCATGCAGCTATTTATGTAGTGATCAAAAAGATAGTTAATGTAGTCTGTTTTATTTGTACTTGTTTAACTTTTCATGGCATGTCTGCAGCTGTTTTGTATGGTCACTCCTAATGCCTGATCTTCTCTCATGTGTAAATAGCAGAATTTTTCTCAGATTTTCATTGTTTCACAGTTCAGGTCTTGAAACCTTCTCTTCTGTGACCAAACTATGTATATTTGATGCTTGTTACATAAAAAGACACCCTTCTGAGGAAAAAACATCTCTCTAAATTGTGCAGGAGTCATCACTTTATTGTACTTCTTTTAACTCCTTTCTGAGAACTGTTTCTTATTTTTTCATTTTGATACCTCTGTTTGGCAGTAGTAAACTGTAACTGCTTTTCATGCTGATAAATATAGCCTTTTTCTACCTTTCCCTTGTCTTTCACTGTCCATTTGTTGTCCTGTTTAGTAATATAACTGTGAAAGTCATCAAAAAGAGCACAAAATTATTTACTTTAACAAGTGTGCACCAATGTAAAGCAGTTAAATGGTTCTAAATGATACACATTTATATACCTCTATTAATAATAAAACTCTATTAAAAATAAAGTAAAAGATTCGACAACTCTTGCCCCTCAAGTCGACACCAAAAAGAGTTATATAGGACACACTTGCAGTTGTTTTTTTTTTAGTTAAGTATGAAAGTATTGCATAGGTTTTTTTTCTGGTACATGTTGAACAGTGACAGCTGCATTATTTTGGGATATCTCCCTGGGAAGTCATTTAGCTGAATGATTGTGAATAGTGATGACTGCTACTTCATTTGGATGACATTACCATAAATTTGATTTAATGAGGCTACACATAACTAGTTCCCTATAGTTGGAGCAACATTAAAAAAGCTAGGACTTTATATTTAAGGAAAAGGCCTTATTTTCAGAGATGTTTTTTTATCAAACAGTTGAAGAGAATGTGCAAGAGAAGTCAGATAAGAGCACCTGTAGTACTGTAATCAAGTGAGTAAATGATTATGAAGGCAGCAGTTTTCTGTCCCTTTTCTTTTTGTGCTTATTTTTGTTCTGTTTATTTTAGGAAGTTTATGATTCAGCATGCAGTCTTGCAATAGCAGAATATTTTTGCCTCTGATTTAAAAAAAGCCTTAAAACTTTTTATTCAGCGTTGAAGGTTAAAAATAAAATCAGGTGAGAAAGGTTACTAAGTGCTCAGCAACACATCAATTATATTAGTCATAGTTTGCCGTATTCTAGACATAATCTGCCATACTATGTAGTTGGGGCTTTGTACATATGCAAAGAAAAGAAAGTTGGTCACAAGTCTTTTTTCTGAGCTTTCTGGACTTCACAGTATTTTTGGTGATTTCATGTGCCATTTAGATTTTTTGTCTTAAAGTGTATTAAATCCTCTCCCTCAAATTAAAATTACCAATTCATATGTTTAATAAAAGTGCTCATGCTAAAATGACAGCAACAATAAAAAAGGCTTTGGGCACTTGGCATACATGCAAAGGGATGCATCTGGTACAACTGTAATCAGTAAAATCAAAAGTACATTATATGGTTTTAGTATAATAACCACCTAAGGAAGTGTGATCACTGCTGATATCTGTGTGAGGTTTTCTCTAGGATTGAGGAACACAATATGTTAAACTCTATCTGCATGCTGGGATGTTTTACTCAAGATGAAACTTTGTGTGGTAGGAGGGTGCAAACTGGGGGAATTAATATTAGAGGTAGGTTTGTCTCTCTCTCTCTGTCTCTCAAATCTACTATTTCTGACTAGGGAGAGAAGAACATTTTCTTCCATCAGCTAGAAGAAACTTCTGGTGGTTTGTTTTTGTTTTTGTTTTTTTTTTTTGTTTCTTTGGATTTTTTTCTGCCCCCAGAGTCTTGAGGGGAGCTGGTATGAAATGGAAATATTACAAATGACATCAAAAGAAGAGGAATAGAAAATGGTGTGAATTACATTTGTGATAACTAGGGTGAGAAACACCCATTTTTTGCATTATTTCCCTAAAAAAATGGGATTTTCCAAAGACTTTGGGTAGGACTCTCTTCTCCAGTACACTGTGTAGCATCAAATAATAAAATATTTATTGAAAATATAAAAGAAGAACAACTTTGTTAATGAGCATTATACTGTGTTTATGAAATTACTTAGTAAATGGTAGCAGAGTGCTTTTCCACTGCACTCCAATCTGTTGTAATTTGTTGGAGTAAGTACATTTCTCTGAATTGTCTTAAAATCATTAACAACACAGTCATTTCTAATATAGTAAAATACGTTAAAGAGCAGGGCTTACTTTTGCCAGTTTGTCATGTGTTTTGAAAGCACTGGAAGATGGTGAGGCATTGAGGCAGCACTTGGGACATTATTCCTATCTGAGCCTACTTTCTGTGAATAGGGCAACCAAGAGCCCTGAAAGAGGAATGCAGTGGAAACTCTGAATTTTGTGAGAGCAGCAGTCTACGTTCGTGTTCTTTGTGATGAAAGACCATTATATCCGTCCTGCCAGTTTCAAAAATCTACTTTCATTTTAGATGGTATTCTCTTCCATATAAATATGTAATTCTAACCATTTTGCAGTTGTGAAAATTTGTTATTTTTTTCAGTTGCATTGATCATACAAGTTATTCTGAGGAAGATAAAAGGTGTAAACTCTGGAATGGCTTGATGATCTAATCTTCTATATATTGAAGTATGTTTTGTGTGATTGGTTGGCTCTAGGTTTTTTGTTTGCTTGGGATTTTGTGTGAGTTTGTTTAATTTTTGTTTGGATTTTTTGATATTTGTTTTTACTGCTGTTTTATGGCTGTTACATTAGGGGACTTGACATTCGTGGAGGTTCCTTTCATCCCTCTCTTGATTATGTAGATCATTAAACTGGAGATAGGAGTGTGATGAGCAGTGTCATTAGGGTTGAGAACAGAATGTACTACCCATTCAGATCAGGGATTTGTAATCCTTTTCTGTGACTTTGTGCCAGGAGGAAAACTCTTTTGTTAGTCTTAATTGGTTTTGAAATTGACTGTTACCCTTTATCAGCTCAATACTTGTACTGTACTTGCTTTGGTTGGCAGTTCTGGTTATGAACACCAAAGCTATTCTGATGCCTGAAATGTAACTTTTCTTCCTTATCAATGGGTAATATTTCCACCTTTTCCTGGAAACACCTGTTGAAACTGCCATATATCCAAGTATCTCTACTTCCCTTTTTCTTTTAAAATTCTCAGTAGACAATTGAAGCAGCTCAACTACTGCTTTGGCTTTTTGCTACTTGAGTATAGCAATTTTAAAAAAACCCACAGTCATAAAAATATTAGTTAAATAGCTTCCTTTTAAAGTCACAAACTAATAGTGATATATATAGTTTTAGTTAAGTCTACAAATAATGATAAAGCCGAAGTAAGCGCATTATATTGACATTGGTAAGCAGTCACACTATCAAATATGTTTCATTGTGTGATTACTACTTGATTTCCATAATATTGTTCATAAGCTATTATATGAAGCATGCATTTGCATGAAAGAAAGTGAGAAGGGCACACCTTGACAATACTTCAAATATGCCATCGATTAAATGCTTTCATTTTAGAGGACACAAGGATTTGGATGTAATGGCAAGTGTAGAAAGCATTGTCTAAGGGCATTTTCTAAAAATTCACAGACATATCCCTTTCAAAAAGAGTAGCATTGTGGCTTTACCCTAGCTGGCAACACAGTACCCTCAGATGCTCACTCCTCCTCCCTGCTAGGACTGGGAGGAAAATCAATGGGAAAAAAACCCCACAAAGAAACCCCATTCTGAGTTGAGATAAGAGCAGTTTAATAACTGAAACCAAGCAAAATATGATAAAATTAATGACAGTATTAATAATAAAAATATAATACTGCTGATAATAATGCTATGAGGAGGTATTTTTCCATGGAGTTCTTTCTGTGTGGACTTGTAAAGAGTACTGGGAAGGCCCTCTTTGTCTTCTGGAAGACTGTGGGAAATGCATTTGTTATAATTTCACCAGATACCTATTAGGTTTAGTCTCAAGTTACGCATTAAATTTGTGATGACAGAAGTACTGATCTGAGGAACAAAAATTGGGAATGAAAATTTTATGTCATTTATTGCTTTCATACTTAGTTATGCTTTGAATCAGGTGTATTTAAAATGAAAAAGAAGTGCTGAAGGTAAAGCACATGTTGTAGAGTTTTGGGTTTGTTTTGGATGTTTTATTTTTCCCTCCTCCCCCCACTCTGCTCCCAGTCTGAATTGTTGTCCCCTCCTTTACACAATTGAATGTACAAATTGATTTTATTTAAAAGTATTTTAGGACTCAGAATACTCAGATTATCTTCAAGATCACTTGAAGGATGGATCTCAGTTCTCTAGGCAGGGGCCATTGTTTTTTGAAGATTTGATTTGATTGATTTAAATTTACAGAAAATTTTATTTAAAGTTGTTTAGATGTGAAAGAAGCAGAATTTATATTGATGCTCAAATATCAGAATTCTTGCACCTTATCGGAAACTTTCGTCCTAGAGATTTGTGGAAGACCTTTCTGGAATTTAGAAGTATGTCTAGAGCCATACAAATATGAATATGTACAAAAAAATTAGTGTCTTTTACGTAAAGCAAAACTTCTGTTGATTATGATGTTGTGTTGTCCACATACCTAAAAATATTTATTAGTTTTTGCTTTTAAACATAGCATTCATACATCATGGGCATTTGCCCTCTATCTTGTGGTTTCCTGGTTTGTGGATGTGAAGTATGTTATTTTATGGAAAGTGTATGCAGATTAAAATTCTGTCCTTTATCAGTCTGCTCAGGTATGTGTTTTACTTTCTGGATTTAATATGTGGTCAGTTAGCCTGGGAAGCAGCCCATTAATAAACTTTTTTGTTTTACTCTGTACCATTTGTTTTATTCTGTACGTTGTAGGCAGGCGGAAATTTTCTTTTATTGGATGACATTCATGCTTATTAAAAGAGAACTAACAAACTTGGAAAAGTGCCAAATGAAAAAGCATTCCAACACTGAGAATCACATTAATGAAATGTGAACTCGGAGTCCAAATGTTGGCTTATTCTGACACATTTACAAATGAGAAAGTAATTTAAAGTCTTGAATGTATTGTTTTACATTAGGATAGTGAAGTACGTTCAGTAACTGTTCACGTTCACAGTGAAGAATTCACATAAAATTTTCATGGAGCTGACGCTTTTTCATCCATTTGAATAGGAGATGTAGTATAGCAGGACGGCTTCTGTGATTTATGACATTTGCCGGTTTTTCAGAAAAACACAAGCCTTTGGTGTACCTCCTCTTCAGCCCCGCTTTTTCACCCGTCCTTGCAGAACCCGAAGGATTGCAGCAAAGCTAAGAAGCTGGTGTGTAACATCAACAAGGGCTGTGGCTATGGCTGCCAGCTCCACCACGTGGTGTACTGCTTCATGATCGCGTACGGCACGCAGCGCACGCTCATCCTGGAGTCGCAGAACTGGCGCTACGCCACCGGCGGCTGGGAGACCGTGTTCCGACCCGTCAGCGACACCTGCACCGACCGAGCGGGCTCCACCACCGGCCACTGGTCAGGTAAGCCTTCACCACTCACACCATTCCTCCTGGCCTTTGGCGGCTTCGCTCCCGTGGAGTTCATCTCTTGTCGCGTTCACGTTGCGTGGAGCGTGAGAGCTGTGGCAGCGGTTGTGTATATAAGCACCTTTTGCGTCTTACTTGCCCGTTGTATTGAAAAAAAATTCCTTGATAAGGTAGCTCGGCATTGGCAGGGTTTTTTGAATACAAATATTTGTATTTGAGATTTAAATGATAATTTTTCAGCAGGCCGCTGCTGTGATCTCTGCTAGATATTAATCTAATTTTAATGGGAAGAGAGTATTAAATGGAGGCTATTGTTAATTACCTTTTTAAAAAAACAAGGGATGTTGCCAATATTAAGCGATAGAACTGTAAAAGAAGTGGTATCCAATAGTCATTCACACCTCAACAAAATAAAGAAATAGTTGAAATAATTCCTAATGCAAGCTGAACAGATCCAAAATTCATATTGTAAAAAAAAATGAAATAAATAATAATAAGTTGACTAGTTTTATTAGTATATCAGCAAGTTCTTGTATCATGCTGAACAATTTGCCTAGAATAAGTTTGGAGGATCAGGTGGATTTGCTTGTGTCAAAGTAAACAACGTTTGTTTTAAATGGCATCTTTCTCAATGTGTTTGATAGCCAAAACGTATCAACATCTTCAGTCTTTTCACTAGGGCACCACATACCCAGTGCATGTATATGGAATCTTAATGTAACTATTACAGTTTTACCGGTCTGAAATTAACTTAATCAGATATACAAAATCCAGTTTACGGATTGCTTGTAAACTTGTGTGTTTACACATTGAAACAACATTTGCACAGTGAAATAGTATCTCTTCTTCAGAGCTTCAAGATGCTACAAAGCTTAGCTTTGAGAATTCTGGTGGGTTTTTTTCCAAGTGAGTTTTTTTTTTGCATAAAATGTTTCTTAGAAATGGTTGGATGTTTTATAAAAGCAACTATAAATGGACAACAGATATTGAAAACTCCAGATGAAGTTTTAGTCGTGTTTGGCAAAGTTAGTATGTGAAATGGACATGGCTCTCAGTGGACTCCTCTATATGACTCCAGAATTCAGATGCAGGCAGATTTTTGAGCAACTTTTGAGCACAGTAAGCTGGAAAACAGTGCGCTCATGCACACATGGCTTCGAGAGATTATATACTTTCATGAAAATCTATTTAAATAGATGATTATTTCCTGCAATATAGGCTCTTGCTGATGAAAATACAAATAATGCTTCATTTTAGGTCCCTACAGTTTCTGTTCTTTTTTTCTTTTATTTTTTTTTTCCTTTTCAGTTAGTTTCTAGATCAGGATGAATAGTTGAAGGCAGAGCACATGAAATACTCTGATGCAATCAAATATTTTTTAAATAATGCATGCCACTAATTTGAGTTTTTATATTCTAGAGCTGGAGGACATTGAGCTGTGAAAGACATTCTTTCCGTAGTCAGCCTGTTGGCCAGCCACACATGCCATAAACTGTGTTAAATTCTGATTTTGTGCAGTGCCTTGGTCAGTGAGGAGGAATGATACTGACAATTCATCTCTTTACTGGCCTCAGTGTGGCTCCAGTAGGATATTCACTGGATACTTAATTTTAAAGACAGTTTATGTTGCTGAAGATTTCTCTGTGCTTTATATGTCTTCCCTAAATCGATAGAGATTTTTATTTACTTGTTTATTTATTTATTTATTTATTTTTTCCCTGTTCTTTTTTCAGGGACAGTTAAGTCTGAAATTCTTAACTCCGGTTAGGAGCAGTTTGTTTGCAAAACCATACCTTTAATTGTTTTTCTCCCTTTTCAAATTCTGAAATCAGCATGGGATTTTGTAGATTTTCAAAATAAATGTATTAGTGCATTGACATTTCTAAATTTTAATTTTTTCATAAACAAATCATTTCTCCTATGTAGTGTAGGATTTTAAAGGTTTTTTTAAAATTATATTTCAAAAATATTCATACAAGTGAATAATTTTAGCAAGTGTTCAATATAAATTATGGAAATAGGCCAACAATTCCAAAAAATATATCCTCTAAGAGAAATGCTTTCATGTAATTTGCAGACCTGAATAGATAATAACTTAGTAAAATATGCTTCATGACAAAATTGTTTAAACTTATGCACCTATCTTTTTACTTTTTAATTTAATTGCTGCTGCTTGACAATTTTTAGTTTCTGAACTTTATCTTCAGTGAAACAATTTAGATCATACTACCTTCTCCAAAGAATTAAGAGGCTTATATAAGTTGAGAATACATATAATTCTGGAATTTTCTTCATCCAGTCCTCTCCTAACTAGGTATAAAAGCTAAGTGGTTTTTTGGAATTGGGGAAGTAGAGCTGATAAGCTGATACTTCTCTGCTGATATCAAAGCTGTTATTTGCCTGATAGCAGAAGATTAGTAAAACCTGTTCTCATCTGTGAAGAATTAAGGGTCAGCTCATCCCATGTCATGTCTTTCAGGAGTTGTTCTTCCTGTTTGACATGGTAGTTCTGAAATGAAGTTCAGCTTTTCTGGTTTAAACATATTAAATGACTGAGAATTCTGTTGCAGATTTCTGTAAATACAACACTTACTTTACACTGTGGCATAAGTTTTACTTGTCCTTTGTTTCATTCATACTGTCATTCTAGAGAAAAAGTTCTGAAGGCGTGGTTGTATATACGCTCTTTTTAGTTCCAAATTTATGTCTTGCCTGAAATTGCATCTTTCTTGTAGTTCATTTTTCCTTTGATATCTATGGTCAAACTGTTTATGAATAATTTAGGTAGGAATTTTTATAAGAAGCATGAATGATTTGCTAGCACTAAGAGCCAAAATGTAAAGAACTTGTGAGGACATATTTATAATGAAATTTTTGATTAGTTTTCTTTAAATAAATTAGTTAGTTAGGTCATAATATTCTGTTGTCATTGCTGCATGCTAAAATGGAGCCTCTTCTTATATTTTTTGACTTGCTGATTTATGATGTTATGGTGACATTCCCCAATAACAAATTGAAAGAAGTCTATAAAATAAGTAGACAAAAAAAATCATAAAATAAATGAAAAAGAGAGCAGATTAATAGGAAGTATAGGTTATAGAAATAATATCTGCGTTTCAAGCTTGAGAATGAAGAGATGTGGAGGTAAAGAAGCCATCTCCATGCTTTAAATAACAGTATGTGCTCCTTCCCATAAAACCTAAAAACCAGAAAGATAAAAGATAACTTGAAAAGGGAAACCTGAAACAAAGTTTCCTACAGTTATCCTTGAATATTGATTTTGCTGCCTCTATGGTTTGATGAATTAATGCTTTTGAGGAAGGGATACCCAGGGGGGAGAAAATGGCAGAGCTCTTCATTTGTTAGCAGTGCCAGCTTTTAAGTATTAATTGAACTACAATCTTAAAATATGAATTAACTAATATGTTTGTATGTATAATTCAAGAACGAGGATACTGTGTGTGCACAAAATGAATGTTTAATTTATTAACGCCTATCTGGCAACAGTAATCAAAAAGACTAAATAAAAATTGCAAAATCAAACCATAAAAAGTTGTACAGAATTAATTGCAATAAATTAAAAACTTTAGCTTCATGAACTAGATATTCCTTGACAGTAGATTTTTTTTATGGAAATCAGCTGAATATTTAGTACTGGTCCAAAAAGCCTTTTAACTTGCATACAACTGTATGAATTATGTTTTGCTCCCACATCTCACTCTTTGTTTATGAAATCTTGCAGAAAAAATGGGTTCATTTCTAGTTCTAATTATTAACATTGTTTTTATACAAGGACTTTCATTATTTACATTTTAATTCAAGCAAGTTCCGTTTCTGTGAAGCAAACTGGAGAACGGTGATTTGAGAGAACAGTGTAACAGCAAACTCTCTGAATTTTCCCTTTTTTTTCAGTTATGTTAATCTTGAAATCAAGTTACTGATATTGTGTAGATTTTTTTGTCCTCAAGGTGCCTTGTAAGATACTCTGTGTAAAGACATTTGTCTGTACAAACACATAAATATATTTAGGAAGTGGTTACTCTTAAAAGGACCTTGGAATTCTGATGAGCTAGGTCAGAGTTTTCAGAGCAATGCAGTAGCCTTAAAGAGCTAAGTGTGATCCTTATTCATTTCTAAGTGGAGGATTATTGAATAATAGCAAGAAGAGCAAAGACCAGCTGCAGGACACTCTACGTCTGTTATCTGGCCTTCAAAATGAATATTGATAAATATGAAAGGATTCTGAGAAATACCTACACTGATTCAAGGATATAAAAATCTGCTTTACAGTGGGAGATTATAAACCATAATTATAAAGCAAGCTTTAAAAGCTTTTATAGGTATTTCTATATGGGAAGTATTTCTACTTTTAGACAAAGATGTGGCTGGACAATTTTAATTAGAGATGAAGTCAGCTTTTTAGCAAAAACTCATTGCTGCTGTTGACCCCTATTACGGCAACTGGTCCAGAAGTAGAAAAGCAAAAAAATAATTGCATGATCTGAAATTGGAATTACCGGAGACGCTGTCTTTTCTTATAACTAGTTTTATTTCTTTTGGGGATTTTTAACACAGAAGAATGTTTGCCTTTGGTTTTTGAGTGGGTATGGGTTTTTAAAAATTTGTTTTGTAGTGATACTTTTAATATTGTCTTACAACTTGTGTCATGAAATTCACTTGTGCAGTCCCAAATCTGCCGTACTGAACTAAATTAATTTGTATTTTAAGGAGATTGTAATAAAATACATCTGTGTGTTCTTTCATGCTATAGTCAATCAAGCCAAGTTGATCCTAATTAAGCCATTTATGTGGCTCAAATGTACCACTGGTTTTTATCTAATTATATGAGGAATTACATCAACTCTATTCTTGGTAAAATAAGGGTATTGGACATTGTTTTGCATGTCAGTAACATCTTTTAACCGGATAGGAGACAAATGCATTTAAATACAGCCATTGTCTAGTAAATTTTCTGATAGCATAAGTAAGAATGTCTATGTATCTTCAAAGATTGATGCATATAATTGTGCTATCTGTCAAAAAATGTTCAAGAAACAAAAATGTTGGGATTGTATACAGTGAATTCTTCTTACATCATTGCCAATTTAGGTTAAGATTTGATGCCTGTATAAAATGCAACTGAGTGTTTGATAATAGTTCCTTGCATGGGCAGGACCATAAGCAGATTAGCAATCCATGAGAATTCTTCAGCCATGCTGAAATGAAGCAAGGTAACCTCAGTGTGCCTGCTGAAATAATTGCTTTCCAAATAGCAGGGGTTTCTTTCCCTGCATGTCTTGATAAGGGGAAGCTGAAGCTGAAGGTTTAAAAATCCAAAGAGTGCAGGGAGGCAGAGAAAAGAATTCTTGGCGTTGCTCTGTTCTGTGGTAGGAATAATCGATTGCGTATTTGATCACAGATTTCATGTTGTTCATATGAAATACTACACTTTGAAGCATAGCTTTCCCTTTTTCCTAACAGACTGATGTTGCCCACCTCCCCCCCCCCCCAAAATGTAGTAGCAAAAATAGTACCTGTAGGTTAGTGGTTAATTGCAAACTTTCTCACGAGCATTAAATCATGGATGGCAAATTACAGATTGGTAAGCAAACTCTCCATTACAAACTGTAATAAAAGGTTTTTGCTTAACTGTCACCCTTATAAGAATTGTTTAATAAGCAAAAAAGCTACAAATTGGCTTATTATTAGAGTTTATTTGGTTTAAGGTAACTATTTTTTACTTGAAAAGTACTCCAGCATGCACAGTAGGGAAAAATAGTGTGTCTTGTACTCAAATTAAAAAAACAGGGTTTTTTTTTTTTTTTTTTAGTATGAAGAGATGGCCTGAGGTAAACTAAGTATGTTAGGTGTCAAACAAGCTGCAAAGTTTGAAATGTTAATCTGAGTTGTTTGGCTGCATAAATTTCAATCCAAACTGAAGCACTGTTAGGTTTTTAGGGAATTATAACCTGCATTCAAGTTTTGAATAACTCTCTAATGTATTACACTGGTCATTCCAATGTTCTAGCTAAGTAATATTACTTATTTTTAAGTAATCTTTAAACAAGAATAACCTGAACTGGCAGTTGTGGAGCTGAATTCAAGTCATCCAAACCCTTCCTACGTTTTGAAAATGTCTACTGCCATTTCCAGGTGGGAGACTTCCCAGAGCACTGCCAGCACTATGGGTTATGGCTCTGATGTTTGGGAATATATCAGTTATTATGGTGGCCATTCTTTCTCTTCATGCAGCTACTTTCAGTTCTTTACAGTAGCACAAGGCTGGGTGTTTTATTCCTTTCAGTGTAACAGCACCAAGTCCTGAAAGGATTTTGTCTTCTTGCATTTGAGTAATGAATTAAAAGAGAACCTTAAACTGTCAGCTAATTCTTGAGATGAATCTTGTCGAGATTTAGAATGTCATATTGAGAAGCTGCTTACAGGCACATGGTTTTGAATAAAGTTTTTCCACCATGTGAAATAACTGAAAGTTATACTAAGACTTTTAAGGCAGAAATAATTTCTTGCATTTTTTTATTTTTGTTTCTCAATCTTTAGGCCTTTAGCCCACTGATTTACTTCTAGCATTGTGAACAGATAAGAAATTTGAAAAGCTGCCTTTTATTGCACTGATCTCCTACCCATATTTGAAGACACACATTAATTTTAGTATTGAATTTAATTTAGGATTTTAAATGAAACAATAAATATTTCATATTAAAAGAAAATATTTACTGTAATACCATGTTTTTGGCATTTCATGTTCACAAATGTGATTGTGCTGAATTTTTTTAGAGAAATCTTTGGAAGATGCTTTCCTTTATCTGGCATTACATAAATCCTGTGACAAACCTGAACAAAAGAGATATTTTTTTGCAAGTACTCTTAACTAAAGTAGTTGTTTTAAGTTTCTAATAATGTGCAAATTAATAGTAGTTTATTACTGTAATAGTTATGGAGAAAGTATCTCTTGTGTGATTTATCTTGGTTTTTTTTCTTAATACTTCCATTATATTTTCCCCTATGACTGAAGATCTGAAAAATTTCCTTTTCCGTTATTGCAGGCTTACACTCTTGATTTTCTCCTTTCATGTAGGTAGACCATATGAAGTAGAATGCATCCTTGTTTCTTTCAGATGCATTGTTAAGGTGACGTGTGCCTCACTGCTATGAATCTCAAACAACTTAGGTTTATTCTCTCCTGTGTTATTTATGGGTAACCAAAATGTCCTTTTGTCTACAAATACCTTGAGAGCTATGTTCCATCTGGACTTGCATGTGGAGGTATTCTTTTACTAATTCATTGAAAGAGGAGTCCTCCACGTGTTCAGATTAGAACAATACAAGATTAGGAGTAATAAACCACTGTCTCAGAAAGACAGTATATGTCTTGTCTAAACTGGAAGTACTTCTCTGCTAGATGCCTGGACAGCCAGCTGCAAATATTAAGCTCCATTGTCACGACTTGTTGGAAACTTCTAGGTCATGAGATATTAAGTACTGCCTGCATGTTGTCTTGTTTTCTACATGCTTATGCATGCCTGTTACAGGCTTGAGTGTATGTCCACTCAGTATATGCATGCAAGAGATAAGTCCTTGAAGCTGTTGAAGGATTATCGTAAAAATAAGCTATTTTCTATTAGAGAAAAGATAACCTAATATTCAAGGCAAGTATTTGGAACTATTTTCAAATACATAATAATTAACATTAGACTGAAATAGAGAAGAAGCTTCAGTGGAGTTGTTTGAAATCAAATCCAAAATTGGTTTTTCATCAATGTAGCTGATCTTTTTTATGTATTCCTGAGTTATTTCAACTATCCTTACGTATGATCGTACTTACAAAATATCAATTCTGTTTACTGTTTACCTGAATGACTAGACTTGGAGAACGTGGCAAAACCCCTTTGCATTTATAAAAGTGTATTTGCCTTTGCAAATACATTTCATGATAGTTTCTGGCAGCCAGGGAATTGGAGCTCCTCTTTAACTGGTACCCCTCTCATATTGGGTGTTTAGATGAAATGGGGCATTGTTCAAAAGCAGTTTGAATATATTAAAAGAAAAGGAAAAATAAATTGCTAGTAAACTGCCTGATTTCTACCTAGTTTGATGGTCTTCTAACTGTTCTGTGAAGTCCGTTTGTGCAATCTCTTAATCTGCAAACTTTCCAGCTGACACACTGGGTATCTAAACAATTGAGAATGGGAAAAATCTTTACTTTTTAATATTCTCTCAAAGCAATGTGACAGTTTCCACATAAAGCTTCTAGTAAGTGATGAGAAGTTTTCAGTCGAGTGAAACAGAAATACAGGTCTTTATAGTGCAGCTCACCTGAGCTGCTAAAAAGGGAACAGAGGCTCTAAAGGCACCACTGCTTTTGTTTTTTGAGAGACAGAGCTATTGCAAATGCAGAAATTGTTACACTCAGTTGAGGCCCCCATCAGATCAAAAAGGAAGAAATACACTGGAATCTCATCACTTGTCAGGACAGTAGGAGCACTGTTTATCTCTATGCTGTGGTTTTGATTATAGGTAGGATAATCAAAGAACTGGAATAACATGGGAAAATAAGTATTATTGCAGTCACTTGTGTTAAAAGACATGTTGGCATTTCAGTAGCTCTGGACATTACAGTTTTTGCAGGAGCAGGAAAGACTATCATTAAGGTTTTATTTTTTGGGAGGGAAGTGTTAAAGTAGTGTCTTTACAGATTTATTTTAGACGCGTTTCTTGTGAGAGCAAAAGTTTTGTCACTGTGCTTTACCTTTCTATGTGCTCTTTTTCTTCTTAAGCCTAACTTAGTTTAAGCCCTGAATATTGGATGAATTTTGGCCAAATTTGACTAAAATAAATGTCCTGTTAAGGTCTCTCAAAAGTCCTCAAAATAGACAAAATGGGTGTGTGTAAAGAGCCACTGAAGTCAACATTCAGGCCAGTGAGGAAGTGAGAGGCAGTGACTGATCACAGATGCCACTTTTCAACATGCAAACAGAACCCCGAGAAGTAAGGGACGTGAGAGCAAGTGAGGGTAATTGTAAGGGTTGTGCAGGAGAGGATAGGAAAGAATGCAGGAAAAAAGCCTTGGAAGTTCTGGGTTGAGAAGAGTAATAGAAGGCGTGTTGGCATGTTTGAAAACATTCTGGTTTATTCATTCCTGGAGGTATTGAGGTTCAGCCTCTTGGGATGACAAATGGGACAACACTGTCCATATGGCATGTGAAACCTGGGGAAAAAAGGACTGTATTTTCAGTTTCTTTAAAACAGAATTGCACCAAATTTATTCAACACCTGTCTGCCTTAAAAGGCTTGGTTACATAAAGGGTGATTAAAAAATTAGTAAGTGAAACACTGGCGAGAAATAATTTAGAGACCAAGTTCAAAAATGCTGTTTTAAAATTGTACAAAGCAAAATCTTAGAGAAAAAAAAAGAATTTTGATGCATGAATTGTATTCTACATTGACTACGTTAAAGGAAAAATATGATTTTTACCTCATGTCAATTAAATTTTATAACTCAACTATGGTATAAATCTCTCTATTTAAGCTTGAAAATGCCCAGAAGATAGTTATAGGAGGTGCAGTCTGCATCACAAAACAGATAGAAGCATACTTTTACTTTCTTCTGAACTGGTTGACAATTCATAAAGAGCACAACACGCCATAACTTTGCATAGTTTTCATTTTTTACTGTGTCTGAAGAGAAGAGCACTGAAACATCATTGATGAGCCCTGAACCTGCTGTCCTTTGCACTACGTCACAGGAGCCAGCAGGACCATGAGGAGCCCTGAGAGAATTCAGCACAGTCCTCTTACCATACCCTGTGCTAATCAAACAGCTTTCCCAGCACTCTGACATATCTCCTGTGGCTGAATGTAGAGTTGTTCACTTGGGTAAGGTTCCAAATTGGCAGTCAGTCTTTTGTGCTGTAGAGCCTGGTCAAGTAGATCTGTGAGAAGCCTCTGCAAGTTGATATCAGCTTAATGAAGTATATTATAGAAACAGAAAAGCAGGGAAGAGATTACATTTTTACATCAGTTTATTCAGTTGTGTTTCTAAAAGACAAACTGAAATTAAATTGAAATTCACAGTCACAAGACAGGGATGTTCTTGGTATGGTGTTCTTTGGCGTACTTTTAAGGACTTCTTGAAAAAGTTGAAATTAGCTGATGAATTTTGAACTAGTAAGAAAATGAATAATCAGGTTTTCAGTTAACATTAACTGATAGCAGTGATTTCATGGTAAAATGTCATTCTCCTTTCAGGTAAGAAATTAATCAACACCCAGTGAAAATGCCCATCCAAGTGCAGGTATGAGCCAGTGTTCAGATGGCAGAAAGTAAGCTTACCTAAAATGACAACATTCCAAATGTCTTTTTGAGTCAAACTAGCATTTTTCAGAATTCCAAGAAAAAGAAGTTGATAAGAAAGATACAAATAGCGAAAGTTTTTAAATAGGCTTTAAAAGAGAGTAAATTTGAAAAGTAGGTGGGATGGTAAGGTTATGCCAAATCACAAAACTTATATAAGTCCTGAGAGCTATAAAGTGATTAAGGTACATTGGGATACTGCAGCAAAGATGCAAAATGCTTTTTATGCCACACAGAGCTCATGCCCGTATTTAAAAAGTATTAGTTGGGTCTCCTGGAAATTGAAACTGTGTTACTGATTTATTAGTGATAAACATATCCAAAAACTGGTAATAAATAAGAACTAGATGGTACAACTGGCATGGGTCAACTGAATTAAAATCAATTTCAGTCCAGGACCTTCCTCCAGAGCATGTTGTGGTGAGTGTTTTCAATATTGCAGTACTTTATGACTCTTGCAAAAACACTCAATCTTTGGTTATTCAGTGAAGTAAAATGCAAAACAGGATTAAGTTGCAGAATTCTGGAAGACAATTACTTAGGTAATTCCAAACTGAAAAATGGCACCTGAACTCATACGAAAGTTAAGCTATAAGTAGAATTATAGTGACAAATTTTGACAACTGTAAAATAAATCATACCAGAAGTAGTAACTTGAACTACTGCTGACATGTAAGTTATGTATAGCAACTCCAAGAGGTGTCTTCCAACCTAAATAATTCTCTGATTCTGTGATCAAATATCAAAATTATACCACCACTGAGCAGAGAATTGGACCTCACTGGCGTGATGATGCTGTGATTTAAACTGTCAGCACGAGAAAAATACGTAAACATTAGTATGGATTATTACCTTTTATGGCTTATCTATTACTTAACAAAACAGATCTGTGAAGTAGAAGAAACTCAATTATATTACAATTTAGAGAAAATGTAGTGAACAACTGAAATGTGGATTAAAAAATCATTATGTATTTTAACTTGGTTTCATTATCGTCAGTTGCAAATTCATATGAATGAGTGATGTGACTTATTGTTCTCTAATGTATCTGCTTGTCTATTGGTCTGACTGAGTTTTGGTTATCTCCTATATCATTGGTTTTGATTGCAGCTTATTTCTGAGTAAATAAAACAATTTTTTTAAAAATAAAACAAGGGTTTTTTTTTTTAAACTATACCTGTTGAAAACAGGGCAAGTTCATTGCATATCAGAAATCTTTTCATGAATACTGAAAAAAAAAAGTGATCAGTAGGGTAAGAATGCCGTCTCTTGCCTGTATGGCTGTTGCAGAGAGTTGTTTACTCCTTCAGGGTTACTAGAGTTGCTTTACACTGGTTCTGTCCAGTGCAAAAGCAAAAATTTGCTCTAAGTTTTCCTTTCACTGCATCTATTTTCTCATGCTCTTAAAAGTGATTAAAGAATAGTGGGGAGTTTTTCCTTCATTCAGATATGATAATATAGGTAATACAATCGGAGATTTGCCATAAGGTTTTCTGAAATTGTACACATATATGTGTTTGCTTATGCAGATGACGTTTGTATATAAGCAATTAACACACTACAACATCATTGAAATAGCCATGACCATATTTATGATTTGATTAGTAATTTTTTTTAAAGATAACACTCGACCTAGTAGTTAATTTTGAACAATCAAATTGCTTTTCCGTAATGAAATACATTTTGTTTCTGATCTTGATTTGCAGCAAGTCTTGCAACTTCATTACTATTCAAACAACATATCACAGAGTTGAAAGCTGAAATATGATTCTTTTTTCATGATCTTCTTTGATATTCTGTGATTTTAGTATACTTTAACATAATTTGCTATATATGCTGAGAATTTGCTTTGTTATTTCTGGCCAATCTCATTTTTTTCAAAATCTTAAGACAGCCTGTGGAAATTTTTAGAAGCACATTCATTGTTTAAATAGGATGGAACATGATGGGATGTATTGAGTGCTTTTCAGGGTAGGAATGTCAAATAGAAGTCAGATTGCTCAGTCAGCTTTATCAATAGCAAGATTATACAAATGACTGTCTTTATAGACCAACATATATATTCAGTCACAGAACAAAATATAAAAGCTTGTCAGTGATGCTGTATTTAATTAACATTCACCTTTTATATGCAGCTTTGCATCACCCACTTTTTCCCCTCTAAAGGGGAAATTTGCAGCAAATTTCCTTCTCTAACTCAAGATTGAAATCTTTTCTTCTCTTGGCAAAGACTGCTCTTGTTTTTATTTGCTGCTGCCCTGTTTCTTCTCCCATTCTCAGTTGAGGGAAAGAAGGTAAAAAGGATGGAACCTCAAGCATTCTTTCGTACTATTCCCAAGCTAAACATTTCTTCTTCTCCTTCTAAACTTTTGCCTGATACTTCACATCTGCACCAGATTTAGCACTTCCCTGGCTTCATGCTGCCCTTCTTTATTGCAGCTTTCTGAAGTTGTACTAATAAAGTATTATCCATCATAAGAAGATTTAAATGCTCAATATTTTTGCTGAATTTATGAACTTGTGTTAAATCTTTTCCTGTGAGTGTGATATTATAGATGGTAAAAATATGAACTGGCTTCTTGAATTAAAAAGAATCATCCATACCTGTAGTATGGGAAATTCTTCTAAAGAATCCCTTTCAGTGATGATATACAGTACAGTGATGAAATACTGACACATAGATACATCTTGGAAGATAGATTTCCAAATCTGGTAAAAATGAATTGAAAATATACCTGAGCATAACAAACATTCCTTATTTAAATAACTCCCAGAGAGTTACTGCAGAATTTTGACTAATCTTGCTAAAGTATTCTTATCTTTGGTATCTTTAACTGTTCTTATGCTCTTAAACTCACTATTCCTTCCCTGAATTGATTTTTTTCAGCATTAAGGTTTACTTAGTCATAAACAGTTACATGAGTTTGATTTGCTTATATTTAAAGCAGTTTTTTTTTCCTGGCTGGTGAGCACTAAAGGGAGAACTAACAATCTTTGCCAGTAAATGCTAGAGACAATGGAAACATTATTTTGGAGGAAATGAGCACATGAGAAATATTGTCTGAAATGTTCATTGCTTTAAAAATGTAATGCTTTGTTTTATGTTGTCATGTATTATAATTTATTTCAGTATGTGAACATAGCTTTGAATTATCAGTTATGTAGACAGTTGTATTTGTCTAATTTGAAAAAACTCTTACAAGATATTTGGTGGCTATTATGCCTTGATTTAAAATCCCATCTAAACCATCTGTATATTCTTCTGTAGTTAATATTTAAAGCATAACAAATTCTTACCTGTAAGTATATCACCCACTTATACAGTATTTAATTTGCTACTTCATTATTTAATTTCTTGAAGACAAGAATTGTATTCCTCCTCTTCTAACAACAGAGCAGCTAATTTAGTAGTTACAATGATGTCTGAAATGCTGAAATTCACTGCAATAAAATGTGGTCAAAAGAGCAGCGGAGTTGAAGTTACTTTTTAAATGATTTCTTATGCCTTAAAATATTTCTTTGTTAATTTTTAAACAAGTAACTGAATTTTAGACATTTTAGATAACTAGTCTGTCCAGATAATAAACCTTTGCACACAGTAATGGTAGAGTTTTATGTAAGAAGGTATCAATATATAAACAGGAACACGTTTTATAATTTATTAAGTACCAGGTGCTAAGAATTCAAAAACCTTCAATTTTGTTCTACTTGGGTGCATTGTTCAATACAACTCTTATTTCAATCTAGTCTAAAACTATGAATTTTATTAGACTTGTTATTGCTGTTTTTTGGAAAAGTAGAGCAAGGGTTAGGTAGTCATTTTGAAATTGAAGATGCAGATGAATTGATATGTTTGGGATATTATTTGGCAAAGGTAAAGCTTATTAATAAAGTAAACTACTTGACTCATCTTAGTATGTGTTTTAAAACAGGTGAGGCTAATGATAAGGATGTTCAGGTGGTGGAACTTCCCATTGTGGACAGCCTACACCCACGGCCACCCTATTTGCCCTTGGCTGTCCCTGAAGACCTGGCTGATAGACTAATTCGTGTGCATGGGGATCCTGCAGTGTGGTGGGTCTCACAGTTTGTGAAATACTTGATTCGTCCACAGCCTTGGCTAGAAAAAGAAATAGAGGAAGCCACAAGGAAACTTGGTTTCAAACATCCAGTGATCGGGTGGGTATTTAGTTTTCTTTTTAATTGTCTGTGCTTTAATATGTGGATATAGTGATTCCTGTTCAGGAAAAACTGTTTTACAATGATAATCAGAGTCTCAAAGTATTCTGTGGGGTGTGAGGGTGATTTCTAGATGAAGCTCTTATTTTTTTTAACTTTGCATAATACAAGTTGGTTGCAAATACTTCTTTGGCACACTTGTCTACCTGTAGTTGGACGGATATATAAAAGGTAGCTCAATAGAAGGTTTTTTAACATGTCTTTCCACATCTGGTAATACAGAATTTCATTAATTTAATTGCCTTAGAGCTTATATTCCAGGCACTTTACTGTTTATGTCTTCTTTCCAGTGCCTGTGGCTTTTAAATTTGAGGATAAAAGGTTAAGTCTACATATTACATGCCACAATTCACAACTAATTTTATCACTGGCTGCATAGGAACATGGTATGTGCCTTTTCCTTCCCCGCTGGTGTGTTTGCCAGTGTTTTTTCTCAGCAGTCATGGTGATTTGGAAAGGTCTGTGTGGGGAGATAAGGGGAGAAGGAAGAAAAGCAGTAAAAGCAACTCATGGGAGAAAGGTTTTTCCACCATGTAGTGTGAAAAATGTTACTTCTGATGTGCTAGAGTCTTCTTCCTTTGCCTGAATTTCCTTCAGTCCTTAAACTTTATGTCTAGGATTATCCAGTAGGTTGTCCAAATGTTAGTTGGCTTTTGACCTTGACCTGGTAGGGCACTTCATTGCTGCTGTATCTGAATAATTGTTACTTTTCAAGGAGGTCAAAAAAATGCATTTGTAACTACCTTAATTCAAACTGCATTGTATGATGCAAATATTCCTATTTTCCTTTTGGCCTGTATTGATCAAGCATTATCTCTCTACAGCAGATAACTTAACCTTGTGCACAAAAGGAATGCTACCTTATATGCTATAATTTAATTTAATGTTGTTCATTCCTTTCTTTCAGTTACCCTTTGCTTCCCTTGTCAGGTTATTATATTACTTTTGAGAACAGACTAATTTCATATTCTCAGGGTGTCTTGATGGACATGGATGAGTTGTTTGTTGTTTTTTTTTTTTTTTTTACTCCCTCCTTATTTTAAATAGGGATTGAATTTAAAATTTCATTTGCTAAAGTATGAATAGTATTTATAAATGTAACGCCTAGTTTCTCCCTTTTTGCAGTGTTCATGTCCGAAGGACAGACAAAGTGGGGACAGAGGCAGCATTTCACCCCATTGAAGAGTACATGGTACACGTGGAAGAGCGCTTTGAGCTTCTTGCTCGCAGGATGCATGTCGATAAAAAAAGAGTGTATTTGGCTACTGATGACCCTTCATTGTTGCAAGAGGCAAAATCCAAGTAAGATGAATTATGTTTATATTGCAGTTCCTTCCTTACAGTTAGCTTTACAATTTCTGGCTATTGTGCATCACAAGTTTTAGTATAATTATTTTTTTAATCCTTTATTCCGTTAAGACTGCATTTCATTTTCCAGTGATGTTGATTTTTCTCTCAGATACGCTTTTTTGGGATTTTTTTTATCTCCCAAGCATACTTTTTCAAAGCTTAATGTTAAAAATCTAGAAGAGTTGAGCAAGATACCTGGGACTATGGAGAAACAAATCAATGGTATAGAAGGGAGGTAAATAAAAATAATATACATATAAATAATAAACACACACAAATTACTTTTCAACATCCATATCCAAAAAAGCTACTTAGAAATATTATAAAACCTGGTTAATATATTAAGAAATATATAAAAACTGTCCAAAAAGTATCTCTCTGTGAACAGTTGCCAGTGGCATTTTTATAAGTGGGTTGAAAAGCTTAGGATGAAGCTCTTCCCTCTTTCAGAAGGACTTCTATATTGATAACATGGAAGACTTTCATCATGTAGAATAATTTTCTCCTTAAATATAAGTGGGATTCTCAACTTCTTCCAGTGTCTTTGTCCCTTTTTTTGCTCTGTATCCTCTTCTAGCTCCCTAGAATGTGGATACACAGTAAACATTCATTTACTCCTAGGTTGCCTGTATTTCCTTGTAAATTAATATTTCTTATTAATTAATTAATACTTTCTAAAATCAAAGCAACTTGGTACCAGCAAATTTTTGAACTGTTCTATTCTTGGTAGCATTCTTGGAAAAATATATAAGATACTACGTAACAGATTTTCTTTGGTATATGCAAGGTAAGCAGAAACGTCATTTTGTAGTAGAAGAGTTTTCTTCAGCATTGAAAACCTGTCTGTTTCAACTGTGCTGTTTTTGTTTTTCTTTCATATCTATGAAAGGCTTCTGTTTAAAATTACAGTGTTTTGTAAAAACTAAATGAACAAACTCAGCTCCAGATGATGGCAACCTAATCCTTCCTTTTGTGTGTGTGTAGAGGCAAGAACAAAGGCAGAAACAATTATAGCATTTAAAGTGCAAATCTAAACAATGAAAAGACAGGTAATACAAAGTTGAGGTTATAATATGTAATTCATTATATTGTCCTAAATAGCTTTAATAACTGTAATAGAACAGAATTCAATATTGATGTAACAATCTTAGCTATGAATTTTTCCTTATTTTTGTTTAACTTTCAAACCTTAGCATTTTCAGTGAATAATAATAATGATGTGATGCTCTACCTGTGTAAACATATTACCCCAAATTTGTAATGGCAACAAAAACAAATTCTGTAATTTTAACTTACTCAGTAAAACAATACTGAATTTTATTAAGAATTGCAGCTCAAGTCCATTCCAAATCACAATTTTACTTTAATATGGTAAAATACAGCTCAGCCATACAGCATTAATTTTATGTTTTCTTCATAAAAGGCATAGAATCTCTAAGTGCTGAAGAATTTTTTGTGTTTTACTGCTGCATTTTCAGGTCACAGCCTACACTGAAACATGATTTCCTACATTGCTTGCACCCTACTGTTGCTTGCAGCTTCAGAAGCTTGAGTAGAAGGCATTTGAAACTTCCTGTGATTTCACAGAAGGCAGAATGCAATTTGATGTTTGGGCATTTAATAGCATCTGAAGGCAGGTTAAGGTCATGTTTTGGCAGCAAAGAAGCTTTTCCTTCTCTTCTTGTGAAATCAGCTATAAATTGGTTTACGTTTCTGACAAAAATGTTCTAGTCACATTGAACTACCAAGCTTTGGTGAAAACAGCTGTCACATTGCAGTAGCTTATGTTGCATTCATTATTTGGTGCAATAATATTAGTAAGTACTAGGTACTGTATCTCTCTACAACAGAGTGACTGGCTGTCAAACAGCGTTGGCATTTAAGTAAAGAAAATTTAGCCAACATTCACATGAATAGGCATGTTGTTTCTGGCAAGAGAAGTATTTTAAGATATTCATAGTCATGAAAACAGGAGTGTTTTGACTTAAGTTTCAGAAATTTCCATGCAGTCAGATGTCTACCAACTGCAAGTACAGTAGTAAAGATGCAGTAATAAAGTAGTGAAGTGCAGTCACTACCGCTAGTTTGTAGAGTGTTTGTGTTCTATTACCAAAAGAAGGAAAGAAGTGATTTATTTTCAGAATTAGGATCATGTAGAACAATTTTAGTAGAGAGTAGCAGGATTGAGAGTTCAACAATTTAATGATCAGAGGATTAAAGCATTTGACAGCTTCTGGTAATCAGAGGTTGTGCTATTTATCTTGGATAAGTGATGTGTTCGGGATGGTGTAAATTGCTTTTTCTTTGGCTGATTTAATAGTTTTAACATGCTAATTTTTGAATGTCTAGTACATGTGTTTCTAGTCTATAATACTACTTACAGTGTCTTCACTTCTTAAGGTATTCAAAATAATACAGATGATATAAACATAAATTCTTAAGAGACCATATTTAATATATTTCTGGTTTGTATATGAACCTATTTAGGTGTCTTTCTTTTGTACATGAGCACAAAAATTGAACAAATCACATTCTTCCTTCTAGAATGTTAACCTGTAAAGTCATCTCTATTTTCTTTTTCTCCTTTTTTTACTGTTTATTTACTTCCACAAGCAGGTTAATGTCTTTCCACCCTTTCTAATATCTGTAGTTTGGCCAGCACTCCCCATCCCCCCAAGTCATAGTATGCCTGATATATAGAATTCAGCAGTGCTTCAAAGTGCTAGAATCTGATGAGCAGCCTCATGTATTTTCCAATTGTTTTAGAGCAAGACCTGAGAAGACACAGTATTTTTTACTCAATCTGTTTACACATATACTCACAATCTTCTTTCAGAGGGAAGAAAATTTTTGGTTCCTGTTCTGGACACTTCCACAGGCTTAGCAATTGAGAACAGGAGCCTGGACCCCACCTTGCTTTGCACCTGCTGTGATAAGCTGTAGTTACACAAGGAGTTGATCAGCTTCTGAAACCCATAGAAACTTGAAACACTCCCATTTCTGCGCTTGATTTGTATCCTTATCTGAGGCTGTTTGGTGCAGGAAGGAAAGATTTTTAACTCTCTCCTCCTCACCTTCTTTTGATTTCTCATAAGAGGGAATGAAAATAAAATCCTTCCTGGCCAGTACATAGGTTTCAAGAATCTATTAGACAGCTTTAGAAGACCTGGGTATTATTTTTAGATATGTGGAAGAGATACACTAAGTAGGTATAATCCAGTACAAAGAAAACAAGAGTTGTGCCAGTTTCCATTATTTGGTTTTATCTTTGAGCAGGCTGCCCAAGGAAGTGTAATACCACTGCCTCTGGAGGTATTTAAAAGTCATGTAGGTGTGGCACTTTCGGGTGGTGGTTTAGTGGTGGACTTTGCAGTGCTGGGTTTTATAGTTGGAGTCAGTGATCTTAAAGGTCCTTTCCAACTTAAGCGATTCCGCGATTTCACAATCTGGGCCTTTCCTGTTTCAGAGAAGAGACTGTGTGAGTAAAGATAGAAGGCATCCTACACAACTTTGCATTTTGGTTTTTCTGTCAGTAAAAATATGACAGTTTATTATGTATGAATCATTTTCTACACATTCAGGAATCCTAGTAATAAGATTGTGCCTAAGTTCTACTTAGAAAAGAAGAAAGTAATTCCCCAAAAACTTAAAATGTAAGCCTTACATTAATCATAATATAAATACAGATGGAAAAGGGAATGGAAGTAACTTTGGTAGTTTCATTTCCTTTATTTGTAGTCATTGTGACAAGAATAGCTTCAAATACAATCTCAAGCACTGTAATAAATGGGAAGGAGAAGTAAACCTCACCTGATGCAGGAACTGAGTGGGCCACATACAGCTTGAGAGGACTGTGCACTTGGCCTTTTCCTGTGGTTTTTTTGTATGGTCTGCTTTCAGCCTGTGTTGGAGACGGCATAGTGGACCAGAAGATTCTTTGGTCACACTGAGTATGGCTGCTATTTCACTCACATTTTAAAAGAAACCTCTTTTCCCAAGCATTGTGTGTGGGAGACAACATAAAAGTGCTTGTTTGAAAACTTAAATGCGTGAGTGGATAAATTACAAGCTTTGATGATTGTTTTGAAGAGTGGGCTCTGAAACCGTTGGTTAGATGAATTTGGATCAGCTTTATAAAATGGAATTGAAGACCAGATCTAAAAGCATCTCAATGACTGTTTCCAGAATAAAGGAAAGAAGGAGAACATTTTAAATGTGTGCATAAAAAAGATGCGTAAATAATTCTGACCTTTTGTTTTCTACCAGATTAAATATGACACTTTTTTTCCTTATGCTTCATTCCCTAAAGTTATTGAAATGATCTTCTGCTAGTAAGAAATCAGATTTGTCAGGAAGAGTTCTTTTGTGTCTGCTCAGCATATGGATTCTGATCTTTGAAGTCTAAAGGAAGTGATTAATTTCAGTGATACTCTTGATACCAAGAACTTGCAAAGGAGTGTGTAAATATCTTTACTATGTTTGTTGTCCCTAGAAATGCCATCTTCTGTTAAATGTTCTTTGTGTTGCTCCATTCACAGTTGTTTACTGAGATAAGACTGATGCTTATCTCTGTTTCTCAGCTAGTTCTCAGAGTAGAGTATGATGTATTTTCATTTGGTCTGTACTTTTCTCTTCCTTAAAAAAAAAAAAATCAAAACCAAATATGATTAACACAATGGAAATCATAACAGAATATATGACAAATATTGTGGTGTCATCTGTTGTGTTTTGAGAGCTGGTTAAATATTGACAAAAAATGTTAGACATGAAAATATCCGAAGTAAAATTGTAAAAGAGTTCTTACTGAAAAATCTCTTTTTAGCTTCATATAAGCTTCTGTAATTCCTCAGAAGGGGTGTTATCAGTTATTCTAATACTATTTCCACCTTCTCTTCCTTTTTTCTGTTGGTTTTCTTTCGTTTTATTTACTATTGTTTGTAATGTAGTAGGAAATTTCCCTGGATTTGATGATCAGATACACCCTTTAAAGCTGTCCCATACATTCCACATCAAAAGTGGACATTTTGAATACAGTTTTTTTTATTTGCTCTTGAGAGAAATTTGCTGATTTGGTAGTTACAAAAGGCAGCTATATTTGTCCATTTCACTTCTGAATACAGTTTCTCCATACTTTTAATGTTAAAATGAAATAAGTTAGCTTGTTCTTATGAATATTATATTGGCTCTCTTGCTCTCTTATATAATGTGTTGACTTATATTTGCAATGAAGTTAGAAATTCGAAAAAAAGCTTTTATATATCGTTTTTATATATAGTTTTGTTTTATAATAAGCCGCATAGTGAAAATTCTGTAGTTGGCTGGTTAGTCATGTGAGTTGCACTTCATGATTGAAATATAATTGCTGTGTAACAGCAACGTAGTTACCACCTTTGTTACATCTATAATAATTGTCTTTGATAGGAGGCTGACTGAAAATTTAATTAATTTGTGCTCCTTTCCAGTTTCTTTCAGATTTCAGTTCCCCACTACAGAAGTGTAAATTTTTTTGTGAAAGACCATTATTTTTCAATATTTTTAAAAACATTTTTAAAATTTTTAAAGTTATTGTTACATGATGGAATCTTTTATTTTACTATAATATAAAATAAGGTTTCATATTAAAAAAATATATATTTTGGCTTGCAGTAGTACTACTTCTTTGTTTTGTAATAAGGCAAGAAAAGTGTATTGGCATGGAATTTTACATTTTTTTCCTTTTCACCAGTGAATTGCAAAATTGGTTCTCCATATGACCTTAAGAACTGTGAAGGACTTTTTTTTCCCTTGTTTTCATTAGTTTACATGCATTAATTTAATATGTCCCTTTTACAGGTGACTGGTTTTTTGCACAGTGTCCCCATCGGTATCTAAGAGTAGGGTAATAAATGTAGCCTAGTAAAGTCACAATCCCATATCCTATTTAGCAGTAGACAAAACTTAGTGGTCCGAGTACATTTTGTCTAAAATCAGCAGCATTTGTAGAATGTGGCATATACTTCCTGATATTTCTTTCACTTCTACTTTGTTATGTATCAGACAGATATACAGGATCTTTTTTATTTAATTATTTTTTCTAGATAAAGAGAGGTATGCTTGGAGGCAGCAGTGACCTTCTAGAGGGTTCAGCAAAATTGTTTTCTTGCAAAGCAGAAACTCCCTTAAAATGAATTAACAACCATTGTTGTTAATTCTTGCAGCAGAGGTAATGCTTCTTAGAAAAGATAAACAGAACAATGCTATTAACTGTGTATTGTATTTTCACAGGTATCCAAATTATGAATTTATCAGTGATAACTCCATATCCTGGTCAGCAGGACTCCATAACCGATACACTGAAAATTCCCTAAGAGGTGTCATTCTGGATATTCACTTTTTGTCTCAGGCAGACTTCCTGGTCTGTACATTTTCATCCCAGGTAAAGTGCAATGCAGAGACAATTTTGATTATATGTACCAGTTTTAAATCTTAGTTTTCTTCATGCTTCTGTTTGTAAAAATCTCTTTTAGGATTAAAAGCACAGCAAAAAGTCATCAAGGAGTATTTTGTGGCTAATATGCCACCTAATTCACATATGGCAAGATATGATTTCTGTCAGGTTGAATGTTCTTTTACTTGCTGTTGTTATGCTCTTAGGTGATGCAATCACACGTGATTATACTGTTAAGATGGAAGTGGATGCAAAACCCAAAATTTAGAATTGACTTAAACACTAAATGCTTTCCACAGCATCAAATGTAAATTTTCTTCTGCACTGTAATGACAAATAGGTAACAAGCAAAATATTAGTATTAATTGATGGTGAATACAGTGATATATTGACCTTGACAGGCAGAATTCTTAATAAAGTTGAAGTAGCAAGAAAACAGAAAAACTAGGGAAAGTATAGAAAAGCCTCTTATCCCTCAATCATGCTTGTGCATGCACTTTATTTACCATTCACCACATCCTGTAGAGAGAATGACATTTTATAGCATATTTAGAAGGTTATTAATCCAGGCTGTTTCAGACCTGAGGCCTGAGTAAAATCCAAAGTAAAAATCCTCAATAAATAAGAGCTGTGAGGAGCCATCCACTTTCATAGTATTGTTTGATTTAGCTAGAGCACATCCACTGAATGTGGATTTGAAAGAAACAGTGAAAGAAACAAAACCTACGGCTGTATGTCTGAAAGGCCACACGTGCATTGGTGTAAAGACAGTTCATAGTCTGAAGGAAGAACTATGTAGTCTTGGATAAAATCATAATGAAAAGTCTGTAACATTTTCTGCTGTTATTGTATTCAGACAGCTGTGTTAATAGTGATAAATGCTTGCTTTAAATAGAGCCCTGGGTATAAACATGGTTTAAATATAGTTGCAAATAGCTTGGCCAGAATATATTGCAATTGAATTTTAAGTGTTGGCATAATTTTGAAAGAACATGTTTAAAATACATCAGCACAGTTAAGGTGATACAGTTTCTTCAGGACCTCTGGAGGGCATCTGATACAACCCCCTTTGAGGGTACCTTTGAGCTCAACTCTCATTCACTTTCACCATGCATGTCACAGTAGACTTATTTATTGGATAACATATTTGGTTTTCCAGAGTTACAGAAAATTCTACTGAAGTATAGGACATCCAACATTAGAGTGTTACTGTCAATAGCTGGACTATGAATTTGGTCCAGTAATTTACTTAATTTATTCTAGGCAATTTATTGTGCTTTAATAATTCAAACTCCTCAAAAATAATTTTATACCAGTTTTCCTGGTCATTCAACAATGTGGATCTGTACAGAATCTTCATGTACTGGGTTTTTCTAAGATCTGTTGCAAGGTTTCACACTATTCATAAAGTTTCCTTTTAAGGGGTTTAAAATTTGTTTCTCTTGTCTCTAACATTTGAATTGCTATCCCCCCAGTCCTTTCATTGATTGAATAAACTATTTGATAGTTACTTTGGCGTTGAAGGTGAGCAAAATAAAGGAAGTAATGACCACCTTTTGTCCAAGGTATGAAGAGAAATTAAGGTTAAAAATGTATTCTTATTTCTTTCCATTGTGGTTTTGGACTTTCTCATTAATCAATTCTATGCTGACTTTTTTTTCCCCCATTTGTCCCAAAAGACTCTAAACTTCATTACAGAAATATTAAGAGAGAGTGGCACTATATGTGAATAAAGTCAGGAATTCCCCTGTATTAATTGGGTTTTATGGTGCTGAAACTGAAAGAACGCTGGTACAAGTTGAAGAATTGGTATTTCCTTAAAATACTCTTGTTAAGGAATTAGTTCTGTCATATAATGGAGAGTCAAGGGAAACAACCTACCTTGGCACTGTGTTTCAGCAATGTCGCATTAATGGAATAGATTAATTGATTCTATTTAGATAAAATAAATTGATGATAGATTAAATGATTCTATTTTCATAGAAAAGCCACATGGGAGTTATACAAATCATAACATAGCAGGAGAATTAAGATTGCACATTAGAACAAACACTATTTTTGTCTTTTCAGTCTTCATTTAGATGAAGGCACAGCTCCATCTGACTGACATAACTTCATTTCCTTACAGAATTTATTAGTCCTTGTATTTTTCATTGTACAGGTAAATATACAGGCTGCAGAACAAGGGATCTGGGAGTAAAAAATAGGAGGCTGGCTTTAGGTATATTTCTGCATGTGGGTATTTTGCTTGCTGTCCTCGACAGTTTAGAGTCTACAAAGAAAACTTTGGTGCTACAAAGAAAAGAATTGCTGAGAGGAGATACTGAATGTTTTGTGTCAGACAGTTGCTAAAAGCATTTATATGGAAAAGATTTAAAATCTTTATAGTGCGCATTATGTGTGTCTGCTTCCTGGGGTAAACACACAGGCAGAGAATAAAACAAAAACAGTCACAGAAGCTATAAAGTAAATAGCCTTTTGCAAGTATATGGGTAATCAAATTTGTTTCTATATTATGGTGTGTAGCATGTACTTCGAAATAATTAACTTTAGCCTGATCTTCTGAAAGGTACTTCTGAAAAGTTATTTTCAAGTTCAGATGCAGAGGGATAAAAGGAAATCTATTACATTTTTAAAGCAAATGCCTCTCTCAAAGGAGCTAAGAAAGTACAAATACGTCTTGTATGACTGATCAAAGTTCTATTCACTGTGTCTTCAAAGGAAGAAAATAAAAGTAAAATCAAGCTTTACTATATTAACATAGACTGAAAATTATGAAAAAGCTCAAATGCTTCTTCATATTGAAGAAATCTGTTGTATTGTTAATCAGCCTTTATCAAACTTATGCAAAATTAGAGAAAGGTACAGTAATGGAAGTCAGAAGTCAGAAAACCTACAATAGAGCCAAGTCAGATACCTGACAGAGAACAGCTTTCCAGACAGTTGAAAAAAACCGTTTTTTTAATATAGTGGTAGGCTTTTTGTGTTTCTGGCAACTCTGAGAAATATAATTCTGATGTGGGAACATGTGTTCAGTCTGAAGAAAATTCCATAAATTCCATAAAATGGGGTACAATGACAAGTAAAACTGCATCTTCCATCTCACCAACATAATTATTGTCTTGATGGAATTCAATTTCATTTATTTGTCTTCTAAGTTGCCAGCATCACAATTCTATCACTGTTCTAATATAAACAGCCTTTTAAGACCTTGGACTTATGGAACTGTTTGGTTGTAAAAATTTGAACTTCCTTTGGAAAGGTAAATGCAAGGCCTCATTATTGCAGGATAAATTTGAAAATGTAAATTCTGAAGGTTCAAAGGGAAGTAAAATACAATTTTTAGTAGTAGTAGTAGAAAAAGAAAACTCGTTTGCTTTTGCATTTGATTGGCTACAGATCATTAATTTTAAAAAGCAGAATTGCTAGTGTTCATACAGATGTTTTCATTTTATGAAAAGTAGACTGTACTAATTATTTATCTAGCTATTTATTTATTCATTTGTCTACCAAATCTGATCACCAGAGGCCTAATTAAGATTCTGCAAAATTTCATACTTTTTAGTAGCAAATATGCAGGGGGATCTGTGGGGTTTTTTTTTAAGTGGGTATTTTTAGTTTGGTTTTGCTTGTTTTTTGGTTTTTTGGGGGCTATTTTTTTGGTTGGTCAGGTGTTTTTTTTTAACCCAGACCCTGATATTCTTGGGGAATATTGCTATACACGGGTTGTTGATTTCTGTGGTATATTTCAGTCACACACAATATTAACGACTTCTGGTTTTGTTTCTAAGGTTTGTCGAGTTGCCTATGAAATTATGCAGACGTTGCATCCAGATGCTTCGGCGTATTTCCATTCTTTGGATGATATCTACTACTTTGGGGGACAGAATGCTCACAACCAGATTGCTATTTATGCTCATCATCCACGAACTGCTGATGAAATTCCTATGGAACCTGGAGATATAATTGGAGTAGCTGGAAACCACTGGGATGGTTATTCAAAAGGCATCAACAGGAAATTAGGAAGAACAGGCCTGTACCCATCCTATAAAGTTAAGGAAAAAATTGAGACAGTCAAGTATCCTACATACCCAGAGGCTGACAAGTAGATTAAAAGGACGACATTCAGCAGTTATTATAAATAAACTATTTTGATTGGTGCAAACCAGTCAACAACACACTAACTATTGGTTTCTATGGGATTTGAATTTGCATTTTGTCATGCGGTTAAAATCAAAGCCTTTGCAATGAAACTGGAGAAGAAGCTGAGAACAAGTGGATGGGCTATTGTCTGAACTTACTCTTAAACATTTTTGTTATATGCACTCTCACACATGCACACACAAACCCACGTACAAGAGGAAAACTGTTGTTTTATACTTCTTGTCTCTTTTCAGGAGTTGTCCCCATCATTAGTCTTACGTGAGCTTTGGGCTCTTTTCTCCGCCATTAATTGACAAAAATGTTCAGACTTATAACACTGCCACATTGTGTAATTTGAGTGACATGAACATATTTTGTATGTGCAAAATTTGAAACATGGTGCCTATATTTGAAAAGTTTGTGACCTTTTTAGAAGAGCCATGCCTGTTTCACAATGGGCAAGAGTCCACTTCCGTCTGGTGTTACCGTGACCACTGAACTTGCTTCAAACAACAGATTCAGATTTCAGACTAGATTTCTTTACAAGTTTGGGGTTTTTTTAGCATTCCATTGATTACTTCTCATCATTAATAAAATAAAGATTACATTCAACAATAAAGTAGTCACTGTCTCTTAGGAGCTTTTGTAAACAATTCCACAAACAGACCCTTTAGTACTGGTAATTTCTGGACATTGTCTTTGATTGAAAAAATCCACACCACCACAAAATCCACAGAAGAGAGAGAAGGTAGCTGGAGTTTCATTGAAGTTTAAAACACTTGTGTAGTACAACAGTTGTGTAGGGCACAGTGCTGCTCAGCTTTGTGGACAGTAGGTAACAGCAGGATTGCTTCAGTGGCTAAATTGCTTACATTTGCCCTCTGGCACTATTTTCTTACCTTTTCTGTTTCTCTTCTGAAAATAATTCAGGGTTTAGGATATTATAGATGGCCACTTAGTGTTTTGGCATTCAACGTAATTACTTTTAAATAAAATACTTGAGGTTATCCCATTTATAGAACTTGTCAGTCTGGACTACTTAAAAACATCTTACAGCTTACCCAAAAAATAGTAGGTTGCAAGAAAATATACAAGGATGAATTTTTATGCATGTCATAAGATTGTTAGTAATTCTTAGTGTTTTGAAATCTCTTGCCAGTCAGCTCTCATTAAGAGATAATTTGCAAAATAATTTTGCAAATAAATTCATAGATTTGATGGTTGTATATAGAGATACATGTAATATGTAAGATGACAAGAGATTGTTTCTAAATAAAAAGAATATTTAATAATATTTTATAACTTATAGTACAATCCAATTTGGATTGCTGGAAGTGCAGAAAATGTTTACTGTTCAGAGACTGAGGAAATGCTACATGAGTAAAGGTTAAAACAGCATGGCAAGTTGACCTTAGCAAAGCATAAGTATATTTAATTATGTTTATGAATAGACCATAGTCTGTTAGTGTTAACATAATGAATGGATGCACTTGACCATGAATAAATTTTAGGCTGAAAACTAAAAGGAAATCTCTGGCAATGTGCAGTTCAGCAGCAAGCTTCCAATTGAAACAGTGGTGAGATGGAACTGGATTGGTATGTGAAGGAATTACAAAATAGTATTTTCTGACATTACTTGAAGAACTGATCCTGTAGATCCCCTCCAGTAATGTGTCCCTCAACTGAAAAATTATTTTGTGTCTTGAAGAAGAATAACAAAATAAAAGTTGAAAAACTCTGGGGGGAGAAACATACATTTATCATAGTGTTAAATAGATGTGTCAGTGAAAATGAGCTTAGATACCAAATGAGATTTAAAGACTGGTTGAAGGTTAATGGAAAATTAGTAAGAGCAGTCAGGAAGTACTGAAGATTTTTTTTTTTCTTCCTCTGAAAGGTGCCTAGAGTCAACTGGTTTTTCTGTATTTTGGATCTGCTAGGGAAGTGGATTTATGTTAGTTTCCTGTCTAAATGATGCTGGTACATTTTCCACTAATTTCAGCAAATGTGGTGTTTCAGAGGTATGAATGTAGGCTAAATAATAACTTTTTTTTTTACTTTATTTTGAATCGTACATATAAAGCTACTACTATTTTCCTTTTCAACCAGAAAAAAAAAAATCCAAACCCTTAAACATTCCTTCCTCATTTTAATTAAGCAATTAAGTCAATGCATTTTAATTTTGGGAAAAACTAGTTTAATTGTTTCTCCACAAATACTACATTAGCAAATTGATATAGATTTATATTTTTTGAAAATGTTTTATTTTTTAAGCTATTTACTTAGAGCCCATAATTTCTATCTCATTTTTTAGGGTGTGATTCAGAAATAGTATTTATAAATAAATTAACACTAAAATTTTTCTGTAGTTGAGTAACTCAGTTAAAAACATAAAGAAAGAAATAACAGAATGGCTGAGGTGAGCCCAAAGGCAAAAGCAGATCTTCTGGTGTGGTAATGAGAGAGCTGAAAACACTGATGTTGTAGAAGCTGTGCCTATATAATGTGGCAATTCCTCAGCAGACTGTATCTGACAAAACATTGGCAGGGTGCACATGCCTCCTTACATATTCTGAGTACCTAATGAATAATTAAGTCATCATCTTTGAAAAAATGATCATGAAATGGTACAAAATTATAGCATTACTGTTCATAATTCAGATATGTGTTAGTGTAGATGCTATGATCTTATTCCCCAGGGTCATATGATCCTTTAGGGCCTAAAGTTCAGTTCTTCTCTGAGGAGGAAATCTAGCAATACCCTGCTTGCTAGATGCATGTTTCTAGAGATTTTTTTTCCTTTAAGACTGCCAGTTAGTTATATTTTGGAATTCTGGGACATTGATACATTAAAACTGATTTTGTTTTATATTAAACAAAATGAATATGTGAGGCTTTATTCTCTGTGTACAGTGGGGTCCAGGTAATGTAGAAGGATCCATGGGTACATGGAAGAGACCCCTAGATTTTTATTGTAGCTCATAGAAAAGTGAAATAATAGGAAATAAAAATTTTGTCTTTAATACCTGGGAGAAAGCTGAATGTTTTGGAGGCTATGAACTCATTAAGTTACTACCCAGAATGCTTGTGAGGCAGCAAGCATACATCATGTTTCTTCTGTTTACCTTGTAGCTCTGCAGCAATCTAGTCTTGTAATTTTTCCCTCATACCAAACCACCTCCGATATCCGTAAGCCTTCAAACCCCCTTAAACAACTGCTGTTTAATTAAATTTTCCACTCTTAAGAAACTTTGGTGCGTGTGTGTGCATATGCATGTTGCAGACATAAAACCCAATATGAAGATCACTCTTGTGTTCTTTGCTGTTTTACATTATCACTGTCATAGTTCTCTGTAAAGTCTTACTTGCCAGGTAAGTGTAATCCTTAGAAACCTCATATTCTACATGTTGCTTGGAAGCCAAGAAATTTATTCTGAGTGACTAACTGATCTTCTGTGATGTTGATGTACCACCGACCGGAGTTCTTGATTTTCAGGCCAGCCCACAGTCAAATGTGTGGGATTTACGGGATTTCTCTACCAACTTCCTGCCCATGTGATCTGCTGAGTATTATGGATTTGTTAATGAAGGATGATGTTTAATTTTGAAGTTTTTACATATTTTTAAACATTTACCTTCAGATAAGTCTTTTTTTAACCATTCTGTCTCTGAATTTTAGCACAACATTGCGGAAAACAGAAAGATTTTTCTCCTTTACTAATTTTCTGAAAGGAGATCTGGTGGTACCTTTTTTTTTACAGAGATGTTCACAATGTATATGTTTCTTCATAATGGGTTTTATATTTCTTTGCTTTGCAATTATAAAATAAGGGTCTATACTTTATAAATTATAGCATAAGGGTCTTCTGAGCTACATAATAGAGGAACATAATAGAGGAACATAATAGAAAATAAGTGGAAAATCTTCACGACAAATTCTTGATAGGGGTGGGGCGGACGGAGAGATTTTCCTTCATGCCAGTGGAGTAGCACCTACCATTTGGAACCTTTTCATAACAGTGAATTGAACTTGGCTTTTCCAGATCATTAGTTTCTTCACAAAGTAATCTCTGATGTGACTGAGGAACCCAGATAAAAATAATTTGCTTAGTTTGGGAAATGGGAAGGAGAGAGAGTCTAGTAAGACATGATACTGTGCTTTTAATATGAGTTGCTGTATCATCTTATAAATCTACAAATAAAAATACCTGTACTGGGTTAAGGACCTCTGCCAGTGAAATCATAAGTAGAATTTGCAGCCCTCCTTTTGATTTTGCCTATTACCAGTCTGAGTCATGTACAAATATCATGGCCATATTCTGATTCTTGGTTGTTATTTTACTACAGTTTAATTCATATTTTGATGGCATGGGAGCAGGTTGTCAAGGGGCTCAAAAGGCTGTTTGGTTTTCTTATAGTATGGAATTAAAATTGCATTTAAAGCTCACTTAAATTCTACTTCCCTAAGGTGCCCCTGGAATTGTAATTGTAATCTCTCTATCTACCTGCAAGCTTACCTGGAACAAGACTGAAGCAAAGAAAGTTATTTATAAAAATGGATTGCATACAGGTCGTGTCTGACTTCATAGTATCCTGTTCATTTCTAAAAAGCATTAAATGTGTCACTGCATGATACAAATACGAGGATAGTATAAAATTCGCAAGTCTGCAGAAAAGAATTGCTTGTCTGTTTGCCTGCATTGCTGGTTGCATTCACTGTGTTCAGGATTATTTAGGAATCTAAGTACATAAGGCAGAGGTCTTTCAGAATTACTACTGATCCCCTTCCACGGATGTTTGCAGGTCTTTAGCCCTTCTGGTACTGTGCACAGACAATGCTGGTGGTATTTGCTGATATTCAGTGGAATCCCTTTATTTTTTATGCTTGTTTCCTTTGACTCAGCTTGTCAGCAGAATCCTATTGCCACTGCAATTCAAACAAGTTTGGATTAATGCAAAGGCATGTCAGTTGTTGCACAAAAATGTCTTTGCCATTGCTCAGAATAAACATCACGCTCAGGCTGGCTCCTTGGGAGGTGCTGTTGAGGGAAGGAGCCATCTCCACTGCACTAAGCTGGACATGTTTTGTAACTGCTGACAGTACATGTACTGGTTTTACTTTCAGTTTTGCATGATTTTTACTCTTCTTCCAGACTCAAGGTTTTGTTTTCCTCTTAGTATATTTATGATGGGTTTTCTGGAGGATGGTGAGTTGAAATCCCAAATATCCTACATTTTCTTCAAGGGACCTCATCCCATTTCTTCTTAACTGTCTTAAAGGCGTACTTCAGTTGCACCATTTAAGTAAAGGCAGCTAGATTGATGTTTCCCAAAAACTGTGATTTTTTTTTTTTTGCTCTTTTTTAGCCCTACCACCTACTTGTATCTGATCCTGATCGACTGTGGTTGTATGAACCTCCTTCACACCTTTTATGCTTCACATATTTTGATTTCCTTACCCAGTGGTCATTACTTGACCAGGATTCCAAGGGACAAGTCTGTATTTGGTGTTTCATAATAATATGTGAAATTATATTTCGTGAAAAGTGCATGTTTGCATTTTTGTTTTTATTTTTTAGAAATGCATTTTTGTGTTGTTCCTCATTAGTATAGTTCAAGGATTCAAAGAGGAAACACTATAATCTGATGTGCCTGATAAGTGTTTTGGAGACTTTCAAGGCATAGAAATGCCTTTAATAATAAGGTTTACAGGTCATACCACGCCAAGTATCTTGGCAATAGCATTCCCTATTCATTTTTGGCTAGTGCTTATTGTACACTGATGCCTGCAGCTTAATTTGCAAGAGACACAATGTGGATGCAGTCTTTTTACAGGACCATGCAGATAATTCTACTCTTTGGCCTTGGAATCCTTTTTTTTAACTTAGTTTTAATGTTCCTCTCTGGCAGGTTGGGACGGGTTTTGTATAATAATAGGTGCACCATTCTCAGTTAATTAGCCCACTGCAAGCAGAGCCATGGGGATGTTGCTGTGATCAGCTGTGAGAAGCCACTGGATGTAGAGATTGCTGTCCAATTTGGCTGTCTACAGAAGATCCATCTCTTAAAGAAGCCAAGTGTATTTGATGACACCTTTCCAAGCATTAGCAAACTGGAAGAATGGGAAGAGACCAAAATCCAGGACATCCTACTCACTTCTTTGTGAATGAGAAGGAATTGGGCCTCTTTTGTGTTGGTGGGAGCAGTTTGCTTCAGTACTTCAGCTTATTGCTGGAGAATAATGTGTGGTGTTGAGTTTATAATTCTAAATCTCTGGTCAGTTTGTAGCATCTATAACATTTTGTTTTCACTTGGGAATAAAAGTGTTATACACAGGAAGTTCAGACTTGTGGAATTAGACAATGCCATTCTTGCCTCAGATGGTGTGTTAGCTTTTCTTGAAATGATGGTTGCTTATGAATAAGATTCAGTTATTCAGCAAAGATTAAAAAATCTTGTTAGGCTGGTTTGACCATTTTTTAACCTGTATATCACTAGAGATTATACAGGGGCTAGAGAATCTTTATGTAATAGATTTAGGATTGATAGATTCATTCCCTTAACTGTTCCTTTTGTTTATAAACAACAGAAACATTGTTTTGTTAATATTCAAAAACTTATAGTTGCAGTGTATCTCCCTTCCCAAAAATGTATTTCTCTAGGGCTGGTGATGTTTTATGACTACTTTTTATAATACTGATTCATATTAGCTTGTTTTTATGTTTCTGAGTGTATTGCTCATTCCTTTTGTCCAGTGTTTGGACTATAAAATTTATGATCCAGGAGTTGCCTTTTTTTGTGTTTCCACACTTTGTCCCAGTGGGATTCTTCATTCAGTAGGATCCCTAGACAGTGCAGTAATACGAACAATAATTGTTGCCATAAAATGTAATGCTAAAATCAATATGATCTTTAGTGCTTGCTTTTATGTATGTAACATTAATATTTTGTTTAGTTATAGATATTGCTTATTTGCCATTATGTGTGTATGAAAAACATTACTTAAACCTCAAGAAATCCAAGTATCAAAAGTCAGAGTCAGTAATTTATTTTAGGTATCACCTACATGCCGATGACCTTTGTCATTGATAGTATATTTACATCTTTAGTTCTGAAACAGCACAGTGATGCAAGAAATTATCTTGTGTACTTTTTGTGCTGTCATTCCTTAATAACTTAAGTGAGTTAGTAGCTGACCGACCATGTGTATACTACATCTATTTAACTCTGAATTGAAATAGGTTCATTTTTGTGCTAATTGGTCTGGTATATATTAGTCAATGATAATTTTAGCAGTAAGCATGAGTGTATATCCTTCATTTCAGTGCTTTTAAAATTGAGTAGGAGAATAACAGGCTTTGGAATAACAGGCTTTTCTCACCTTTTGATGAGATGTCTGGATCTCACTCATGCCCTTTTTCATTCTTAAGGTGCACACATAGACAGTTTTGTCTTATACAAAGCATCTGAAGAAGCCTCAAGAAGATGCAGCCAAGGATGCAGCCAAGGTAATGTTTGTCTTGAGATGAAGGTGTGCTACTCTTGTAATTGTAACTAGTGGTCTTGTTCTTCTCTTTCTGGGCTGCCCCTTCAGGATTCATTTAACAGATGGACATTATTTTGTTGTGACTTCATGCTGGATGGACAGTGGTTCCAGAACGTCCTGTTTCTTTCTGATAAGATGTATCATGTTAATACAGGTGCTCTGTAGCAAGAGAGTCTGGATTTTCTCAGTGCAGTGTTGATGTTTCTCCCTCTTCATAGTTTCTCTTGAAGGGTTTCCTTTTGGTAAAGCCACATGCAGTGGTTGAAAAAAAGAAAATAATATCATTCTTTACTGATAAGAGTCTGGTATTTTATTCTGAAGTATCTGTAATTGGTCTTGCTGGAGTACAAATCCACAAGGAAGATTTTAACTTCTCTCCTGCAGCAAGTAGCTTACTACTGTTAGCTTGTTACTGTTACTGTTTGACAATTTGGTACTGAAAGTAAGCTTTAAGTCTCTGAAAATACTTCTGTCTCTTATTACTGTCTGAGAAAGAGTGGTGACCCCTCCTGACAGCAGATGTATGGAGTCCGCAAGAACTAGTTAGGGCTAATTCTATGTGATACAATTTTTTCTCTCAATATTGTCACTCTTTTGCCTAAGTCTCTTTATCCAGCTTGAATTAATTTTAGGATTTAGAAACAAGGCAATAGTCTTGATTGAAAGGAAGTAGTAAATAAGTTTTCTAAGCATGCTGCTTGTACAAGGCACAACAGTGTCCATTACTCTCTTCATTTATTCAATAACATCTCCAGCAAGTTCTCTTCTGCTGTTGCCTATTTCTTTTGTTTCCAACTGATTTACCTTCCTGTCTCTGCTTATACACAGTCTTCTACTCTGTGCCTTTCTATCTCAAAAACACCTGCATATGCACAAAAACTGAAAACAGAAAACTAAACTCAAAGACATTATCCACACATCTGATTTTTTTATCAAATTTTCTGTATATCACATTTTAAATGTTAAGTTCTCAGAAGAAAAAAAAAAATCCTTTTTGTTCAGATTTTTTAATCCCAAAACAATGGACACGAAGGTTTCTAGGAGGAGTAAAGCTTTTCCAGAAACAGTAGATTGTTTAGCCCTAGCATAAACAATGAAAAATAGAAAGCTTATTGCATTCCTGAGAGTAGAACTGCATGAGAGAGTACTGAGAGTGCCAGAGTGGAAAAACACGGGATTATAATTTGGTTTTCCCCTGTTGGTTTCACAGCTCATCTAAGTTGCTGCTTATATGTGAGGAATCAGCATTAATTTGCATCTGTGGAACTGGACAGACTCTTGAGTGTGCAGGCTGCCTGTGAGAACAGCTATATGAATTTTAGTCTCAAGACTTATTAGATCTTACTAAAAAAATACCTTTATGTTCTCTTAGAATGCTTAGTAGTTTTGCATCTTGAGGTTTTTGGACAACCACTTTTGAACAGTATATAACATGAATGATAGAACTTTAGGTATATCCATGTGGAAAGTGTAGGAACAGCTGTTTATGCATAAGGCGATACATTGATGTGTCTTGTTAATTAATAATTTTCAAGTTATAGGAAGTACAGAGTGTATCAGTGTTTACTGCACAGCAGTATGGCTAGCAAATGATTTGTGAAATGACTGTCCATTCTAACTAGGATGATTTTATTAAAGGACAGTATCTATGACCAACAGTTTTAGTTTGAAGTCTGCCACTTGTTTATTATAGCGGGCAGTGATTGAGTAATTAAGAATGTGAGCCACATTTTACTATTGGAAACAGATTTAAAGAGTAGTTGAGACTTACAGATCACTTAAGAACATGTTATTGGACAAAAATGCTCATATTGATTTCAGTGAAAACTCTGATCTGGAGTTTTCAGATTCTGTCTGGAGAGGATTCAGTTTTCCAAGTGTGTATCAGAACAGTGCACTGTACTCATGTTTAATTATTATTACTACTTTTCTGAGGAATTTTATGTTGATGATGTAATGCTTTCTCAGAATTCCTCACATAGGTCAAGATTCTATTTGTGTGTGACAATATAGTAATATATACACAAGCAGACAAGGATGTTCCAAATTCCATTCTTTTTCCTTTTGTGTACATTATTAGTGCTCTGGAACGGATGCCTGAGAACATCATCAGATTATCATGTCACTACTGACATTAAGTATCTGTAGCATGCTTGCAATTAAAGAAAATGTTTTTCCAGGAATCACAAATGAAAATTGCTTAGATGAGTGATCCTTAATTTCAGCAGTAGTACCATTTAGTGATGTATCTGTTTGCAGTGGAAGGCAACAAGCCTTTTATCAGAGGCTGTTGGAATCCATGTTTTCCTGAGGATGCATTTTCAGTTCCAGGGAGGTATGCTGATGGAAGTGTTCCTTATAATTCTCTTGCTACTGAGACGTCTCAAAAATTTAGCTGAAGCATTTTATTCTGGCAATTTCTTCACAGACAAGAAGAACTTAGTCCACAGAGTAGTTCAAATTATTGGAGAGCTTAGTGGGGAAAATGGTCATTTTCTGACTGATGATGGAGTATTTGTTTCATGCTGTAACATTTTTCAACGGTATCTGGGAAGATTGCTCTTATATGCATTTCTCATCTATACAGGCTGCGCTCAAGAAAAGGTTAATCTGAATACCAGGAAAAATATCTACAAAAAAATTATATATGGAAATAAAGTTGTTTGTTTAACTGCAGCTTCTGATGATAATGAGTGTAGTTTTCTTCATAGTTTTCTTTGCAAGTTTTGGACCACTCCAAGGATTTACTTTCTGCCAGCAATTAGTCTTCTGTCCCTTAAAAGGCAATATCCTTTGTCTTATACGCTATTAATAAATTTCTGAATTTTTTCTTTGCAGTGGTCTTTATGCATGTGTTGCCTTTTTTTGTCTCTTTGTGACGTATTTATTTTTTAAGACTTCAGTAGCTAGAACAGACTTTTGAAAGTTTTGGTATCAGAAGGCCCTAGACACGTGCAAATACTCTGTATTTCATCATTGCAACATTCTAACTGAATCCTAACCAAAGCTCCTAAAAATATTGATAAATATACAGAGCTCAGGTGTCATAATGACTGTAATCTTGACTTGGTTTTGAATTAAGCTGTTCAGATTTTGTCTCTTTTGAGAGTCTTATAAGTCTTGTAGTTTGCACCAGAAAATTTCATTGTAGATATGAGTGGAATGCATTGCTGTGAATGGTCAAGGAAGGACAGTCCCAAGGAAGGACTGCTCTGTAATCCAAACATGTCCAAAAATTTTCACCAGCTTTACTCATTGGGCAGCACAAGAAAATAACAGACTTCTCTAGAGACCTTTTCCAAAATACTTTTTAACAATTATTCTTCTTTTTATTCAGTCATTCCTTCCATCAGTTCTGAAAAAAGGACTGATTTCTTACCTCATTCACTGATTGCTTGGAGTAAAATGTCAACTGAATAGGAATAAACAGGTCAAGAAAGAATAAAGTTAATTGCCTCTAAAAGATTTGTGTTTGTAGTGTGCAGTTCCCTAATGTATTCCAGTTTTCCCAACTTTCCACTTGCTTTGTATTTCTTTATAACTCATGAACTCAGTAATTAAAAAGAAATAAGCATAGAGTGTGTCCTTTAGAATGTGCCAAAGTGCACTTAGGAATTGAAGAACCTCAATTTTTTTGATCTACATGCAGGAATGCTTGCCCAGCCGCAGTGGAGTGCAATTATAGCAAGACATCAGGAAAAAATAAGGTATTTTACAGGTATGTATTTTTTAATTATTAGGGTTTCAGTATTGAGATAGTTGTGCATCTGCTTTTCTCTCAATAGTTTTTTTGTTTTATATACTTATTCTGCTCTTTAGTATGAGGTGTCATGGATGTTTTAGTTACCAGCCCCTGCACTCTTGGACTGTAATAGCTCTTTCTGAGGGTTTAGGGCAAGAAATCCAGATCAGTTCTCTGTCAGTTCTTTCCCTTTACAGCCTTATTAAGAGATAAAATAATTATCAATGCTTGTCCCAAACACATAATTCCCAAATTCAGTTTTCTGGTTTAGCCATCACTGACTTAAGATTATTTATGATACATTTATATTATGTCCATGTTCTAGAACATGTGTTTATATCTTTCTATGTTATTTTTAGACTTTGTACTTTGAGAGAATATTGTTAGGGCAGACTGAGTCCTTTCATGAGAAAATTTAAGTCACTCATTTTAAGATTTTTCCCTTATTGTACAGGTATTTAAAAATATTGGTGACCACTCTAAATGTACAGACAGCAATGTGAATAATTAAGGTTTTTTAACCATTTAGCCCCAATTATTTTGGTTCCAAGATCCCTATTGTTTTATATTTTGATCTCACCAGAACTGGAGCCTGCTCAATTATTTTGAAGCCAGTGTAAGTTTTCCTTCTTCATTAAACTAGATATAATGCTAGCATGAGGCCCCAGGGAAACCTGAACTGCAGGTCTCAAAATTTTGAACTAGATACAAAGTTTTGCTTAGTGATAATTGCAGTGATTCTATCATTCCTGCAAAGCCTTGTCTCCATTAGCACCAGCCACATGCTATCTGTAGCTATTACTGCAGTGTGGTAATATAGCTGAGTAAAGTTACAAAAGTCCTTCTCTGGCTCAGCAGAATTAAAAGATGCCAATTAGTGAAACCCAGACAGTTTTCCCTTGGAGAATTTAATTGCTTGGAGGTCAAAATTAGATTAATCTTCACCCAAGTTTAGGGGATAGGTACTAAACAGAACTGAGCTAGCATTTTGCTTTGTTGTACAATAAAACCCTCACATGCAGCACTGTTCCATGTACTCTTGTGGTTAGAGAAGAAATCCTAGAAATTTGTTTTCCACATAGCTGTATCAATAGCCTGTGCATACATAATGCTAGAATTGTAGTTTCTTGATGGAGACTGCACTAAGATATTACGGTATCTGAAATGGTAGTTGAAATCTAGCAGTGTGTTTAGTGAGGGCCTCAGATTTTTGCATATATGGAGAGGTTTACAGTGAAAATCTGGCATTCAGTAGTCTCACTCCAGAAAAAGAGTAAAGGAGCAGGAGCTGAGCTGTCCCTGTAAGTATGGTTGTACACATCTACTGCAGCTTGCTAATTTCTTTACTGAAGTTATAACAATCTCTTGTATTCAGGTTGATACGCTACTTTTCCATTATCATTTATTCAACTGCATTGTCATTTATGCATACTATGGTTTTCTCTTTATTTCTCCATTTTTCAGGAGCCCTGTTGCTCTCCAGTAGCTGACACTGATAAGGCTGTAATGGCTGGGAAATGTGCCTCATTTGAGCAGATATATTCTGAACAATGCTGATGGTCCTAAACATTACTCATTAAAATGTCACCAAGTGGTGATCTCTGCTTGCAGCTACCCTGACATCATTTAGGTTAGGCCAATGGCAGGACTAACTCAGCTTTCAGCCTAACAGTGTGTAATACAAGCCTTAAAGTATGTGAAACATAGGAACCTCATGTTTGAGTTCATACTGTGTCACCATTTATTAACAGTAATAGTTTAGTAAGTTTTTTGTTAAACAGAATATTACCATTTTCTAAGTGTGGTCATGTACATTTTATCTTTATTTTCAATCCAAGGAATTGATAATTTCTTGTAAAAACTAGGTAGAATTTGTATATGGGGAATGAGAATGGGAGATACAGATTGCACATACAGACTGCACATACCAAGTAAAAGCACAAGCACTTTTACTACTCTAATGTGCTTGGATCCTGATTTTATAGGAAATGAAGTCTGTCAAAGACAAAGAGGAGGAGGAGGAGGAGGAATTCTGTGCTCTGAAGATTAATGATAGTACACTCTTTCAGAATTTGTCTTGATCCTTATTTTGAAATAGCTTCAAATGGTTCAACTCAGTTTGAAAGTGAAATTAAGTTTATGTTTTGGCTTCCAAGAGGTGCTAGAGGATTTTGATATTTATTACATTTTTTCTTGTTAGTTAAAGGCACAGATACTTGTTCCCATTTCAGCACTTATTAAACCCCTGTTGGAGAATGATTCCCCACAGCATCACAGCTCAGTGAAGCAGGTGTTTAACTAATGTTCAGTGAGTATAAAAACATTTCATGACAGATGTTCAGAGAAAAAACATAATCATTATTGCCACATAATTATAAATTAATTGAATTTTGCTATTTAATAATGCCTTAGTCTATAACTGCTGGAAGATGGTAAAGCTGTAGGAAAAGTCCTGTTCATCATGTAAAACCATTTCTTGGTGGTCTGCTGCCAGTACTACAGGGGATTGTAGTCAGACATACTTCAGATAGTTTCAATACACCAGGGAGGGAAACAGCATCGAACCACAAAGTCATCATAGCCTGATTACATCTCCATTCAGTGTAACTCTAGATTAAACACACCTACACAACACTGAAGTCCTCACTGTAGATGCACTTGGAAAAAATTACTGTTAAGATAGCCAGCAGGAACTTGCTAGTTGCTCTTTTGAGAATATGTCTTGAAGACAAAGTTTAATGTAAGATGCTCTTTTTAAACTCCTAATGGTTATCAAGCCTAATAAAAGCAGTTTGAACCATCCAACTATGGCTACCTAGTAGTGCTTAAATACTAATTAAAGGTACTTATCATCTGGAATGGGGAACCTTATTGAAGTCAGTTCACAATTTCTGCTGACAAGCTATTATATTCTAGAAATGATAGGTTAATTAACATATCATAGCCATGGGGGAGGTACTGTTTGCTTTGTTTGTCCTTGAAAGAAAAATGACATCGTTGCAGATTAACTTAAACAAGTAGTGTTGTATCCTGTGAAGAGATCTGAAGTCAGTGTGCTCTTTGAAAAATGGAGTATCTCAAGTCTGTTTACTTGTGGCAACTGTCTCTCTAGGAAATAAATTCTAAGGGAGGACTCAAGGATATTTAATGAATGTTATATTTTTAAGCAAATAGAATCTTTCCCTATGATTGCACTTCATTTTTCCATTACTCTTCCAAGGTTAAGGTAATATAGATAAAAAGTTTTCTTTTTGTTTGCTACCTGTCATTTATGACCTGTTATTCCTTGATGGTGCATCCTTGTAAGACAAAACTTTTCACCATGCTCCATTATCCCAGTTTCTAATTGTTTGGATGGTCTCTATTTGAATAATGTTACGATTATTCTGAGACCATGAAAAAAAATGCTACTGCAAACCAGAAAAAGATATAGAAGGAATAATTCTGTGTGGTTTTTTTTTTTCCCCTTAGGCAAAATCTGTTTTTCACTTTGCCACAGAAGGGTCCTGAAATCTGAGACACTCTTTATTTTCCCCAAGTTTTTACTTATTTATTTAATTTTTATTTAAGTAGTATAATTCTTCTGCAAAGCACTGCTATGTTACATTACTGAGAAATGGATTCTTCTTTTAGTGATACTCACTTCCATAGCATAAGTGGGGAGCTCACTGAGGTAGCGTAATTTGAGCATGGTAATTCTCTCTGCACTGTTAAACACTGAGGGTTTAATTCCTGATCATAACCTCAGTCCAGAAGAAATGAAACTGCTAATCAATTTTCCTCCCTTAGTCTCATGCACTCAAATGGTATTGCAGTGAATGTATTCCAGAAGATTTTCTGAGGCTGTGTTGCAGTTTCTGATCATTGTATTTGTCATTCAGATTGATCTGGCATAAAGCAGTATTAGCAAAGTCCCCATCCAAGGCTAATTAAGGCACTTACTGTGAGTACTGGTATCTTCAGTCATTTTTGACAGGATCAACACAGCCACACCTTCTTGCACTTGAAATGGAAATGTGTTGAGTGAGACTGGTATCTCCCACTGGCCTCTCAGATCAGTGGGAAAGTCTGGGGAAAGGAAGACTTACCCTTGGTAAAGGAGAGTTTGTTTAGGGAAGATTTAAACAAACTGGACATCACAAGTCCAGGAGCAGACCTGACAGCAAGCACTGATGGAATCGGCTTATGTCTTGGCAAGGTCACTCTTAATTGGTTTTGAGCAGTCATTGTGTTTCAGGGAGATTCCTATGAGCTAGAAGAAGGCAATTGTCCTTCTTATCCTCTAGGAAGAGGATCTTGGGAGCTACAAACTGGCCAGCCTTGGTTCAGGGGAAGGGAATCCATGGGGCTGATAATAAGGGAAACAGTTCTAAACATGTTAAACACAGAAGGTGATTTGGAGTTGGCATGCAATTACGAAAGGACTTTCTTGTCAATCAACCTGACAGCCTGCAGGGTTGACTGGCTCAGTAGATGAGGAGAGAGCTGTGAATGCTGTTTATCTTGATCTGAGCTTTTGGCAGACTCTGAAATGCATCCTCAAGCCAAACTTAGAAAGTAAGTCATGACTAGAGAAGTGGACAGTGGGGTGGAGTGAAAATTAGCTGAGCTGCTGATTTACAGGTTTTTCATCAGCAGCACAAAGTCCAGCTGGAGTCCAGTCCCTGGTGGTGTACCCCAGAACCGGTAGGACCAATTCTGTTTAGCATCTTCATGGAAGACTTGGTTGATGAGGGCAGAGGGCACCTCAGTTTTACACCCTGATATTCTAAGGGATGCTGACAGCCCAGAGAATGGGCTGCCAGGAATCTGGTGGAGTTCAACAGAGGGAAGTGCCGAGGTCTGCACCTGGAGAGGAGCAACCCCATGCACTAGAGCAGCACTGGAAACCAAGTGGCTGAAAAAGAGCTTGGCAAGAAAAGACCTGTGGTTCCTGCTGGATGATAAGCTGAAGGAATCAACAACAAATGTTAGCATTTGTCTTAAGCTGCTTTGGGAAATTATTCCCAGCAGGTCAGGAAAAGTGATTATTCCCCTCTCCCCAGCACTGGTTGAGGGCACATGTGAAACACTGTATTCAGTTCTGGGCTCGACAGTACAGGAAAAACACGCACTTGGAATGAATCCAGGGAAAGGCTATGAAGAAGATATAGAAACAGAAAAATCTACCATGCTGAATCAGCTGGGTTTGTTCATCCTGGGGAAGACTTGGAGGGGAGGAAACCTATCAGGTATTTTAAAGCAAAAAGAGTATCCTCCTTAACCAAGGACACACGGTGAGGCCTGCCTGTGCAGGTCTAAACAAGACCTTAAAAGTCTTTCAAAAATAGGCTGGAAAAGTTGCTAAATCATCATGGCACATTTGTTGAGAACAATGTTAGTGGTGGCTTCTTCTGCTCTGTAAGCACAGCAGCTTGTTATAAGACCTTGCGTTTCAGAGAAAAAGGTCTTTTAGGAGATCTACCTTGCTTTTAAGGCTCTTTTTGATGGCAGCCAGCCTAGAAGAAATTGTTACTGATGAAGACTTGCACAACGCAGCCCCCAGTATAGTCCTGAAAAGTAGTCAGGTAGTAAAAATTGCAGTCTCTATCTGTGGTCTTGGAAAGGCATCAGCCAACCAAAGAAGTTGTATACAGCCAGATTAGCTTTACAATTTGTGTAGCTTGATCACACATTAACTGTAGATACTTCCACATTAGGTTGCTTTTGAGTTTAGCTGAATGATGCAGCTGATGAGCATGCTAGGGGGTGTGCAGTAGTGTTTTTCATGCTTACTGATACTCCTGACCACAGGGGTATTGCCCTGAATTTCCTTGTGTACTGAACATAATGCATTGGAGAGAAGAGATTTAAACAGTTCTGACATTCCTCATTGCATTTTTTTTTTCTTGCCTGAGTCAGAAATGCTAAATTCTTGGATCATTATCTAAAGCTACTGTCTACATAGACCCACGGAGCTGCTTCTTTCCTTCCACTTCACAAATTTTTCGTCTTCAGTGGTATTAACATATGCACTCATCTCGCTATTTGAGTCAGAGTCAATGTTCCAGCACTAACTATCTTCTTCCTGTCTGCTCTCAGCTAAAACTTAAACTGATCATGTAAAAAGAAACACAGAGCTCCTTAACATGCATTTCAGAATGTAAGGAATTTTCTTCAAGCTACCATTTGGAATTTAATTTTAAAACTTTCCAGTGTACTTTTTTCCTATAATGGGAGTCAGAGCAATTGCTCAGATCTATAGATCAGATTGCAATAGATAGATGCAATTGCATCTATTTTTGATGGATAACTAAATAAACAATATATTAATAAATAAATGGCAATAATGGCATTTTGTGAGATTACTGAAGGGAAAAGGAAGGCTTTGTGTGATATCCAAGTTTGCCCAAAGAGTTTGCTGAGTATAGGTTCTTAAAAATTTATTTTGCCCTTGTAGGAGCACCTAGAAGCTTGGCCTAGGGTTTTGGAAACAGTATATGCATGCAACAATAATATATCGATGCTTTAAAGCATTTTAGCTCATTCAAAGAAATCTTGAGTAAACTTCATCGATAAGTATAAAATAACAGTTTCAGAATAGAGATAATTTTGTTGGACAGTTATAAGGACCAAAAGCTTATTTATTGCACTACATAGAAAAGCCTGACTTCTTTTTACCTGTACTGTAAGCTTGTATGTATGCTAGAAGTTGAAAAGGTACATAGTTTGATAAGACCTCTAAAGGACTTTCAATTTTTTTTTGGCTGCAAGGGAAGAATAGACCTCATTAGGCAGGAAGTAAAAATGAACAATGAACTACTAATTTAGTTAAGAAAGAAACAAAATAAGAAATGTGGAATAATTATTGGGAACGCTGATAATGAACCATCTCTTTAAATTGCCTAACATTTTCCATTATGTTAGATTTTTGTAGTATCTTAGGTTTTTTCCTCAAAACTTAATACCTTATTGTTTTCACCAACCTTTAAAGTTTTCCAGGCTCAAAGACCTGCAGCAGGAGACAGTTTTTTTGTAAATACTTCAAAAATTCTCATTGAATTATAAAATGTGACAAATTACTACTTCCCTTCCTTAATTTGCATTTCAGAAAGAGACTTTTGTAGGTTACTGAATATAAAGGCTATGAGTCCATGCTGCTGCTGCGATGCGATAATAAACTATTATTACAAATTTCTGTAAGTAATTAGATTTTTTTAAAAAATTAGGGTGCTAAATTTAGTCAGTGTAAATAATAAATGCAGTATTTGGAAATTTTTAAAGTAAACACAGGTGAATATATATATGGTAATAATTTTATGCTTCTTATTTTAAAGTGTGTTCAATGAGATACTTGCGTGAAAAAAGACAGGTTTTTTTTCCTGTTAACCCACAGCTACAAAAAATAGAAGACTGAGACTTTGCTGAAGGTGGAGAATTCTCAGAAGGTAGGTGTTGTCACTGATGATGTCTGCCAGCCTAATCTTCAATTCTGTTGTTGATATTAACATCTATGAAATAGAAAATGCAAGCAAAGCAGTGGGCAAAACCACTTAAGATTCTCATATTTACTTATTGGATGATGTTTGGCACCCTAGTAGTGAAAGATACTGGTGAAATGCCTGATGAAGTCTAAGCAGAGGAAACATACATATGGAGAGGCTTGCTGTAATACACTGCACTAATTAAGGCAAATTTACATTTACCTCTAATTTTGACACAGATGCTGTGAAGGCTGAATAATTGATGCATAAATTCTTTCTGTTATGCAGCTCAGAATATGAATGATAAACAATTTATGGCAATGACCTGAAACTTTATTACTACATTGTCTTATTTAGCCTTCAGTCTCTATTGTGAACTTTGGAGGAAATATGGCCCTAAAAATGGACGATGTTTGAGAGGAAAAACACGGGGGTATTTTAAGTTTTGTTAATAATGCATGATGTAAATAACAGCAAGTTATGAAAAAAAGCATACTGTGCTGACACTGATTGGGTAATCATTTGGAATGCACTTTGGTGAGAAGCAAAATCACGAGCTGCAGAAATGCCAATGATGCAGATTTTTCTCCTTTTCTGGAGGCTGTATGTTTTGTGCATTTATTCTGAAATGTATAGAAGGTATGAAATGTTTACATTTGCAAGTAGGTAAATGGAATAAACCCTCTTCCTGGTGCAGTTAGTAATTTAAAGCTAGAAAGTTGTCTGTTTAGGAGATGTGCAATTAGGTCTTGCACATGCTGAACGCAGCTGCACTTCCCTCGGCTGGGTTTGTTCTGCTCCCTACAGCTTGGCCAGGCTTGACAACCAACTCTGAGCACTACAGGACAGGAGCTGGGCAACGGGGGTGCTGCAGATGCAGAGAATGCAGAATACACTAATGACCTAAGAACTTGCTGAGATCCTTAAGTGGGATTTTAGGCATACAATTTATATCAGATTTTTTTTTTCTCCTCAGCAATAGAAAGGGCCAGTTGTTTCAGAGTTTTATTTGTTCTTGTCTGTTAATGCACTGATGTTAATGCAGAGCAGTCGATGATTAACTTCCCTGTCTCTGAGAATCATCAAGTCATTTGTTACAACTGACTCCCAACTTCTGTAATAACCCTGTTACTTGGATATTAGTGTGCCATGGGGTAAAGCTGTGTGTGTAGCTTTCAGATGAAGAAAGTAGGATATGTTTGTCATTCTCTAGGCCCATTTTCAGAGTCTCTGGGAAAATGATTTATAAATTTGAGTCAGAACACAAGTATATGCATGACTAGGGCTGCACAGATCTGTGATTTGAAGTTCAAGAGGAATAAACACATGGACTATAGTAGCTTTGTAGCTCAAAATGTATTTATGTGCTATAAAGGTTCCACAGGTTCTGCTTGTGCTTGATTCTAGCTAGCACTGTCACATAATTAAATTTTCTAGGTCTGTTCTTTTCAGAAAAGTAATCTATTTGCATTGTTCATGTCAAAAAACAAACCCAAACAAAACCAATGAACCAACCAACCAAAAAAAAAAAAAGGAAAAAAAGCAGCCCCCTGAGAACCAATCCTTCTAATTTTAAACATATTATATTTACTTTCTAAATTAAATCAAACATACAGGTTCTATTTCTATGTAAAAATGCTTGGCATGGGCTCTGGCCTTAGAGAATATACTGAGCATGTGAGATTGTTTAAAAAGAGGCAACTGTTAGGTAGCATCCTGATGTCAGTTTTATAAACTACTTCTGATACAGCAATGATATGTATATTTCAAATTAAACCCAGTTTAAGACAATTTCTTTTTTCACAGCCCAAATGCACAGTCAGTGTAATTGTAATGGCAGTGTACTAGTGATAGGGTTACAATGCCCAGATTTACTTTCTCTGGAAGAAATAAATTTTAAATAGAAATTGAAGAAAGAATTTTTTAATAGAATCCATTTAACATTCTACTTGTTAGTCATCCTCACTGGTTTAAAATAGAATCAATTTTTTTTTTATTAGCATATATTGTAACCATATTGTGCACAATATAGACATAATCAGCAAATATATACATATACACTGTGTTAGCAGAATTCTGCTCAGTGTTTCTTGGTATCTTCGACTTGAGGATATCAGAGGCACTCATAAACATCAGAGGAAAGCAGCCTAGTTAGATTCTTCAGAAGCTGTAATTCATACATGAAAATCCCATATTCTGCACACAATATTTCCTGTTATCTTATATGGCAAACAAGATATTCCTGGGCATGGTCATATGCAGCTTTTGTATCTTCTGATGTATGAATGGGTGAAAGCCTGCATGAATTCAACAGGAATATCCTGGGTGAAGCCAGGTTTTATTGAAGTTCTTTTTTTGAATGTCTTCTCAACTGCTTTGTTTGGGATGCTAATAGGGACTCTTTTTGCTGTATATTCCACTTAAAGTGTCAAAGATGCTTGCAAGGTTGCTTCTGTTGTGAAATGAAGATAAACCTTTCCAGATATATTCCTCTAGGTAAAAATAAATATATTTTGTTTGTTCTATGCTAGGAATCTTGTAATCAAAGATAATACATAAGATTATGCCTGGATGGGAGCTAAAATGATAATTAAATACAGTTTTTAAATACAGTTTTTCAGTCTCTGTATATAGGACAGTCCTAAATAATAATTAAATACAGTTTTTAAATTCAGTTTTTCTTTCAGTCTCTGTATATAGGACAGTCCTAGCATTTTTTCTCAGTTGTGTGGACAGACCCTTTTTCAACCCCAAGCTTAAGAATGGGAATTCTTCATGTATCATCATCATGGGAATTCTTCACGATGTGCTAAGAAAGGTTTGGTAATCTTCTGATTTTAGTTTTTCTTGGATGCCTTTTAATGTGCCATTTTTGAGATTGGGTATTTTCCTATTAACCTTTTGTCTTTTAATCCCCCTGATTTTAGCGTTCATAACATAATAAATAGCTGTCCTCTGAGCAAATGCCACTTTCATCTATGTTATTTAGACTGCAACAGCTTTGTTTTCAGATTTTGGAGGAAGTAAAGCATCTGTAGAAACTGCAAAACAGAGGCCAGTTTATTTTGTCCGTGTCTGAATTGATCCCCTTCCATCTGAGACAGCAGAAAGGTGAAAATTTAATGAAGTGTAGAAAGACCAGCAGTACTATAAATGTCATTACCTACACATACCTGATTCATTTGCTGTGTTCTTGTTATGAAATTGTTTTTTCTGAAGTGGCCTAGACATTTTTAGTGAGTGAATTGAAGAAAAGTCAGAAAGTAGCAATGTTGATTCCAACAGCCTGGATTGTAAACAAAGGCTCTGCTTAGTGACTACAATAATGGGGTAGTGCCAAAATATTTCTGACCTTTCCAAGTTAATTGTTCTGAAAGTCACTGGTGTTCTGTTTTAATTAGTAAAGCTTTTCCCTTACAGTGTTCATAATTTAAATGTTTTCTGAGTCATGTAATTTAAAAAGTTAGAAATTGCACAATATAATAAAATAAAAAGAACCTTGATATGAAACAAAGGAAGGATTAGGTAATGTCAGGTTAACTTTCTTTTCTTCTGACTGACTGCTTTTTTTTCTGTTATCTCTCTTCTTAAAAATGTAAGTAATATGTTGTTCTTCCAGGGCTGTGATATTGTTAAGCAAATAACAGATACATCTGAAAATGTAGAAAAACCTAATGCAGATCTAGATGCTGTCATTCTCAGTTTCAAGGGGGCATTGCTGTCTCATGTTGACCGTGTGTCCCCCAGGAAACTCAGATCCTTTTCTGCACAGCTGTTTTCCAGCTGCATAACCTGTACTGGTGCACGGGGTTATTCCACCTCCAGTGCAGGGCTGGACACTTTCCTGTGTTGTCTCTGTCTCCATCAGATTCCTGTCAGACATTTCCCTGGCCTGTTGAGATCCCTCTGAATAGCAGCACTATCCTCTGGCTTATCAGCCACTTCTCCCAGTTTGTGTCATCAGCAAATTTGCTGAGAGTGCACTCTACCCCATCATCCACACTGAACAGTTTTGGACCCAAAACTTATTTGCTTCATTTATTGCCTCTTGGACACTCGTTAAAGACTTCACTGGGTTCAGCATCCTGTGGACTTTGGCTTTTCTGACTGCCTCTGTGTGCTTGGGCCAGTGTCTCTCTATTCCTGCCAGGTTATCTGTCCCTGTTTTCACCTTCTCTATAATTCCTTTTAGTCCAGGGCTGTGATCTTGCTTTTCTGCAGTCTCTCCTCTCAGGATCCTGAACTCCACCATCTCGTGGTCTCTGCAGGCAGGGCAGCCCTCACTCCTCACACACCTGTGTGCCTCAGCCTTCACCTTATTTATAAACAAAGTCCAGCAGAGCACCTTGTTTGCAAACAATGCCTGTATCAACCCCATCAAGCTGTAATTTTGAGATCTCTCTGTAGTTCACAGGGGTGCATAATAAATACATGTCCAATAGGCCATCAGTTATCCAGACAGAGATCAAGTACATCTTCTGGCCACTTTTACCAGAGTCAAACTGAAAGGAGGTATTCTCTGGGGCTTTTAGTGCTCCCTATGTGAGAGCAGGAGAACATTGATATTTAGAAGGTACACATACACCTAAAGTTACATTTTATATCAAATCAACTAATTACAGGATTTGTACGTGAAATTTTTTTGAGGTATCTGAAAGCAGGTGAGTGTGTAAATTTTTCAGAACTCTTTATGGAGTTTTCAGGGCACCTTGTCAGGTTGTACATGAAAGAATACTTGGCTGTGGTTCTCAAGAAAGTTCAGATAAGGTAAGTGTTCCCTGTATCGAGGAGTAAAGCTAACATGATGGAGCTGAGACAGACATGCTGGACATAATTGGAGATGTGGGTGGAGAGAAACCTGCAGATGATAATGAATTTGATCACTGGAAAACAAGACAATGCATGACAAACTTTGAGGAGGTCTATCTGTGTGTCAAACTGTGTGAGCTTTGTGGAGCTAAAAGAGTGAACACTGTCTGAACAGCTGTTGTTTCTGCAGGATTTTAAAATTTCTTCTTACTTCCAAACCAAATTTCTCCTGAGTGGTTGATTGAATGTTACTTAGTTGAAATGTCTCTGACAAACAAATCCTTTCAGGTTTTAGAGACCTTCCAGTTTTGTTTTTTTTCTAAGGGCTGCTTGCTTGGATCTATCAGTCAGTATTGTCTGCTTTACAAGACTGGATAGGATTGAGAGATTAGTACCACTAATGGGAAAATAGGAATTGGGAAGTGAATATCTTATGGAACTTCTTTTTGCTATATAGCAGAATGGAAGTCAGATAAAAAAATGTTTACCAGATTCAGTTTTCAGATAATAAGAGTTCATTGGTTTCATGTTCCCCACACTCCACTTTGAAAAAGTAGAAAGATCTAGAAATTTGTCTAGAAACTAGTTCTTCAAAGTTTTCATCATAAAGGATACGGAAAGGCAGAAGGGGGTTCCATTGTGATGGTTTCTATGATATCTCTGCCCAAGGGCCTGAAGGGCCATCAGGGTGGGTAGGGTATGTAGTGTTTCATTTAGCTGTCGTATAGTTAAAATTACACAGTTCTGCACAATAAACTTTGTGACAGTCTTGGTCTACCCTGACATACTTCTGTTGAGTAAGCAAAAAACACGTTCACAGTTTATGAAGAATAAGAAAACAGATCTGAGAGAGAGGCAGCAAAGACTCAGATGTATCTATATAGTTCCTTACAATCTACAAAACAAGCAGAAGAGAATTTCTGGTGTGCTTGATTTATTGATTTTAATCTACAGTGAATTGACAGAACATTTCTGTCCTAGAGTGCACCTGTTAAAAAAATATAATTGCAGAGAAGTATATGAAATAGATAATGGAAATGTTTCCTTCTGGCTTTTCTTCTTGGCAGATGTACTAAATGGTGATTCCTTTCATCGTATGGTTCTCACACTGTAAAATATAAGCTGCTTTTTCTCTACTGCATAAGTCAGGCAAACTGGCCATGCACTAGCAGAAAAAAAAAATTAGATGACCTTTCTGAAACACTGAAATTTTTCAGGGCTTTTTAACTGGCATTTCATTTGTGTGTGCTCCAGTCACTTGAATTGGCACACTTTCTGTGACTTCGCATTTCTCCTTTCTCCACATCAAATATAATTAATTTTGAAAATGAGCAGTGACATTTTATAGTGCGGCTTTATTAATCTTTGAAGTTATAAGATCCAGTCTTCCTTTGAGTGGAACATTTATAAACAATATCTTTAGAATTCTTCTAACAGGTCCCAATTAATGATACGGAAAAAGCAAAAACACAGATTGTTATGTTAGTCTTTTGAAAGTCCAAATCTGGGCTGAAAGTAGCAAACACACCCACATGAATGTATTGAGGACATAGTCCTCTTCCTATCTCTTCCATCTCTAGTATTTTACTGGTTTGAGATAGTGATATAACTGTTTCATAAAGAAGCAGCATGGAAATAAAAAAAAAATTACCTTGACTATAATCTTTAGAGTTTCGATCAAGGGAGTTATTTTTTGTATCTAATCCAACTATTTTTCCTGTTCATTAATAGTTTAGAAATTGCAGATGAATGAACATAGGCATAATAGCTTGAAGGGTTGGTTCTTTTAAATAACTAAGTAAGATTGTATGTGCTGTTTATGGTGTATGTGTCCTCTAAAGATCCAGCAGATCCAATAACACGAGTCAGGGTGATGAAAAAATATTACTCTTTCATTATTGAAGCCAGAGATTATTTAAGAAATATTCAAGGAAAAAAAATTATTAGCCCATGTCTTGGGACTGCCATATGAACGTCCTTCAGTGAAAAATTACTTATGTATTCAATATTTCTTGAATGACTTTAATAAAGCATATTAAAACAAAATTCTCTCAGAGCACTGACACGTGCCAGAGGGCAAATTAATGAGAATTGGATAGCCAAGCCACCAGCATGATTTCTGTACTAACAATTCACTGGAGTTTTAAGAAATTGCTAAATGAGTCTGTAATTTTTCATTGCCAGAAGTATAGTGTCTAAGACTTTCCTTGGGTTCCTGATCAATATAAAGGGTACCAAGAGAAAAGCAGTCTTGGCTGCAGGGGGCATTTGTACCAGTTCTGGCTGTAATATCAATATAGCTGCCACATTTGTCACCTGACATGGAAATTATATGTTTCTCAAAAAGAAGGCACTTGGTTTGCTGTAGAGTGTTGTGGTTCCATATTCACAGATGCTTAGTCAGTCAGAAAGATTATTATAGAAAATTCCAATTACTTACAAAATTGACACATAGTGTATCACAATAAAACCTGATGTATCTCCTACTAATTTTCTGGGCTCTTAAATAGTTATTCAAGCTATGCTGTTTTGCTACTGCAAACCTTTGTTTTTTTTTTTTAAATAAGAGTGGGAGAAGATCCTGATGCTCATAGTTGAAAAAGCTTTGATTCATGTGAAGATACCCAGTTTGCAAAAGAGAGGTCCCATGCAGAAATCAGACAGATAATAGAAGTTGTCATCCCTTTGTAATTCAGCTCTACACTATGAAATCTTGGTGTGCCTCCCTTTGAAAGGGGGAGCTTCTGGCTACAAACAGATTTAAACTCATGCAGCCTTAGATACAGAGAATACAATAGAATTTAATTAGAATATTTGGCCAACTAGAATTTGAACGCAGTTAAACTCAAGTAGGCCCACAGGCTAGAATAGAATGTGCCAAATGTTTAATTTTCTAATTTAAGAACTACTTAGGTGTATCCCAGCTAAAGTTTTCCAAGAAAGATCTGGCTTCCTTATCCAAACTCTCCAGAAAAGTTAGCATCATTCACCCCTTAGGCACAGGAAATTCATAACAGGTTTTTTGCCCAGGGCTACAAGTTTGACTCCTAAATCTGGACGATTGTTTTTACTTTCTTTTCAGGATTTTCTGGGATTTGGTGTAGCTGGGCTTTTTTCCCTCATTTTGCAACCTCTACTGAATTAATCACTTGGTGGGGAGCAGTTGGAACTGAATAAGATACAGAGAATTCAAACTGAATGGGAGCACATTCATTCTCACTGCAGGACAATGTGAGAATCTTCCCTGATGCAGACCAGATTTCTTATACCAGAACAATCAATCTGCCTTCCATCCTGCCAGTCTCCTCAGGGGCCCCTCAGAAGACAGGAGCCAAACTTGCTCTCTACTCCTCCCACCCCATCACACAAGTGATGCACCCATGTACCATCCTACAAGATGCAGCCATCCTACAAGCTGCAGCTCAGGTGATGGGTGCAGATTTGGCTTTGTGAGAAGACTGGTTGTCAAGCCATGCCATAGGAACCCTCTCAGTGCACCAGTGGATGCGTGCCTGTTAAAGGATCAAGCACCATCATCTCCATCGTGTGTTCATTGAGGAATGCACTGATATTTTTTGTGTAATTGTGGCATAACTTCACCTCTGTAGAGGGGGTGGGGAGATCTGGCCCCAACAGGTTCCATCAAAGCCTATGGGACTCGCTTGTGCCAAAAATAATTCACCCCATTGTAGAATAGAAGATCTGCAGAAAACGTGTTGTTGTGTTTACTGTGAGATTTGAAGGAAGTGGCTTAGAGGAAGGAAATTTGTCTGTTCCTCTCAGCTCAGCCAGAGAGATTGCACATCATTCAGTTCTTGCCTACAGAGCTTGTCTCAGGTCAACGCCTGCACAAATTCAATTCCTGCATGCGACAGATGGTCTGTGTTTGGTGTGCATGTTCTCAGTTGCATGCTGTGTCCCTGCGTGGAGTAGCTGGAAAAGGAGAGCCATTGGAAAGGACAGCAGGGGATGGGTGATGTTTTGGGGAGAAGGTTCCAGGCCTGGCAGAAGGAGAGTCAGTGCAGCCTGGGAGGCTGCAGCTCATTGTGACAGAGACCACCCTGAGGAGCATAAGCAGGACCCGGAGACAACCAAATGAACCACCTTGGCATCAGAGGAGACTGGCAAAGTTTGGTGAAATCCAGAAAGCCAGGGAGCTCTCCAAAGCGATTCCCACAAGCAAGGATCTCTCTCCAAAGGTCACAATAAGGAGAGATTTTTTGGAAAACTGTTTCATTTTCATTCTGGCTGACCTGGTCACTTGGAATGTTTTTCAACCTAAAAGCCAGGTTATTTATGTTTGTTTCATATAACCTATCTGTTCTTCAGTTTGAAAGCCTTCTTACCTTATCTTCCTATAGAATGGCATCTAGATCAGATCCAGATCATACAATTGCTGCTTTTCTGTAAATCAGTCCTTTCTGGGCATTTAATATCTTTATAGTTGCTGTCTGTAAAGGACACTCTCAGCTGATCTTTGGTGTGGCTTTCTGTTGGTTTTGGTGTGATAAAAGAATTGACAATAACTTCCTTCAGGTGAAACCTTTGCTTTGCAGCTTTTGCTATTTGAGTGCTACCTTCTGCACCAGCACTCTGTCTGGTTCAATGGTTTTGACAGAAATGTGTATCTTTTTCTTTTCTGGCCTCTTTGTTTTTCTTAGCTACTCTCTGCTTATGTGCTTAGGTCTGTAAAGCTTTTGATGACTCAGCTTGTTTTGAAATGTGCAGTTCTTTGTGGTGCAAGTAGGAAGAGACTTCAGTAAAATAGTTGACTGTGACAGATTGTAGGCAAGCAGGGCTCTTCCTATGCTTCATAAAATCATCTAAGATGCATGGATTGTGAGAGGAAATGGTGTCTAGTGTCTTCTCACCATATATGGGACTGGAGAAGTATTTATATTGTCATGTAGGGCTAAGATGGATTTATTCCCAGTTCATTCCAGTTTTCTCAGCTCAGCTCTGTTTTATTCACGCTTACTCATAGTGTTCACACAGTTACACAATCACACACAAATTTGACAGCCTGCATGAAAAATTAATGGTAGATTTAAAGATCATGATGTTATTTAATGCTTTAGGGAACATGGTACAGTGAACCTGTCATGCAGGAAGTAACATCTTATCAAGCAGGTGCCCTTTTCATGTTCAGCAAATGATACTTCTACCTTGTCCCTGGCAGGTGGTCTCAGAGCTACAGGTGTTCAGTGCATCTGGCCCTGGTGCTGGGGATTGCATCAGCAGAAAGACTGCCATTAAAATTACTGCCAAATCAGAAAGTGCAGTAGGAGGATCTTTCTAGTCCTGACTTCTTCCAAGTCATGTGCTAGTCCTGAGCTGTAGCAATGTGTAATTAACTGGTGTGTGTTTGTTGTTTTCTGCAAGAGTCCTTTTGTAGGACCTTTCAAAAAAGCCTCTGCCTCATCTTTAAGTATTCTTGCTAGACTATTCTCATCTAAAGAAAATATGGCAGGAATAAGGCATTAGAGCTATAAAACACCCAGATAGGGAGACAAAAAGATAGGAAGTAAATCATCAGACAGGTAGAAAAATATGGAAAGAGTGCTTCACAGTCAATATCAGTCTTAATGTTGAAAGTCCTTAAGCCAAATGCATATGAGGCACATCCAAATATTCAACCATAATCTCCAGTGTAAGAAGGCCCTAGAAGATATTATGAGGTCTTGAGAACCACTGTCCTTGTCCATCGTGGCAAGGCTACTTAGTACTTGTGAATATATGGATATGAAAGAATGATTGCAAAATAATGAATCAGTTAAAACCATGGAGAAGGACAGTGACTGAGTGAAATTAATTTTGACTGAAATAAAATTCCCTTTCTTTTCTTTATGGTCTCTCACCAAGTTCAGTTACAATACTTGTGTAACACCAGTGCCATCCGTTAAATTCAGAAATACACTACCAATTTTACATTGTGTTAGTGATATTGCAACATTTAGATGAGGTAGGCAAAGAGGCTCATAATATTTTGATATTGAGTATGTGTAATTCAGAACTTAAGAGTGAAGAAGCAGGGGGACAGCATTATCGTTCCTTTCCTTGACATGTGAGTAGGTAGGTAAGGAGGCCCTGTCACTACTAATTCAATATTAAAAATATATTTCTGTTGAGAACTGTCCGCTTTTGTTAACAGCAAGTAGAATTGCCAAGTTCATTTTTCAGGGGAAGCAATGTTGCTACTGGCACTGAATGTACTCCTCAACATCTCCAAAGTGCATTGTTACATACACTGTTTGTGTAGCATTTATTCCCATTGTTTGCTGTGTTTCTCTACATGATCATAGTGTCAGACTGTACTGTTACCTTCAGAGTTTTTGGTTTGTTTTTGGGTAAAATTCTGGTGTAAAGTGCATCATTCAGCCGGAGCCATAGATCACTGCTTAGCATTTGTTGAGGCTCTAAGTTTGGGTTATTTGTGGGAAGAAAACACATCCTTGCATTCACACACTGAAGCAATAAATGAGAAATGGGATCATGAACTGGGAAACACAAGGGTTTTGTATCTAAACCACTGTCTGGATGCATTTCCCTTAGGGAAATGTGCTTTGGGGAAATGCTGATGCTGGTGCATTTCCCCTAAGCACAGTGGGAAGGACGCTGCTGCGTTGCTCAGCACTGCCTTTATGAAGTGCCATGTGCTCCTTACAATGTCATGGACCCCTCTGTGCCAGTGGGAATTTCTCCTGCTATGAGCCATTAATACTGAGGTCACCATCTGCTTCTTTCTGCTTCTGGGTGCAGAAAAGGACTGTCTTTTAATTTTTTTTTTTTTTATTTCCCCCCCCTCCATGGTCTGCAGCCAATATTTGGGTTTTAATATCTTTAGTAAAGGAAGAGAGAGAAATGCATCAAATGAATAATAATCCTAGAGGCTTTTTGTGCATTAGTTACACAGGAAAAGCTGTCAGACTGCAATTGTGAAATCCATAGTGGTTTATAGTATTTGAAAAGGTGGCAGCCCAGACTCCTCTTCTGTATTATCATTCTGTGAATGTGCTGATGTGGTTTTACACACTAAAGTATTGCTCTCAAAATTTTAGTCCTGGCACTTAGGTAGTATCTTCTACAAAATAAGACATAATGCTTCTTTCTGATACAAAATTATTTTTCTCTATATGATCATTTGCACTCTTCTTGCAGAGTTTAAACCACAACCATTTTTATTTTCTAATGTTGCATCTTATTTGTGCAGGAGCACCAATTACAAAGATACAGAGCAGTAGAGAATCTGAGTCAAAATGTCAGTGATGGTCATCAGCTTGGGGAAACATGCAGTCTCCATTAAAGTATCATTAACCTTTGGTTGAATCCCAGATCAAAAGCTCTCAAATAGATACTAATGGGGAGTTTGCAAAATGAAATACTGTAAAGATGAGTAAAGAACCAATGCAGTGCATTGATCAAGCTAATTTTCAGGGCATTTAGTAGAGCAGAGTTGTAAGGGAATAATAGTTTTTTTTTGTAAACTGAGCTCTTTCAGTGTAGCTAATGAGACACAGTAAACATGCAAGTTCCTCATACAGTTTTTCTTACCACTTTTCAGACTAAGTTGGCAGCACAACATCTTTCTTCTATATTGTAATACAATGTTTAATTTAAGTTTGAGCACTGCTTTGAGATACATTCTACATGAAAGATCTTCCATGGAATAACACCGCTGTATTTTTGCACTGTCAGATACAAGAATCAAATGGACACACAGGAGATATATCACAGAGGTTGTTTGAGGTGAGAGCTGAATTAGGTACAGAGCAGATCCAATATTCAGTCACTTGAATGAAAAGAACATTTGAATTCCTGGGACAAAAGCTGTGGAAGTATGTTTTTGTTTGAGTGCTGTGAGTTCCACCCCCAGTGCTAACTTAATCTTTCCTACTGCAGTTTCTGTTTGTTTAAAGAACTGTCTGGTTGAAGTTTTAATGTGTCCCCTACTCCTTTTCAGATCAATGTTTACTGACTCATTACAGGAATTTTACAAGTAAAAGCAGTGTTGGGGATTATTTGCTTTTTTTCATCATGTTATAAAACAGCCTAAGTGATCAACAAAAATTTTGATACTTCAGCTGACATTTAGCTTTTGAATACTGACATGAAGCAACCAAATATTTTCTCTAATCACTTGCCTGGGAATCCCATATAAATAAAGCTTCAATGTAGTCTGTTTGCTTATTTGTTTAGACAGATAAAACTGAAGAGTTTAAACAACATGCCAAGGGTCCCCCAAATGTGACTATTTTTACTGTCTTCCAGATGTCACTTTCATAAGTTTAGTGCCTGTTCATTGCAGGCTGAGGTCAAGAGAGGGGTTTTTCAGTGGCATCAGACAAAGCTGCAGTATGCCTTTTGTGACAACAGAAATTCAGTGTAAGATGAATGCAGCACAGAATACTAAAGCTCAGCATGCCCCAGTTTTGTGGCTGACTGGAAAGCAAGGCTGTTCCCAAATGAAGGTAGAGCAGTGGGGGTTTCTCCTTGTATAAAAGTTGGGTTCTTGTTTGTCTGCCAAGTCCCAGCTATCCCCAGGAAGTGGAGCACCCTTAGAGACTGTAAAAAAGTCACCAATGTTGAAACACCTCTACATTGCACTATATTCCTTTCAAATATATGAGCTTACATGAGATGATGGAAAAATAAAGCCTCTGTTGTATATTCTTACTTGATGTCTTTGAGGAGTTATGGAATAGCTTTTCACTCGTTACCATTTTCTATGCTAATTCTGTTACAAGTAGTAATATTGGGACTGAAGTTTTTATATTTCATAGAATCACAGAATGGTGATTTTAGAAGGGACCTCTGAAATCATCTGATCCAACCCCCTACTCGAGATGTGCCTAGAGGAAACTGTTCAGGGACAATTCCAGGAGGCCTTTGAATGTGTCTGAGGATGGTGACTCCACAGCCTGTGAGTAACCTGTGCCAATGTAGTCACGCTCACAGGGAAAAAAAAAGCCCTGCTTTTTTCCTGAAAAACAGGCAGAATCTCCTGTGTCTCAGTTTGTGCCCATTAACCCTATGCTACCAATATGCTTGAAGATGTCAGGTTGTTTTGCCCCAACATTGACCACTGGGGTACACCACTGGTTAGTGGCCTCAAACTCAACTTGGTGCCACTGATCACCATCCTCTGGGCCCTGCCACCCAGCCAGCTTTCAATCCATGTCAGTTCTGCTTCACCTCAATTTGCCTCAGATTTTCTTCATACTGAGGATAGTTTATCACTCAGATCTAAGTGGAGCTGAAGCAATCATATATGAAGAGAAACAGTTTGGTCTTAATATATTTCGTTTTATATTGTAGTGGTTTGGTAATGCAAATGAATGTTCAGATCTGTCACTATCACTTTGTCTGAAATCCTGGCAGTTTTCTTTTAGGTAACTGCTGGTAGGATATAAAATACTGTTGCTTCATACTTGATTTTCTTCCTTCACCTGACTGTTTCACTACAGCATAGTGTTATTTTTAACTACCTTTTCTGTTTGCTGCAGGAATAGAGAAAGTACTTGTGGACCACCAAGTTGATATTTGCATTACCACCTGTAGAGATGAAAAAGCTTCAGCTACTCATTTTGTTCTTGGCTTCCCCAGCAGCTCATGCTAGGTAGGGACAGCTGGATATGTTGAGATGTCTCGAGATTACTGAATTTCGACCATTTAGCGGTTATCAGAAAACAGTTCTCTTCAGTGATATCTTGTGTTCAGAATAGTGTCCTCTTGCTAATCCCAGAAGTACTGGACTAACACCTGTATTTGTTGGTGGACTGTGTGTCTTTCATCTGAACTTTCAAGTTTTTGCATCCCCTGTCTTGTAATATGGAAGTGTGACTACGAATGCTGTCAAACAAAATCTGAAACCCCCAGTGCCTTGTACTTACGCTTTTCAAATTAACAGAGACTTCTGATGATGGAATTCCAGTCAGGTAATTTTCAGTCTGCTAAAATGAAGTTTTTAAATTGACATATGGCATCTCTAAAATAGGAATGTTATTTAGTCTTTGGAGGAGATTAAAGAATAGTTGTGTAGTTTTATTCTGCTCCTAAACCTTTCATTTTCAGAGTCCCTTTTATCTGTGTCTTGATGTGACAGATATTGTCAAATACTGAGAGCATTTGACACCTTTTTTTCCTGAGAAGCTGTCTTTATTTGTTTGCTTGTATTTGTTTCCCTTACCCTCAGTATTTCTGGCCAAAACACAGAAGATCTTGCTTGGCATTGCAAGTCACAGAAATTCAAGATTCATCAAAACATCAAAGTGTCTTGGTGCAGCATCAACCATTTCAATCCTTCGAATTTTGTCTACAATTTATAGTATAGCTCAATCACTAGACTGTGCAGGGTGTGTTCTTAAGCCTTTTAATGTTGGACAGTCAATGGAAATACCACAATTAACATGACATTACTTATTTTTAAACTAACCTTTTGTCAAGAAAAAATCCCTTTGAGCTGCTCATTTAACTTGTTGGTTGTCATGCCTCTTGTCCCAGGGGAAACCATCCCTGACTGATTGTGTTGTGTTCTGACATTGACAGCTTTCGCTGCAGGGAATCTTCACATATTTTCCCCAGGTAAAGAGACAGCAATATGATGTAATTTTAGCTGTTTTGGGGAATGGTCACAGTAAGAAAGGTAAACACAAAAAAAGTACAGCTGTGGGGCTCACAGGACTAACAAGTAGCTGTGAGGCACCTGCATTCTATTCCTGGCTCTGTCATTGTCTGGTGCTATTGTGAACTAGTAAATTAACCTTGTTTTGTGACTGCAGCACCATTTATTAAGTGGGAATGATAATGCTTTGCACCACAATGGGGCAGTGTAATTCTTTGCTAATTAATATTTATTAAGTGCCAGATTCTCCATAACTCTGCACCTTTGCAGTCATTTACATCTGTGCAAAATGAAGACAAAGGGGCTGAAAAGTGCTGTTGTATTGTATACCTACTCCTTCCCAGTGTGAAGGGTAGTACCAAGATTGCAGCAATGGAAGATCTGTCTCAAATAATTTTTGAATTAATTTTGCCTGTAAGCATAGACCTATTCAAGAGTGGAAGCACCCCTAACACATATATCCACAGTTGCCCTTTTTAGAATATGGCACAGAGAAAAGTTACAGTGATTTTAGTTAGGGTACAAACTTACAGGACACTACTTCACAGCTTGCTGCCAATGTGTATATTCTTAGATCCTTCAGCCAGTGAAGAAGGATTAAAGTGTGTTATTTACTGTGGCAGTGTAAAAACTAGTACCCAAGCTGAACCTTGGAAGAACTCTTTCGTACTTTCAGGTATTTTGATAAGCTTAGTGATCACATATTTTTAATTTTGCTGCAATGTTTTAGCAATATGATAAGGAACACAGGAGTTCAAAGGAAACAAAAGAATTTAAGACTTTTGGGTCTCAGTCCTTTGCCTGCTTCCTTTATGTATGAAAGAAGGCTTTGGATGCGAGCTTATTTTCCTTCAGTAATATTTTCCTTCTGGAGATCTTTCAGTTGTCCCCAACAGGTGAATAGAATCACTACTCTGTCGTGCTTCTTGGTTAGGCTGCCCAGAAGACTTCAAGACAAGCTTCCACCTTAATTAATTGATGAAAATGAACAAAGAAAACAGGTAACAGAAAAACTATCAGGCTAGCATAGAAGATGGGGGTAAGGGGGGGATGTTTTCATTTGGCAAGATCTTTGCAGAATCTTTTTGGCAGGCTGATACTAATCAATGTCTGGTTGCTGTGCCTGGCCCAGCTTTTCTTTCAGCTAAATATAAAGCTTCTTTTGAAATCTGACTGCATGACATAGTCTAGGCTATGAGAAAATGAATAAGGAGTGCCAGTAGTTTTGGAATTAAGCAAATGAAATATGTTACTTGCTAGATTTTGCATTTACGGTTAAAGACAGAGGGTTATTGCAGCTTTATTCCTGCTCAGTTCAGGTTTCATTTGAAAAATTATGGAAATAAGACATTTTGTTCATTTTCTGTCCACTTGTATTCAACACTTTGCTTTGCATACAGCAGTGGCCAGAATCATGTATATGTTAATCACAAAATTGCTTTAGTGCACATTCTTATTGCCTCTTTGATTATGGGCCTGCCACTAAGAGCTGAGCTGCTCAGAATACTTCCTGATTAATCATGTTCTCATCAAACACTTCACTTGCAGAGTATCAGATAATGATCCTCCTCACAGAGAGTTAAAGGTTTTCCAATAAATAGAAACTGTGGCTGTTGAGAGCTCCAGACAGTGCGCTATCCAATAATTAAAGTGATGGGAAACTATTCTGTCTGTGCTTGTCTCTAGAAGATTAGCACATTAAAATATTCACTTTTATGATTCCAAGCAAAAAACTAGGGTAAGACAAACACCAGATGAGGTGATATGAAGTAAGCATGAGCATGATCAGCAAGTATGAATCTATATTAAAATGAATGCCCTACCTTGCAGGCTCCATGACAATCCTCCATCTGCTGTTATTGCACAAACAGAAATGTGTTTTGTTTTGGCATCTGTTTGTGTTTGTGTTTGCTCATAGGGAGTATCATGTAGCTGAAATAGTCCAACTCATCCTGTCATAAATATGAGGACAGAGAGACCTCTATCCTGTTCAGTCTGTCTGCTTTAGCCACTGTAATGTGTGCTCTAGTTCCTTGTCCAGTCTGTAGCTCAAGAAACAGGATTTTCCCTGGAGAGTTCTCTACAGTCTGACACTGTGGGTAATAGGTATTTTATATTACAGATTGAAATGGACCAGCTAGAAAACAGCTCTCGATATTCTTTAGTACAGAAAGTAAAACAGATTCCAGAAGGCAAAATTGAATGAATTAGAGAAGCAGGAGGGGAAATCTGCTTTCATGCCTTGTCTGCTACATAAATATTTTGAAGATTCAAATATTTTTGTTGTATATCCTCCTTGATTTTTGCCCTCTGCAAGGCTACAATGTGAAGGGACATAAAAGATCTGGGGCTGCCCATTTCCATGATTTGATGATGGGTACAGGACACGTTATATTTTTATGTACACTATATACTTACAATATGTACATTATAAATGCATATTATATTTTAGAAAGACATCAGATCAGTGATTAAAATAGTGACCACTTACAGATAAGTCAGTAATCAGTAAATATAAGTAATGTCAGGAGTTTGTTAAGGTTTTTTAGGTCTTCAGCAGAGTGAGGCTGAAGCGAAGTGAGGCTGACGTACCTCATCAAAAGATAAGGTTTATCAGGTAGCTAAGTTACCAAGAAAGTGGTTTACCAAGATACCCCATACTGCCAGATTTCAGTACTGTTTATGAGTTTGCTCTTAGCCCATGGCAATCATAAAGTAAATTTGATTTAGTTTAGTCAGCATTGAAGGAATCTTAAACTGGATCAGATTCCTCATATTGAAGGCAGAATAAGGGTAAATACACAGCGTGGTTCAGATGAGCTGTGGTAACCTGTCAAACCCCAGTAAGGTGACTGTTTGCCTTATTCCTGTTTCTGTTCCAAGTTGCAGACCACACAGGGAACAGAGAAGTGGTTTAATACAATAGCTGATGTAAAGATCCTGAGCGTCAGGTGACCTTCATTTAGTCTCTGCTTTTCCAATGACTTGAAACATGACTCTGAAAAAATCTTTACAGACCCCACACCTGAGCTCCTCCAAATTCTGGTAGTGCATAATAATTCCCATCTGCTCTTGTAAGATGTTTTTATGTCCTCTGATTAAAGGTTGAATCAAAAAGTGTACCCTTCCATAAGGACAAATTAAGTCAGGCTTTGTTATGTATTAGATTTTTATGAATAGGTCCCTTAACAGAGAAAAATTCTTTATGTTATCAAATAACTGACTAAATGTAAAATGCTTTTTAATTGCAGCTTAAGGGCAGCTAACACCACATGCCCCTTTAATCAAATGAGTGAAAACCATTAATGAGGGTGAACCTGAGCCCTATATGTCCAGGCAGCGTGAGACTTACACACTGAGTTAATTCTGTTGGGATTTAATTTTTTGCAGCACAGTGACTTCCTGAGAGGATGGTGGACCATTCCCTGCATGTTTCCTTGGCCAGAGCTAAGAGTCACAGGGTTGGTAACCTGTTCTGCTCCAGGCACAGCGTTAGTACTCCAGCCAGAGCTGACACTTCTTCACGTTAATCTGGGAAACAGCACAAATGCTTCTATCTAATCCTTTCTGGGGGAGGTAGAAATCATGCCTGTGATTTGTTTCTGTTCTCACAGGGCATGCACAGGGAAATCTGGCCTGTTTCTTTAAATGTACATCTTCCAGTATGCTTTCCTGAGGAAAAGAGGGCTGCGGATCTGTGCCTGGCACTCTGAGCAGAAAATGGTAGTTCCGTGATAAGTAAGTTTCCTATTCTATGGGCAGCAGTTGCAGTGCCCTAGGATGATTGCTAAGAACCCTGTGATCTCTGCACTGGTGAAATGAAGTGACCTCTTCTTGTACATGTGGACTGCTGGTGCTGGATTTTCTCTGGTACAGTCTGCACAGTCCCTGAGCACCTCACAGGTAAGGACAGAGACTTGGAATATGGCCCAGTGTAGAACTAGGAGAGAGAGTGGGTCAGATGCATTGGTGGGATAACATTGTCACCTGGAAAGAAACGAAATGAGAACTCAGGGGAAAACGTTTAATTCAGAAATTATTATTGGAAGGAGCATTAATTGAAAACAATTTATGCATTTTCTCTTAAATATTCCCAAATTTCAATCCAATTGTTTTAATTTGGAATTTAGTATTTAAATTATGCTAACACATTTTAATCCATATTGTGACAAGTCACTTAAGTCTTTATATGTACAGTTGCAATTAAGTTTAATCTGAGCCTCAGCAAAATCATCATTTATTAAGTTTCTGCAGTCTGCCTATATCTGTAGAAATGAGGAAAACATTATTTCAGTTGCTACCTTTGAGTTAGGAATGGACTGAGCAAGTTTCCCAAACTTTAAGAAGTAAAGAGAATTAAGAATTGGAGGTAGAACTAGAGTTGTTCCTGCAAGCCTCATTAGTTCCTACCAGCCTCATTCAGCTCGTTACTCAGTCTCTCAGTATTCTACAATGAGCTGCTTCAGGGAGTTAAACTCATTAGGAAAAAATCAAAGAGTTCAGATTTCCTCTTCAGAATATAACTATTTTACAAACAGAGGATTGAGTGATCAGTGCTTTCAAGTGGGAGAGAACATGAGTGCGGGTGGAGAAGAACCAGTTCCTCTTAGCTGACACACTAAATTTGGGTTCCTCAGTCAAATCATATAACCACCAGTAGCCAAATGAAGTTACTGCAATTTTATTCATTGAAGGCAAAGTAAGAAGTATTTCAAGCCAAATGCACACTAGTGCATGAAATAACTTTGAAGTGTTATTCCCTTTGATGAGTTTTCTAGATAAAAATTACACATATGTCAAAATATTGTCATCAAGACTTTGTTTTAATTTACCTTTGAATCAAGTCATTATGTCATAAAAGTTCTGTGCATGGTTCAGCTTTTCCACTGTTTTTTTTTTTTATACATTGTAAAAAAAAGTATTATTAGAAACATTCTAGTGAAGCAAGACATTTAGTAAAAAAGTTGGTTCAGGATAAAATGGGGTTTGAAGGGACACAGTGTTGCTGGCATGAATAGTATATGTGTTTGGTAGATAGGTCATTTCAAATTATTTAAACCAAATAAGATGGAAGTGGTTTGTTGATTTATTAATAACATGTATTTAAAGGACAATTTATGAAATACATAATGTGAATAATTTGAACTACGCTTTCAGAAGCTGTATCAATAGTACAACACATTATCAGGCACCTTTAGAAGTTAATGAGCGTCTGCAAATGCCTTCATACTCTTCTTTAGCTGTTCCCTAATGTTGCAATGGCACCCGCACATCCCCTGAGGTTTCTGGGAGTACCTGGGCTGCTGCACCCAGTGAGTATTTTGGGTCTCTGAGGTTCTGAGCTCTCAGGGTAGCCCCAGGGCTGGGAGGTGGTTGGATCTCCACAGCTCTGTGGGTAACAGCCCAATGCCCCTCTTTGGGCTGAGTGGCTTCCCCTACACACTCACCCCTTCCTGCTGGAGGGGCTCTGCCTCCGTGTGGACCCTGCCCCTTGCAGCACCCCCCTGATGTCCACGCTTGGGAAAACACCTCTGAGTTCATGTACATAGACCCCCACATGGGAATTTCATACTCATGAGTTATACAGAAGTCAGTAGAGAAAAAATGACCCATCAGAAGGGGTAGCCTGACAGAATCTTTTCGTGTCACGACAAAAAGGCAAACCAGCATCCGAAAGTTCTAGAAATATTAAATAATTTATTGTATTTTTAGAATTTCAATATTTTAATATTTTAATTATTTTTATACTTATACCTCGGTAATTTGTTCTTGAAAGTAGTGTTATGTTTCTTATGTGGTTATGGAAATTATATCCTCATTGATAACAGCAATTGAATAAACCATATTCTACCTGATGATTCATAATAGTTATTCTAACTCATGAAAGGAAAATGCTCATGAAAGGTAAGTGCTGTACCTTAATTTTAAACAAAAAAGTCTAGGGAGCTCTACAGATTAGTACTTCATTCTAGGAGAAAGTTTTGAGATATTCTATTTGGGACTCAAAAGATGGTTAAAATCTTGCAATTTCCTTTAAGAAGAATTGTTATAGTAGTAAATATCCTTCGTGATCACATTATGCATTTCTCCAGATGCAAAAATGCAGCATAAAAATCAGTAAACATATTTAAAATTAACTTTCTTGTGTGTATTCCTTTAGGCACTTGCTTCAAGATTTTCATCTTCACCTGACCATGAAGTTCTGGTTTTGCTGTGGTACCTGGTTTTCCTTGGTGGCAGATTGTTCACATTTCTTCTTGAAAAAATGCTTCAGAAGAATAATAGTCCAGAAAGTGGTACTGGGTCTTGCAAGCTTAATGTTACATTTCAGGGGAGAGGAAGAAATCATGTGGTGCTGTGGTGATAGCAAGATACTAGCATGAGGCCAAGGTTGGAAAATAATTATCCCTTTAACTCTGTTGCACTTTGCATGTACATTTGTTAATGCATCTAAGAGCATTTAAGTCAATGTTGCTTGTGGAAGAATCCCAGATGAAAAGAAACTTGAAGCCCCAAATCCTCTTCATACTTACTTTATTCACTGTTGACTTTCTCCTCTTCATGTATTTTTTTTTACTTTTAATTATTTTTCAATTCTTTAGAAACTTAAATAAATGAGTGACTCCTTTTTTTTTTTTCCCTTTCCATTTAATTATTCATTCGTGTAATGTATGGCATGTTAGGGAACACATGGTCAGTAATTTCACTGCAACAAGAGCAGGGGAAGTCTGAACTTCTGAATTGGGAAGGTGACAGAAGGATTGTAGACCTTGCTGCTTTTGTAGCACTGGGAGGATGAAGGCAGATGGCTGCACTGTGTTGACTTATTTACTGGAACATCCCAGGGTCTGTTTCTCTGTGAGGCAGAGATTTTCTCCTTCTTTCTGTGAAGCAGAGAATTTTCTGCATTGAATGTTTTCCAGATTGCACAGAAGCAGAGATAACAAAATTTCAGTCAGGATGACCTGGTAGGAAAAGCACAGAGTGGGGAAATCAGAATGTGTGAGTGCTGTTCCTTACTCTGCTACAGACACCTTAAATAACCTTCCACAAGCCCATGAGTATTCTTTAGCATTTCTCCTTGCATGATACCTAATCTTGAAAGAAAATATGAGCTTATTATACTTGTCTTTGCCAACACTAAGTTCTTTTTGAAAAGGAGGTATTATAACAATGCAAAATATTAATTCTTTGACATTTTTAAAAACTAATGAAAAAGGTAATATTTCTTTTTTCTTTTTGTGGTAGCATTATGTGTGTAAAATTAGATTGGTAGCAATGGCTGAATCAGTACCAAACTCATCAGATCTGAGTCAGCAACTTAAAATAAGATTTAATTTCCTATTTCCAGTACTCTGGATTCACTTTTATTGGGAGAAATTGATTGAGTGTTTATTGAACAATGCTGCAAGGAAAAATCTTTTCTTTTTTCAGCAGCTAATCTTTTCTACTTTGGATATGTAACCAACTTTGCATTTTATTTTCAAGAGAAGCATCAACTAAGCATGAATAATCCATATTTCTCTAGCGTGTGTCTGATTAAAAATGATCAATTTACTGGACTATTTTCCTATCTACTCTTTAATCAGTAATTGGTTTCAAGTTAAAAAAAGTACTTCTGTCTAAAAAAACACATTAGTCTTCTGGTGTCTGATGGGAGATGAATATTGAGGAATACTGATGATGCATATGGCATATGCATAGAAACCTAATTCTGTAGTTCCTGTTCTTCTGCAGCCATCTCTTTTTCATAGAAAACATCCTTCAGGGTCATTTACTAAGAAACAAATCCATATGCTGTAAAGCTGTTAGCTGATACACTTAGTACCCTAACTGTAGTGTCTTCCCAGGTTTCTCTGGACAGACAGGCATTCACAAAAAAAAAAACCAAACCAAAAACCAAAAAACAAAACAAAACAACAAAAAAAAAAAAAAAACAAAAAAAAAAACCAACCACCCCATCCCAAAACAAAACAAAAATTTTAAAAATAAAAATAATAATAATAATAATGAAAAAGAAGTTCCCCTTTTACTGTCTCACATTTGCTATGTTCATAAAGTTCAAAGGAAATTGGCCTGGTCACAGCATCCACAGTGATGGATCTGAGTAGCTCTGACTCTTAAAGCATTAGTGGTCTGTGATGAGCAGCACAGGACAGTTATGAAGGATGGATGGCTGATGATTTTGGTGAAGCTCTGTAAGCATTTGCTATTTATCTCTTTTTAGTGGATCTACTTACCCATTTTTATCACTGATATAGACATGTTGATGTTCTGCATTTTCTGTAAGAGTAAATGTGTAATATTATAAATTATTCATTACACCTGTGTGTTTCAATCAGAAGAGGAGACAATAAACAGCAAGAAAAACAGTAATAATGGCAATGAAAGCTGTATTAGAGTCCATTCTTGTTACGGCACTGGAAGACATGAGAGATTGCTCCAAGCTGCCCACACACATATTCTGTTTGCTTTTATCAGGAAAAAACCCTTCCCATTAAGCTGTGCATGTCATTGATCCCTTGTGGAGCAACATGAGGATTGAGCAGAGTTGACACTTTATGAATAGGACAGAGTTACACAAATCTTCCATGTCACCACCCATATTTTTTCACTTATAAATCTTGCTGAATAAACTCATTCCTGCAGCTAAAATATTATCTTTATTTAGTTCTGGCAGGAGTGATTTATATCAATTAGGGTCTTACTTAAATGCAAAATATGTTTTAAAAATATATATAAGTAACATTGATTCATCAGGGTTTTTTATATCAGGCTTTAATACCAGGCTAAAAATTGTTGGCTCTGTTCAAGTAAGCATCTTAATTCAGGGATCATGTTCTGTCTCTGATCCTATGACTGTCATTGCTAATGCTTATATTAACATACTCATATATACTCATGAGGTTACAGTCAGATCATACAATAATCTATGGTTTTCCTTGTTAACTTTCATAATACAAGGTGATTAACTCCAGAATTCAAATATGCAGAATTGGTAAAGGAGAGAGTTTTGATATCTAAAGCTTTAGTAGAACAATTACACGCAAGCCTTAACGAAGAAGTTAGGAGAAAAAGGACACTTCGTAGTCAAGGATAGATCCACCTTTTTTCTGATCTAGAAATGCTATACTATCTTACTGCTTTATCAGATAAAGTTAGTCTTAGTGCCAAGCCTTGCTTCCCAAGAGTCTTATCAGTAGAATGCCTCTAAAAGGATTTGGGAAGTTAAGTTTATAGTATGACAGGACAATTTGGACTGGAAAGAAGCACAGGGTGCTTCAGTTCCACCTCTTCCAGTCAGGGCCAGCTATGGGGTTGGACTGGGACACTCAGCTGAGCCTTGCAAACCTCAGAAGACGGAGGCAGCACAGCCTCTCTGGGCAGTTTCTTCTGCTGTTTGACTGCCCTCATGAAGAGAGGTTCTTCCTTATATCCGTTCTGCTGTTCCCCATTGTCATCCCAGCATGCAGCACTGTGAAGAGCCAGACTCTTTCCCATCGGTGAATTTCTCCTAAGGGTGTAGACAGGCTGCTGCCGTCTCCTGGAATCCCTGCTTCCCCAGCTGAACAAGCACAGCTTCCTCAGCCTCTCCTCCCTGAACAAGCAGCCCCCAACCATCCTGATGACCCTCTGCTGAACTCGCTCCTCATCTTTCCTGGCAGACCAAACCTGGACACAGCCCTGTAGATGTGGTCCAGCATGTGCATAGCACAGGCACTTCATCACTTCCCCCGATCCGTGCTGCTGCTGACACAGCCCAGGAAATTGTTGGCTTTCCTTGCTGGCAGCACACGCTGTCAAACAGCGTCCACCAAGGCTCTCGGGACTTTGGCAGCACAGCTGCTCTCCTGCTCGCCAGGAAGCACGTTTCAAAGTACAGATCATGAAATGAAGATTTGAAAATATGGAAGAAAATGGAATATTTTATTCTGATTCCCGAGAAAGATATTTTGACGTATTTTTGTTCTTTATGTTTCCTTTGAACAATTAAAGCTCAATTGAATTGATCCAATTTTGTGAAGAACTAGGGCTATGACAGAGCTCTACATCATTCTGTCTGCATTTCTTAAATCGGTTGTAACTGCTAATCTATCCTTTTTCTCAGGAAGATCCTAGCAAAAGTTTTAAACAATATTATTCTATTTATTGAATTCAACTTGATTGGAATGTGTAATGATTCTCATATTTTACTAATATTTTATAGGAGTGTAAAATAAAATATGTAAATTGACTGTGCAGGAAGAAAAATGGTCAGAAGAGGAAAAGTGAAGCAAAAATAGTATCTGCCAGACAACCAGCAGTTATTCTTTTGGAATTGACTTGCAAAACAGGAACAGGGTCTGTGTGTTTCAATCATACCAGTAAACAAATAAATGAAGCCCTTATGCAGCATTTTATGCAGGATACTGTGGGCTTTATAGCGTGTTTTTTTTTACTGTTTGTAATGAGAAAGGGCAACAGATTGGAAGAAGGCAGCATTAAACCATAAATTAATGAACTGTAATGTCTTTAAATCCCATTGTGAGCTAATGTTAGATTGTCATTGGTTAAATGCTTTCAAGGACTGATATTAATAACACTCTAAAGGGAGAGATGTCAGCTCCCTAATGGAATGGGGCCATTCAAGCAATATATTTGAAGACTGGTCAGCAAGCTAGCAAGAGCAAAGTGTATGCATGAAGAAAAGGGAAAAGGAAGATCAGAGGATCATCACTTAATCCTTCCATCTTAGATTGTCAGAGATGAGAGAATAAATCAGTTTTTCACAAGAATGCTTTGTCCTGCTGGGCTTGTGTGATGCTGCAGTTCCAGGAACAGAAATGACAGGGGAAGATATTTATTACAATACTGCTCTGAAAATGAAATAAAAGCAAGTAAAAAATCTTGCTCCCTAATTACAGAACAGAAAAATTATTAAAAATGTCTGTGTCTTCCACTGTCACAGTAACATTCATCCCACAGGGATCTAAAGTTTTCTTCTCTTCCCAGCTTTAAGAATGGGCATCCATTTCTGCCATGTTTCACTGCAGCTGCTTAAAAAATGGATATTGGAAATGAAAGAGAAATAAGTCTTTAAATGAAAATGCACAGGTATTGTAGCTGGACAGGATGGAATTTAGCCAGCTCCTGAAATAATAACTAGATTGATTTTTTTTGAGAAGTTATAAGACTGTACTTGAAGGCATATAGTACTAGGTCTGTAGAGTGTCAGAGGTTTTTTTTTTGTTTGTTTGTTTGTTTTTTTGGTGGAGGTGGAAGTCCTTTTGGGTCAAAACTGGATGCTTAACAGAGATTGGTATCCTGTGCTCTCTTTCTGTTGTTACAATATTCTCTGGGTCCAGAAACCATTCCCTCTGAGCTATGATAGCTGTGGTAGAAGATGAGGCTGGTGCAGGGTCAGTTGGCTCAGTACGAGCGGCGTGCTGCACTGACCAAGATGCATAATGGGAATGCCAAGGGGGTCGTGGAGGCCCAAGGATTTCTGGAAAGGCATGAAAATGGCTTCTATTAATTCCCAATAGAAGGTATGAAGTGGGAGGAGAAAAAGCCTAATGTGGGAGATGAGCTGACATTTTTATTGAGGCTACTATTGGAAATCTTGCCTACGTTAGTTATAATTCTGGACATTAAAATTGCTCATGTATTTACAGGGATTGGTGGCATCTGTACTCAGGCAGCACCTTGCCCTTTGCTATTACAAAAAGGGTGTTCCTTTGGGAGACAGGAATGGAAAAAATGCTTCTGTTTTAGAATAAGGACTGTGGAGAATACAGGGTGAGTGATCCAGGGATAACCAAGGGTATGCAAGGATGTAATTGCTGACTGTTAAGAGCAGCATATTTATGAAAAAAAATGGAATCAAACCAAACCAATATTTTTCATAATGCAGGGATTTAGTCTTAACCCAGGAAGATACAGCAGTGCAAAGATCATTAAAAGGTGGCATCTTTTAATTTTTGGCAAACACGATCAGCAGATCATGACGTGTTGGTGGGCAGGTAGAAAGATTTAAACTCTGCAAAAGAAACTAGGGAGATGTAGATTTGGAACATCAGGAACATTTTGTCTGTGTGCCAAGGAGCACTCCCTCCTCAAGCACACAGTGTGACTGATGGTTTTAGTTATGGTTTCAAGGTCACACCCCAATATATGGGGTTGATTGCAAGATTTTTGCCATTATTGTATCAACTTGGTACAATGGTACAGTACAGATTTCTTCTAAAATGTAAAAAGAGAACAGTCTCCTATATTTCCACACTGATTTATTCTAAATCAAGTGGTAAACTCACAATAGCCAAAAAGGTAATAACATAAATACCCTGAAGGGTCTTGTTCCCATTAAACTTCTGAGAGATGGATTTGCCTTTCAAAGCATTTATTGGTTAAATGTAATCACACAAAATAGTTGAGTCCTCACAAATTTTTAGAAGATGATACTGTGACCTATAAAAGGAATGTATTCATTTTAACGTTTATTAGTTTTTACATGAAGGACTAGCATTTTCTGTTAGAAAGAAGCATTTTTACTAGTTTTCTGAAAGCAATGGAACAGTAAATTTTTACTTTTTGTTTAACAAAAATAACGTTGTATGCTTTTGGCAAAATATTTCTTGGGAAATGCACCTTTGAAGAAAGAAAAGGATGGGGGCTATTAAGAGCACAGATGCATATACTGAGACTGGTGATAGGAGATCACATGGGAACCTGAGTGATTCTGACAGCTTTTCTGTTTTAATGGTATTCTTGTTTGAGAAGATCCTGGATAAGAACTGCTGCAAGCTAGCACTTCTTGCACCTGCCTGTTCTGTGTGAAGCTAAAAGTTCAACAGTTCAGGTATTCCTGAATGCAGTTTGCTTGGATTTCCATCATGGAGAGAGAACTCTGCTTGATCATGGTGACAGCAGAGGCTCTCAACAACACTGTGCCAGGCATCAGTGCAGAAGGTGGTACATGGCTGTCACAGACGAAAGGAAAGGAAGACAGCATGGATTAAAATAGTTTTTAGGTAGTTCTGAGGATGTTTTGCAAGGCACTTCAAAAAGTTTAAGTATCAGTAGTGGTCCACATTTTCATTTGGAAAGCATCACTTCAGAGATGTTCACAGGGGCTCATGAGTCAGGGATTGTCATCCACATCTTCTGCCCATGTGTGCAGTGAGGACTCCAGACCCTTTTTAGAAAGACAGAGAACAGAAATTGTATATATGTCTGACTGCCGGCACAACTTTGGGACTGACAGGAATGGTTTCTATTTTTCCTTTCCCATATGGACTATCAGGGGAGCAGGGAAGAAAAGCAGTAATTTCTGTTTCCCATGCTTCAATTTTCTTTGTACAGAGAAAAAATAAAGTGGAAAGAAAATTAAAATAGGAAAAGAAAGAAAAGCTGAATAACAAGGAAGGTCAATTATGAGTTGATGACTGTGGATATTGAATATATATTCATCCCTAAAAGATGCAATTTGTGGTGGCTACCCCACCCTTATTTTACCCTTAGTAAGTGTGAGAGTTTAACAAGATTCCTTAACAAGATTCCTTTCATCCTGTCTGCAGGAACTCTTCATGTCTGCCCATCCCTAAACTATAAACTCATCTCCCAAATAAAAATCTGTCCTCTTCTGCATCTCTTCAGTCCTGTTATTTTTTTATCAGTGTTAGTTGTATTTTTTTCTCTTCTCTGGCCTTGTTGTGCAGAGTGATGTCTGTGTTTTCTATACCTGGCATAGATTGTGTAGATGAAAGGATCACAGGATGTGTCCCCATCACTCATCCAAGTGGAGAGGTCAGGCTTAAGACAGAACTGCCCTGGTCTTCTGCATCTCTCTGCTTTCCTGCAGCCCTTGCTCCTGGGAGAACAGTGTGACTCCAGAGAAGAGCTCTTTCCCCCCCATTTGTAAAGGACACTTAGTCAGAAGCGTCTTCCCAAGGGATAACTGGAGTTATTGGGAAGACTGGAGAGCTGCTCAGCCAGCTGCAGCCATGGTGGTGTGACTCAGAACAGCACAGGCAATGTTGTAATGAGCAAGATGCTGCCAAATGTTACTTCATCTGCCTTGAGAGTTTGGGAGTAAAGAAACGAGGAAAAGAAAGGAAAGTGCAGCCAAAGGCACTTAAATATCATTAGAATTATGTAAATCAGGCTAGTTAAAAAGACAGAACTCAAGTGTTATTTCCCTCCAGGGGAGTTCTGGGGATAACTGAAAGGGGGGAACAGTGTCTTGAAGAAAGATGAATTGACAATTTTTCTACATGAGATATTTTTTGCTAGACAGAAAATAACCTTATATTGATGTCTTATTTTGCAAGACTGATAAATATAAATACAAAATTTAATCCTTTAAGAATAATATTTATCAAAAGGTTCATACCTGGCTTTAACATTTTAACTGTGCTGGGTGTTGATACATGAAACAGAAATAATTACATTTTTTTGGTTACTCTCCCAAACTGATTAAAATAGTTTATATTTAACTGTATATTATTTAGATTTTTTATTTTTTTGGTTGTAGATAAGAAATTCAAAGCTCAGAGTAGACAGTAAAAACATGGCTATTAAAGACCATGAGAGATATGTATTTCCATGGTTAGGAGCCTTTACAGCTGTGACTTTAACTATTGAAAAGATATTCCCTACAAATCCATCTGTGAGCGAGGATAATGTTCAGCAGGGGTGCAGGAGGCTGGCGTGAAGCATCCTGCTCTGCACAGCTCTGCTGTAATGGGCGTGTGTGACTGATGAGAGCCATCAGTTCTGCTCTGTGGTTGCCCTTCAAAGGAATTTGGCTCAGGTCAAGATGGGGCGACTCTATTTATAATTGCATGGCTCTAAGTGTCCCAGATCCTTGCACAGAGGATCAAAATCGGGAGGAATTGAGTTGTGATAACCAGGAAAGTGTGGACAGATTGCTAAAGAATTCACTATTCCGTGTGGCAAAGGACACATGGTAGCACTTGTGAAACTAGATGGGTATTTCCTATGTTACAGATTTCAGCTTATGCCTATTCCTGTTCACTGTGCGGGTAAACAAAACTCCTCTCTGAGTTACAGAGCTAAGGATGGAGATATGAACATGTGGAGACATGACTTCCTACATGTAGCCGGCTTACTAGAGCAATGCCACCTGCAAAGAGAGAGGCTCGCTGTAATCAGAGCTCTCTGCAGTGGGCAGAGAAGGAGCAGATGAAGAGGCGGGGAGTTGACATAAGAGCTGAGGAACATCCAGCCAGGGGCAGTGCTGGATTTTATGGAGAATAAGAGCATGCACAAAGGATTCAACAGCTAACAGAACACAGACAAAGCCTGGGCCTGGTACACAAAGCATTTTTGCTTGGAACTGCCAGTACATCTGCACTGCAAAATACTGGTCCACAGAAGGAACTAAGAAAGCTGACTGCATGTGCAGAGAGTTCTGCTTTGCTTCTCGGGAGCATTTTGCAGACTGCCTTGTGCACCTAAGCCACCTAACATGAATCTTCACCTTACATTCTCTGGGGTTGTGGGGTCATACCCTGATTCACAAGGCAAAGAGGTCGAGACTGATGAAAGTTTGACAGCTGAAAAATCTGACCATTTATTAGATAGTGGCTTTAGCATAATTTATGGGCACACCCCTGGCTCTTTAAATCAAAGTAAAATGAGGGTTTCAGAAATGGTTCATAATAAAGAGGACTGCCTGATAGTAAATGAGGTTGTATTAACAATGTATCATGACATTAAAAATGTGCAGATGTTTCTGCCATCACGAGGAGTTTCAAATCCTGTGAGAAGGGATGTGCTACCATAGCTAGTCCAGGGCTTTTGAGGATTTTTGTCAGCCCAAAACTATTTAGCACTAGATGTGCAGGTAAGGGTTAAAAACTGGACAGAGATTTCTGGATTTGTCTGAATAGGAAGAGCAGCAAGTGAGAGTGTAGTTGTGCTGTTGCTGGGAGAGGAGTCTTTTTGGAAACCACTCTTGGGTTGTGTTTTAGCAGCTAGTTCACCTGAATAGTGAATGGCATCTCCAGTGCAGCTCATGTGAAAGGGGAAGAACAAGAGCTTGGAGACATGCAAGCCTACTTGGTGTTTTGTAAGCAAAATTTTCTTCTCCAGTGCTGCCACTGGACCTGCTTAAAGTTGATTTCTCAGCTTTGTTTGTAGGAAAAGAAATCAAGTCCAATCAAATCACTTAAATGTGTGAAATCTCTTGAAATTACTAAATGTCCTACATTTCAAGAAAAAAGTGCCTGAACCACGAGAGTTTTAATGACCTGTGAAATGATTTTTTGCCTTATGTCATGGATCTTGTGTACACCCCACAGTGTTCTTGAGAATCTTCTGCTCTGGGGACAGCAGTAATGTGAGATGGGTGCTGTAAATTGTGCACCAGGATCAGCCTGTCTGCTTTACCCACTGAGGGGATGCTGCTTGGGAACACATATTAAACTCCAGGTATTTCAACACAAGTGGCTGTTCTTGATTTTTTTGGTGAAGTTTTATGAGGCTCTCACATCTGCTTGACTCCCCAGTAGGACAAAATCCATGTTAGGGAGAAAGGTGTGACACTGCATAGAGGAGGCAGATGATACTGTGTTTCAATCAAGGACAGAAAAACAGACTCGAAAGAAAAACCCCTGTGATTCAGCCTTATGGTAAGAGGCTGCTCTGATGATATTGCAGCAAGATTACTTTTCAAAAGTGTCTAACAAATGTGAGCCATAGGAAACTGCACAGGTACCTGCTAATTGGGCCACTCCACTTGAGAGGCTTTTGAAATGAGTCATAGGTGTAACCAAGTTGTAGGTTCATAACACTGTTTTATTCATAACTCTTAGCTGAGAGATACAGCAGTGAATTGTGCTTTTAGATGTACAGGAGGAAAGATGAGCAATGGGCTACCCTTTTTAGAAACCTGAGAGCTGTATTGAAGAGATGCAAAATGATTCCCTAAGGTCAGCAGAACCTCACCTGCAGAGCTGCAGGCTGCAGAGGTCGGCAATGATGAGGAGACCTCAAACAGGCAAGAAAGGGGTAACCTAGTCAGTTTGGACTCAGCAAAAGTTAGGAAATAAGGACAGCTGCTGCTCACCAAATCAAAGTGTGATAAGAGGGAAGGACTTCATCTGATGGTGAGTTCAGGACTCAGTCGTTCTCGCAGAGCCTGACACACAGTGGGGGAGGAATCCCGTGGCTTGAACCAGCAGCAGGAGCCACCCCAGAGGCTCAGTGATTTATTTCTCTGTTGGAGAGCCAGTGTGGCTCACCGTGCTCTCCAGCACAGTAAGGGTCCTGCTGAGGTCCTGCAGGCTTTTCAAGTGGACATTTTCTCTCTGGACAGGGAGTAGGACACTTTCAAAGCCAAGGAGGGGGTGCTTTATCCTGTTCTACCTTAATGGTTGTGCTCCTGCCTTGGAGTGCTGTTTTACAAACTCCTCCAGGTGAGGAACTTGGGAGATGTTCATGCCCTCTGCGGTCCAAAAAACCCTGGATCACAGGGTTGCTACCCACAGGGCACTAACAAATGCCAGGCTGAGGTGGACAGGTCTGGTTTCCTGTTCCCAGGTGCTACAGATGATCAGCCTCTGCAGTTACCCTTCTCCAGGTGATTTTGATGGCCTCTCTGCCAGAATGAAAAGGTTTATCCAGAGTAAGGAATCTCAATGTATGTCACAATCTCAGGGAAATGAGCAGGTCAGTCTATACCATCCTTTAAATCCACTGACCTTGGCTATATTCTCACAAGATGAAACTGCTTACAAGAGTGGAGACTTTCCCTTTGAAAGTCATGAAAAATCATGGAGAGATGGTCCCTAAAACAACATGCCTTATCTCCACTTCCACTTTTATTTAAGGGGCCAACATTTAATGGGGCCTCAGAAACTTTTATACAACTCTTATTGGTACTTGAGGACCTAGAACTAGTCCTGACAATGTGTTCCTAGTTTTATTCTGCTGTGTTTGGTCAGCTTTACAAGTTTTCTTGCTGAGAATAACCATCAGTTCCTTGAGTTTTCTTTGAACTTTTTTTTATCTGTCATCTTTACAGTACTCTGTAAGAACACTGACCTAATGGCATTGCTTTCCTGTCTTCAGCTCAAGTTGGAAGATGCAATTTGCATGAGGCAAGTAAAAACCACCACATGCTCTGTTTAGAAATACTGGTTGGAAACCAGAACAGTATAACAGGAAAGGGCTGCAGATGAAAGCATGTATCCCACAAAAATCACTAAAAGCAAAAGCAATATGTATTTAAATTGCAAGAAACACTCTTGCTCTAGGGATCCTGGAAACACAAATACCCTTAGATCAATATCAGGAAAGCAAATACATAACACATCTCTTGTGAAGACAGGGAGGAGACAGATCCAACGTGCACAGTGCACCTGGGGTAGGGGGTGAGAAGGGTTTTAGTTAACTTCCAGGTGCAAAGAATAAAATCCCTTCTCCCAGCAGGTGACCAGTTACCCATAAACCAGGTGAAAATAGGAACCTGCCTTCTCTAGCCTCTGTCTGGGAACACACATTGTCTACACCTGGTTCTCATGAACCTTATGTGCATTTCTCTGCTTCCTTCAGTTCCAGACATGAGTGATCCTGAGCTCTGGTAGCAGGATGAAGTTAAGCACCTGACCTGATTGATTGTGCAGCAGCTGTAACTTAAGGAAGTGCTGGACAGTGTTTGAAGTACGGTATTTGTTTACTGTTTATATGTTTTGCAGCTAGATACTTGTCTGTCAGCATGTTCTTTTAATCAAAGTTTCTTTTCTCTTGATCCTGTGAGTGCCTCGAGGTGCTCTGTCTCCTGGGACAGGCACTTGCATGGTGATGTTACTAAAGTAGGAGTGCTAGCTCTGAATTCCTCTTCTCTCCTTTACATGATAAGAATTTGCTAATGTGGTGTGGCTATTTTGCACAGCTGCTGTGATGCATAATCCTGTTTTAAGTGACTATCTTGTGTCTGCTTTGCATTACAGGAGGCACTAAGCCATTGAATTTCTTTTTTGGCAGACCTGATATGTCAGTCCTGGTGAACAGGCATTTCCAGTGTCACATTGCATTCACCTGACCTGGAATTCAAAGGCTTGTCTTTGAAGACAGCTGTTTCTACCTTGGTTGAGGGAAAGTTTATTTTTTATATGAAAAAGGTGCATATAAGAAATCATAAGAGAACCAGAAATCCTGACTCTGTTTAGGCTCAGATGGGAATTAAATACTGCCTTCAAGAAGGCCTGAGAGTGAATCTGGCTCATTGCTTAATTACTCCAAAACACAAAGCTTAGGGTTTAAAGTCTACTTTTTTTTTTCTTTATTTTTGTCTTTATTCTTCCTCCCACCTTCTTTTTCAATTTATTTCCTTAATAAAGCAATTCCATCTGTATTTTTCTTCTGCCTATGCCTACCCCTAATTTTAGGCATAGGCAAAATGGAGTGTGGCTGCCTAGTTGGCTCTATGCCAGTGCCAGACCTGGCTGCCACTTCCTGCTGCCAGGAGAGGTGTTGGGATATGGAGGCTGATAGCCACAGTTGGCCGAGGACAAAAAGGTAATGAAAAATCAATGGAAGAAATATTCCTCCTTTCAAATGTTTAACTCTGCTTTTCATCCCACCTGGTAGCAATAATAACCCTGCCATATCTTCTTGTCTAGTGGTGTTTACATTGCTAAAAATACTCAAATCAACTCTGCTTATAAGGTTTTGTCCACTGACAGTCAAGACTAGTTTTACTGGAATTAAAGAAAAACCTGACTCTTCTGACTTGAATGCTTATTGGATCTGGTTACAGCTTGTTAGACACCTATGTCTTAATTTGGGCTCATGTCAAATAAAATACAGCCATGGGAATCCTCTTTGCAGGATTCTCCAATGTCTAAAGACATTTTAATATCTGAGTGTATCAATGTACCTCAGTTGTTTTATTTTTCGGTTTCTTTCTTAGTTTAACAGGGGCAAATGGGGAGAAACTATTAAGTGATCTTTGGAGCATTTGGATTTTTGTTTAAGTATTTAGAAAGCTGAAATATAAATGGAAATGGTGTTGCTTGCTTTTTATTAAGGTCTAGGTTGTTCATATATACTAAAATTGTTCATGCCTATCCTGTAGGCTAGCTAATAGCTTCTGGGCCATATTCCAGGCTTGTCTATTTGTGTACTGTTATTCCTTGGGTCTTGTTGAACACATTTTGCCTGTGGTCATACTCATCTTAGTTGGTGTAACAGTGAAAGGAATGAGTTTCTCTGAAGGGGGTTGGAAGAGATTATGAAGATGTTTGTTTAAAGATTTAGCAAGGGTCAATAGGAAGAGCATTTGTCTCCTGCTAAATTTATGATGAGTGTGCAGGATCAGTTAGTTGCGGTATCTGACAACCATTGCTTGAACAATCTGCTGTCTTCTGGGTGGCTTTAGAAGTGATTCTGTCCTCGAAGTTTCTGTGTGTTTGTGAACTGTAAAGCTCCATAATAATGTTTGTGCAAGTTTATTTTCTCCTGCCAGCAAATTTCAAAAGTTGCACTTAAAGAGCAGTAAAATGCTTTTCACATGCGGACTTCTCACTGGACAAAGTTAACCTCTAAAAGCAATTCTGTTAGAGGTAAGAATATGCTTTATACAGAAGAACTCCAAGTATAGAAAAACACCAAATTACTCAAAGGAAGCATAACAAATTGCTGCCATAACCAGGGTTTTCATTTGCTGACATCTTTTTTTCAAAGTTATGAGGTATCTCTTGCCCACTGGCAGCTTCCTCAAGTTGATGTGGCACTCTGAAAATCAGCTTAGACTGAGGTTCTCAGCTTGTAAGTGCATTTCAAAAGCTGGGCTTATACTAATGTTTATGGTTGGTGTTAAACCAGCAGCAGCCATCCTGGACCAGTTCCCTAAGGATTTACTCAATTTATGTTGCTTTTGCAGCTCTTCCTTTTATAACTGCATAGCTACCCCTGCCCAAATGAGCTACTTTAACTCTGCATTGGGTTGTATTATAGGCAGCCTAAACCTCTCTCAGCAGAAGAATGCTTACTTTGTGTTTTGGGAACTCTGTTCACTGGAGAAGCAAGCTGCCTGTGGGATTAGGAGGCTGCCTTTCTCTGCAATCCTGTTGCTCAGTGTTGGCTCCTGGGTTTATCAGTCATTGTGATTTGTGAAGTTATGGAAAAGTGCTTGCAAGTATTTACATTAGAAATGTCATCCTCATCTCTGTGTGTAAATACGTTGCTGTTCCTATTATTTCCCCAAACTGTCGATTGTTAATCTGTCATTTTCAATGATCACACCCACTGAACTCCAGTGTGCAATAAATTACCTTCTAATCAAAATGGGTTCATTTGCCAAATGTTGCAGGAAGCAACCTGGCAGAAATTTATACTTAGCTGATAAGAAATGTCAGAGCCAAATATTCATATGTTAATGACTGGACCAACAATGCTTACATCCTCAGAATTCTCTAAATCAAAGACAAAAAGGATTGGTCTAGACAGATCATGTCAGTTCATTTCCACAGTTTATTACAGGATTCCTCTGCCCTTCACTCAGTGACTTCTCAGGGCTTGTCCAGATTAATTTTAAAGGAATCAGGTGAGGGAAGTTTTCACCATCATTTTCTACTCTTGCAATGCTTTCTTCTGGTGGTCATATTGCCTTCTATTTTCCTTATTTTCACTCACATGGATATAAAAGTGTAAGTATTGAATGAGTCTCATATTTAAATACTGTGTAAATTTAAAACTTAACTGATGCACTCTGTAGATTATTTTTTGTTTTTTTTTTAATTCTAATGTATGTGATCAAATATAAACTGCTGAGTTGGAACCTAATGTTACCCCTAAAAGACTCTGGCTTTTGTTGTTGCTGTTGTTTTTTTTAACAGGATCTAAATGCTTGATTTTTTCAGACAAAAGCAAAGACAATGTGACAGAGTATTCCAGTGTAGTGCTTTGTATTGAAAAGAGCTGTGCCAAAGAGTAGTCTGATTATTATTGCTATTGCTTTGGCCACACAGATATTTCTACCAAAGTGACATGCAGATAATCTAGCAAGGCTCAAGAGCTCAGTCAGCACTTCACTACCTCCTTCATGGCTAAACAGGGCCACATCCCCTGATAATTGTGCAGTCCTAGTGTTTCTGTGTATTTGTCCAGTAAACAGAACAAGATTGCCACTTTACATCTGTATTGCTATTTATAAAGTATTAAGCTGAAGGAACCTGTGCATCTTTCTTCTGTATGAGCTTTTCAGGGGTGTGTGTGCTGCACATTGAAGGGCCGCACTGTCAATTTGTGCAATGGAATTGTTGTCTTTCATCTTTCCAAACAGTTCACTGTAAACTTAGTGGAACAAATGAGTGCATGCAGTCTGAAGGGATGGGAATTACGTATCATCAAAGCCATGAGTGAACTGCTGTGATGTTATTAGATTTTTTTTTTAAAGGCATGAACAGAAGCTTTAGTTGTTGTATTGCATGTTATTGTAAGAGCTGAAAGAAACCTGCAAAAAATTCTATTTAATGCTATTAAAAATGACATTTAGGTGACAAGAGTCTGGAAAATCTTTTCTTTTACCTTTCCCTTTGCTCAGACCTAATTGCCTTCTCACATACTCTTGCTTGTGTAGCTCTTGCCCTCTACTGGAATAAAGGAAATGCAAGCCTGTGTCTCACCACAGGATTTGAAAACAATGCGCTTAGCTCTTTCTTAATGGGTGAAATAAGCTTCAATTAAAGTTTGTGTTTGTTTTGATCTAAAAAGCACAAAATATGCACAAGTGCCATGTGCCGGAGGTCAGTTGTTTGCTCTTTGTTTACAACCTTAACAGTTGTGCCTTGTGTTGGAAAACTTCAGACTGTTCTGGTGGTTGGAGCCTGTGGAATACTTGGAACAAGAAGTCCTGTATGAACACCCTTAGGTGGTGATGGTCATCCCTGACCTCTGCACATTCATATGTGCCTTTGAAACAGTGAGCTGGCTCCCTAACTAGGAGCATCTCCTCTCTGTTTTGTTAGAAGCAGAGGGAATCACTTTTCTCTGTGTGCTGATAAGGTCTTCAAACCATGAATTGGGAGATGGGCACAGTGGCTGCTCCAGCCTTTAGAAGGTGTTGATTCTTGCTCTTAATGAATTGCAATTAACAACTCAAATTATTGGTTAAAGAAATAATTGTGCTCCTGTCTGTTTTTGTTCCTATTACCTGTAACCCCCACCTCAACCCAAAACCTACAGTGATAGAGGCTTCAGCACTTGCAGGTTAGACTTGCTTTGTCTGGAGGAAGAAGTCCAATAGGGAACCAAATGTATCATTCCTTGTTTTTTAACTTCTATAGGGTGCCCATCTAAGACAAAACTATGGATATTTGTAATGTAGCCCATTTCTGGCAATGGTGTTGGAGTGCCTCTGTAATGCTGCCTCTGGAGCAACAACATGTCTTGAGCTTGTTACTGCTGTGGTTGTCTTTGCTTCTGTCACAGTTTTGCTGACAGCTGGCTTCCCTGGTTAACCCTCAGCCTTTTTTCAGCTCTAGCCATCTCTGCTAGATAGCTAACTCCATTGTTGATGTCCTCCTGTTCTATGCGACTTCTCTCCCTTTGATACTTCCCTCATTCTGTCTCTCCCCTGCCCCATTTTCACTTGTCCCTTTTGCTTGCTGGGCTTTGCAAAGATTCTTCCATAAATGAATGCAGTTAGATCCATTCCTTGTCAGAAAAATCTGCAGTCCCAGCTCTTTTTGGTGTGTCATAGGTGTAAACTCCAGATGAAAATGTTTTCATTTGCATCTGGTTTCTGAGGCAAATGTTTCATCTCTCTGTCTTATAAACTGTGTTCTCAAAAATTGAGAAGTTTAGCCTTAGCCCTTTCAGAAGTTATTCTCTCAAATCCTTCTGTGGAGAAGGAGGGAGAAATCAATAACTTTACTGGGAAGGAGGACAGGAAATCACTGTGTAAAATCTTGCAAAATCCTATAAACAACTGAGTATTGCCAAGACAATTCTCTGGGTATCATCTGTGCTCCTCGGTAAAGAACAGGCCACAGGAGAGGCCAGGTTACCCTTGAAGCAAATAATCCTGAAGCTGGGAAGGAGATGAATTTCTCTCTCTTCCACCAGCAACAGAAATCTTCCAGTCAGTCAGAGAAGGGCAGGAATAGTAAAAAATGGGCTGCACCGTACCAGTAGCTGAAACACACAGCTAGTTAATGAATGTTAAGTAGCTCAAACGTGCAGCTAGTTAATTAATATCGTTCGGGTTTCATGGCCAAGCCTATCTCAAGTATTTCCAGCACAAAGTGTGGCCGTGCAGCCTTAATTCATCTGTGAGCCTGTATCCTTCACAATGTAATCCCTAACTACATTTCTCCTACGTGGTGCCCCAGTATGGTATTGCATCAACCTATGCACAGCAGCTGTCTAACACAGGGGTGAGGTAGGAGCACAGGAAAGGAGGGCTGCTGCTGTAGGCAAAAGAAATGCACAGACCAAAGGGTGTGTCTCAGGACCAGCCCTGCTTATTGTCTTCAGCAATGACACAGATAGTGGGATTGAGTGCACCCTCAGCAGAATTGCAGATGACACCAAGCTGAGTGGTGGGGTCAACACACCTGAGGGATGGGATGCCATCCAGAGGGACCTGGACAAGCTTGAGAAATCAAGAAGTGGGACCAGGGGAACCTCATGAGGTTCAACAAGGCCAAGTGCATGATGCTGAGCCTGGGTCAGGGGAAGCCCTGGTGTCAATACAGGCTGGGGGTTGAAGGGATTGAGAGCAGCCCTGCCAAGAAGGACTTTGGTGGCACTGGTGGGTTAAAAGCTGGGCATGAGCTGGCAATGTGCACTGACAGCCCAGAAAGCCAAGTGTATTCTGGGCTGTACCTAAAGAAGCCACCTGGTGGTCAGCAGGTCAAGGGAGGCAATTCTCCCCCTCTCCCCTGTCCTTGAGACTCCATCTGGAGTACTGCAACCAGCTGCGGGCTCCCCAGCATAGGAATGATGAGAACCTGCAGGAGTGAGTCTAGAGGAGGACAGGAAGGTGATCTGAAGGCTGGAACTCCTGTAAAGAGAGGCTGGGAGGTTTGGGGTTGTTTAGCCTGGAGGAGAGAAGGCTGCAGGGAGACCTTTCAGTGCCTAAAGGGAGCCTACAACAACAAAAAGCCATAAAAGTTTAGCAGGGCCTGTTGAAATAGAACAAGGGGTAAATGTTTTAAACAAAAAGAAACTAAGAGATAAAAGACCTTTAAGTGTCCCTTCCAACCCAAATTATTCTATGATTCTACAGTTTAAAAACTGTCCTGGGCAACTCAACTCAACTACTGTGGCTGTGTTACATAAAGCCTTTCCTTCAGTTATGCTTCATCAGAGGTGATTAATATTTTTGTGTGTTTTTCACCTATAACTTGACTTGTAGAAGCACTGACTATATAGATACTTAGCTGGAACCTATAGACAAAGTGTAAGAAAGTGAAAGAGGTGGCTTGCATCATATGGTGGACTCAAGTGTACATTTATGAGTCTTAGAGATATTTGTCTAATTTTTCTTAAAACCTGGAGTGACAAATCCTCCAAGAAACAGCTTCACCATGCTATTGCAGTGTTTATTAAAAAAAAATCCCAGTCTTCTATCCTGAATATTAATCTTGCAATGATGGACAGGACAAGATAAACAGGTTTAAGAGGACATTGAGATGATACTATTGTAGGAGTTTTGGTGGGGTTTGGTTTATCTTTTCGTGGCAGCCTTTTGCATATTTGTAGACTTTTGGTTTCCCTCAGACTTTTAAGGCTGTACGATGCTTATCTCTCTAATCTGTTTCTTGTAGGTGATGTGTTTTAGCTTTCTATCATTTTCATTTCTTTCACCTACATCTTCTTTGACTGAATTTTATTACTCCAGAAGTGTCTTCCACCAAATGAAATATTTGTAATGAGGTCTTACAAATGCTAATTGCAATGGAAAGATAACTTCATGTGTCTTGCAGGCTCTTTACAGTGATACAGGAAAGCAGCAATTTGCATTTGTATCTCATCTTGGATTTTAATAGGAACCAAACAGCTGTTCCACTGGTGGTGTTTTCAGAAATGGATGGAACAGTGTGACTGAAAACTTCCAAAATAATTCAGCTAAAGGGGAAAAAGTGTTTCAAGCCTAGTAGTTGGATTCTGGTGATCGTAGGCAAAAGGAAGGCTCAGGTAATCTTGAAATAAATTGGCCTCAACTTTACCTTTAATAAAGCTCTAAGTAACCTAGGTGTCTGTGCAGACCTTCAGGCAGATTTTCCGTAGGATCCCAGGGAAACCTTAAATATCTTTACTGAATGAGTGGTCAGAAAGTAGGTGCAATGGCATGAGCTTCATCAGCCAGTGACTTTATTGGGAACAGATTTAGTTTTCAAAGAAAAATAGTTTGCCTAGGGAATTGTCATCCTCACGTCTTGCACTATGGGGTGTGGAAGTGTTTTGATTTTATTCTTTTGAGATTTACAATGTAAGCTGACTAAATCAAAATTCTCCTCACATTGGATTGAATGCTGATGAAGATGTAATTTAGCATGTTACAGCTGCTTTCAACATAGTGAGGTTATGATGTGTGCCTCTTTCATGTATAAGTAGTATTCTTTACTAGAAAATAAATCTTCAGTATTGGTTGGTTGGTATAAACACATCAAATATTATATCCATTATCTGCTTCCCATATTCTGAAAAGCATTTGAATCCTAGTCAACCCCTGGCTCATAGGCTCAGTAATTCTAATGAATATTTGAAATAAAAAGCAATGACTACTGTCAGTTCTTTCTAACAGGTTTTTGGGTTTGTGTTGACAGGCTGTGCAGGGGGTGCACTGTGGTTCTTAGGTCCTCATCAAGAATTTGCAAGAATCCTTGTAATACTTTATTCTGTGGTTAAAACCTTTTGCTGTTTAATTCTTGGTGTCTGCTTCCAAGTGATTATTTACTCAAAGCTGGTGTAAGAAATAGACTTATGTAAAATATTATCCACAAATTCTGGTGTCCAATTTGTATTAAACCCCATCAAGTAAAACAGTGCATTAGTTCAGGGCTCTGGATAGTTTGTTGTGGTGGTCAGGCACTGTCAAGCCTTGGCACTGTCAGACTCATTAACAAGATTGCTCTAAGCTGCTAGAGAAACTGTTGCATTAATTGTTATCATCAATGTCAAGAGGAATAAGGTCTGAGCTTTGAAATTGGTGGCAAGGGAAAATGAAGGACATAGTCTGAAAGGTGTCTTTACTGCCTCATTCAGAGCAGCAATTACCTTTCTCATACCCAGTTGTCAAGACAGACTGGATACATAACAGAAAGATTAGCATTTTCTCTGATAGATATGTTAGACTTCCCAGTGATGCTTCTGACATCCAGAAACATGAACGTCATAGAACCAGACACAATTCAAGTGAAAGGCTGAGTTGATCCCTCCATATGCAAACACTCCCAAATGTTTCTTTGGGAGATCAGATCTGTGTCCGCTTCTAGGGAATTTTGCAAATCTAGGGTAGAGCACTTCTTAAAGAATGTAGCCTGAGTCTTGCTAGGTAAATGGAACATTTTCCTCCTCCATTTAATTATCTGTTATCCATGTTTAGTTACTGTTATTGATGTGACTGAGCTGAAGCCATTTATCATGGTTCTAAGTAATCCTTTATTAACTAATTAAGGCAGTGAAGTTCTAAAATAGCTTCAGTATAAACACAACAGAGAGGGAAGTCATGCTAAAACTCTTTTGTAAGACAATTGCTGTCACCCGTTATTCTTTTGTATTCTCTCGCATCCTTGGAGACAGTCCCTCATGTTTTAAGGGGACTGCAAGCAAGCACTTTGTTGACAAAGGAGGATTTTTATTTTGTGACAGACATTGGCATTTCTCTCTTACCTCTTCCTGGGAAACTGCAAACTCAGATCATACTCAGTTGCCTGCATGTCCTAGTCATGGTTCTGCCTGAAAACTCCTGAGGAAAATAGCTTAGCTGTGGATACCCTTGCAGTGACGTCTTAAGTTTTTAACTTTCATATTTTCCAAATTCTGTACTGCATTAGTATATAACACTGAACTTCATATAAAGTGTTAGCAAGTTCTCCTCAGAGTTCAATTAAACAAAACAATCCTACTCCAGCCCAAGAGCCAAGCTACTTGTACTGCCCAAGGTGTATCCTTTGAAGGCCTTATAATAAATCCCTGCTTTATTCCTTTAACACTGTCCAGCCTCTGTTCTAGGTAGCCTCTCAAGGCATCAACAGTATTCATGGTCCAGTTCAGGAAACACTGTAGTGAGGACCATAAACATCTCAATGGTGTCTGTATTGATTTTGACAAGAGCATATAATGCTTTCACTTGATCTACTTTCTGAGAGCTGGTGTGAACTAGATTGTTCTGATATTCTTATACCCCATTTTATTAATGATGGGAGAGACCCTGTGCAATAGAAAATTTTTCTTCAGTGGAGTTTAATCTTTCTTCTGTGGAACTTCTAATGAAAGATGGGGTTGAGAAGGATTGTAGATCCATATCTAGTCATCTTCTTGTTTCAGTACTGTGGATCTTGACTTGAGCATGTGATATAATGAGGGTAATTTCTTCAGCCTGAACAAATTTATTAAAATCTGAGTTTTGTGAATTCAGTCAGCAGAAGATCTATAGAATTTCACTACTTCATAAGATCATCTAAACACTTTCACCTTGCCAGGAGCATCTAAAGACAAGACATATTTTGCCTTTCCAAAGCTATCTCTGAAGGTCTTTTGGTTGCAGTTGCAGACTCAAAAGTACACTGTTCTTGATATTTTCCTCTCTCGTAATTGATGATTAAATACCTCAGTGTTCCTGGAGAACAAGTGTTCTTGAAAGACATTTGGAAAATTTCTTCTGCATGAAGGAAGAATACAATGCTCAGTACAGATTACTGATTTAAACCTTTGACCGTGTTCACTTTGTACAGACTAGGCACAGCATGGAGATGCAAATTCCAGAATGCTTCAGTCTTTGAAGACATCTAAATTGGCCTGTTTGTGGTGACAAACCAACTGAGTGACATGTGAGGACATTCCTAAGTCCTGCCTTACAAACAGCGTGGCAGACCAATGATTGTGAGGAATAAGCTCTGAGACATCTGGAGACACATCTTTCCTTGTACTAGCATAGCTCTTGATGTGAAACATGCAGCTAACTTGGAGGTCAAACAAGAGAAGATGTTCAGAGGGATTCTGTTGCCCCTTCTCACTGATGTAAAAATCACATATTCAGCCTCTAACCATGCATGTTATGTGCAGGATTGTGAAATTAAATAAG